>NW_026915813.1:8057500-9257500 GCF_034315485.1 Pezoporus occidentalis
TATACTTGAGTCACCTCAGCAGTCATATTTCTTTTTGTTTATATTCTTCAGTGAAAGAGTCCTGAAAAGGGGTATTATTTTGTAAGATCAAAGGTGAAATACCTTCTGTTTCCTGAGTCACTCTTTAGAGTATCAGCAATATTTTTCACTGCTCTTGTCTGTTTGCCATGAGCTGGGAGAACCTGATTACAACCACTGACAACTCAAATGTTTCTTTTTAAAGCCCAAAATACTGTACACACAACACACGCACACAATTACATGTGTGCACGGTATGAGCAACAGTCTGTATCTGTAACTGTTATTTTCTTTAGATCATTTTCAGTTTTACAGAAGTTTCAAGAAGACAAACATTAATATCCCATATGTCAAAATGTGATGTCCTTACTTGGAATATACCCATTCGTTACAATGGAACAATGGGTGCAAATACAGAAATCATTTTAGCTCTCTATGATTATTGTTCTGCCATATTGTGACAACATTTATGACAATTAGCCTGTTTTTTTCTGCACTGGTTTGGAATATTTGTGCATAATTTCTTCCACATCAAAGAAAGAAAATGAACTTGAACATGTATTGCGATTTGTCCCATTTTATCTTAGGAGAAAACTGGCCTTTGACACGCCAATGCATTACATTTAGCATTTAACTTACTGGTAGGTTCTACAGTATTATGAGCAGTGATGTCTATGGTCAAAAGTGTCCTTACCTTTTGATCTTTGCTTAAGTTTTACTTCTCTTCTAAATGAAGATGCAGTTATAGCTGTTCACCTTCACCAATCCTTTGAATGCTGCTTTGAAGCATGAAATAAAGACATGCTGTATTGAAAGCTCATAAAGGACTTAAAAATCTTTGTAAATTTTAATAAAATGCATATTTTAATTAGGTTAAAGGGAAACCTGCTAAATATATTTATTCTTTGAACTGCTGACTCTTCAAATCAAATTCAGAGGAGCAGGGAATTGACAATTTCTACAAAAGTTAAAATTCGGGGGGGGGTTATCTTTAAAACACAGACTTTTTGTAAATGTTCATTGGGCAAACTAATCAGATATAACTCCCGTCAAGATGTAAAATCTGTACAGCTAATTAAATCTAAAAGTAAGATGTATTAATAGAAAAAAAGGTCTCAGAACAATACCAAAGGTAATATTTAAGGGAAAGACAGAGACATGATAACAAATAAAAACAGAGACTAAATAGCCAGCTTTCACAGAATTAATGAAAAGCCTAATTTAATTTAATGGTCACTTCTGATTGGCAGGCAAAGCTGATCTCCTAGCAGCAGCAATACTGTGTTGATTTTGTAGTTACTTTTAATTTTAATAAGCTAGTACAACTTTGAAAGACAAATATAAAAGCCTGAGCAAATTGTTTGGAAACCCAAACTACTGGGTGTGTGAGAGAAAGTAAGGTATAGAGCTAAAGAAAGGAAACAGAAATCTGTCTCATTTGTTTTCCTTTCCTCTCATTCATACACAAACACACATTTAAATTAACCTCTCTAAAGGGTAAATTAAGAACAGGAGCTCAAATGAGAGAATGGTATAAAGAAGGAAGCTTGTTCAGTCACTGATTCCTCTCTGAACGTAGCACAGACTATGTCCTGCAAAGCAAAAGGCTACCTTCAACTTTTTAGTCTTAGTGAATTATGACACAAGAAATGTTAAATTCAAATCTTCTGTAAGCAGAAGAGGAACATTTGCATTTCAATTTGGACTGACCAGTTGCTTTTGGTCTGGCTACTCTGGTAGATATTATGTATCTCAGTATGTGGTGCAAAACCTCAAGGTAGGCAGATCATCCTTTTTGCCATATACATGGCATTTTCCAGAACATATGAAGCCTGGGTTAGTATGTCCACTTCATGCATACCAATGCTTGTACTTGGTGGTAATAGGGTGTATTTCTGTATATGGGCTTCTTAGTTCAAAGGGATTCTTTCGAGTATCTTTGTGGTAGTAGAGAAATCAGCTAAAGATTATTGACAGAGCAAGTATAGAGAAAGTGTATAAAGTAGAAGGAAAGTGCTAAATGGTGCAAATGCAGCGTCACCAGTAGTCACACACCAGAAATTCTAAGGTAATTATCAGAGACTCCAGACTTCATGGGCTATGCAAAGAGTGCTGTAACTGCCTGATGGCACCATTACGCACTGGAAAGAACTTGAGAGTAATACAGGATCAAGTCACTATTCCTACCTAGGCTGTTAAGCGGTCTGGTAACTGCTCTGGTTTTTATTAGCACCAGTTAGGGTCAGTATTAATGAAGATGTGCAATGTTGTCATTGCAGCTATTTATTGCAGGTTAGGAACATAAGATTAAAGATGACTTTTGGAGAAGTGTCACTCCTAGCAGCTGTGGTACCATGTACAACATGGCACCACAGCTTTTTTTTTTTTTTTCAGCATGCTTTTTAACCTCCTGTCATGAACACTTGAAGCTGCTAGTGAAGGGGTTAATAGTTACAAACACTGCTGTTGGCCTTTGTTATGAGATCAAATCCATGAAAACCACTGTAGCAAATGCTGTCAAGATTCAAGATACCAAGATTCTGAGATTGGGCCTTTACAACCTTGAATGAACTGGTAGTATTCCTTCCCAATCATTCAGCCATGAGTACGGTATCTCGGATCCATCCAGCATTGCTGTAGCCCCAGAAGCCACATGCAGAAACAGTAAAGGCAGAGCATATTGTATCCAGCATTTAGAGTAAGCCTTTGAAAGACAGACACCAAGCAGTTCTGGAGACTCCTGTCATTGCTGTGAGACCCCTAAGTATTTCACATAGTCCAGACTTTGTTCACATTCTGCTCCCTACAAAACTGTTCTTTAGTTTTACAGTGTACAATAACGGATGCTGTAATGAAGCCACCCAAGCAGAAATATTAATGATGTATTCAATTTGCTATGATAAAAAGACTGTATTAGATTAGTATTAGATATCATTAGACATTTTAGGGAAGATTAATTTCACAATAGGTAGATCGCTACTATCATCAATTTGAATGAAACACTGAGAGCATAGGGTACCCCTTCATCAGCTGGTGGGGGCTACTTGCTTGGGTTTTCATTTTAATGAATGTCATCTGGCACTGCACACAGGTTCTGCTATCTTACAGCACAATACACGGCAGACAGAACTGTAAACACGGAGTTTTAATCATCCTGGAAATTTATGCAAGAACCTACTCAGATCTGCCAACCACTAAAGAGAAGAAAATGTGTGTTTTAAACAATGAATATAGGGATTTTCTGTTTGTAGAATTTTTTATGGGCAACACCAGGAATCTGAATGCATTGATATTCTGACATGCCTTCTAGCACTTTCACAATTTTCCTCAGAGAAGAAAGCAACTGAAAAAACTCTTTGGTTTCATTATAGCAGAAACACTTCTGTACTGCTTCTAGTTCCATACTCACTTAGGCAGACACATATACTTCATGGATTAAGAATTATTTACCACATTTGTCCCGAGTGATATCAACTAAGTCTTTTTTTGGAACAACATAGAAAATCAGGGGATATTAGGATTCTTTTTCTGCTATAAGAAAATAAGTTTTAGAATGGTTTTATATTTTATTTCAAATTATTTAGTAGTGTTTTCCTTCCAGAAATATATTTTTTAAATTTGCCAGCATTACTAGAGTCTCTGACAGAATCTGGGTCAAACACTCTGGCATTTATTAAAAGACATTCAAATGCTTGTGGGATTCAGGAAAGCTGGACCTCTATTATTCACTGAGAACTCTAGAATTTGGTTTTACTTCCTAGATTTTGGGTCACCTGATTGTTTTTTGCTGCTAGTAATTTTTAGGGTAGCTGGCAGGAAATTTTTTTTTTAGTTTATTGGGAAAGGTATTATATAAAAATACTTGAAAATTTATGTCAATGCATTCAATTAAAAACTGTTTTGGGAAACAGTTCTGGTTTTAAAACAATGTTGAAGTGACATGGTTATAATAACCAGGTAACCTCGCTAAAAGAGTACAATTAGCATCTTTCTTTAAGCATTTGTGATTTATAAACTACAAGGATAAAGTGTCTTCTGACACATGAAAACAGTATATACTGTTTAGTTATTAGTTCAATTGTTCACTGTTTAGTTATATAGTTCAATTGTTCACATAAAAGATTTAATTTTCAGACTTGCATTATCTTTGAACTCTTCTGCATAGCACCAGTATCAGTGATACATATTTTAGCACTGTAAAAACAGAGGAAAAGTGACACTGACATATTATTGCCATTTCTCTGTCCACAAGTTCAGAACTGCAGTGGTGGCAACATCAGGGCAGCCTTGTTTCCACACCTGCACTGACAACATTCTGCCTTGCCTTACAACAAGCATCATCTCTAACTCTCTTATGTTTTGCTTAGTAGAGCAGCAAGGAGAACATACATTTGCTCCTCACATATCCTACTCCCGTGATCTTCTTCATTAATACAGTATTCAGAGATTCAGTTTTGCAGAACTGCTCTAAGCACAAAATCTATATCAACTCAAGTTTCCAGAAAAAACCCTAATGAAATTCTGGGAGAGTTTCATTACCAGAGTTTTTCAGAAAACATTTTCTCCGTCTCCACATTAGAGTCGCCAGGATTTTTGACTGGCAAATTGAAGCACAGGTGTCGTAAAGAAAGAAAAGGCACAGTAAAAGGCCTTTTACACTGTATTTCTGTCGTAGTTTAAACCGTAGCCAGACAGCTTTTTCACTCACTCCCAGTGAGTGGTGCCAGGCTGAGAGCAATCGAGGCCCCCCCCCCCCTCCCCCCCCAGTCCAGCAACCAATGCACAACACAAATCACCACCGCTACCACCACCAACAACAATAAGAGAAAATAACAAGGGAAGAGAATACGATACCACCGGCCAAGGAAGGAGTCCCACCCGGAAGCCCGTGTCCTTCCAGGTAACTCCCAGTTACCACCCCCCTTGCATGACGTGCTGTGGTATGGAATACCTCTTTGGCTAGCCTGTGTCAGGCGTCCTGTCCCTGCTTCCTCACAGCTTCCCCTCCTCCCTGGCAGAGCATGAGCCTCACAAAGTCCTTGGTCAGGGTAAACATCACTTAGCAACAACCGAAAACATCGGTTTCACCAGCACTGTTCCCAGGCTGGAAGTCAAAACACAGTGCTGCACCAGCTACCAAGAAGGAGAAAAATTGATTGCTACTGCTAAACCCAGGACAATTCCACATGTAACAGCAAGTGAGTACCTGCAGCTCTGTCTCCAGGCCATCCAACTGACCTCAGTATGGGGTATTGTCAGTTGCCCAGCAGAGGCTTGTAAGCTGGCTTTCAATGTAATTGATCTCCAAATGCTCTAAAAACTCCTTTAAGAATTCTGCTTAGTTTCCATCTAGCTCTGGGGGGCATTTACTTTAGCCACATTTCAGTAGCACTTTCCCGATCCTTCCCAGAATTTTGCATTTGCAAGTTGTTATTTAACCCTTTCCAGGCAGTTAAGACCACACAGCCACTCGCTTGCTACTCCCCCAGTGGGATGAAGGAGAAAATCAGACTGCTAAGAGTGAGAAAACTCATGGGTTGAGATAAAGACAGTTTAACAGGTAAAGCAAAAGCCATACACACAAGCAAAACACAACAAGAATTGATTCACCACTTCCCGTCAGCAGACAGGTGTTCAGCCATCTCCAGGAAAGCAGGGCTCCATCACACGTAACAATTACTTGGGTAGACAAATACTATCACTTTGAATATCCACCTCTTCCTCTTTATTCCCCTAGCTAGTATTGCTGAGCATGACATCATATGGTATGCAATATCCCATTGGGGTCAGCTGTGTCCCCTCCCAATTCCTCCTGCAGCCCCAGCCTAATCACTGTGAGGAGCAGAAAAGGCCTTGACTCTGTATAAGCAATGTTCAGCAATAATTAAAACATCCCTGCATTATCAACACTGTTTGCAGCACAAATCCAAAATATAGCTTCATACGAGGTACTGAAAATAAATGTACTTATCCCAGCCAAAACCAGTACATGGGTATGTTAATGTGTATCATCTTAAGTCCCATGATATCTGATGCCATAAAAATTTGTACACTGGTAACTGAACTTCTGCTGGCAAATAATAAATGGAGATTTAAGAAAGATCATTAAACTTCCATCTCACAAGCTTCTCCACTCTTTTTTTTTTTTTTCATCTTAGATTCTCTCATGTGGCATCGTGCTCCTCACTAGTGTATACTCATCATTTGAACAAATGATACCATCTCCTCCACTATTTCCACTATCTGACTTCTTCTCTGGGGTTGGCCTCAGACTCCTTCATTCTCCAGTATCTGGTGAGACACCTTTTCTCCACTCACGTCATTGTAATCCAAAATTTATTCCCCCCTTTACAGGGATCATGAGCAGCCAGATTTTTGAGAAGGTAGCCTGTTTTAAGTCTGAACATTTTTAGAGTACAGGAGTGACATTTTCGGGGCTGAGAGAATTTCAACTTTAAATTCTTGTGGCATTGATATAAAGAGTAGAAAAAGAAATTCCTACATTCAAAATGGAAACTGAACCCTCATGCAAGCACTCTTTAAGAGTTCCCAGACATCAACCAGAAATCATCAGCTCTTTTGAGACAGATTTCCTAAATTGTCACGCAGGAGCAAGCAGTAAAAATATTTTGTAAATATGACATAAAATGTCTGCAGTATACCATTTTTAACAACCGGTAAAATAATTTCTTTGCATTTCATTAATAATCAGGAATCCATACGCAGAATTACCAGAGACTGAAATTTGCACTTTTATGAAAGATGAATCAATGATTAATATAAAGCATCCTTTTATTTCTCAAAGGCTACTCTCCTGCAATAATGAAATTAAGTGAAGTCGCAATATTAATGGGTCCATCATCAGTTCTGTTCCTGCTGCTTTCAGACACTCCAGCTGAAAAAACAAAAGCAAAGCTTAATATTGTTCACTTTCTAACCACTGCATACAGGCTCATTTGGGAGAAGTGGAGAATGACCTTAGGCTCTGGTGCTTCTCAGCTGCCAGAATAGCTCCTTGGGCAACCAAGCTGCTGTACAGTATGAATTAGATTGCCCCTGGCTGATTCTAAAGTCAGGGAAATAAAAATATGGCTTTGTTTCCATTTTCTCATCTGTGCCAGCTGAGGAACCAGCCTTAAAAGTTCACCAAAGGTATCCGAGACTGCCACAAACAGAGCTGATAGTCATGTCTGCCTGAAGGAGTGAAGGCTATCAGCTAGCCTGTGAACTGGCACATTCACTTATGTCCTTTCATGTATCTGTGGAGCGCTTTATGCAACAGATGCATAATGCTTTCCAGTATCTCTAGGTACCCTTGTATTGCAAATAAATAATGCTATGCTATATATACGCAAACAAGATAGAATATTGTCATGGTTTAAACCCTAGCCAGACAGCTTTTTCACTCACTCCCAGTGAGTGGTGCCAGGCTGAGAGCAATCGAGGCCCCCCCCAGGGCTCTCCCCTTCCCCGCTCCCTGAGGGATGGGGAGGAAGATCAAAAGAGTGCAACACCCATGGGTTGAGACAAGCACAGTCCAGCAACCAATGTACAACACAAATCACCACCGCTACCACCAACGACAGCAATGGTAAGAGAAAATAACAAGGGAAGAGAATACAATACCACCCACCGAGAAACGAGTCCCACCTGGAAGCCTGTGTCCTTCCAGGTAGTTACTGACCCCCCAGCATGAGGTGCTGTGGTATGGAATACCTCTTTGGCTAGCCTGGGTCAGGCGCCCCGTCTCTGCTTCCTCACAGCTTCCCCTCCTCCCTGGCAGAGCATGAGCCTCACAAAGTCCTTGGTCAGGGTAAACATCACTTAGCAACAACCGAAAACATCAGTATCACCAGCACTGTTCCCAGGCTGGAAGTCAAAACACAGTGCTGCACCAGCTACTAAGAAGGAGAAAAATGACTGCTACTGCTGAACCCAGGACAAATATTCATCCAATAAACTGTCCTATTTAACAAATATTTAATATTCTGAGAAAAAACATTTACATGAAGTGAATGTCTATGCAACCCAAGATGGAAACTCTTAACAATACACTTAAAAATCTAGAAAATGATGTGTAAAATATTCTGATTTTTTTTCCTAACAATAAAACTATAAAAATATTATAATGATTCAACCTGCTTTTTAAGAACTATAAGCTGATTCTTTTTTCAGTGATGTAATTTAAATAAAAAGAAGCCTTCTCTAAGCTCTGGGATGTTCACTTTGATAGACGTCAGCTCAAATGAGCTAGTCCACAAATTTAGGTAACTCCACCCCATTTGTGTAAGCATTCAAAACCAGCAGTAGAATCCTCTTCTACTACAATCACACTGCATGTAGTGTGATGCAGCATGCCATGTGAAATCTGATACCTGATAAGCCTTACCTGGGGTGTGTCAATTCAACAGCTTAAATCTATTGATAAACATGTATCATGAATCTGTCTCAGTAGGCTTTCACCTTTGGTTTTTACATATGCACACTCACGCAGGAAGGAGTATTAAAAATCTTTTTATTTAGAATTTACACTGTATAGACTTTTTGAAAGTATGTAAAGGCAAGATACTGTTAAGTCTACAAAATTATATCAATACCCCCATGACACATCTATTATAGAAATAAAATATTATAAGGGATAAATATCAATGTATGTCTTCTTATACCCTTAGGAATTTAGTCCCACAAAGAAAAAGCTCAAACCCTTTTCAAGTTTTATGAGGGCTTCTTTAAATATTTAGAGTTGGGAAAGGTACTTCTTTTCTACCTCAGGTCGATGAAAGAGGAACTTTCCTTTAGTCTTTTTAATACATGAAAGGGGCGAGATCACTAACATGTGATGCCCCCTCCCTTTGCTCTAAGAATTGTTCTTTCAAATCTTCAAACAGGAAAATACTTTTCTCTGTAGTTTCATGATTTTCCACAAGATGTTGAGCAACATACAGTGCTTTAATCGCATTAGGCTCTGTGTGTGTGTGTGTGTGTGTGTGTGTGTGTGTGTGTGCTGGTGTGGCCATGTCCATGTGTATGTTAGAGGAAAAGATAATCTTTTCACTTTCAAACACTATGAAGATTGTAAGGAAGGATACATTAGTTATATGGTATTACTTCAGCCAGTTTATCTGCTTATGTAGTCAAGAATGAAGGACAATGCAAGTTTATCAAACATTATATTAAAATAAAACAAAAATCAGTAATGCAGTTCTGTTCAGTTTTTCAACAACGAATGTACCCAGAATCTGTCATTTTGCAAAATCTCACCTGAATATTTTTAAATATCTTGGGAAAACACTGCTTGATTATTATTAATGTATAATGGCTACCATACATTAATAGAGTTGGTACCACTAGAAAACAGGAGCACCAAGCTTTCATCCTCTCCCCAGTCCCATACTGTCACATCCTACCTTCACAGTAGTCTATGGAATATGAAGCATGTAAAAATGCAATGTGAGTGTACATAAATACAGTGACTGAAGGAAGAAAAAAACAAAAAATCTTAGGTCTGTGCTCCCTCCCAGGTTATATACCCTCAAAATTGAAGGGAAGTGAATCCTGCTAAGCATCACTGTGCAACTGAACAGTCACAGTACAGAAAAAAACAAGGTTGGACTCTCAAACAGTCAGACCCTCAGTAGTTCCAGCCATAAAATCTTAAAAGAGATCTTAAATCAAGCTTGAGTTGTAATTAGGTCCTCAGGCCTTACAGTGGTCCTGCAAACTTTTTCATATGTCCAGAGCAATGTCTTGCTTACATAATTAAAATGAGTTACTTTCATACACTTTTTAAGCATGCTGAAAAATGCCTTACATACACTTCTAAAGGAAATAGTCCTGTGGTGACATAGGGTTAGCTGATTTACTTCAGTTACATGAACTTACTGAACTTTTCAAAGTGCTTGACACTAAAAGCTACTTATACATAATTTATATCATACTTGCTGGCTGAACTCCGTTCTCATACTTCACGCCTGCCATTCTTGTGAGCGTAATAGCAATAATCCATTATGTATATGTATGTATAGCATACTGACGCCGTTTGCAGGCTGATAAGGATAAAGATACAATGAAAAGATAAACAGATGGTGGTTGCACCGAAACCCTTGGGTTATTAGAAATTAGGAGGGGAAACTATTCTTTCATATTTACATTAACTCTTGGGTAACGTTTTGATACTGCAATGCAGTATCCCAGTTGTAAATGCTAACTGTCCATGTTTCCTTATAGGATGTGGTTAATTAGTACAAATTCCAACTGTCTTTTGTTCTTCTTAGGGCAATTCCACAACTCTCATACATACATTTATCTGTCTTGGAGCCACTGGAGTCTTGCAAGTTCATAATAGCTATGGAGCTGGACTTTATATGTATGCTTTATTCCCAGTAGCACCAAGGTAAAAAAATGAAGATTTGTATTTAAATATGACCATCTCAGAAGGATTATTGAAAATTAGCTAATCATGTGGAGTAAATTTCATGTTTGTAGTATAAAGGACTGCAAATAATATTTTTTTTTAATATAATGATGAAGGCCAAGAGGTATTATGATTCTCAGTGACTCAGAAAGCTGAACATGTACAATGTGCCTTTCTCAGGCAGCATGTGGATGAATTGAACTCCAGCTTCTTTAGTGTATGCTTGTCTGATTATTTCTACTAATAAAAAAAAGAAAAACTAAGGATTAAAATAATCCAAAAGGGAAAAAAAACCTGGCCTGAACAGAGAAGTCAAAGCAGATCTGACTAAAATTTTTTTTAACATTTCAGTGAATGCATGGTCTCTTTCAATTGTCTCTGTTTCAAACTTTTCCTTAATTTTTTCCAAAAAGTGTACAGGACTGACAAAGATTTACAGGCCTCTAATATGTACTAATATATACTTGCACTGATCTCTCGGTAATGAATGTCATGTGGCCAACTGCATAGAAGGAAAGTAAACAGTAATGATTTAACCAGACTATCCTGATGATAAGACAGTATTAACTAGGAGTTTTTCTAGAACCTGGCAGCTTTGTGGTTCATGAGAACCAGTATTAATTGTTGTATTGTCCACTAAGAAAACAATGATCTGAAAATAAGGTCCAGTAAAACATGACTGTAATTAATAAAGAGTATTTATCATACACATTGAGGTTTTTAAAGTTATAAATTATTATTCAGGATATGCTATGCAGTTGCACTGCTTTCAGTGATTAGCTCTGTGTAATATTAGTTAGCTCTGAATAAATAAAAATGTATTTCTGGTATACAGTAGCTCCATGCAGAGACGCCAACAAACTAAGAATCAGCTTCCACAGAGATGCAGGCTTAATTAGACAGGTGAAATGCTGCACTAACATGACTGTGCTGCTGTACTGGGTATGTGTGTCAAGGTTTTGGTAGCAGGGAGAGGGCTAGAGAGGTGGCTGCTAGAAGCTTCCCCTATGTCTGATGGAGTCAATGACAGATAGCTCCAAGAAGAACATGCTGCTGGCAAATTCTTAGCTGACCCACAACAGTAATAGTATCTCTGTGATAACATGGTTAAGAATGGGAAAAACCTGCTGCCCAACAGCAGCCAGAAGAAAGGCGTGAGAATATGAGAGAAGTGACCCTGCAGACACCACAGTCAGTGCAAAAGGAACAGGAGGAGGTGCTCCAACCAAGGGAGCAGAGATTCCGCTGCAGCCTATAGTGTAGGTCATGGTGAGGCAGGCTGCGTCCCTGAAGCCCATGGAGATCCATGGTGGAGCAGGCCATGGGGGACCCCACACTGGATCAGGTGGATGCCTGAAGGAGGCTCTGACCCCCATGGGAAGCCCACGCTGGAGCAGGCTTCTGTCAGGACCTGTGGCCCCATGGAAAGAGAAGCCTGTGCTGGAGCAGGTTTGCTAACAGGAGCTGTGACCCAATGGGGACCCACGCTGGAGCAGTTCCTGAAGGACTGCACTCCATGGGAAGGATTCACATCAGAAACATTTATAAAGGATTGTTTCCCATGGGAGGGACCCCATGCTACAGCAGAATAAAGAGTGTGAGGAGTCCTCCCCCTGAGGGGGAAGGAGTGTAAGAGACAATGCGTGATGAAATAACTGCAATCCTTTCCCATCCCCATGCACCACTGCAAAGAAAAAGGCAGAGAAAATTAGAATGAAAGTTGAGCTTGGGAATAAGGAAGGAAGGGGTAGGAGGAAGGTGTTTTAAGATTTAGTTTTTATTTCTCATTTCTCTTACTTGACTGACACAAACTAATTTCCCCAAGTTGATGCAGTTTTTCCTGTGGTGGTAATTAGTGTGTAATTTTGACCAATGAGTTTTTCATTGTATTTTCTCTCCCCTGTCCAGCTGAGGAGAGACAGACCAGCTTTGGTGGACACCTGGTATCCAGCCAGGGTCAACCCCCATAGATGCCTTTCATTGTGGTGGTGGTTTGGAACTCTATGCATGGCACTGCTCTCCCTGGAGGGCCTATTAAAACTTGCACTTTTTTTCTTAAATCCCTTCTGCATTCAGGTCAATGGTTGCAATTCTTATTGCCTTTAACAGGAACAGGACTCAGCCTTCTTATCTGTTTTAGAATCCACTCCATTAAATGGGTGGATACCCTAACAATAAAGATGAAAGTGTGCATGAACAAACTTAAAAAGGCTAAGGAAAAACAAGTACCACAAGAAACTTGCACAATATATATGAAATATATATTTTATATACATATGAATAATATGAAAAAATTCCACAAATTCATTAAAATAAAGATGAAAGCAAATGTCTATTTCTTAATAGAAAGGAGGCACAAATAACAGATGACAAAGTTCAAAATCTTCCCTATATTTTTATTTCATTCTTCACTGAAAAGGTTAATTGTGACCAGAAGCTAAACATAATTAATATTAGCAACTAATGCTAGAATTAGAAGCCAGAATTGGTTAACAGACGGAAAAGTTCTTAGATGAACCCGATGTGTCCGAATCACCACAACTTAACAACATGTTCCCCTGAAATATTTATGAACTGAAGTCCTCTCTTGACCATTAGCAGTCACCTTTTGGGAACTTTCTATAACTGCTAAATGCTGAGGGGACAACCAATGGAAAAACATAACTACTAAACTGAAAAGGAAAATAGTATTATGTGTCAGCTGCCTATGATTTTCCAAGTACCTAGAAAATCTGAATTTGATTAAAAGTAATCACAGTAGAATTACTGAAATAATAAAAGGCCAATCTGATATCCTTCCATGACAGCACAAATAAACGGGTAACAGTATTTACACACTTTCTTTGCTGACATGTGACAATTCCCTATGACACTCTCAGAAGTATGGAAATATGATCTCACTGGAAATTACTGTAAAATCATCTGAATTACTTAGCAGAAACATCTTAGCATCTGCTCACTGTCAGACTGAAAGAAATACTTGAGTGTACCATTATGCCATATTTGCATTTACAATTGAAGGACTAGTATTTGTGGATAATGTTAACCAGAAATGTCATAGACATTCTGGAAAGTAGAATTATATTCAGCAGGATTTTGATAAACTGGAGAAATGGTATAAAGCAGTACAACAGAATATAACAAAGGAAGATGCAAACCATTTAGAAAGGAAAATACAGAATGCAGAGTGGCTCACAAGGCAGATATACTGCAGAAAAGGGTCTCAGGATTACAGTGGGTTGCAAATGGAACACTACTCAATGTTGCAAAACCAGAAGAAAAAAGGACGATTTAAAATATACAAGACCTGAGACATATGGAATAACTATTTCACTCTAGTCAGCATTTGTGAAGCCTTGACAGGATTACTTAATGTAGTTTTAAGTACTAAGGAAAGAAGGGAATGAGATAGAAGTAACAGCAGGTTAACAGATGTGAAAAATCTGACCACTGAGCAAAAGCCGAACAGATGATGGAAAAAAAAAAACAAACAAAAAATATAAACAAACAAAAAACGAAACCAAAAACCAAACAACACACCTTTTTTATTTTGTTTTGAAAAGAGAACCTTGGGGTGAGATGATGAGGGTGTTCCTTCTGATGCAAAAATTGTAAGGTGAACAATCATTTGTTGTCAGTGTTGCCACCAAAAGCAAAACAAAAATAATCAGTTACAGTAGGAGAGATTTATATATGCAGAATACCCTTCTATTACAGTTAAGAATGGGTTGCCTACATCACTTGTGGGATGTCTGTCATTAGAGATTTGTAAGAGTTGTTTTACTGTTAAGATTGGTCTAAATATACTTGTTCTAGCCTCAAAGCAAGATACTGTAATATTCCAGGTTCCTCTGCAGCACCACATTTCTAAGGTTCTACATTTCTTTGAAAAGCCTTTTAACTTGAGCTTTTAAACTCAGCCACCAAAGCCAGCGGCCCCAGTGCCAGCATGGTCTGCAGCGCAGCGCTCTGGTGCGTGCCCCTTCCAGCTCCGCCCAGCGAGTGTGGGGGAGCTCATCTTGCACTGTGGTCTCCCCGGGTTGCAGGAGAAGCTACAGGCTCCGGAGAGTAAAACAACAATTAATTTTGTTGTGAACTTCCCTAAAACTGTGTCAGCAGGAACAAAGATCTTCACAAGTTCTTACAAAGGGTCCAAAGTACAGGGAGCAAAGGAGAAAAGAAAGAAGGAAAGAAAAGGTAGGGTTACCAACTCGTGGATCCAGGACGTCTTCTCAGTTTGCGAGTTGAAGCCCTCGCAGGTGTAGCCCTTTAAACTGTAACTCTGCTGAGGTCCAGAGTGAAGGGACCCCTCCCCCAGGTGCAGGCTCATTTTCAGGGTGTCAGGTAAACCCCAGCCTCAGTTCATGTGCCCCGTCAGGTACCGCAGTGTCTGTCGCTGTCTCTGGGCAGTTTGCTGCCAGGTCTTCGTGGCCTCAGGGCAGACACTACAGGAAAACCAGCCCCTGCCTTGATGGAGCATGGTCCTGCTCTGCCCAAGCAACAGCGCTGCTCACCGCTGACAGGCTCAGGCGTCCCTTAGGGCCTTCTCTCCTTTGAGTGACGCACACACACAACAAGGGTCTCTTGCCCATCATGCTGTTTTACACAGCGAGGCCTTGAGCCAGAAGAACCTCAGCAGGAGCCTAGACCTGCCGGGAGCCAATAGCTTCCCTGGCGCAGCTGATGTGACCCAGACAGGACCAGGACCAGGGGCGGCCAAATGGTGGTGGCCAAAGCACCACCACCACCACTACCACCCCCCCCCCCCACCCCTTGTAAAAAAGACGAAGTTAGGCAGTGCTAGTGAGCAGGATTGCTGTGAGCAAGATGTGCAAACCAAAGTGTGGCACTCAGCAAGGTTGTGGCCCCACAGTGTGCATGGCAGGGCAGGTGCTCCAGCCCCATCAGGGAGCAGTCTACCTAGCAGAAAGTTGTGGCCTCTCTGCACCACCATGCACCAGATATAGATTTGCTGGGAGCATGCAGTCAGCCCTTGGGCTGTGACCTACTCTTATTGATTGGCCTCAGTGAGTGCCATCTGTGGGAGCTGCACCCACATAAAGGAACCCATCCACCTTGTGACAGAATTCTGGGAGGAGGGGTGTAGGTTGGAATATCAGGGAATCTGAAAGAGAGAGATTACTGGAATTACACCCTACCTGCCCTGGGACAGGCCCAGCAGGCAGATAGAGCACAGGATGACTCCCTGGAGACATTCAAGACCAGGGTAGATGTGGTTCTTGGCAACCTGATCTAGCTGAAAATGTCACTGCTCATTGCATGGGGTTTGGACTAGAAGACCTTTGAAGGGCCCTTTCAACCCAAACTATTCTGTGTTTCTAGGGAGGATCCCCTATCCTCTCTCCACCTGGCTTAAGACAGTGACATAAGGGATAGAGGGCAATGGCAACAAGTTTGTGCCTGGCACAGCAGGCACCTTTCCTCTGTGATTACCTCACCTTCCCAGGTGCCCTTGCATAGTAGGTATCGGGCTCTGCAAGTGGAACCAAATGATAATGAGGGCAGTAGTTCATCTACTATGGAGGTGTCACCCAAGTTAAGTCAGTCTATGTCCTACATCAAAACTGCTTCTATAAACAAAAGACACTGTTGTACAAGACTCCCTTCTGAAGGGATTAGAAAGCTCCAATATGCAGACTGGACCTGCTTCTTAAGGAAGTCTGTTGATCCCTGGGTCTGGAGTTAAAAATGTGAAAAGGAAGCTTCCTAACCTGGTACAGCCCTCAGATTATTATCCATTATTGATTTTTCAGGTAGGCAGCGATGGTGTTTCAACAAGAAGTCTAAGGATAACAAGCAGAGATAGTTTGGGGCTTTTGCATGACTGGTTAAGGATCAGGAGCATGAGTCATGTTCTCCTCTATCCTTCCAGTTACAGGGAGTGCTGAGGGAACAAACAGGAAAAGCCAGCAGATCAATACCTGGCTATGAGCCTGGTGTCGCCAGAGGAATTTTTGGGTTTTGATCATAGGTCTTTTTACACAATATCAAGCCTGCTGGCAACAGATGGCGTACACCTATCTCAAAGGAAGAAAAAGTTCTTTCATGGGAATTAGTAGGGCTCACTGAAGGAGCTTTAAACCAGATTTGAAGGGGGAAAGGGATAAAACCAGGCTCGCTAGAAAGAAGTCTGTAAGCAGCACATCAGTATTTGAGCACACCCTTCCTTCTGCACAGTGGCCCTGAAAAGAGAACAAAATTGGTCTTTTCCAACCTAAACAATTCTACGATTCTATGACTCTATTAAATTGCGGTTACTCTCAAAATGTCTTTTGCACATTTAACAGAATGCGAAGGAGTTTTTTGCTCCACAAAAAAACCAAACAAAACAAAAACAAAAAAAAAAAACACAACAAAAATCCCCCCAAAACCCAAATAAAAACCCAGCCTTGAGATTGGAAGACTTAGGAGGTATGTCTCCATTAAAAGTAATTCTTACTTGAATCATGAAGTATCTTGAAAAAATTCCACATTATGTGTACTTATAACTTCTCTTAGGTCTCCAAAAGAAATAAAGGTTACTGAGACAGGCATTGGCTTTTGCTTATGTACATGCAAATGGGAAACCAATCTTTGATCAAGATCTTTAGTCACTAAATAAATCAGGCTTATCATAATAGATAAAATCTTGGCAAAACTTAATAGAAGGTCCATACAATCCTGACTTCGTTGAATGGATTCATCAATGTCTTCAAAGGTGGATCTGTTTCAGTAACAGGGTGACATTTAATTTAAATATCGAAAGGTAAAATAAACTGGCTTTTGTGTTGGTGACTTAACCATGAGCAGGAGAGCTCTGCTGTCTGGAGTGGTCCAGGATTCAAAAAAAAACCCAGAACATTCACCTTAACCATGGACTTGCTAGCATTCAAAAAAATGCATTTCTTGCTTTGTATAGAAAATACCATAATGGCTTTTACATCAAATCATGTTAATGATACTAGAAGATTCTCTACATTAAGTTGCAGTTAGCTGTGCTTTTCATTCTATCCATCATATTTCTCAGATGTTTAGAGTAGGCAGACATAATTTCATTATTCTTATCACAAGTATTCACTGTTAAACTATGCAGGCATCTTACACTGACCTGTAATGTAACTCCTTGAGTAAGATGAGATGTGTACTGCCTTAATTGTGAATTTCAAATTGCTTACAATGAACAGAGAACACCATACACTTTTTAATGTACTTACAACTTGTTTCTGAGTTAGAACAAAATGAAAAGTTAATACATTTAACTACCTCACTCTTTGGATAGTCCCCTGAAAATACCTGTCATCTTAATAGGTTTAATCATTAATCAAACACTTAAGAGAGGTTGAATAGTAGCAGTGCAGCTTATTTTTGGATTTTCTTTTTATGAATATTACTTGAACTCTGTCAGGACAGCACATACCCAATAGATATAAAGTACCTTCATTTACAACCCGTGACTTTACACCAACATTTTTTTTTTTCTAAAATATCACAGAAATAAACATGTTATTTTACAGCACAGCTGAGGAACAGGACTTTCAAAACCTTTCAAGTGTCCTCTTACTGAGGCAATAAAATGAGCAGACTAAGATACCTGACCACATTTTCCTTGCAAGGACAATATATATATAAATGAAATTAATTACTTTGTAGGCACATGACAAGGGCAGTTAAATATAAGTGCTGATACTGGCCAGTGTATCCTTTTCTAAACCTCTGTGTTGTAAGATGAAAAGATTGAGCAGTTTTCAAGTCTGTTAAATTACTTTCTCCCATTTATCTGAGTGTAAAAACAGGTATAATTTTTTTATAAGTCTTAGTTAAACTAGACCAGAATGCAATATACAATTGGAAAAATCATTATTAATCATTATATCTTGAATTGATAGTTGTGAATATTGTCAAAAATGTTATGGAATTCTACATTGTACATTCAATCCATTGAAATAATAATTTTAAACATTATTAAGAATATCATTAAATGGGTTGTGTAATGAGTGCATTCTGCAAAATCTTTGTAGTCAGTCAATGGAAAAAGTGAAGAAAAAATCACAGCCTGACCAACTTCTTTGCACTTTCAAAAGTAATTTCTAAAGACTTGGATAACACTTTGCACAATTACAGATACTGAAAAGCAATAAATTTAAAAAAAAATTTTGAAAGATTAAATGGAGGTTTCAATTCGTTGTTCTAAATAGATTTTTTGATAAAATCAGTGGTAAGACACAGTAGAATAGTAAAGTCATTATTTGCAGCTAGCTCTTGAGCACCCTGGATAATGCATTTTGGTTAGCATCATGTTTCCTTTGAAGAATCTTTTAGAACAGAAATGACATATCAGACTTACCAGTATGGATTTCTGTTTCCAGACACATGTACACAGGCACAGTTTTCAATGATATTTGTTGGCACATTGAGTACCACAGTTCTCTAGGGGTTTGAAAAGAAACATCTCACAAAGCAATGCAGGAATATAAATTATGGTACAAAATGTAAAGCAAAGCCAAAAAAAAAGAAAAAGTGTTGAAACATACTAAAGGATTCATTCTTAAGTTACAAAAAATGCTTGTGTTTATATGATACCATTTAATGATTTAAGTAATGAATTATGGCTTTCTTCTACATGATAAAACAGGAGTCTATACATTATAGAAAAATAAGTAAAAGCATAAAACCGCTGACAAACCAGCAATTATGTCTGTCTTTGGTGGGGATGCACTGACTGGTTTTAACAAGAGATGTAATGCAACTGCTATGTAACATGACGCAACACAGAGTGTTATTCTGATTCCAGCAGTTATGCAGATGGTTCACACAGTAGCTCTGACTCTTCAGGAAAACACAGGAGTGTCTTTAAGGGAAGGAAGGCAGTTCCACAGGGATCTTACAGATGTTTCCAGGAACCATTCTAGGGCTAGGGCTAGGGCTAGGGTTGTATCTATACCCTGTCATGGAAAAAGCATAGAGATGTTCAAGTTAATGTCAAGTCAGTCGGGATAGCTGCCTGGCGCAGAAAAGCAATGCGTAGGAATACTGATTCAGACACTAAAATCAATGCAGATGAATTAGCAATGCTAATTGACATAGATGGTGCCTCAATGAGGCACTCTTGCTGGTTTTAGTACTGGTGCTATCTCTGCCAAGCTTTGGTGATTATCTGTATCATGTGGTACCCTGAGAACAGAGTATTTCTTCAGATGGAGCTTCTTTTGAATCTACAAAAATGTCAAGTGTTTTCATATCTTTCTTCAACATTAAAACTCAATTTGCAGGACAAAGAGTACTAGAAATACCAATATAAAACTGTTTGCAGGACATATATGCCTAGAGTTTTTAAGAAAAATTATGAAAATGAAAAAATAGAGGAATTATGAAGAAAGTATTTTAGGCATATTACATAGAAAAGAAATAGTATTTTCCCTGTATCCTCTATGGTCTTATAATTATTTTCATTTTTGAACTTCAACATATATTTTACTCAGAAAAAATATTTTGAGATGTTACCTTTATAATGTGTAATTATAATATAATCAAATTGGATTTTCAAAATGAATCATGCCGACCAGTCAGCAGAGACAAAATTGCTACTGATTTTGTTTATGACAAAGCTTGCTAATCACTAAACCTTCCACAAAGTGTTATTAAACCAATTTCTGGGAAATCTGAAACAATAAGACTTTTAAATTTCTTTTAAATATATATTTCTGCTGGATTTTTGATTCTCTGATTGTGTTTATTAATCATTATTTATCGATATCTAGATACTGGTAATATGTTATTCATTCTGTGTTTGAGATCTCGTTTTTAGTTTTAAGCAAACTATTGCAATCTGTTTGCTTAGAGTCCCGTGCCAAAAATATGCAATGAGAGCAGCATGTGTTATCGGGATATATTAGAATTCGAGCAATAAGTGGTGTTCACTTTTAATCACCAGAATTTACATTTTACGAACTAATAAAGATTTATCTTAATATCTTTCCTTATTATTATAATTGGAGTGCAGCTACAAGAGTTGTGTCCATGAAATAGAAAGCACATAGAAGTTCCATTTATAAATTCCATGATTAATTTTTTAAAGCACTCATACGTTAAAAGACTGCATGTTACAGTCTGCACTTCTTGCATTAGAGTTAGTTTTGTCAGATCAACAGAGCCTTGAACATGTTTAGCACCAAGGGAGGCTGACACAGGATTCTGCTTCAGGGATTTGTGAGGTTCATTATCATACCCTATGAATTATAATTACACTTCTTGAGAGTAGGAGGATGCTTTGTCAAAATCTCCAGTATGCATAAGATAACATTTCAAGACCTATTTGTTCAGATACACTGAAAATACATTATGGCTCTTGTTTGCTGTGCACTACTTTGTTACAGTTGTTATTATCAGAGTATCTGCAGTTTGTCAGAATTCCTGTTGTCTCTGCTTCTTTTTAGAGAACTTTCCATGATCTTCTACGTCTCATACTGCTTTGCAGCCCAAGTAAAATTTGTATTTAAGTATACTTTAAAATTAGATTCTCCCTAATGTTATTTTAAGGCCCCTCTTCAGGCTCTGATAACAGCTGGAGGAAACAAAACAATATGATGGAGGGTTTTTTGTGCATGTGCTCTTGATTTAGCCTTAGTGCAGTCGGTGAACATTCACCATTGAATTACCTTTATATTCAAGCTTTTGAACATGTGTAACAGAATAAGACATGAAAGGCTACAGTTTGATAAACACTTCTTTCAGTGACTGTGCTGACTCAGGCAGTCCCTATATATCTGGCACTCCTTATCTACATTTCCCTCTAGGAAAACAACTCGGTAAAATGGCTTATTTTTACTCTAGATCAGTTTTTCAGTCCCCTGGTACAGATCTGCAAGCAGTTGTAGATTAACTGAGGAGATGGCATAAAGACTACAATGATTGATGAAAAGTCCTTAAGAGAAATTTTGCTGAAAGAAATATTCTTCAAAATACGCTGCACAGGCATATGTTTAAAGAAATTCTTTATTCTGTTGTGTGCAAATGTGAATAAGAGAAAAGGAAGAGCTGTTTGGAATCAACTATGCATTGATTTTTCTGTTGTTCAGTACTAATTTTTGACAGTCCTGATACTTGGAGTATCAGGATTTGTTGGTTTGTTGTTTTTTTTTTTAATGTGCAAAACCCCAAACAGTTAAGAAATGAAATTCTATTTTAACCCCAACTACTCTTCCTATCCAGGAAAACCAGGCTTTATTAAATTGCCTTTTCTGTGTTTACCTTTATTAAAATGGCTTAATTCAATTATTTTTTGTGTGTCTTCTGAGTGCTTATTACTCTTTTCACTTTTTGAATTCTTATAGCATGATTTGATATGATTCTTAATATTCTTAATAAATCTTGAATAGATTTTCTTAAGTATAAAAGTACTTCACCGGTAACTTATCATTAACACAAAGTAGCCAGGCAATAGATACACCAGGAGCCTCTATTCTCATAGGAAAATGTGACCTGAAGAATTCTTTTTGCTAGCAGGTTTGCCCATCAACCTCCAGAAGTCAATTTTCTACTATCTTTTTGGGCTATACTGCATTATTTTACTTCTAACAAGTTATGTTAAATTAATGCAGCATTGTATATGGGCAAAATAGATGGATACAGTTCTTTGTTTAAATTAAAGTCTAATCCAAGTTATTCTAAGATCTTAGTTTTAAGCTCTTATGCTTTCCAAGGAAGAACAGATAACAATGTCATTGATTCTCTTAATTGAAGTTTCTGTCACTGAATACTTCTTTACAAGAGAAATACAATAACAATTATAGTTTGGTACAAAGGAGTCCTCAGACTGTGTCTTCCTTTTTTAATCTCAGTAACAGAAGCAGTACATTTAGTTTTGTTTGAGAGTTTCTTCAGCATTTATAATCCATGTTGGACACATCTCTTTTTCTGCTGTTTTTTACCAATTAGATACCCTTTCCTTCATCTGCATGCCATCTTGATTTTTGTAGTTATGATTGGCCCAAACCTAAGTCTACCTTTCTGTACAGTGGTGTGCCAGGAGAATGCCTTATTGACTGTTGACTATTTCTTAACAAGGTTTTTTTTTTTCTGTAAAATTAATCGTATATTAAAATATCAGAAAACACATTCCATTTTGATGCTCAGCCTCCAAACCACTTAAGAAATATATTCATAGAGTCCCACTGAAATAAAAATTAGCATTAGGACCAGGGCCACAGAGATGAAATCTGGATAACACACAGCTTTTGGGTTTTAAAGCCATTTGCCATTCACCTCCTTGTTTTTCTTTTCTGATTTGGAGAAATTTTCTGACAACCACTGTTGGCTTCAATAAATATAAATTTTCATTTTTACGTGAGCAGAATGAAGTAAAATTTCCTTATAAAATGACATTTTTCTTCTTTGCATTACTTTAGTTACCGCTTCAAGGGACTATGTCCATTCATCTCAAGTAATTAAAAAAAAAGCTTTCAGATGGTTGGAATAACACTGCTCATATTGGTATCCCAATTCCAAGGCCACAGGTCATTATGACAGTGCTGAGCTTGTTACCTCTTTTACTTCCAGGAATCTATTTGATTTAAACATTATTTTGAATTCACAAAATAGTATATGGGCTATTTGGTTTAACACCTCATCAAGATAGGTATGCCCCCTCAGCTCTAATCTTATACATTTTTATTTTTATCCTGTCTGACTTAACTTTCCTGTGTAAAACAAACATTTATTCCTGTATTATCAGCGGTGTGTGTATGTATTTCTAAATACCAGTTTAAGAAGTACTTAGCTTGTTGATGATCCAATGTACTATTAATTTATAGGTCATAAATTGAAAGAGAGCCACTTTCAAGAAGTGTTTAGAGGCTGAATTTGAACTTAATCTACAGTTTCTACAATGCATCATGATTTAGGAGACTGATTGACAGGTATGATGGCTTACTTGAGTTTCCATGACCTGACCATGTAACCTGCCTTACTCTGCCCCCTTTATGCATAAGCAGGTGAACCAGCACAAAATGCTGGAATATCTTCATTCCAGAGCTTGGTATGCTGAGGAAGAACAGCTCCAGTGAAAATTTCCTTCTTTCTGTGAGTCTGAAGTTTGCTGTTAGTGCAAAAGAGTGCAAACCTCTGAATTAACAATAGACTGTACAGCTGTGGATAGAGTTTTCTCTAGCTGATATGAATCTGTTCACGCATATCTACAAGGGCTAGTAGACATATTTTTAATATTTTTTAAGGTTACTTATAACATTTTTCACTGCAATGACTTTAAATTTTCTGTGGGGTCTTGTTGGACTCTCCCCTTTCCAAAAACAGTCTCAAATTTTGCAGAAAAAAAACCTTAAAAGTTTATTAGTAACATAATTATATTTTTGTCAAAAAGTAATAACCTGTCCATATTACTTGGTTTTGTTGTCTAGTTAGTCAAATATTTTACTAGCTGTAGGCTATAGTATCTGTCATTTATTGTAAGAAATGGGGTGGAGTAGAGTTCTTCCCATCACTGCTGATGACACCTAATTATACACTAGAAAATAGAACTCCCTGAGGAAGCAGATAATTTAGATCATGCTCAAGTGCAATTGTTTAAGGCTATTTTGGATGGTGTGGGTATTTTATGAGCTCTATTAATAATAAATGAACTAATGTTGTAGCTCTGCAACTTGCAGACAGCCTCATCTGACCGCTGAGATGATGTTGGCTTTCTGGCAATAATGAAAGTACATAAATATTAATATGTTAAGAAAACCATATTCATCCCTTCCAGGCAACTCCCCCCAGTTTATATACTGGGTATGACGTGCTGTGGTACGGGATACCCCTTTGGCTAGTTTGGGTCAGGTGTCCTGCCTTTGCTTCCTCCCAGCTTCTTGCGGCTGTCCTGACTGGCAGAGCATGAGAGACTGATAAGTCCCTGATCAGGGTAAGTGCAAATTAGCAACAACTAAAACATCGATGTGTCATCAGCATTGTTTTCACTGTTCTTGCTACTAATAAGGAGAAAAAAGTAACTGGTACAGCTGAAACCAGGAGAAGTGTTTGAAAGTATATAAAATGTACTTAAAAATATGAGAACTACTGGGCATTAAATTTGAGTTAGTTGAGTATATTTCTTCATTTATGGTTTAAAAGCCACTTTAGATATTCTGCCAGTAACAAAAGCCATTATATTTTTACCCTTCAACCTGTAACTTAACCAAGAGTATTAATTACTTGTTAAATTACAGTGCTGGAGAAATACATAGATGCACAGAACCTTTGGAAGCCTCTGCATATAACTGGAGTACTGTTTATACCTGTCTAAAAGCTAAATGAATGTTACATTATTCCAGGTAAGTTTAAAAAAGCAAACGATCCCTGTATAAAAGAGCACTTCTCATGCTCATTTTGTAATTTTATGTTGATAAACACACAGAAGCTCACACAAGTACAAGTAAATGCTTTCTAAGCACTTGTTTTCAGTTTGAAAATACTGGTAGTTGCAAAGCTTGTTAGCATTTTGTTAGGGACTATGTTACATAATTAATCCACAAAAATTCTACTGTATCTAGCAGGAAAATCATTCATTCATGCTTTCTGTTGTTGATCATTATAATGACCATGGAGCAGGACAAAATATAAAACTAGCATTTGTCTTCATTTTTTTTAAAGCTGAGGACAGTCATTTACTCACTCTGATCAAGGTGTGTATCTACACATGTAGCACTCTCCATAATTAGGAAACTTAGAAGCACCCTCTGTATTGGGAGTCAGGATAGTTCTATTCCTTCCACTTGGTTTTATAGCAGAGACATTTTCTGCTTCCTGAGAGATTTCTGTACCAGTATGTGATGTAGGTGCATCTTGAAATTTTACATGGCCTGGGAACTGGGTGAGGAGTGAAAACACAGAGAAGTTTTCTCTAGAAGTCACATATTCGTTGTGGGTCCAGCAGTGTTGTGCAAACTTTTTTTCTTGGATTTCCTGCCAGCTAAGCTGTCAGTTATACCGAACAGTAACAGATTATTCTCATCTTTTAATTCAATCAGCATAACCCAGGTCTGTAAAAGATTAAAAATAAAAAAAGGAAAAAAGACAACAACACAAGTTAATTGCTTTTGTCTCCTGACAGTGAATTCAGTAATTCTTTTCAGTAGTGTAAGCCTTTATGTTTATTATCATAAAATTTCATGTGACTAATCATATATTTACATATCAGATCTAAGTGTAAAATAATGGAAGGATTCCTGGCAGGACAGGAGGGACATGAAAGTACAAGGATATGAACAATTTTGACCCTGAATCCAAAGTGCAAAGCAGTAACAAGGGTACAGCTGTATTTCAAAGTAAGTCTACAGTAGCAGCTACAGAACAGATCTGACTTCTTCCACAGCTTGGTACAAGCCTATGTATAAAGCCACTTTATGAGCTACACTTTAATCAAAAGATAATAGCTCAGAGCAAGATAATATGGTAAAATTCCTATCTTCTTCTTCTCTCAGATATTTATTTAGCTAATTAATCTGCTTTGCATGCCACCCATCCAACCCAGAGTCTTCTCTTTCAGAGAGATTAGAAGAATCAAACACAAGAAATGTACAGAAATTAAGAATGAATTTTTTTTTTTTGTGGTTTTTCTGTCTTTGAGGCCTATTATGCATGTGCTTTTGCAACGATCTAGGTACCGCAATGCACAGAAAATATAAGAAAATTTGCCTGTGTTATAGTCATGAGTTGGGATTTTGCTGGTTACCCATGAACTCAGAGTTGGGAGTTTGGTAATTCAGGCATAGTGTCAAAACTGACACCTGGGAGTACATTGAAAGATCCTTCATCAAGGAAGCCATTAGTTCTTTACCAACACATAATAAATAAGAGTCTCTCCTGGTTTTGTCTTGATAATGAATAACCTGTACTGATCTTGCTTTGTATAGTGTTGTGCTTTAAATCTCTGCTGTGCTATATGCACGGAAATACCTGTGCATATACATGCACACATGCAAACACTCTTTCAAACTGCTTTTGTTTAGATCCCCTCTAGCTCAAAAGCCCTAGTCTTAAGTGGTTCTAATAATTCTATAACTCTTATTGCCCACTTTTATATAGCTGCTATAATAGAACTGTGTGATCCCTCAAATTCTAGACATCCACCTAATTTCTAACAAGGCATTAATAGGGTCAAAGGTTCACCCTCATTCACTGAGCAACATTAAACATGAATAATTGGAGATACTCTTGCTATTTTTAAACAGCTAAGGGAATCTCTATACCAATAATTTATTTAAGCTATTAGCAATGAGATGGTAATATTGCACCCATTAAAACCTTCCATTTTATGAATTTCTGTTTTACTTTTCTGAATCAGAAGTGTAAACCTATTTTACTTACTACAATTTTGAGAACTCTGAGGGACTTCTCTATTTTCTCTTAATTATGATAAAGTATAGGGTTCATTGTAATTGACCAATAGTACATATTGGAGAGGGCAAGGCACAGTTTTATTCAACATATTTCTAATAGGAAAAGAAAAAAAAAAATCATAATGTCTGTAGGTCAGTGTTGGTATAACCAAGATCTAATTAAACACAACATTTTTCATTGAAAAGGATGTTCAGGATATCTTCAGGGATAAATGCAGATGTCCTTGTCCATGAGTGTTGCGCCACTGAAGTCAATGATCCAGGTCTTCTCATAAAACCTCCATATCTCCTTGAGGTCTAATGAGTTTCCTTCACTTGTGCAAGACAGTTTTCTCTTGGGGTAGGGTGCTATTCCACACAAAAAATAATTAGATTCTGTCCAAGTGCTCTACCACTTCTATTAATACATAATGAAATGCTTTCCTGTTTTTAAAGAATTATATAAACTGTAGTGCTTTTTTTCCCCCTCATATCTTTTTACCCAAATAGTCCCATTTAGTTTCAAATCCCTAGTTACTATAGCAAATAATGTGCTAAAGAGTAAATATAGACAGCGTAACTGTCATCTCTATAAGTAATACCTACATACAAGACCAATGGCTTAGATTTTTGCTTTTAGACATGGGATGTTTTTATGGGTAATTTGAAATTTTTCCTGTTTTCTAGCTGTAGCTTATATTTGTAACATGTTTCTGTTGCTGTTTAATCATTTACTGTCTAAAAGGATGGCAAAAAAAAGGTATAATTTGAAGTTTGTTTCTGACTGAATATAATGGAAAATCTTTTCACTGTTAGGAGTGCCAAGCATTCGGAGAAGGCTGACCAGACAGGTTGTGAAATCTCCAGCCTTGGAGTTTTCCAGACACAGCTGGATACAGACTTGGGCAACCTGGTCTGATCTATCAGCTGATCCTAACTTGAGCAGGAGTTTGCACCAGAAACCTCATCAGCTTCCTTCCAGACTGAATGATCCTACTAACCGATGCTAGGTTATTAAACTTTTCACTTTCTAATTGACTTTTACTTAATCCTAGTCTCTCCCCATGGTTTACCTCAACCAGATATAGAAATGGTGCTGTCTACCAGTGACAGGAGCTGTGGAGCTTAGCACTAGTCTGCTACCTTAGATAACAGAAAGTTCTTTTGTCCTGTGTTAGTGCTTGTATGTTTCGCATCTTAGCTGCCGTAAATAAGACCTTGTGTTTTCTGTCATGCCCCATCTCTCCCTCTAATATCCAGGTAGTTATAGATTCAATCTTATTTTGGTCTGCCTAAAAGAGACTTCATGATGGCAGTTTTGCCTCATGTCCTAGGGATAAGATGGGGATGGGCAATTTAGAATGGATATATTTGTAGAACACTGCAAGTTGAAAAGAAAGTCCTCCTTTATAGTAGAATAAGCAAAGATGTATGACGCAGTAGTTGATAATCATCTTTATGCTGTATATTAGCATTAGTTTTTGAGAGTTTCTAACAGCGTAGATTTTCATACAGAGTATCTTTCAAAGGCCACTACCAATTTCTAAATAACAGCTCCAAAGTGTGATGCCATTATAAGTCTTTAAAAAAGTCTGACAATTATTTAACATTGGCAAACAATAGATTATTTTCTGCTTTCATTCTCAGAAATAAGTGAACTCTTCTATATTACATTAAAGTTAAAAAAAAAGAAAGAAAAAAGAGAACCACGAAGAAAATCGATCTGGAGCAATTATTTTCAATAGAAAATGTATACCCAAATAGATGTTTATTGATATTCTGAGCAAATAAAAGCAGAATCCTCTAATGAAAATAATATCTTAAAAATAAGTCATACCATCTAGTAAAATATTTGTTCAGATACACTTGGAGAAATTAATGCCCACCATTATTAAAGGCCCATACAGTTGCAGCAGCAAAGACAAATCAAGCAACTGTTCCCTCTCCATTTAAATATGATTGGAATTGGAATATGTTGGAATTATAAATTTTATATATGTCCTGGTATTGAAATCCCAGCAATGTCCTACAGTAACCATCTCTGGAGTATTCTGTACACAGACTGTACAGTCAGTTTGCTTTTGGTGGCCTTCAGTCACTGTCAGCTATGGACCATTAAATGTCGAGCATGCTGTAAGAGCAGATTCACTGGTTAGGTCGAGTTCTGGCTGAGAATAGTTAGTATGCATTGATGAAGCATTGTGGTACTTGAGATGGTGAGTAACAAGCCATACTTTCAGCTTCACTGTATGCAAGGAAAATCCAGTAAAGAACCTGCCTCCTTTTCTAGATCTCAGTCTGTGATCTCTGAATGGGACTTCTCATTCAGCGCCCAATGAGTTCAGTGAGATCAAAATGTGTGCCACCTAACGCATTATGGAAATACACAAGGTTATTCAACATATTGTCTGTCCATAGATGAAAGCTGTATATGTTTTTACACAAACATTGCAGAGTTGAACTGAAGCTGTTTTCATGAGAGACTTATTGGAGACATAAACATGACTCACACTCTGTCCTGGGTTCAGCAGTAGCAGTCATGTTTCTCCTTCTTGGTAGCTGGTGCAGTGCAGTGTTTTGACTTTCAGCTCGGGAACAGAGCTGATAACAAGGATGTTTTGGTTTGGCCAAGGACTTTGTGAGCCTCATGCTCTGCCAGGGAGGAGGGGGAGCCAGGAGGAAGCAGAGACAGGACACCTGACCCAAACTGACCAAAGAGGTATTCCATACCACAGCACGTCATGCCCAGGATGTAACTGGGGAGTTAGCCGGAAGGGCTGGGAGACTGCAGGGTTGGAGGAGGTATCGGTCGGTGCTTGGTCGGGCTGGGGGGGGCGAGTTATCAGTCGGCTGGTGGTGAGATGATGTATTCTCTTCCCTTGTTATTTCCTTTATCATTATTATCATTGGTGGTAGCAGTAGTGATTTGTGTTATACCTTAGTTACTAAACTGTTCTTATCTCAACCCGTGGGAGTTGCATTCTTTTCGATTCTCCTCTCCGTCCCTCCGGGAGCAGGGGGAGGGCAAGAAAGGGGGGGAAGTGAGTGAACGAGTTACCTGACTGGGTTTAAACCACGACACACTCCCAATGAGTGCACTCCTGCCTTATGCATCTAGTAATATGAAAAGACTATCAGGTTGCAAACCAGACGGGATATTTGCCCAAGCACAAATATCAGACTCTGATCATGGCCATGAATCTTGTATGCCTAGGAAATCTGTAGTACCATCTACAGTGTATTAATGTGCTTTCGGAGATGTTATGCAAGTTCCATAACTGAATATGGCTTGGGCTAGCATAAACCTGCTACTGCAATTTGGATTATAATTTCTATTACACCTGCTTTCTTTCTTCTTCTATAGTGCAACTGTTTGACATCTTTCTAAACTGACAGCAGAAAGAGAGTCCTGTCTGAACACTAGGCATTATATCTTACTGATTCTTAACATGCAGATGCTGTCTAAATAAATTTTGTCCTGCATTTTCCATTTCTTAGTAACATTTTCCCATAGGTAAGCCTCCTTTATAGGGAATGCTGGTTCCATTCCTTCACTATTGCTCTCTCTCTGACCAGATACAACATACACAAATCCTGTGCCTGAACCAAGCAGATAGAGGGGAGCTGTCTTTTCACTGTGCAACGTAATACCAAGTTATATAGGGGCCTGTGTCAAGATGGGTAGGTATCTACAGCTGAGTGGCTATCAGCAGAGTGAATATCAACTGATGGGTGGATATCAACTGAGGAAGTATTTACACTTTTGCAGAATGAATTTGAATCAATTCCATTTGGCCAGATCCTAAGCATCTGCATTTTCAGTTTCTCTATTGCTTTCTGAGACTTGGCAGATAGTCAGATATTCAGCATAATCCTTGCTCTGTTTTCCAATCTGTAGATGTCAGTTAGTGATCTCAGTTATGGTGGTGTATGTATGCAACTGAAATGATTTCATAAAGATACAGAAGAAAAAGATTTTTCTAATGATAATGCTGCCTACTATTTCTCTATTGTCTGACAAAACCAAAATGATTTTTTAAAGAGATTTAAGAAATGGTGCACATTTTCCTCTGCAAATATTAACTATAAAATGCAGACTCATAGAACACCAAAATACTTTCAAATTACTGCCTTTTCAGCTTAGTACAGTAGAATAAGAGCTAAGTATATTCTAGCAGTCTCCCAATAACATCTTCAGCTGCAACTTAAAAAGATAGCAGCTCAGTCTATCTAGCTAGAAGGAAATAACTTTTCTTTTTATCTCATTTCTGAGCATTCAGCTTCTGTTGTGTATGTGTGAACTCTTAATGCCATTCTCCCGTAAATGGTCTCTTTAGAATGCAAATACCTCTCAAAATAGTTCTGCCACACTGAATCTAGCTCTGCTGAGGCCCATCCTGTAAGACAGCTTACATTTAACTTATTTGAAATAGATATGGAAAATACACTGAAAAAAATAAAAATAATTATGTTCTTGAATCCTATTAACTCATTAACTCCCACAACTAACTAATTAAAGAGTGTCTGCAAGGTATGTATTGCATGGTTTGTCAACTCTTTGCCCAGTCATCCTTTGTATTCAGTAGCCACAGAGTAATCAGAGCTGAAAGTGACCTCTGGAAATCATCTGGTCAAAACCCAAATTGTAACTCGGGTTATTTACCACCTTACTAGTCAGAGTATTTCCAATAACTAGTATTTTAAAACCTCTCTGGAAAATCTGCCCTGATGTTTAATCACCTTGATTGGAATTTTTTCGTATGCCAAGGGAAAATTTCCCTTCCTGCAGTTTGTGCCTATTGTCTTATGCATGTCACTGTGAAGAGTCTGCGTCCATCTTCTCTGTAGCCTTCTTACATGCAGTTGAAATTTTCATCTAAATCTCCTTTTATCTCTCTGTTCTCCAGACTAAACAGCCCAGCTCCCTCAGCTTCTTGCTGTGCAACATGTGCTCTAGCCCCCAGTGTTCTTAATGCTTTCCCATGGGACTTTGGTTTCTTGTGCTCCAGCATAGAGGACCTGAAAGTCAGATACAGTAGTGCAGGTGTGTCTCAGTAAGTGCTAAGTACAGTGAATAATTGTCAACCTGAAGGCTACACTCCTGCTACTGCAGCCCAATGCACAGTTAGCTTTCAGCACCGTAAGAGCACAAGACAACTAATCTTCTGTTTTAACCAGCAGAAGCAACTATCCACCAGCCTGTGCAATTGCAGGGCATTATTCGGAAAGGGTTTGGCTTTTCTAATTCTGTCCCTGTATGCCTGAAAAAGGTTTCTCTTGCCCTCCTTGGTAGCACATCCTTCAACTCCTTTTTCAGTGTTCAAGCTCAGAGAAGAGTACTGTGTTCTACTAAGGAGGCTTGCCTAACCCATTCGTTGTCTTGCAGACTGGGCTAGAGTATTATGCTTTGAAGAGGTTGTCTTTAAAGAAAAATCTCTTAATTTGTGCTTTCTTGCCCTTTAGAACAAGACTCCATCAGGATCCAGCCAATCAGAAAAGCCTAAATACATTCTCTTGAGGTCCAAGGAGTTTATTTATGTACTGTTACCTTTAGGATCTTAAACTATGCTGTCTTACAATCACTGCACTCAAGGCTGTCAGCTGTCACACTACCAGTACACCCATCAGAACCTGTGTCAAAGAGTTGCCTCCAAAGCACTGGGGAAATTGATTGCCACTTGTGCTGTCACACTAAATCTCCACAACCTGAGCAATGCTATACCTCTGCAGATTTCCATGGGCTTCTTGTTCTTCCTCTTTGCCCTTCATGTTGTACAGGTCTTGGAAGAGAGGTGAGGCAGCAGCATGCTGCCCATCCCACTGTCCCAGCCACAGAGCAGGGCAGGTAAGGGAGGAACATTGGACATCTCCCTGGGGATAAGCACGGGCCAAAGCCAGCATATCAGACCATGGGTGGGGTGCTGGGTCTGGCCTACTGAGGGGAATTGTGGTCAGACACAGCCCTGGGCTAGCTGGGCTGGATCATGGGGATGGTCCAAAGGCCTTTTGGGGATGTAAGCTTGTGGATCAGGGACAGGCCCTCTATTTTCCTGGAAAATTGTCTTTACATTACTCTGCCAAGAGGGATGTTGAGCCTCCTCTGCAGCAGTCTGTCAGCCAGTGATCCCTACTGCTGTAGCTTGGCAGTCAGGTCCTGGGGCGGGAGGTGAGACTTTGTCATAGAATCAGTTCATTTGGATCCCAGGAAGGGAGAAATCTATAAACATCACTCTTTAGCACCAAGTGGCCCCCAAAACTTGTTCACTTTAATGGCCTCCAAAAGAGGAGAAGGGGAAATAGAGAAAATTTTATACATCTTCTCTGAACTCATCTGAAACTTCTTGCTATACAAGAAGGAAAAAGGAAAAACAATAAAAAAATTCTCTAATTCTGAATTTATGGTGACATTTAGCATTTTTCTCACTATAAAAACCAATCAAAACCTCTCAAGATATTATTACTGTCACTGTTGTTGCTGCTGTTGTGGTTATTTCAATTCTCCATTAAGTTAGACCAACTCATGTCCACAATAACAAAAGATTATGGAAAAAAATTAAAATAAGTGCACTATATAAGGCCTGTTTAAAAAAATAGCAGTAATATTAAATCTTAGTGTAAAAATGATGGAAGTGCTTAATATATTTTATTTTATTATTTATTATGGATTACTATGAAGAAAATGCAGTTTATAATAGCAAGGCCAGAATAGAAACAGAAGGTCTTGAGATACAGATTTGATTCTTTACATTTGTCAAAAGACTAGATCTGCTTTATTAAATTGGTCTATCTATGATGCCAATATACTATATTAAAAAGTTTATGCTTAATATGATTTATGCTTAATGTACTTTATGGGTTCTACATATGTGTTGTTGTAACATCGACTATTATTTTATTCTTATTTCCATCATTGTACTTTTTTTTAAGGTTTCAGTTACTCACAAAGCACAGAGGTGGAATGGTTAGTTGAGGGAAGCATAGAAGAAACAGCAACAAGAATCATAGAATCAACTCAATCAAAGAGGGAACCATAAGAATGGCAAACAGTATATATTTTTGTATTTTTCTGGATAATAAAAATGAAATGTAAAATGAGACATCATTGATCTATTTCAGGTAAAATTAAAAATAGTGGAAATTCTCTGTAGTTTGGTGTGATTGTGATATTAGAACTCTGTTGTTCTTTCTAAACACTTTAATAGCTTCCATTAAAAAATTAACTCAAGTAGCTAATTAATTTTTAATTAATGTTAAATACATAGGTTTTTAACTATAAAATTCATTGCTAATGAGGACTAATATCCACTAATATCTGCATTTATTCATGGTTTTTGATGTCTTCCACATATGACATTATCAACATTAAGACTATTGGACATCATGAAATAAAACCTTACAAGCAGCAGCACATTTCTTTGAGTTTTTAGTTATAATGCATCATTAGAAAGCCAGTGCAGACATACAGGTTCACAGTTCTTACTTAAAAAAAAATTTAGAGCTTCCAAAATTTCTTCTTCTTCAAAGTATTAAAAAAATTTAGAGCCAAATTTTTGTAAGTGCTAACAAAGACACAGTGTGGAGCCATGGCAGTTTGCATCAGCTAACAGTCTGGCTTCTGAGAGTGAAAAGAGTCAAAGAAGTGACTACAGTGTCATTATATGTTATTTTAAATCCACAAAATTAGTTTGATGTCAGTGTATTAAATGGTATAAATGAATCAACAGGTAGGAATAAAGCAAATGAAAATCAAGACCACTCCCCTCCCCAGTGCAGCACAAAAACAACCACCTTCTTGGCCATCAGTCAGCACAACTAATGTGTCCTGAAGACTTCCTTTGTGTATTCCAAGCAGGGATATAAAACATGGCCATTGTGTTGAGAAACCTTCTGACTGATGCCCAAGAGTTATTGTCAGAGAGAAAACTACCAGCATCTAATAAAGACTTGAAGTTAGGAGAGGTAGTGGGGAAACTTAGTAATATGTATGAATCCGCCATATGTATTTGAAGATTGCTAGTATGTTAAGAAAAGATGACTATTGGAGGTTTCTTATCTTTAGTTGGTTATTACAGTCTGTATGACTTTCAGCTTCTGGTTAAATGTGACTCTCAACTATTTTTTGAGTGGTTAGATAGGTGATACAGCCAGCATATTTTTCATCTCAGTTTAGCTGGTATATTAGAAACTTATCTTTCAAATTGTCAAGGAAATATGCAATATTGTTTAAGGAAATATTTCTACCCTCTAGCCTTTAAATCAATGTACACTTCTGCTGACTTGCAGTGTTTAAATTCACTCATGTACAGAAAATCCACATTAATAATGTGTTAAATCTGTCAGAGAGGAAGTCCCAAATGTCTCCTTCTTTCAAAGAATTGCAGAAGTACAGAAGGGCAGAAGTGGAAAGGGACCTGCATCATCTATCTGCACAGAGGGATGTCTGCTAGAGGCGACTAATTAGGGCAATGTCCTCTCAGGTTTTCAACAGCTCTAGGGACAGAGACTCCACAGTCTCTCTAGGAAACCTGTCCCTCATTTGCACAATCACTCTCACAATATTTTTACAATTTTTTTTCATGTATTTAGACAGAATTCCTGTATTTCATTTCATGCCCATTGACTCTTGTTTCATGGGGCACCACAGGGAAGAGTCTGGCTCTGTATTCCTTGCCCCCTTTCATCAGGTGTTTATACACACTGATAAGATCCTTCCTTTAGCCTTCTCTTTTCCAGGCTGAAGAGTCCCAGCTCTCTCAACCTCTCCTCATGTGACTCATGATCCAGTCCCTTAAACATCTTTCTTGCCCTGCACTGGACTCATGCCAGTAAGTTCAAGACTCTTTTGCACTGAGGAGACCACAACTGGTCACAGAATTCCTCACATGGTGGAGTTCAAGATCCTCAGGGCAGTGAAGATGGCACACAGCAAGCTTGCAACTTCAGGAAAGCAGACTTCAGCCTTTTCAGGGGTCTCCTTAGTAGTGTACCATGGGATAAAGCCCTGGAGGGAAGAGAGGCCAGAGAAAGCTGCTTAATATTCAAGGATCACCTCCTCCAAGCTCAGGAGCGATGTATTCCAACAAAGAGGAATTCGGGCAAAAACATCAGGAGGCCTTTCTGGATGAACAAGGAGCTTCTGGACAAACTCCCAACACAGAAAAGAAGCCTAGAGAAGATGGAAGCAAGGACAGGTAGTCTGGGTGGAATACAGAGAAAGTGTCCAAGCAGAGATCATTCTAGGAAAGCTAACGCCCTGATAGAATTAAATCTGGCCAGGGACATCATGGGCAGCAAGAAAAGCTTCTTATAGGTACGTTGGTGATAAAAGGAAGATTAGCAAAAATGTGGGCCTCTCCAGAAGGAAACAGGACACCTCGTTACCTGGGACATGGAGACGGCCAAAGTACTCAATGAATTTTTTCCCTTGGTCTTCACCAGCAGAAGCTCCAGCCACATTGCTCAAGTCCCAGGGACTTAGAGAAGTCTGCTGTAGGAGTTACTGCCTGCTGTACGAGAAGATCAGGTTCAGGACTGTCTAAGGAACCTGAAGGTGCACAAGTCCATGGGACCTGACAAGGTACATCTGCGGGTCCTGAGGGAACTGATGGATGACATGGCTAAGCCCCTACTTGAGAAGTTATGGCAGTCCAGTTAAGTTGTCACTAACTGCAAAAGGGGAAGCAAGCTCTATTTTGAAAAGGGAAAAAAGGAGGACCTGGGGAACCAAAGGCCAGTCAATCGCATCTCAGTGACTGGCAAGGTCATGGTGCAGAACCTCCTGGGAACTATAGTAAGGCATATGGACAATAAAGAGGTAATTGGTGATAGCCAACATGGTTTCACTAAGGGCAAATCATGCCTGATAAAACTGGTGGCCTTCTACAATGGGGCCACATGATTGGTGGATAAAGGAAGTGCAACGGATGTCATCTACCTGCGAATTACACATACACACATGAATGTACTGACACTGGAAAAAGGAACAAAGTAAAGGCTTTCCAGTTGCTGGTACTTAGATCTTTCAAACAGTCATACATTATAAGCCAGTTCCTCTCTTTCAGGTTCATTGCTGTCTACTGATTATGTTAAAATTAGACATTTTGCACATTTTGTCTTTAATGGGTTAATGCTACTTGAATAGGTAGAGGAATGAAAGAAGGTGAAAGCCTGTGTGATCTGAAAACTGAAATAAGCTCTCAATGTCCAGTGCTCTGTAACAGTGAAGATAATTTTAACAGAAGAACAGAGGCAGATTTTTACTTTAAAAATGAAACAAAAGTTGCAGTCTCTGTAATCTGTAAAGCCTATATGGTCTGAAGCTGACTTTCTTGCTCGCAACTTTTTAAATTGACAAGAAGAACATTTCCTGCTTTTGCTTGCAGTGCAACATTATTCACATTGCGAAACTGCAGCCAACATACTATCAAAGCTTCTAGAGAAAGTCAGTGTGCCAGGTCTTTCTTCTCAGTTTAATATCCCTGACAGTAAAGTGAATATCGATGACAGCATTAAATGTCTTCTGGCAAGCCTTTGCTTAATCTGAAAAAAATAAAAAAAGAAAAAAAAAAGTCTAACCACTCCATAAAAGCATGCACGGATCTTTAAAGTCAGTACAAGGAAAAAAAATCTCCTTACGTGCAAATTAATACATGAAATAATTGAAAGCCCTGTACTCTTTTTTAACTCTTTTTTAGAATGGCTAGCAGAAGAAAAAAGCTAACTGTGAATAAAATATACAATGGCAGAATGGGAAAAGTAGAAGGTGATATCCTAACTTTAGGACAGTTTTGAATTTTTAGTAGATACTTTTTATAGTATTTAAGGGATACTGCATAAAGTGACAGTAAGAAAGTGGCAGGTATTGCTCTAATAACTCTCTTAACAGCTTTCTGAAGAGCACATTGAAAAACACATTGAATTTTGAGCAAGACAGTTAAAACTTCTTCTGCTGAAAAGTGGGTGTTTATTCTATGTACTGGTTTAAATAAATAAAGCAGATTACCAAACATGAAAATGTCATAGACTCTGGTTACCGCATTTGATGTAAAGTTAATGATTTTACCAGAACTGGCAATCTAGACAGGATTACAAAGAAACTCAATACAACTAGTAGAGCCCTACTAAGCCATAATGCAATGTGAAGAAAAGAAGTGCTCTGTCCAGGACTATCCATTTGTTTTCCTTCTCTTTGTTTTATTCCTCAGATTTTCTGAGTACCTTCAGGAATAAATTGTGGCCCAGACTTGAGAAATTTATATATTTTTCTTTTGCATCAAAACTCAGTAGTATGTTGGTTTTGTATTATTGAAAGTCTGCTAAATAATAAAAAAAGACTGGTATGAGAAGATGCCTCTGCATGCATTAATTTTTGAATCAGAAAATATAGTGAGTCTTGAGTACAAATGCTGTCAAGTATTTAATCTACCCTTCTCAAGTATTTATTCAGAGTTCATTTTTTATAGAGCAGGTGAGGATATAGTTACTAGACGGGACAAAACCGGAGTACCAAGAACATATTTGCAGGTAAAGAAGAAGATTTTTTTAGCCTCAGAGTTGCTATTGTTGGTAAGACTCTTGCTGGTGATTTATGATCAAGATTCAGGTTATTTACAGTGTTATTGTAAAATAACCCTGTAGTTTATGCAACATAAAGGGTGGTATGTTACAGTAGCTGGGGAAATAATGCAGTCTTCACTGTAACCTCCTGACAGTGACAATGATTTATGGTGTCACCTGAAGATGAGAGGTTGTGGAGTAAAAAGAAGGCCCTTGGTCATGTATCTTCCCCTGGCATGTCACTACCACTTATGTGTCTTGATATCCTTGTCTTAAAGTATGGAGTAAAATGGCCTTGCATGGTCCTGGCACCGTTTTGGTATAAACCCTGTTATATTTTACACATGGGGAAAATTTTAATAGAAACTCATTAACATAATCCTTCATGATTTCTTAAAGATTATTGATTATCGGCATATCCAGCTTTAGATGCCTAATTTAGCACCCTGTTCAGAAACTAAGTGCTTTACAAAACAAGCACAATTCAGGTGTTGCTGTTTAGCAAACCAGAAGAAATATCTCTTTCCTATTAAGCCAAATTTTCAGAGACTGGCTTAAAATATGCTAGACTAGAACTAGAAGCAGAGTCAACAAGAAGTTAGGGAATTATTATTAACTGTTATTAGAAGGACCTCTGCCAACAGTGTCAAGCAACAAATTATAAAGTAGTAGCAGATAAAGGTGAAATTCTCATGTATTCTTAGGTATCTAAACAGACGGTGGTAAGAAAAAGTAAATACCTAAACTTTCAGGAACTTAAATAATAGTCCACAGAAATAAATATTTCTGAAAGATAAAATACTAATATTTTCTTCAACTAGGAGGGCAATCTTCTGTTTAAAAGGTGCAAGTGAAGCTACCAATTTGTTGGGCCATATATTTCTTATCTGAGTCGTTAGAGTAAGCTCACAAATCCTAGTTGACCAGTTTGTTAATTTCAATAGAAGCTTCAGATGCAAATGTCTTTATGTACCCAGAGTACTTACGTACTTTATGTACTAAAATAGTATAAGTACCTAAGGATAAGTGCACGACCTGCAGCTGCTATGGACTTCAGGATATAGTCATTAAGCAAGCAACTTTTACCTAGTCTGCTTTTTAATTTCTCCTAGGACTTTTCCTTAACTCTCTTCCCCAGTAATGAAAATATTGTGAATTTGTCTACTGTGTGCACACAGGCTTACAAGAAGGCAGTTACGCTCTCATCAGTTTTTCTTCTTCCTGCCTCTTCCCCTCCTCTAGATCCCCCAATGAGAGAGAAAGCATGAAGGAATGAAACAGGAAGTTTCACAAGCAAACAATCTTGAAGCACAGAGACAAAAGAACAGTTTGAGAATGTGATCAGTATTGTCTGTGAGTGTTCCCCTCCTCACTGACATCTTGATGCTTACTAGTTTGAGTTTGCTTGAAAGACTCGTGTCTTTCACCCCCTTGGGACTTATGGTTCAGTTTGGCCTAAGTGCAGAATCAGGCTATGAAATATACTTAAGTTACTAAAAGTTAACTTGTATGTTTAATATTCAGTGGTTTTGAGATTAAGAGAGTTCTGGTTACTGAGTTCCCTTTGAATATGCAATATAGAATTTGATGGTGGCCGGTTCTATATGAAAAGAGATTAATGGAGAATTGCAGAGGTGTGAATTCACAGCCAGATGTGTCTGGGACAGCTGAATAGCTGAAGTGGTGAGCAATCGTAGCTCGTTACCTTGAGCATCTGAAAAAATTTATTTTTCCAAACATGGATATCCTGAATCCATCCTGAATGGGATATTTATATCCTGAATGGGATACGTGTTCACTCCTGACGTGTTTACAGCCTACATTATTAATATAAGCTGCTTAAAGAAGTTCAGAAGGCTGACACAAATCTGCAGGTAGACCAATGCTACTTTAGTATTATGTCTGCAAACTGTGATGGCTCAAGGGCGAATACACGTTCTGCTTAGCCACCCCTTTTGCCAGGGTGTTGCTTTGTCAGTTGGAGCAGGTCTTAGGGCAGTATTCACCAGAGCTGTGCCAACCAATACCTTACTAAATATAAGTTAGCTTCCCTGAATTCCAAATGCATTCCAAGTACTTTCATTAACAAATACACAAGGTTTATGGGGAAAAAAAAACCAACAAAAACTAACAGTCATGTAACAGAAAATGCTTAAAAAATTAAAATTGCATTTCTTTAAAAAAAAACACATTATCTTTCCTGTACTGCTTTTCACAATAGAAACTATTTAAACATATTTCTTCACAGTACACTCAGTTATATAAATAATATAAACTTTGCTCTAGAAACAGTAGTTTTCACCTTCTGTTTAAGAATATATGTTAAGCTCAATTTGGTTTTCTTATTACTACTAGTAAAATGCAGGTATGCTTCACAATTAAATCAGGATGAATATTGTTGAATTGTTAACTGAAAAAAATCTTTTGATGAAATGTCCCAAAATTCACCCAGTAATGTTTTCAGTCATATAAATATTTGTCTACAACTGTTCTTCCAGAGTAAAGAAAATACCATACTGCAAGAGTGAAATATTGCTATTACACAATTCCACTAATAACTATACAAGTACATTAATCTTTAATTACAGAAGAAAGAATAGATTACAGTAAAGAAATTAGTATTGCAGATGATTACTGATGGTATTTGGTCTAATACATGCACTGCTAAGTACAGAAATTGGTAAAATAGAATAATTACTTTTCATAATGGGAAAAAATAAATAAGGACATTCTCTTTTTATATCTTGCAGTGAAACTCTGATAATAACTTTATTTGCATGTTCTTGTCAATACAAATGCAATCAATCATTATTGATTATAGTGGAAGCATATGCTTAAAGTCAGAATGATCTATTTTAGTTCTAGCAAAAGTTCTGTTTAATTAGAAAATACTGGTTTTTGGATTTTGGTGGGGTTTTTTCGTTTTTTTTTTATCTGGCCTATATATATTTTAAGTCAACCTATTCAATGCTTTTTCACCTCATAATAGACAGTACTATCAATAGATGATAGCATAGAGATACATTCATGCCTGTTATGTCAAAGAAATTGGATTTTCTTCCATTTTTTCATTTGCACTTCATATATTACAGTCCTTTGTTCCTGTGTCTCTATGTTAATGCATGAAGCAGATTGCTTACCTGATTAATCAGCACTGCCAAACCTCATATGTTTTAGTGCATGAACAACTCTTAGAGCAATAATGAAAGCTGCCACTTCAGAACAGGTGTTTTACTAAGTCTAGTGAAAAAAGAAATTTTGCAAGTGGATATATAGACTGCTGAAACTTAGTTGCAGCTTTTTCTTGTTTTGGTTGAAATATATAAATAATAGCATCAAGCCAACTATAACTGAAAAAGAAATCACTATTTTCAGATCTATCATTTGTATTATGGGGCAAAAGAACTAACCTTTAATTACTAATGCCTCCAAGCAATTAAATCATTAACTGAGAAGACAGCTAATCAAAATTTTTTGTGGTCCTTAGATAACACAAGTAGTATAAGAGAGCAAATCATGCCTGACAAATTTGGTAGTCTTCTACAATGGGGCCAAGGCATTGGTGAATAAAGGATGAGCAAAGGAAGTGAACTACTTGAACTTGTGCAAAACATTTGACACTGTCCTGCATCGCATTCTTGTCTCTAAATTGGAGACTTATGGATTTGACAGATGGACAACTTGGTGGATAAGGAATTGCCTGGATGGTCACACTCAAAGATTTGAAGCCAATAGCTCAATGTTCAAGTAGAGACCAGTGATGAGTGGTGCATCTCAGAGGTCAGTGCTGGGACCAGTGCTGTTTAACATTTTGTCAGCAACATGGACAGGGAGATTGAGTGTATCCTCAGCAAGTTTGCCAATACCACCAATCTGTGTGGTGTGGTCAGCACATTGGAAGGAAGGGATGCCATGCAGAGGGATCTTAACAAGCTTGAGATGTGGGTCTGTGCAAACCTCATGAAGTTCAATAAGGCCATGTGCAAGGTCCTGTGTGGTGTTGGAGCATTCCCAATCATAAACATAGGCTGGGCGGATGATGAGAAAAAGAGAAGATGGCACTGGAATATTTTGGACTAAGAGGATTTTGACAGTCATATTTTCCATGTTTTAAAAATTATTTTCTTTTTCCTCTCCTAATTAGGAAGGAGCAAGGTCTTACAAATTTCCATTGAATAATAAAAAACTATAAAAGTTCTTATGTATTTGCCTCTGGTTTCCACTGTAGTTCCACTTTATAGAGAACCATGATATATACAGACACATCTATGATTGATTAGCTTTTCCTAACAAAGACCTACTGTAATGGAGTATCCTTAAAGCTGTTATTCCGGCTTGTTCAATCAGACTGTTTGCTGGGTAAGCTACAAACTGCAAGATTTACTGTGAAGTGCTTTCTATGCCAAGGGCAAAGATTTCATTCAAGCTTCTTATTATGCAAAGTATTGGGAAAACTAAGCTAAAATATGAGAGTAAAGGAGATTTTATACAATCAAAACCAATTTTTAAATCACTAGCTTCCAGGAAAAAAGGGAAAACAAAAGCCAAGCATACAATCAAACAGATAAGATAATGTTCTTGAAAATTAACTTTCTGAAGTTTATCTTAGGTGCAGCATTAGATCACATATAAAATTACACGTTTATTAAATACAGAAAATTGCTTAGGCTCTAGATGGGCACAAATTGCAACATTTTACTTCTCAAAATTACTTTTCACTGTTGTATTTAATACACATTGAACAAAAAAATCAAGAAGCAAAGAGTAGGTTTCAAGGGAAAGCATGGAGAAATACAGACCCCCTTTTATTAATCAGTACCAAGCAAATGAAAATGGTCCTTAATACTTTTGATGTGCTGGGACTTTCAATCATTCACATATAACTAATATAATATTACTTCTGAGGGTATCATTGCCGCAAAAGTTCAGGAGAAAGGGATTAAATAGTAACACCTAAAACTAACTTCCTAGTACAAGAATTTTTCATCTTCTGTAATATCTATGTCTTATATATTCTAGTGCTAAGTCAGCTTGAAACAACCCTAAAATCAAATAATCTTAGCACAAAAGTACATGGCAAATTGAATGCACTCTCAGGAGGTTTGGGGAGGACACCAAGTTGAGTGGTGCACTTGATACTCTAGATGGAATGGATAGCATCTAGAGGGACCTTGACAGGCTTAAGCCCATGTAAACCTCATTAAGTTTAACAAGACCAAGTGCAAGGGTGTGCAGGTGGGTTGAGATTGTCCTCGGTGTCAGTACAGTCTGGGGAATGAAGGGACTGAGAGCAGTTGAAAATTGGGTATGATCCAGCAATGTGCTCTTGCACCCCAGAAAACCAACCCTGTGCTGGGCTGCATCAGAAGAAGTGTGACCAGCAGGTTGAGGGAGGTGATTCCCCCACTCTACTCTGCTCTCGTGAGACCCCACCTGGAGTACTGTTTTTAGTTCTGGGGCCCCCAGCACAAGTAAGATATGGACCTGTTATAATAGAGGAGGGCCATGAAAATTACCATAGAGCTGAAATACCTTTCATATGAAGAAAGACTGAGAAAGGTGTGCTTGCTCAGCCTGGAGAAGTAAGACCTTATTGTGGCCTTTCAATACTGAAAAGTGGCTTACAGGAAAGGTGGAGATAGACTTTTTACTGTAACCGATAGTTATAGGAAAAAAGACAACTGTTTAAAAGTGAATGAGAATAAATTTAGATTGACTTAAGGAAGAAATTTTTTTATGATGAAGATGGTGAGGCACCAGAACAGGGAAATTGTAGATATACATCTCTGGAACTTTTCAACATTAGGCTGGATGGGGCTTTGAGCAAACTGGTAAAGCGGAAGGTGTCCCTGCTCCTGGCAAGACATTGGACTAGGTGATCTTTAAAGGTCTGTTCCAACCCAAACCACCTTATGACTCTAATTCAGTACATCACTTCATATTTTATTTATTATTAATTATCTAACTGAAAGCTCATCTGCCACCTTTCTAAGCTGTATTATAAAAACCTTCTGCATTAACTTTCCATTTGCACAGCATTTAACTAACTGAAAGAAGCTTTTTTTTTAATTAATAATATTCTATAGAAAACGTGATTTTGATTCATTTACTCTGTTGTATTATCTCTCTAGGTCATGTTACCTTGTGACTTGAACAATTTTTTTAACCTTAGAAATAACTGTTCATATGATTTAACCCAGAATATCTCCATGTAGTTTCTATTTGTTCTTGTACCATAGTTCTTGTTACACAGTCATGTCATTTTTTGACCCCTTGTAACTAAAACTGTCTGTGTCAGGGTGCAAATGGATATGATGCCTTGATTTTTCATTCACAGTTCAGTGTCACTCAGTACACAAACGGGTTTGTTGCTGCTGCTGCTTATGAGACTTTCCTGAAATTTTGTCTTTGGCTTTCTTTCAGCTGTCAGCTCATCATCCAGTGCTTTTGGCTCACTACTGCTAGTCTGGATGCCCAGTTCTGTGTCTGCACTTTCTAGCCCATCCCTTATTTAAACAAGCTTAGCTCCTCTCCTATTTCCTGTGCAGCTATTCAAACCATTCCTGGCTTTATTCCTGTCTTAGTACTAGAGCCAGGTCTGGCCTGTTACTTTCTATCAGGTAGTCTATGTCAATCTGATCTACAGCTCCTATAGAATATGCACTTTGCATTTGCAAAAGACTTTTACTTACTATTTTTAACTCAGTGGATCAGACAAGCTTGTGAGATCAATAGTTTTATAGATCTTGAGTGAAACTTTCAGCTTTTGCAGCAGCCACAGTGCAAACCTACTAGACTGGACCAGTAAAGATCAGTCATGGCTACAAACCACCTAAAACCAGAATACTTTAAACATGAAGTTAGAATAATCATACAATAATCACAGAGGGGGAAAAAAAAAAAAAAGTTGTTGGAGCGGAAGCCTGGGAAGTCATCTGGCTCCAAAGCAGAGACAAACATGAAGTCAGAGCAGGTTGCTCAGGCCCTTGCCAGATGATTTATGAACGTCTCAAAGGATGGGGTATTCCTTAATGTCTCTGGGCAAACTGGTTCAGTGTTTTATCACTTTCATTGTGGCTTTTTTTTTCCCCACCTAGTACTGAACCAGAATTTCCTTTGCTGCAACTGTTTTATATTGCCCCATATCCTTTTTCTGTGCACTTTTGTGAAGGAGCTGAGCCTATCTTTTCTGTAACCTCCCACTAGGCAGCCAAAGAGAACAGTAAGATCCACTCTTAACCTTCTTTCCTTAGGGGAAGTCAGTCTCAGCTTCTGAGTAATTATTAATAAATCCTACATACCTAACACATTTTTACTTCACATATGAAGAAATGTTGTAACATTATTTGTTTCCTTTCAGATCATACTGTAGATACATCTTCGTGGTAGTGATGTGGCTGTGAGCACAGCATTTACATGGGCTCATTGGCACCAGACAAAGTTTATTGCCTTTTGTTTGAAGGGTGACAACCATGTTGCATTCCTAATTATACAGCATCTTACTTGCCACCCTCAAAAAAGTTGTAGCTGTAGTACATAATGTTACATTTTCTAGCTCACAGATGGCTTATCTAATTAGAATAGCTTGCTAGAAGTTCCATGAATTAAAAAAGCCCAACAATCACCAAGTATTTTAATCCCTGGTGTGTCATTGCTTAATTAGGTGACACACTAAGCGTCAATTGCTTAGAAAGCAAGCATGGTCTTTGGTTTCTCCACTAGAAGAATGAAACTAACTGTGGAAAAAGGATTTTAGATGAACAGGATTTTACACAATAGTTAATAATTTTCTTTCCAGGATACTTGAAACACCTCTTTCTTGAAATTTTACCATAAAAATATTTATTTTTCTTTCAGTGTCCCTTTTCTCTTGGTGCTTCCAACAAAATAAACACAAAGTCTCATAAAAGTGTTAGTGAGAAAGGAGAGCCTTCTTCCTAATGGGGACAATCAGGCAGTGGAACAGGCTTCCCAGAGAGGTTGTGCAGTCATAGGAGTGACTGCATAAAGACCTGAGCAACTGGGTCTGACCCTCTTTTGAGCCTAGCACTTGACTGAACATCCTTCTGAGGTTATCTTCCAATCTGCATTATCTTATGAGAATACAAGCAAACAGAGAATGGTAAAAGATATAAAACAAATTAAAGATGGGGATTAATCCAGTCTGTTCTTTGGCTCCTGAATTCAGTCAGCTCATATATCAAGCCGATACCCCTTGTTTTTAATTCTCCATCTAAAAATAGGTTGGAAAACTGAAAAGTTTTAAGTAATCTAAATGTGGCACTATTTGTTTAGAGAATTTGATTTTGTTTATAGCTGTGTATATCTTTGGATTTATTTGGGAATTATTTCCAGTATTGTTCTTTCAGCTCATCACGTTAAAAAAAAAAAAAAAAGAAAAGGTTTTTTTCTAAAACAAAAAGAAAGAGAAACAGTCAATGCCTATTAAGTTGAAAGGATAGTAGTCTGAACATCTTAAACATATGGGACTTTTTAATTCGGTAAAGCCTGACAATAGATGGATTGAAAGATGATTCCTTCCTTTTGTACATGGCCAAGGACAGAACCTAATTAAAACTAGTTTTTTAGAAAAGATTTATAGTTATGGAAATTAAAGGGACTATATCAAGATTTTTGAAGAGATTGAGTTTTATTTTTTATAAGGGGATTAATAATACAAGAAATTGAATTCACTATAAAATGCAGTGCTTTTGAGCACATGCATGATATTGAAATAATAGGGAAGCATTTTAATGAGATAAATTTTATGGTAATAGCAGGAATGAATGTGTGTACATTTTTGCTAATTATATTACTTTTGAGTACTTAATATGGTTCACTATGCAATACACACAAATATAGGTCATTCTTCCCATAATGTAAAAAAAAAAAAAATCACTTGTCAGGAAATGATATCCTATAAATCTTACAAGTATATATCACAAACACAGTTATGTTCTTGGTTCTGTCATTGATTCAGATCCTGTGGAATTGTTAAAATGGTATGCATTCCTTGATGATAGTGAGATGTGTAATTGTCCGGCTGAAGGTTTAGTTTGCCTGAAAATGTCTATTTTTTAACTTATTTATAGCATTAGAGATGTTGACTAACATACTAACAGAATGCATTTTAAGGAAAGATGTGCTTCCCAAAACATTCAGGAACTGGGACAGGCAAATTACAGCAGGAGTAAAGAGAGATAAGTAAAATTATTTTTGGTTCTTTCCCAAGAGCTAAAGAGTGGCTTAGTTCCAAGATTTGGATTAAAATCCTTTTCCTGGTGATTTTTCTATGAACTCATTTCATTTAAATGCATCTCTCATTCATTTGGTTGGAAATTCACAGCAAACTCTAATAATGCCAATGCCAAAGCAACTCCCTGTAAAGAAAAAAAAAAAGAATAAAAAAAAAAAAATGTGCTTAATATCTTCTGCTGCTAATAATGTTTGTTCTGAAACATATGTACCTTCTAGTATAGCTTTGTCATTCACATGGGTGCTTTGTGATTATACTGATTTTTTTTTTCTTTGATCAGTGTTAGGCTGCCCACAGAGGCACTCTATACAATGCAGTTATAACCATTATATTCGTACAGCCTTCGGTACCTAAAGAAAATGCTCCTAAAGCAACACTTTGTCAAAAATATGGCTGAATATGTGAATTGTAACATAGAAATGAAAACAGAAAGGCTGCTGGCTGGTTCTCTTCAGGAAGTTTATCCTTTCTTCTGCTGTTAAGAGTTATCACAAATCTTGGTAAGAAGCAAGAATATACTATAAAGCACAAACCAGATCCTGATAAATATGAAGTGTGCTAGAGGCAAACCATATACTAAAATCTTTCCTCAGTAAAAAATCTTTGGAGCATACAATATTCCTGTTAAAACCACTGTAGTTAAAAATATTATCAACATGTTTCTGCATATTTTAAACAGGTCCAGTTATCTTTTAAGTATCAATAATTTACAACAGAGACAGCAAAAACTAAGTAGAATCACTTCTTAATTACTTATTTGAACCAAGATATCAATGTCATCCTATGATAATTTTTGCATAATTATTATGCTGAAATTGGCATATTCAGTTATTATTAATGCTACTGAAAAATAAAAGCTTCTGGTTACCATAGGACAGAATAGCACAATGTGTTTAGCTACAACTGCACTGCACTAGGAAGAAGAAATGCAGCACCAGTGTAGTTAAAAAAATGAGATTTCCTCTTGAGTTCACATACCCTTCAAGCTAAATTGTGGCTTGATATCTCATGGTCAACTCATGTACTGGGGATTAAGTTAATTAAGAGCTGCCCTGGTCTATTAAGACTCCCTGTAGACTAATTATTAAAGTGCCTTGGACCATTACAGACCCACAGCAACAGAAAGTCACAGAAAGGTTTGCTTATATTATGAGCACTCTGGTACGCAGTAGATTATCTTTTCCACTAAAGAACTTCCACAGTAGAAGGATATTACCTACTCCTCTCTTTTCTGCCATCTAAGGAATAGAAAAAAATAGGAAATCTGCATTTTTGTTATTGTTTCTTTTTTATATATTCACATCTGTTTTTATCAGTTGTCATATTCATTATCAGTGGAAAAGGTCTTCTTTTTAATTTCCTATTTTTGTCTTCTTTTTGCAGATTGAATTAGCATAGGCTTAGGGGTTTTAAAATCTAATTATGAAACAAAAAATATATAAAATCATTAAACAGATTTTCTTACAGAAATGCTGAAGCTGACAACAAGGTCCCTGCTTAGAAAGTGCAAGACTTTTTCCTATATAGCACAGCATTTTCCTTTTTTTTTTTTCCTGTCTTTTAAGAAACTAGAAAAGGAGGGGTTCAGGCAAGTGATTGTATTATCTCACCCTATTTTGATACTAATGTAACTGCTCTTTTCACTAATCTGTGTTGCAGAGAGAGCAGTAAGATCAATGAAATGATGCAAATGATCACATGGCCGATATTCTTAAAATCTGATTTTGTTTAAGATATCTACGTATTTCCTCTTAATTCTGAGCTGAACTGAGTATCTCCTGAGCACAGGTACATTACGTCTCTGACAACATTATCTTCTCTAATAGGGCTGACCGCAGTTGCCTGCTAGCCACAGGACTTTATTAAATAGATATTTCAGTAGAAGCATCCAGGGCAACTGTATGTGCTTTTCAGATCCCATCTTTGGATTTCCTCCAAAATTTCTGGCCATAGGTACAGCTGATGAGGCCACTCAGTATGAAAACTCTTTGAGTGAGTAATTATGTGGTCTTTCTTAAAAGGCACACTCATCTTCAAGTGTATTACCAGAACAGAGCAACAAAGTTGTACATAACACAGTACACTAGAAGTAACAAGCTTTGAAAACGCTGTTCATAATTGACTTATTCTTGTGCTTTGCTATTGCACTGTGTGATTTAGCAAGTTCTGTTTGCCATTTAAGACTGTACCATATAGGTGAGAATGTCCTCTCTCTCACAGCAATACATTCATATGAGATATTGAGATATTTCCCCACATCTATACAATCCCAATAAAGTCATAGCTGTGTGTGGGAGTAGCGTTGCTTTACATTATATTTCTCGGCACTATGCACACGAATGTGGGGTTAGTATTGCCTTACATGATATTTCCATGCACTGTGCACACCAAGGGCACTGAAGGCACAGAAAGAGATCAGAGTTGGTATGGGTTAACAAGTCCAAATAGTGTTTCCATGGTTCACTAGTAAAAAAAGGACAACTTGATCAGAGAAGATGGAATTCCGTGAGCCTTTGGACTTGTCCAAGTCACTTTTCCAAAGAAGAAGTCATTACGTGCTTCCTGCTAGCCTGCCTTATAACCCTGAATATGCATATGTCTATGTTAAGATATTGTTTAGCCCAGCATTAGTGAATTAGAGGATTTTTTTCTCATTTCAACCTGGATAATTGTACTACTGAAACAACCCAGGTAATTATGATACTGATTTGTATTTTTATTTGTTACTGTACTGTTATCTGGTGATAAATAGTTTATCCCTAAAGCTGTTGCTCTGATGTCTGTTACCATGTCCCAGATCTGTAACTTAGAAGGGCAAACTTAAGTCCTTTCACCCTGTAACTGCAGGTAGACTTCAGTCTGTTCAGTGTTAGAACTCCCAAGTACCTTAAACTATTTAGAGATGCATTAGTTTTTAAAATACTGACTATGTCTGCATGGGGCCCATTCTTAAAAACATAGTATTTGATTTTGGTTTTTTGCTTTTCTTTTTATATATATATATATATATATATATATATATATATATATATATTTGTCTGCATGTACATGTTCTGTGGGGTTTAATATCCTGTTATCCTTGTGTCCTGGCTTTGTACAGAACCTGTCTATTCTAGGCCAGATGCATAATGGATCTTTTGGAGATTTCTATAATTGTGGCATTAAGTTTTAAGAACAACAAAAGCAATATATATATTCTTTTTCCTATGGTGATGAAATGTCCCACTTACATTTTTTCTTTCCAGGACAGAGTAGCTATGGTTTAAATTTCTTGCACTAAAGTAAGGATAAATTTGCCAGTTGGGAGGATACAACAGTGGACATGTGGTGTAACAATTTGTACATTATTTATGGAAATATTACCACAGCTACCATTTTTAACATACTTCTAGACGTTGACAGAATGCTAAAAACACCTACCTAATAATGTGTTTTAGAAACCATGTGGCATGTTCTGTACAAATCTAAAAGCAGATAATTCCTGCATAAAGAAAGATAACAAAAAAAATTCCATCTCTCCATTCACAGTAGTAGTGAAAGCTACGGAGTATCAAGAAGAGCAGACCATTGTCTGTTGTAGTCATGAAGGTGATAAAGTATTATTTTGTTTACCTTTCTGGTCCACAGTGATCACACAATTGATCAAGTTATTCTGTGCAAAGATAAGGCTTCAGAGCAAGGAACAGGTAGTGTCCAAAGGCAGAAGGAGCAAAATCAAAATGCTAACAAGCACCACAAAAGATGTAGACATCATCAACTCCATTAAATTGCCAGACAGCACTGATCAGAAATCAACAGCATTAATATGGATGCATTAGTATTAGTATTACATGGCAAGACTCTGATAGCAGAGGGGCTACAGGGGTGGCTTCTGTGAGAAGCTGCTAGAAGCTTCCCCCATGTCCAACAAAGCCAATGCCAGCTGGCTCCAAGACAGACCCGCTGCTGGCCAAAGCTAAGTACGACAGCAATACTGGTAGTGCCTCTGGGATAATGTATTTAGGAAAGGGTAAAAACTGCTGCATAACAGCAACTAAGAGAAGAGAGATAATAGTGAGAGAAATGACCCTGCAGACACCAAAGCCAGTGCTGAAAGAGCGGAGAAGGTGCTCCAGGTGCCAGAGCAGAGATTTCCCTACAGCCTGTAGTGCAGACCATGATGAGGCAGGTTGTGCCCCTGCAGTCCATAGAGATCCATATCTGCTCCCATATAGGAGCAGATATCCACCTGCAGCTTGTGGAGGACCCCATGCCCTGGGGTGGATGACCCCCAGAGGAGGCTGATGACCCCGTGGAGAGACGGGGCTGGCAGGACCTGTGGCCCGGCAGGGGACCCACGCTGGAGCAGTACAGGGAGAACTACAGTCTGCGGGAAGGACTCATGTTGGAGAATGAATGTCTCCTCTGGGGGGGGGATCCCACACTGGAGCAGGGGAAGAGCATGGTGGAGAAGAAGTGGCAGAGACAACATATAATGAACTGCCCACAATCCCACTCTCCTATCCCCTTGCACTGCTCCTGTAGAGGAAGAAGAGAAGTCTGGAGGGAAGTTAAGCCTGAAAAGAAGGGAGGGGTAGGGAAGAAAGTGTTCTTAGACATTATTTCACATTATCCTGCTCTGATTAAATGGCAATAAATTAATTTCCTCAAGCTGACTCTGTTTTGCATGTGTTGGTAATTGCTGAGTGATCTCCCTGTCCTTACTTCAACCCACCAGCTTTTTGTGTATTTTCTCCCCCTGTTCTGCTGAGGGGGAGTGGGAATGATAGAGCAGCTTGGTGGGCAGTTGGCAGTTAGCCAAGGTCAACCCACCACAAAGGATCACAAAGTTTAAGTCTATTGTTTTTTTAGAGAGCACAAAGCAATCAACTGTCCCTATTGAAGAGCTCCCAGCTCTCAAGAGAGTTGAGATTTATATATTCAAATAATTCTTAAAATAAAAATAATAAAAAACCAGGCAATAACTCCATCTTGAAGACATTCTTTAAAGTTACCTCATCATAACATTATGCGTCCTGCAAGTACCCTGCTCTATCACATGTGGACCTTAAATTCTCACACGTGCCTGCTTGGTCAAATCACAACTCCAAAGGGAAAAAAAAATCCAAACCCAAAAGGAGAAACAGCGGAAAGTGACAGAGGAGACCACTTGTCTACTATTAGTGACAGTAGTCTATTTCAGTATTTATCATAGAATCACAGAATGGTTAGGGTTGTAAATGACCTTAAGATCATCTAGTTCCAACCCCCCTGCCATTGGCAGGGACGCCTTACACTAGACAATGTTTCCCAAGGCTCTGTTTAATCCAGCCTTGAATGAACCCATGTGGCATGTATGTAGTCTTTAAATGGGTATAGAGTCCCTGTTTCAAAAACTCTTTCTTTAAAGAATCTAGTGTGATGCAATGATCCAACTGGTTACCATAGGAACAGCTGAAGACTTTCAGGTTTGAAGGTTGAATCTGCAATAAATGTGGCTCCAGGAATAGGTCCAGTCTGCGTATGACTGTTAGACCCTGCTAGCAGGCTGTAAAGCTACCTATGTGCCTAAAAATCAATAAAGAAAAAGATGTGACAGAAAAACCTAGCAATTACAGGAGGAAGACTATCTAGTGAAATGAAAGACTATGATAGATCAGTAAAGCAAATGAACCTAAAAAGAATGTCATAGAAAAGACTTAACCAACAAATTTCTAAGCATATTAATGAGATATTCTTCTGGTTTTGTAATTTCTAATAAAGTCTGTATTTTTTTTTTTCAGGGGCACAATATTCATAGTTGAATAATTATGCGTAATCTGCTGTACTCACTGGCAGCTGTTGCATATTTTTACTTTTAACACTGAAAAACTGGGGGGTGTCCTGGGTTCAGCAAAAATAGCAAATGTGAAGAATGGAAAAACACATATGTGCATTCCTATTCCACAAATGTTTTTCAGTGTTTGGGGACCTGTTAGGCATACATAGTAGTCCCACATCACATCCTTGTCTGTCCCACATGACATCCTTGTCTCTAAATTGGAGAGACATCGATTTGATGGATGGACCACTTGGTGGATAAAGAACTCGCTGGATGGCTGCACGCAAAGAGTTGTGGTCAATGGCTCAATGTCCAGCTGGAGACCAGTAACGAGTGGTGTCCCTCAGAGATTGGTGTTGGGACCGGTCTTGTTTGACATCTTTTTCGCTGACATGGACAGTGGGACTGAGTGTGCCCTCAGCAAGTTTGCCAATGACACAAAGCTGTATGGTTCGGTTGATACACTGGAGGGAAGGAATGACATCCAAAGGGACCTCGACATGCTTGTGAGGTGGGCTGATGCCAACCTCATGAAGTTTAATCATGCCAAGTGCAAGGTCCTACACCTGGGTTGGAGCAATCCCAGGCACAGCTACAGGTTGGGCAGAGAAGAAATTCAGAGCAGCCGTGCGGAGAAGGACTTGGGGGTGTTGGTCAATGAGAAAATGAACATGAGCAGGCAGTGTGCGCCTGCAGCCCAGAAAGTGAACCGTATCCTGGGCTGCATTAAAAGGAGCGTAACCAGCAGGTCGAAGGAGGTGATCCTGCCCCTCTACTCTGCTCTTGTGAGCCCTCACTTGGAGTATTGTGTGCAGTTCTGGTGTCCTCAACATAAAAAGGACATGGAACTGTTGGAACAAGTCCAGAGAAGGGCCACGAGGATGATCAGGGGACTGGAGCACCTCTTGTATGAAGACAGGCTGAGAAAGTTGGGGCTGTCCAGCCTGGAGAAGAGAGGGCTATGTGAAGACCTCATAGCAGACTTCCAGTATTTGAAGGAGGCCTATTGGGATGCTGGGGAAGGGCTCTTCATTAGGGACTGTAGTGATAGGACAAGGGGTAACATGTTAAAACTTAAATATGGGATGTTTAGGTTGGATATAAGGAGGAAATTCTTTCCTGTTAGGGTGGTGAGGCACTGGAATAGGTTGCCCAGGGAGGTTGTGAATGCTTCATCCCTGGTGGTGTTCAAGGCCAGATTGGACAGAGTCTTGAGTGACATGGGTGACAGAGCCTTGGTTCAGTGGGAGGTGTCCTTGCCCATGGCAGGGGGCTTTAAACTAGATGATCTTAAGGTCCTTTCCAACCCTAGTTATTCTATGATTCTATACAATTAATGCACTTATAAGCCTACTAAGGCATCCAAACAGTCTTTGCTGCCCTGGCAGGAAATAGATCAGGTTTTTCAGCCCTCTGGATCGAATCCTCAGTGCTGCTGAGCTGGCATCATCCTCTATCTCTGTTGACATGGGTGACTCAACCCAAGGATGCTTTGCTAGTCTCACTACCCTTCCTTACTTTAGCATTTTATACCCTTCTATGCTGGTATTTTCCCTCCTGAATCCTCCTGAACAAAAGAATTCCATCCTAACAAACCCAGCTCTGTAATTTTGTTTTTTATATTTATCCACAGACTTCTTTACTGCTGTTTCTTAGCCACATAAATCAAGGATGAGCTGCTGTGTCTTATCAGAATTAATCCTTGGAGTCTTGGAATCCCAACCACTGAAACAAAAAGGAAGGGAAAGCTTAGAACAGTTGCAACACTCTTTCACAAATTATTTGTTGAGTAGATGATGGAAAGCACAAGTGAGGAAACAAAGAAACAGCAATAGTTGCTTTGGAGTGGAGATACGAGGAAAAGTACATTGTCTGTTGTTATCCGTTCAAATGTTCAGCCTCTTTGGCCATCATAATTAAATCTTTAACAAAAGGCTATTGTTCTCCAAAGCTAGATGGGACATCATGTTAGGAAAATGTAAGTAGGCTGAAAATCAATAAGGATAAAAAAAAGAAAAAAAGAAAAAAAAAAAGAAAAAAAGAAAAAAAGGAAAACCAGCCTTTATTTTTTCAGTTATTGAATTTTATACGTAGGTTTTAAAAATCTAAAATATTGAAGAAATAAACAAATAGGCCAAGCTTACAAAAGCTTGTGATAATGTGACAGACTGACATCATAGTTTTGTGTGACTTCTTATCTATTATTCTATTTATTTTTATTAAAATCTGTTGTTCTACGTTTGTGTGTTTGTTTTCTGTGTATGAATCCAGATGAAAAACTAGGGAGAAGGATTTGGAAGGATAAGAAATACTGATAACATTCTTTTTTAACTGTTTTATTAAAATAGTTCAGTACATGAACAGTAAAACTATAGTGTCAGGAGGCATGAGCTATGATTAGTCAGTAAAACCTTGGATTTCCTGAATTTTAGTTTAAGACACTGGGTGTTCTGCTGCCCTCATTGCCCTGTGTTACTGTGTTTCTTTGGCATGCTGTGGCTTACACAGTCTTCAGAAATGGCATTCACATCCATGGTCAAATCATCATAAACAACACCTTCTTACTTTAGCAAAAGCACTTAGTATTGCTGATTTTATTTGGACATCCTACACAATTTATTTTCAATTTCTTGGTTTTTAAATTATGTTGGGTGATCTTCAGGCAATGTAACCATTCTACAGAGACAGTAAGGCTTCACAGTGACAGTCCTGAATGATAGTGTTGACTCTTACATTGAAAAGAGTAATCCTAAAGTCTAATGTTGTCAGTTTTGTTGTTATAAAGGTCTTTTCTATGTTGTTTTCTCTGTCTGGAAAAATCTGACTAACCTCCTTCTTGGAGAAATTTTAAAATTTTGAGGTTTAGTTCAGCTACATGAGAATTGTTCATCTGCTTTGAGACAATTTGAGTTAGTGTAGGCAGTCATTATTAGGGGTACAAGCATATAACTGTTCTTCTGAACATGTAAGCATACAAGAAAAAGTAAGGGTACTTGTAAAGATAATCATAATGGTGATGGAGAGTATCTGAACAACTACTAGACTGTAATAGTTCTGCAGTCATACTCTTTATTTTTCATGGACCAAAGCAGCAGCTGTTGCTCTTTTACTTGTCCTACAAACTCCTACTTTCTGTTGCTACTCTCCAGTCAGCTAATAAAATTAAAATGTCAATGAAAAAAGTGTCCTTCATGAGATTTTCTCACAAAGTGACTCTTCATGCAACTTTTGCTATAAGAGAGAACCACTGGGGAATCTATGATACCAGCACGGTGAGCATCACTTGCATAACTGCACGTCTTTTCACTGCTTTTACATCCTGATTGCTCTCACCTGTAGCATCTAGTAACTTTTGAACATACATAGGGAAAAAAAATCAAGCAAAGGCACAAAAGATTTTTCTGTGCATTTTAGCTAATACAAAATTTAGTTAAAACAATTTCCCTTAAAGAGCGTTTGAGCGCTTATATCCAATAATGAAATCACTAGATGGTATCTATGAGATGGACTGAACTTTTCCTATGTTGTTGACATTTTCTTTTATTTACATTAGTACATCCACTAGTTTGCCAACTGTGAACTGATTGCAACTACATAAATTGCAAAGTAGGTGTGTCCTTGTTTAATGAAAACTGCAATTTACTCAGATTTCTCCATTTGAAGTTGCATGCAGAGCTTCTTGGAAGAAACATCTCCTGAAAATGGTCTTCTGCCTAGATCTGTTACTCAGCCACTCAGCAATTCTTCAGCATCAAAAATAATGAAGTATGAAAACAAAATCAACCTTCATCGGGAAAATTCCTTTCTTCCTTTTTCTGCATAACAGTGTAGGGAAGTAGACTAGATTGATCCCTTTTAAAGATTGTTTCAAATGGTGTTTGAAGCTCACCTACACAAAGAGAAACTTTGACAAAGCTTTTGAAGGGGTGAAATTTATTTTTTTTTTTAGAAAAAAGGGTCTGCATCTTTCTCTGAAAGCTGTCATGGATTGAAGACCTCTACAGCTGGAAACAAGATGGGCAAAGAGACTTGTAATTGGGCTTGTAGTTGATTTAGTTCATTGACTTGTTGGTGTAGGCTGGGAAGAGAAGCAATGAGAAAGAGGTAAAAATAATAAAAAGATAAAAACTTATTAGCGTTTTATAGAGGATCTGAATTCAGTATATTTCTTACATAGCTATTGATATTACTACATGGAAATATCTATACTGCTTACATATATCTATCTGCAGAACCATCAGCTGCAGTCAAATTCTGGCAAAGTCCTTTATAGATATGGCTGGTGAGAACGTTTTCTCGCATGTGTGTTGAGTGTCTACACCTCTGCGTTCTCTCTCTAAACAATAAAGGCAGAGTGGCACTTCAGGAAAGTGAGTCATTCAATCTGCCTTAAGCATCTGTCTTCATAGAGAACTGAGTGCTAAGTACTTCTCTGTCTCCACAGTCTGTTGACAGTGTCCGTAGCTTCTGAATTAGCTATTATACCATGCCTTCTTTGCTAAATACAAACTTCATCACTTAGTCTGGTTTGGTTTTTTTTTTTTTTTTTTTTTTTTTTTTTTTTTTTTGGGGGGGGGGTGTGTTTGTTTTTATAAGCTAATTAAAGTTGGTTTCGTAAAAGGGCAAGATGTACAATCATTAGACATTTTTAACACTTCACAAATTTTCAGGAAAAGCCGAAGTGTGGAAATAGATTAGTAAATCGGTAGTATAAATGGCAGGTTTTGAGAATTCTAAAGTTTCTCGAGTGTTAGATACTGCCACAATGTGAGCAAAGAACAATATAAATATGGTACTTTAACAGTGATCATTGCTAATACTGCCTGCTACCAAAAGGCCAAACTTCTGTCATTCTGCTTAATGAAATCTATTACTTAACAGTTGAAAACCCTCAAAAAATGATTAAAATTATCATAAATATGTAAATCAGTTAATATATACTTACCTAAGTTATTTATGCAAACCTTTATATAGGAAGTATATATAGACTCACATATATAGTATAAAATCAAGTACATACTACCTCCAACAGCTGAAGTTTGAAAATACTGACAAGTGCTCACTTCTGCACATTTTATGAAAGGAAATAAAAATCCTATTAACTGTTACAGAAAATGTAATGTGAAGTTACTTAACTTTCCTCTTAAATATGAAAAAAATGTTAAAAGAATAATTAAAATATTGGTTAAAAATAATTTCAGTCTTAACACAATTATACTCTGTTGCTTCATTCCCCAACTACTATGCAATATGATTGCTAAAACCTGGCTTCAATGTCAAAATCATATCTTATGCTGAATCTCCATTATACTTCTTGAAAGAAACAGGATATTGGCTTTAAATATTTCATCAATATTTATAAGATCAGTTATATTATAAACAGCTCTTTTTTTTTTTTTTTCTGAGAACACAACAAAACAACTATTTAGCATATGATAATTTTCCCAAACATTTAAAGTCTATCTACTTCTTACAATCCTTTGCTTTTTATAAGTCAATTCCCAGAAAAAAATCCTGATACACTTGGGTAATCTAGAAAGATCTTCTTTTCTTTTCCCTTTTGCTTTTTTCCCCAGACTCCTTAGAAGTACCAAAAGAAAAAAAATCTCCTGAAGGCAATGTCATAAGCCAATATTTAACATTCTGAAAGTCATAAAATATATTTATAAACTCATATATAGATAACTGAATTTCAGCAGTACTTTCCATACAAAGGGTTGCAATAATTTAATTAAAAAATACTTGACAAGGAATAGCTAAATTCCTGTAGTTTTTTTTTGGTTTGTTTTTTTTTTTCAGATGTTCATGCTCATTTAAGTTAACAAGGCAATGATAAAATAAGTGTAATGATGTCACTGGTGAAAGAAAAAAAGACTGGCAATTAATAGCTAAAGTTTAGATAAAATTAAATCTATTCTTACACATCACCTGCCGACTTCTCCCATTTCATTTATGGTGCCATTTATTGGCAATTGGACTTTATATTTCTGATTACAGTGTCATCTTTGGATCAGATTTGTTCATTAGGAAACACACCAACCTTGGAGTTAAGATTTTTCTTCTCCATTTCATGAATTTAGAAAAATTATGATCTTGGATTGACTGGTGAAGAGCTGAACCTTTGTTGATTTATGTAGCATTCTAAACCTAAGTCTGCAGGTGCCACCTGTGCTGAGTTCTCCATGAAGGACATTCAGCAGAAAATGAAATCCTGCGGAAAGGCTTTCCCTTATATTCAAGCAGTTGAAAAATTGAAGTATTTTGAAATGGATTTTAAAAAATATTTTTTTTTTAGTTCCTTAAAATTAAAGAGCAATTTTGCTGAATTTCTCACTAGCAATGTGTGAACTTTTAATGTATTAATAAATTGTTTGTGATTTCTTTGGTGGCCAAAGGAAAAATTAATAATACATTTAAAACAATTATTCTGTCTCAGCAAGTCTTTAACAACATAGAACATTCTTATATATTATTAAATTCCAGCATTCCACTACAGATCCAGAATGATGGAATTCAACATATCCTGAGATGCATGAGAATGGATATAAATCCGAAATGCAAGCATCATGCTAAACATGTCAGGAAAAAAAAAAGACAAACAATTTGTGATACAATCTAAGTAATTCACAGATTTATTGTTTCATATGGAATCTACCATTCAGAGATTCATACAGTCCATGTCATGATTCCTTTCTGAGCTATTTACAATTATGATATTTTTCTGGGTAGCTACTAAGCCTTACTAGAGAAATACTAATGGCATTAGTTTCGTTAGAAAATGCTAATTTGAGAAAACCGAAAACTTTCATTAAAAAATATTAACTTCTCTTCAAATGAAAATATAAGCAGACCTTAAAATTTTCTTTTTAGCAGCTTTAACTGGAATTATTGCCTTAGCATAAGATATTAGCTGGTAGGGCCTGAAGGTGAGAGTAGGAGCATGCATGGAAATGTTCACTCCACAGTTATGTTTTTTGTTTTGGTTTTGATTTTAGTTTTATATTTGTGTTTTGTTTTGGTTTTGTTTGATTTCATTGTGGTTTTTTTTGTTGTTTTTTTTTGGCTTTGGGTTTTTTTATTTGATTTTGCTTTCTTAAATGATTTTATTTCTTTCTGATCACTTTTCCCCACCACAAAGAAGAAAATGAACAAATACACAAATCTATCTCTGCAGATAATTAAAAACTCAATGTCAAATGAGTTGCCTGATAAAATGCACATGTTCCAGCTTGTTAAAAAAATGACAGCCTTTGCTCTGGGTTTAGTATGAAAGAAATTTAAAACTATTTTAACTGAATTTTCCAACTCAGGAATATTTCAAAATACCAGCAATTTGTAAAGCATTTTCCCCTCCCTTTAAAAAAAAAAAATAAATTATTTCATTATGAATTGACTTATTGATTGCTATCTAATTTGGAGATTATTTTATACAACACATATATATTTAACAGCAAGTGTGATGACTTCCCCAGAGAAAACATAAATCTCAAAATGGAGCAGTAGAGAGCAAAACAGATTCTGAACAAATATAAACCAATCTCTACTCTGCCTTTAATATCCCCTCTGAGAGCCATTCTTCATATAGGATTTAATTGCTTTCAATGCAGCTGTACTATATTTCTTTTCCTCATACAGAAACTAATGAATAGCAGTGGCTGACAAACTTGGACATGTGACAAAAAGAGGGTTAGTACAAATAAAGGGAGTAACGCATCAGTGAGGAGCTCAGTTAACTATCATAACTCTATCCCACTCTGTATCCCTGTCCCCAAAGGAACAAGTCCCAACTCCAAACACATACACAAACTGATTTGAGCACTACTTGTGTTTTACAGTCAGATGTAGAGGGTCATTTGACATCAAGTGAGGCTTTTAGAAATATTACCAAGGTATTATTTCTAGAAATCTTGTTTCAATAACAGAAAAGTTAGTTGCTTCTTTTTTGAGACAGCTTCTGCCCATTCCCACTAAGGGGACCCATCACTGAAAATGCCTGTCTATATTGATGATTATTATGTCTAGAGTCACAACTTACCTAAGGACATACAGATGTTAATTAATCATTGAAACTGTAGCCAAATATTGAGTTTCCTTGGTGGAAAATGTGGGTTTTAATTAGCATTTTATTGCATTGCTTGAAAAGGGATAGAAAAAATGCAGATACTAAATAATGCAAATTTAATATACAGTAGAGTATATATGATATTGCTACAATTCAGTGAAGACTATTGAAAGTTCATGAATTTTTAAATATTATTTCTGTGCTTTGTAAACTGACAATTAAAAAATATAATGAACTTGCTCCATAACTTCAACTAATGTTGGTAGGAATGCAAACTCACTTTCTGTATTTTGAAACCTCCATAAGACAATAAACAATCTGAAGAATTCATATCTTGCTAATCTTCTGTGTAATATCTCAGAAGTACTCCTGAATATGTACTACTTCTTTCACAGATGATAGCTACAAAGGAGGGATGTCACAATCCCCAAACAATAATATCCCTAAATACCTTTATGTCTGAGTCTTCCCCAAACGATACAGAAGTTCTTGTAATAAATGCTACTAATAAACTCTCCAATTCTTGCATCAGATTAAAGCTGTATTAAGCCTAGGTCTCTTTAATGACTTTTTAAGTCATGATCAGGGAGAAATGATGACAGCTTCCAAGAAGCAATTCCACAACTTCCATGAGAGTGTAGACAAAAAATTATGTAATGTCATCATAATTTTGGTATCACTGATATACAAAATGATGCAGGAGTCATAAAGTGGCAACAAGTAATTAGAAATCAGACTTCTGTTAGAAAATAAATTATAGGAAACAGACTTTTATATGTTACAACTGAATTGTTGTGGTTAAACAGATGGCTATGACAAAGATTTAAACTGTTGCCTTTTAGATAAGTTGTAGACCAGAAATGGCAAGATGTGAAATGTGTGATAATCTACCCCCGAAGTAACAATTCTGTTTACCAGTCTTTTCAAATCATTCGCATTGAGCAAGGATGTCAACCTGGAAATATTTCTTAGATAATACGATACGTTCTATTAGTAGTTTTAAAAATGTCCATAGGCAAAGCTGAGCACAATGTGGGTAGACCTTTTATTCACTAAGCAGAGATTTGAAGGAAAAAATCCCAAACCTCTAATTTAATTTATAATTATTTTTGTCTAATTGTTAAATTTTCAATCAGTATCATACAGTAACTGGAGCCTAGCTAAATGCCTTTGCATAAATAATAGACAAATAGACAAGGCAGTTTATCAGTTTAGTGATAAATGACATCTGTACAGTCACAAAAAACAGATAATACCATTTTAAAAATCAGTAGAAGCATTTCAGCAGCAAAGACTTGTTTCTATCGTTAGTTACTGCCATTCTGTTAATGTAATTTCACATCTGATTTAAAGTTTGTGAAAGATTAGTTTCTATTTTAATGTACTTAACATTTTGAACTATAAAGAAAGGAATAAAAAATGGCTTCAATTTCAAGATATTTTAAATATTTACTTCAAATAAATATTAAAATATGCACAAATGACCAAATTGTCCTGAATATCAGGCATTAAGTAGACTTTAAGCCCATTAACATTTTATATCTGTTCTATATCACTTTGGATTTCCTTTCAAAGCTTCTATCTGTTTTGCTGTTTAACTATATTATGAAATGCAGTCATTATTTCAGGAGCAAGTCTGCATTCATTTGAGGTATGTTAGGATGCTCAGCTGTGTCAGTACTTTGATGCTGAAGCTTTACACTGGGACTTCGAAACGTAACATAGGAAAACACCAAAAAATGTCTCAAGCTGGTAGTAATGGAGTCTTTGAGAAAGGTGTTATCTTATTTCCTTCACTTGTACCAGTATCCTTACTGCTTTGGGTCTTTTGCTAAAAACAAATGGACTGCTATCATTTCTAGGTTAGAATCCTTTCCTGTCCTGGGTTCAGCAGTAGCAGTCATGTTTCTCCTTCTTGGTAGCTGGTGCAGCGCAGTGTTTTGACTTTCGGCCTGGGTACAGAACTGATAGTGATGTTTTGGTTTGGCCAAGGACTTTGTGAGCCTCATGCTCTGCCAGGGAGGAGGGGAAGCAGGGAGGAAGCAGAGACAGGACACCTGACCCAAACTGACCAAAGAGGTATTCCATACCACAGCACGTCATGCCCAGGATGTAACTGGGAGTTAGCCGGAAGGGCTGGGAGACTGCAGGGTTGGAGGAGGTATCGGTCGGTGCTTGGTCAGGCTGCGGGGGGCGAGTTATCGGTTGGCTGGTGGTGAGATGATGTATTCTCTTCCCTTGTTATTTCCCTTATCATTATTATCATTGGTGGTAGCAGTAGTGATTTGTGTTATACCTTAGTTACTAAACTGTTCTTATCTCAACCCGTGGGAGTTGCATTCTTTTCGATTCTCCTCTTTGTCCCTCCGGGAGCAGGGGGAGGGCAAGAAAGGGGGGGAAGTGAGTGAACGAGTTACCTGACTGGGTTTAAACCACGACATTTCCTTAAAAATTAATTCAAATCTTTTGAGAGTTATATCTGACACAGGCATTATAAGATCTATGTTCATGAGAGAGTGAAAGACCACATAGATGTAAGTCTATAGAAAATATTCCTTTGATGCCAGTATTGAATTGCATACAGAATTTGCATTTCTTTTCTATATGTAATATGTCCAAATTTTCATATTGAAGCTAAAATAAATTAAATATTTCAAGTACCAATATCCTACATACAGCAAATGGTATCTGCCATGAAGGCACACCAAGAATTAAATTAATAGCTGGAATTTGTCTGGTTTCATTTGTTTGAAAACTCATTTGCAACATGTGACACCTAGCAAACTGACTGATTCCTTCAAGCTGTAGTCATTCATTACATATGGCTTCCTAATGGTGCTTTTTCAATCAGAATCTGTATTTCTGAATTGAGCTGCATTTCTCAAGAAAAATAAGATACAGTGCCTGTAATACATATTTCTTTACTTACTCTCAGTCAAAGCTTTCTGCTTTTTCTTGGATACAGTTATGTGAAGGGTTCTCTCCTCCCGCTCCTTCCATCATATAGCCCATGCTCTTAAGCAGTGAGGTCCATCAACATAATTTTTTTTCTACAGGATACCTCTGCTTTCTATTATTGTATACATTCTTAATGATTTTCTTCTTACAGTCCAGCAAGTTCAAGATCTTCGTTTTGCTTGATAAGTGAGAAATCTGACTGTGTAATAGCTTGTAAAATCAAATTAAGGAGGTAGAAAACAGAATTACGCTTCTATTCTGTTTGACTGATATCAGAACTAATTACTCAGTACAGTTCGTCTCTATGTCTTTTTTGCTTATTCTGAGTTACATGGGCAGTAGAAGTATCAACCACTACTCTAAGATATATCTAAACGTATACAAATACTATCCTCATTAGTAGAGGATCTTAAGAGTTTTATTTTTATCCATTATTATCCATTTTTATCCATGCATGTAGTTTCATGAATATACCTCAACAAAAGCTGCTGAGCAGCCTGAAGGAAGATGACAGACCTGCCAGTTTTAGAAACATAGAATCATACAATCATTAGGATTGGAAAGTACCTTAAGATCATATAGTTCCAACCCCCCTGCCATGGGCAGGGACACCTAACGCTAAATCATATCACCCAAGACCTCGTCCAACCTGGCCTTGAACACTGCCAGGGATGGAGCATTCACAACCTCCCTGGGTAACCTATTCCAGTGCCTCACCACACTAACAGGAAAGAATTTCCTTCTTATATCCAACCTAAACTTCCCGTTTAAGTTTTAACCCGTTACCCCTTGTCCTGTCAATACAGTCTCTAATGAAGAGTCCCTCTCCAGCATCCCTATAGGCTCCCTTCAGATACTGGAAGGCTGCTATGAGATCTTCATGCAGCCTTCTCTTCTCCGGGCTGAACAGCCCCAACTTTCTCAGCCTGTCTTCATACAGGAGGTGCTCCAGCCCCCTGATCATCCTCGTGGCCCTTCTCTGGACTTGTTCCAACAGTTCCATGTCCTTTTTATGTTGAGGACACCAGAACTGCACACAATACTCCAAGTGAGGGCTCACAAGAGCAGAGTAGAGGAGCAGGATCACCTCCTTCAACCTGCTGGTTACGCTCCTTTTAATGCAGCCCAGGATACGGTTGGCTTTCTGGGCTGCAGGCGCACACTGCCTGCTCATGTTCATTTTCTCATTGACCAGCACCTCCAAGTCCTTCTCCGCAGGGCTGCTCTGAATCTCTTCTCTGCCCAACCTGTAGCTGTGCCTGGGATTGCTTCGACCCAGTTGTAGGACCTTACACTGGTCATGGTTAAACCTCATGAGGTTGGCATCAGCCCAGCTCACAAGCGTGTCAAGGTCCCTCTGGATGACATTCCTTCCCTCCAGCATATCAACCGAACCACACAGCTTGGTGTCATCGGCAAACTTGCTGAGTGCGCACTCATTCCCACTGTCCATGTCAGCAACGAAGATGTTAAACAAGACCTGTCCCAACACTGATCCCTCAAGGACACCACTCGTTACTGGTCTCCAGCTGGACACTGAGCCATTGACCACAACTGTGTGTGTGCGGCCATCCAGCCAGTTCTTTATCCACCAAGTGGTCCATCCATCAAACTGATGTCTCTCCAATTTAGAGACAAGGATGTCATGTGGGACAGTGTCGAACGCTTTGCACAACTCCAGGTAGATGACATCAACTGCTCTACCCCTGTCCTTAAGTTCTGTAGCCCCATCATAGAAGGCCACCAAGTTGGTCTTGCAGGATTTCCCCTTAGTGAAGCCATGCTGGCTGTCACCAAGCACCTTGTTGATTTTCATGTGCCATAGCATGCCTCCCAGGAGAATCTGCTCCAAGAATTTGCCAGGCACAGAGGTGAGACTGACTGCTCTGTAATTCCCTGGGTCATCCATTGTCCCCTTCTTGAAAATGGGGCTTATATTTCCCTTTTTCCAGTCATTGGGAACTTCACCTGACTGCCATGATTTCTCAAATATGACGGCCAGTGGCTTAGCAACTTCATTTGCCAGCTCCTTCAGTACCCGCGGATGGATCTCATCAGGACCCATGGACTTGTGCATGTTCAGATTTTTAAGATGGTCTCAAACCAGATCCTCTCCTACAGTGGGTGCAAGGCCTTCATTCTCACAGTCCCTGCATCTGCCTTCCAAGACTTGGGTGGTGCAGTCAGAGCCTTTGCCAGTGAAGACCGAGGCAAAGAAGTCATTCAGAACCTCAGCCTTCTCCAAATCCTGTGTAGCCAGTTTTCCTGAGAGCTTACTGTGGGGTCCTACATTGTCCCTAGTCTGTTTTTTATTTGCTATGTACCTGTAGAATCCCTTCCTGTTATCTTTAATACCTCTAGCTAAGTTTAATTCTAACTGGGCCTTAGCTTTCCTAACCTGGTCCCTAGCTTCTCGGACAACATCCCTGTACTCTTCCCATGCCACCTGTCCTTGCTTCCACTTATTATAAGCCTCTTTTTTCAATTGAATTTTCCTCAGGAGCTCCTTATCCATCAAAGGAGGTCACCTGGCCCTCCTGCTGCACTTCCTTCTGGTTGGGATGCAACACTCCTGAGCTTGCAGCAGGTGATCCTTGAATATCAACCAACAGTCTTGGGCCCCCCTGCCCTCTAAGGCTATATCCCACGGAACCTTCCAAAGCAGGTTCCTGAAGAGGTCAAAGTCTGCTCTTTTGAAATCCAGGGCAGTGAGCTTGCTGCATGCTCTTCTCACTGTCCTGAGGATCTCAAGTTCGAGCATCTCATGATCGCTGCATCCAAGGCTGCCCTGGACCGTCACATTTCCAAGGAGCCCTTCCCTGTTGGTGAGCACAAGGTCAAGCATGGCACCTCTCCTTGTCAGCTCCTCTATTACTTGCAGAAGGAAGTTGTCTTCTACACAATCGAGGACCCTCCTGGATTGCTTGTGCCGGGCCATACCGTTGCTCCAACAGATATCAGGGTGGTTGAAGTCCCCCGTGAGAACAAGGGCCTGAGAGCGTGAGGCTTTTCCTATCTGTCTATAGAGTGCTTCAGCCACAGGTTCTCCTTGATCAGGCGGTCTGTAACAGATCCCCACAGTAATGTCCCCAATAGCTATAGTCCCTTTAACCCTGACCCACAAACTCTCTGTGGACTGCTCACCTGTCCCCAGACACAGTTCCATACTCTCCAGCCTATTCCTAACATAAAGGGCAACTCCCCCTCCCCGCCTGCCAGGCCTGTCCTTCCGAAAGAGCCTGTAACTTTCCATTCCAACACTCCAGTCATAGGAGCCATCCCACCATGTTTCTGTGATGCCTATTATATCAGATCCCCCTAGACGTGCCCACATCTCTAATTCCTCTTGTTTGTTCCCCATGCTACGGGCATTTGTATAGAGGCATCTGAACTGAGCTCCAGCTGAAGCCGGCTCATTGGCTGGAGCGGCTGGGATATCTCTACATTGCTCGGAGCATTTATTATAGGTTCTGGCAACTGACTGGGTGTGTTGGAACGGAATGATGCCCCCCTCCCCCAACACATCTAGTTTAAAGCCTCCTTGACCAGTCTGGCAAGCTTCCTACCAAAACTGCTCTTTCCCTTCTTTTATCACACCAGCTCCACCAGCCCCCACTAGACCTGGCCTACAAGCTTGGGTCCTGTGTTCAAGACACCCAAACCCCTGACTATGACACCACCCTTTTAAGCAGTTATTAACCTGGCTAATCCTCCTAGCTCTTTTTAGGTCCTCCCCTGTACCCTGGAGAATTGATGAAAAGACCACCTGAGCTCCAGAGCCCCTAACCACCTCCCCCAGGGCTCTGTAGTCCTTCTTTATGTTCCCCAGGCTACTACTATCTATGTCCCTAGCACCCACATATATCACCAGGCGTGGGTAATAATCCGTGGGACTTACTAGAGCAGGCTTTTTTTTGTGGTTTTTTTTGTCACTAATTCCCAGCTTCCCGGGTTAACCGCATCCTTCTTTCCTTCATGAGGTAGAGGTGAAGCTCGAGGCCCCTGGACAGTTTGGGCATTTTGATGTTGATCACAGAATTGTATTTATGTTGGAAGTGCTCTCTGGAGCCCATCTAATCCAACCTTCTACTTGAAGTAGTGCTAATTTCAAAATTAGATCTGGTTGTTTAGGGCCATATCCAGTTGACTTCTGTAGTTCTCTAAAGATGAAGCTTTTTGAACAGCCTACTCCAGTACTTCATTACCGTCACTGTGAAGTGCTTTTTCCTTCAATCAGACTTCCTCTTTCTGCAGCTTCTTACCATTGTCTCTTGTCCTTTTCCTGCACACTTCAATGTCTGGTTTCAGCTTTCTAATATGATCTCCTGCCTCCTTTTTTGATATTTGTAACTCGTTTGCCCTCTCTTTGTTATGCCTGCAGGATAAATAAATTTAGCTCCTTCAGCTTCTTCCCATGTTACATGTGATCCAGGCTTTTGAGACGCTTAGTGTCACTCCACTGGCACACAGTTTTCTTATTTGGGACCCCCAGATCTGGACAGTGTTTCAGATTTGGCCTCTGAGTGCTGAGTAGAGGAAATAAACATTTCCTTTCAGCTGTTGTTTATGCTCTTGTTAACAAGGTCCAGTAGGCGATTATCTTAAGCACACACTGCTGACTTGATCAATTTCTTGTCCACTGGGACTTACAGGTCCTTTTCTGAAGAACTGCCTTCTAACCAATCTGCAGTGTGCATTAATGCATAGAGCTGTTCTGTTGTGGATGCAAGACTTTCACATCTCCGCTCAATTTCATGATGAACCTGATGGCTCGTTCCTCCGTCTTGTTGAGCTCCTTCTACATGGCAACCTAGCCCTCCCACGTGTTAATGGCTCATCTCATTAGATGTCTCTGAAATTAAGAAGAACTTTTTTATTAGTGATGACAATGACAGGTCTAAGTGTGCAAATATGAGAAAATAAAATTTGGTCTTAATAAAATGTGCTTCTTTTTCAGATTATCTATAATATATTTTAAAGTGTTTTATAATTTAAATTCTAGATGGCTGGAAGTTATAAAGCAATAGACAAATAAGGTCAGTTTATCCAAACTTCAATAACTAAAATTGATAAGGCCTTCCCTGGTTAACTCAGGATCAAGTTAATAGTCTTAACCCAAGAGCAATATATTAAAATCTTCCTATTTTGCACTTTATTTTTCCTACTGAGTTCAGTACAACCCATCAGGTCAAAGGGGAAAGTGATTTTTTAAGTTAAAATGTAAAGAAACTACTGCAGCTGTCGCTGCACCCCTTATGGAACTATCTAAACACTTTGGGGCAGAAACACTGTATCTGATGGAAAAGGGAGGGGATCAAAAAGTCAAACCAGGCAGACACAAACAGCTATGCTTAATTTAACACCATATGTGAACTGAGAAATACTGGCTAGCACATCAAAAAAATGCCTGAGGTAGTCTCTTTGAGTAGAAGTCACTTTACTTACCACTAGTGACTCATCCATAAGAGATTTTTACTGCATTACCTCCACACTCAAGGATCTACAAAAAGATTGTTGGTCTTAATATACTAGATACTAAATATAAGAGAATTTAGAATTTATGGAAATTCTAGCTTCTAGATTCTTCAGCGCATGACTCATCTCCTACCTAAAAAAAGAAGTCTAGTGAAAACCTCACCCCATTTGTTTGTAGGTAAGGTGAAATTTAAATACATATTTTCAAGAAGACTGAAGTTTTATGCTCTGGAAAATTTTCTATGTGTTTTACTATTCTTTTAAACTCCCACATAAAAATGGGCATAAATGGTTAGCAAGACACAGGAACTACTTTACTACTGTGGGCATACTTAGTATAGCTAGTTCTTATGCCTCTCTTCCTAATAATTATTTGAGCAACAGATGCTAGAGGTATGTGGTTAAGATCCTTGCGCTGTGATTCTTTCTGATTTGTACATTTACTGCAATTTTCACAGTGTCCAAGTACCTGACATTTCAATGTAGACTTTTACTATCTTCTGTATGGTTAAAAATATCAGTATAAAGCATAAAATTCACTATTATCAATGTCTCTCTTCCTCTCTTCTCTTCTTAGCAAGTATGATGTTTCTCCAAAATGACTAGAAAGTAGCTTGCTTCTAGAAAAGGTTCTGTGCACCTTCAGCTAGAAAAGGCTGTTAGCTGCAGAATTGCCTGGTGGGTATTCTGCTTTTAATACACATTATCTTTAAAAAAGCCTTTGGTGCAGTTCAGTACACATATTCTCCATGTCAAGAAACACCTGTTTTAAGGGTTTTTAAGGTTTTTTAAGTTTTTTTTTTTAAATATCACAGATAAAACGTTAGGTCCTCATCTTAGACTGTTAAAAAGATATTCTCTGAGCAGACATCATGCAAATGTCATGGGAGATGTAAGACATCTGAATTAAAAAAAAAAATATTACTTAGTTCATGACTTACCTAAGTCATTCTATTAAAATTGTGTTGAGGGGGAATCAGAATAAAAAGGTAAAGAAAAATCAGCAGTATATTTTGAAATGCTAATGAAAAAAGCCAGTTGTCCAATAGTTTTAGATATATGAATGCTCTTGTGATAAAAATGTCTACCATGAAAAATTACAATTAAAAATTCCACCAGTTTCTATGTATTTTCTGCCACAGTGCCTCTTAATTATACCAGGTTTCTGATAAGAAAAAAAAACCTAGTAAATCTGCTATTTATTAAGTTAAAATTTTGAGAAATAAATGTTATTAGATAAATTTTCCTTTTTTTTTTTTTGGTCTTGGGACATTATTCACTACTTCAACAAAGTGATGCTTAACACAAGGTTCTTCATCCTGACACACACATTTGTTCTTTACACACAGTGTATGTGACTGTAAAACATCCTCTGTTCCATAGTTTCCTCACATATATAGCCAAACTTTATTTCTCTTCTAGTCCTACACATACTCAACAGAAAGTTTGAGGAAGATTGTACACAAAAGAAAAGAAAAGCCCCCCCAAATTATCATTTTAAAATGCTAAGGTTGCATGTATTCATTTCTGTTATGGTTTGTAGAGGATGGCAGATGAACAGTAAAGCAGTAAATCTTGGAAGATAAAAACACAAGCATGTTGTTTCACCTTTTGTTGCTCTAGAGCTGCCACTAATCGCATACCAGTAAAAATATTCTGGAGTCACTACTAGAGAAAATAAATCTGAGCAATGGATATTGATACTTTTTTTTATTTGCCGATATTCTGCTGCATTTGCAGAACAGGAACTTATGTTACATGTCTCCTTGACTCAGTTTGTCCCTAACTGAAGAAATAAAGCTACACAGATTTACATGTATGGAAAAATAATATAAACAAGCATATGTATATACACACAAAAAAAATGGACTAAATTTTAACTGGCTGATATAGAGCACTGAAATAATAAAAATGACATGAAATTCAACTATAAATAAATTGAATACAAATTCAACAAAATGAAACCTCTCAGAGGCAAAAGGATGCTGGGGCACGAATTAGCAGGGCTCATTTGGAGAGCTTTAAGCTAGATTCGAAGGGGGATGGGGTTGTAGCTGGGTTTATCCCAGTGGGGCAGCACTCCAGAATTGATGAAGACTGGGAGGCCTCCTATAATCCTAGGGTGAAATCGGTGTGCTCAGCTCGCTCCCTGGAATGTCTGTACACCAATGCGCGCAGCATGGGAAATAAGCAGGAGGAGTTGGAAACCTGTGTTAAGTCAGGAGACTATGATCTGGTGGCAATTACAGAGACGTGGTGGGACAGCTCACATGACTGGAATATAGTCATGGAGGGCTATGTCCTTTTCAGGAAAGACAGGCCAGCCAGGAAGGGTGGTGGGGTTGCTCTTTATGTGCGGGAGCAGCTACAATGCACCGAGTTCTGTCCAGGGACAGATGACGAGTGAGTTGAGAGTCTGTGGGTGAGAATTAAGGGGCAGGCTGGCAGGGGCGACACTGTTGTTGGTGTCTGTTACAGACCACCGGATCAGGGTGAGGAAGTTGACGAGGCCTTCTACAGGCAGCTGAGAGAGGCCTCACAGTCACAGGCCGTGGTTGTCGTGGGGGATTTTAACTTCCCTGATGTTTGCTGGAAGGACCACTCGGCAACCCAGCCACGGTCCAGGAGGTTCCTCCAGTGTATGGATGATAACTTCCTCCTGCAAATGGTGGATGAGCCGACCAGGAGAGGAATGCTGCTGGATCTCATCCTCACTAACAAGGAGGATCTGGTTGAAGCGGTAAGGGTTGAGGGCTGCCTTGGTTGCAGCGACCACGAGATGGTGGAATTCAGGATCTTGTGTGGTAGGACTAGAGGAATACCAAGTAGAATTGCAACCCTGGACTTTAGCAGGGCAAACTTTGGCCTTTTCAAGCAATTGCTAGGGGAAATCCCATGGGCAAGGCTGTTTGAAGGTAAAGGGGCCCAAGATAGTTGGTTGGCATTCAAGGATTGCTTTTTCCGAGCTCAAGATCGGAGCATCCCAACACGTAGGAAGTCAAGGAAGAGGGCCAGGAGACCTGCGTGGCTAAATAGGGAATTGCTGGGTATGCTCAAGTGGAAGAGGAGAGTTTACAGGTCATGGAAGGAGGGGCTGGCCACTTCAGAGGAATATAAGGCTGCTGCTAGAGGATGCAGGAAGGCACCTAGGAGGACTAAGGCCTCCTTAGAATTAAACCTGGCGAGAAGGGTCAAGGACAGCAAAAAGCTTTTTCAAATACATGGCAGACAAAACTAACACCAGAGGCAGTGTAGGCCCACTGATGAACGGGATGGGTGCCCTGGTGACAGAAGATACAGAGATGGCAGAGTTACTGAATGCCTTCTTTGTCTCTGTCTACTCTGCTGCAGGCAGTCCTGAAGAGCCCTGTACTCCTGAGGCCTTAGATGAAGTCAGGACAACGGAGCGGTCTGCCTTAGTCGATGAGGAATGGGTTAGAGACCAGTTGAGCAATCTGGACATCCATAAATCCATGGGTCCAGATGGGATGCACCCGCGGGTGCTGAGGGAACTGGCGGAAGTCATTGCTAGACCACTCTCCATCATCTTTACCAAGTCTTGGGAAACAGGAGAGGTGCCTGAGGACTGGAGGAAAGCAAATGTCACTCCGGTCTTCAAAAAGGGCAAGAAGGAGGACCCGGGTAACTATAGACCGGTCAGCCTCACCTCCATCCCTGGGAAAGTGATGGAACACCTTATCCTTGGTGCCATCTTAAGGCATATCAAGGATAAGAGGGTTATGAGGGGCAGTCAACATGGCTTCACCAAGGGGAAATCATGCTTGACCAATATCTTAGCCTTTTATGAGGAAATAACTCGGTGGATGGATGATGGCAGAGCGGTGGATGTGGTCTACCTTGACTTCAGCAGAGCATTTGACACAGTCTCCCACAGCATCCTCACGGCTAAATTGAGGAAGTGTGGACTGGATGATCAGGTAGTGAGGTGGACTGTGAACTGGCTGAAGGAGAAAAGCCAGAGAGTTTTAGTCTATGGGGCAGAGTCTAATTGGAGGCCTGTAACTAGTGGAGTGCCTCAAGGGTCAGTACTGGGTCCAGTATTATTTAATATATTCATCAATGATTTAGATGAGGGAATTGAGTGTACTATCAGCAAGTTTGCTGATGACACTAAGCTGGGAGGAGTGGCTGACACGCCAGAAGGCTGTGCTGCCATCCAGCGAGACCTGGACAGGCTGGAGAGTTGGGCAGGGAATAACTTGGTGAAATATAACAAGGGGAAGTGTAGAGTCCTGCATCTGGGCAGGAACAACCCCAGGTTCCAGTATAGGTTGGGGAACGACCTGTTAGAGAGCAGTGTAGGAGAGAGGGACCTGGGGGTCCTAGTGGACGACAGGATGACCATGAGCCAACACTGTGCCCTTGTGGCCAAGAAGGCCAATGGCATCCTGGGGTGTATTAAAAGGGGGGTGGTTAGTAGGTCGAGAGAGGTCCTCCTTCCCCTCTACTCTGCCCTGGTGAGACCCCATCTGGAATATTGTGTCCAGTTCGGGGCCCCTCAGTTCAAGAAGGACAGGGAGCTGCTGGAGAGAGTCCAGCGCAGGGCAACCAAGATGATTAAGGGAGTGGAGCATCTCCCTTATGAGGAAAGACTGAGGGAGCTGTGTCTCTATAGTTTGGAGAAGAGGAGACTGAGGGGTGACCTTATTAGTGTATATAAATATATAAAGAGGGAGTGTCACGAGGATGGAGCCAGGCTCTACTCAGTGGCAAACAATGATAGGACAAGGGGTAATGGGTACAAACTGGAACACAAGAGGTTCCACTTAAACTTGAGAAGAAACTTCTTCTCAGTGAGGGTGACGGAACACTGGAACAGGCTGCCCAGGGAGGTTGTGGAGTCTCCTTCCCTGGAGACATTCAAAACCTGCCTGGACACATTCCTGTGTAACATTATCTAGGTGTTCCTGCTCCGGCAGGGGGATTGGACTAGATGATCTTTCGAGGTCCCTTCCAATCTCTAGAATACTGTAAAACTGTGAAACTGTGAAACCTCCTTCAGGAGTAATAACAAGAATTTTTACTGTGAGTGTGTAACTCACCTGCTGGAAATAGCAGATGAATGGAAAATGAAGGAGTACTATCTGACAACAATTTCACTTTGCAGATCTTACAGGATGCACCTGTTTAACAGGAAAATGCAATTCTATAATGTAGGATCTAAGTTTTATCCAGAATAGGGCTGAATTATCTCCAAGATAAACAGGGAAATATTTATGTAATTATTTTTTAAATTGTTTTTGAGATGCTCTCTGTTATACTTCTTTGGAAAAGTCTGTATAGCTTTAATTTCTTAGGAAAATTAAGTTTTTAGGGACAATGATGAAAAATTATGAAAAATTCTCAGACATTTTGAAAAAAATTCCAGTGTGAGGATGCATTAATAAATATATAAATATATAAATATATAAATATATAAATATATAAATATAAATATATAAATAAAACTAGTTCATCTTTAGGCTGAGCACCTTATGAAAATAATGTTATGCGGTAGTACTATAAAATGATGAAAGAGCCAAACTAAATGACTCCAAATATAGTCTCCTTTTACAGTCCTATGTCTATACATTTTTTTTACTGTGTTTGGACTCACCATTGGTGAAGACATCATTTTTGCTGTCTTCAACTCTAAAGGAATTAAGAAACAAACAAACAACCCAGTAAAGTGCAGGAGAAGATAAGGTGCAGCTCTTTAAATACATCTTGCAAAAATCACACTTATTAATTTAGGAACTTCCATGATAAACCTGCTGACATTATAGTAAATGAATTTGTGAATTATGGGTACATGCAGTTCTATGTTTGGTTTTTTTTCTGCTAACTTCTTTAACAGACAAAGAGTACATTGTAATTTCTGTAAATTGATGCTGCATTCAACACAGGTACAAAGAAAAGGACACAATGAAGTAATATTGATACATTCAGTAATTTCTGGATTAGAAGAACCTTCCTATTATCCTGAGAGTGCTGAACTATGTAGTCATAGAATCATAGAATAGGTAGGGTTGGAAAGGACCATAAGATCATCTAGTTCCAACCCCTCTGCCATGGGCAAGGACACCTCCCACTAAACCAAGGCTCTGTCACCCATGTCACCCAAGACTCTGTCCAATCTGGCCTTGAACACCACCAGGGATGGAGCATTAACAACTTCCCTGGCCCACTCATTCCAGTGCCTCACCATTTAACTGGAGAAGTGACTTAATAAATTTTTTATAAAATGTGATTTTATTACATTTTAATGGATCTATAGACCTTCCAGAAAATAAGATTGCAAAACTGAAAAATCTTTGGAAATCAAAATATTCTTTTCAGTGTTAACATATTATCTAACGATCCCAGTAATTTCCATTATACTCCCATAGTTTAATGCCTAGAAGACTGTAAATCTTCAAAAAATTAAGAGTAGTGGAAGTGCTCCTAGAATCCAAAGGTCAGAAGAGGATCGTGGTCATTAACAACAAAATTGTGATTTTCTGCACAATAATTTAAGGTAATATTAATGGACACAAACAATGACACGAGGTTTATAAAAACTAGAATACCATGTGTGCCTTAACAAATTTAGTCAAAGTGAAAGCTTTAAGGGGTTGAGTTTGGTGCTTTTTGATTTTTACTGGCAATATCCATTTTCTGAAGAAGGTAATACTTAAAGTCTGACTGTTGCTGAGAAATAGGGAAATGTTTACATGGCAAAGTTAACTTTCAATGACATCATTATTGCTGATAAAGTAAGGTTAAGAACTCAAAAAAAAAAAAAAACCCAACAACAAAAAAAACATTTACCAGTATTTTCATAAGACTTTTCTTGTTTATAATGGTGTTGTGTTAAGTCCTTAGTGTGTGACACATGGAAGACCCAAACAGAATTAGATTATGGTACTAGAACAAAACCCTAAGATGTCCCTAACTGAAGAAATAAAGCTACACCGATTTACATGTATGGAAAAATAATATAAATAAACATACGCATATATACACAAATTTAATCATTTCACATAAAAATGAAACTTAGTAATTCCTGAGTAAACATGCTTTAAAGATGAGCATTATCATAACAAGAAAAACAGAATTGTCACCAAGAAGGAGAAAAATGACTGCTACTGCTGAACCCAGAAAGTAAAGCTATAAAGCTGCTGTGTCCATCTGGTTGATGTCAGGCTCCATCTCTTGTAACAGTCTTCCAGAGCAGGAGAGACTGTGTGCAGTGTTAGTGAATAACCTGGGCAATAGTGTCCATTGCTATCCATGATCATGAGTCCATCTCTGTGTTGCATCTCTGCTCTGATGGCCTGAAGTGCCATGGGCCCACCAGGCTTAAAATAATTCACTGTCTTATGCAGAATTTCCCATAGTTAGCTACTCTATATGCATAAACATTCTCCATTTGTGCACACACATGAAGGATGAAACACTAAATGATACATTTGTACCTCTTCTATAAATATGATGTATACATATCTATGCACAAAGTAAATATATAAACACCAAAAAAATGATATATCAAACGCAGTTGCCACCGTAGGTGCTTTTAATATGTTTTGCTCTTGCAAACAGTCTGGTGGCAAGCTTTTCAAACCAGCAAAGAATCTTCATTCATTATGAACTTATTTCAGTGGAAAAAATAGCATCCATGTGCTTCTCCAAATCTTACTCATAATCCTGCTAGTAGGGAACATCTGATACTGTCTGCCTTCTACTAAAAGCACGTCCCATAACAGTAAAAAAGTTTTACCAGTGACTTCAATGGAAATAGAATTTACATATTTTATTCAGAGATAATCTAGGTGTTTTACTATCTCCTACATAGATCTTTCACAAAGAAGCCTGTTTAAGAGGCCATTCACCTTTCCGAATGTTTTAAGGTTGCAGTTTCAGTACTGAATAGATACAACAACATTCTTTCTTTTTGCAGAGAGCAGGAGCGTCCTGGTTTCAGAAGGAGGAATACATTCTTGTAGGCAAACATACCAAGATCTAACTTTTTCAAGGCTCCCTGGTATTCTTGTAGTTGATGATCTGTCAGTGTTTTCATATGTCATATATGGTTTATTTTTAGGTATTTACAAATCAGGCCAAAATATTTACTGCAGGCTGAAATGTAGAAAGCAAAGTTTCAGACAAAAATGAAGCTTAGATATTACATTCTGTTAAAAAGGTAACTTAGACAATTTGCATGAACATAACATACACACACACACACAAAAAAAATGCAGTTCCTTAAATGTTCTCGCTCCTTTTTGTAAGCACATTAATTGGAAGCTTTAGATGAACCCTTTCAGATCATAATGCCGTTACCCTTCATAAAACAATATCATTACTAAGTCCATGTCCTGGGTTCAGCAGTAGCAGTCATTTTTTTCCTTCTTGGTAGCTGGTGCAGTGCAGTGTTTTGACTTTCAGCTCGGGAACAGAGCTGATAACAAGGATGTTTTGGTTTGGCCAAGGACTTTGTGAGCCTCATGCTCTGCCAGGGAGGAGGGGAAGCCGGGAGGAAGCAGAGACAGGACACCTGACCCAAACTGACCAAAGAGGTATTCCATACCACAGCACGTCATGCCCAGGATGTAACTGGGAGTTAGCTGGAAGGGCTGGGGGACTGCGGGGTTGGAGGAGGTATTGGTCAGAGCTTGGTCGGGCTGGGGGGGGTGAGTTATCGGTCGGCTGGTGGTGAGATGATGTATTCTCTTCCCTTGTTATTTCCCTTATCATTGTTATTATTGGTGGTAGCAGTAGTGATTTGTGTTATACCTTAGTTACTAAACTGTTCTTATCTCAACCCGTGGGAGTTGCATTCTTTTCGATTCTCCTCTCCGTCCCTCCGGGAGCAGGGGGAGGGCAAGAAAGGGGGGGAAGTGAGTGAACGAGTTACCTGACTGGGTTTAAACCACGACAGTTCTTTTTGGCGCCCAACGTGGGGCACGAAGGGTTGAGATAACGACAGATTTGACTGGATTAATAGTCATTCGTCACAATGACGATTTATTGGCTCTCAGAGTTGTTTCTCTTGATCTCGCAGCTTCAGAATGTTGTAACTTACATAGAGCCGGTATTTGCTGTGTTAGTGTTTATCAAGTGTGGGGCTTGGGCTAAGGTTCTTGTCTCACTGTGCTTTATGGCAATGGCTTGTAATACGGGCGGGCTCCAGCAGCAGGGCAGGACGGACGTGGCCGTGGACTTGTACCTGGCCGTCCGGCTGCTCTTCACCGTCCTGGCCCTCACCCTACTCTCCATCTTCGTGAGGCTGCGGGGAGCTGAGGGGGAGCGGCCCCGGGAGCCGGCGGCAGCCGAAGCGGCCCGGGAGAGCGGCCCCGGGGAGCAAGCGGCGGCGGGAGCGGGGCCGGAGGCCGTGAGGGGACGGCTGCCGGTGGAGGAGGTCGGGGCGGTCGAGGAGAGGAAGGAGGCGGCTGCCGAGCAGCGGGAGAAGGCGGCGGAGGAGCCGAGCCCCGTGGCCGAGCCCAGCCCCGCGACGGCCGAGAGCATTTCCCGGAAGCCGCCCGCCGAGCCCCAGGAGGATGCAGGAGACCACGCAGCGTTTCCCAGCGAGGCAGAGGAGGAAGATCTGGACTCAGGAAAAGAGAAGCTGGCGGTGGGAGAGCCGGCAAGCACAGCAGCTACACCAGCCCCAGTGACAAGTACAGCAGCATCAACTGAGAGTTCTGAAGGTTTTGAATGGCCTTTGGGTATCCTTGGGACCTGCCTGCTGATTGTGATGGGGATCAGCATGTTGGCACACACACAGACTGTGTTATACCCACAACCATTTTGTCTGATCTCAAAAGTTAAGCAGAGTCAGGTTTGGGTCTTGTCTGGGGTTAGACGACGATATGGGGGGACCAAGAGATTTTCCCCAAAGCTGGACAGTCATGAGTGGCAGGGTGTGTGGGACAGTATGGGCAAGTATCTAGTCCACTGGGCCCCTCCAGTGCTTTGGAAGCATTGGAGATGGAAGGCAGCTGTGTGGAGTCCCCAGCAACAAGCTGCAGAAACTGCTGAAGGGGACAGTGAATTATTTTGAGCCTGGTGGGCCCAATGCACTTCAGGCCAGCAGAGCAGAGATGCAACACAGAGATGGACTCATGATCGAGGGGTGGACTTAGCAATGGACACTATTGCCCAGGTTATTCACAAGTGTGAACACTGCACACAGTCTCTCCTGCTCTGAAAGACTGTTACAAGAGGTGGAGCCTGGCATCATGGACCAGATGGATTTAGCAGCTTTATAGGGACTGGTCCATGCACTAAGATAAGAGTGATGGTATACTGAAAATGTGGGAACTGAGCATGACATGAATGGTATGGAATAAGGGGTGGATAATGTCCTGGGTTCAGCAGTAGCAGTCATTTTTTTCCTTCTTGGTAGCTGGTGCAGTGCAGTGTTTTGACTTTCGGCTCGGGAACAGAGCTGATAACAAGGATGTTTTGGTTTGGCCAAGGACTTTGTGAGCCTCATGCTCTGCCAGGGAGGAAGGGGAAGCCAGGAGGAAGCAGAGACAGGACACCTGACCCAAACTGACCAAAGAGGTATTCCATACCACAGCACGTCAGGCCCAGGATGTAACTGGGAGTTAGCCGGAAGGGCTGGGAGACTGCAGGGTTGGAGGAGGTATCGGTCAGAGCTTGGTCGGGCTGGGGGGGGTGAGTTATCGGTCGGCTGGTGGTGAGATGATGTATTCTCTTCCCTTGTTATTTCCCTTATCATTGTTATTATTGGTGGTAGCAGTAGTGATTTGTGTTATACCTTAGTTACTAAACTGTTCTTATCTCAACCCGTGGGAGTTGCATTCTTTTCGATTCTCCTCTTTGTCCCTCCGGGAGCAGGGGGAGGGCAAGAAAGGGGGGGAAGTGAGTGAATGAGTTACCTGACTGGGTTTAAACCACGACAGTCCATCAGAACAAAATAAACTATCCGAAGAATATTCAAAATAATCACAGATAATTAAAACTAGATTTTAAAGAAAACTACATGGCTAGAAGTACACTTAAAATTTATGTGAGCTAAAAAATGTTGGAAACAACAGTTCTGGGACAAAGACTGAGTAAAGCATGCTGGATATCTAAAGAATGGGATTTGCCCAATCCAGGAGTCAGAGGACTTTCCAGAGCTTCTATAACATGCAGAGGAACTTGAGTCATTTTCTCCAAAGCAGATTCTTACAAAGAACCTCAAATCTTGGAGCTGTGTGCATAATCCAGGTTTTCAAAGTCCAACATATACTCTTCCAAATTCTTTCATTGCTTCAAAGAAAAAGAATCCATCATCATAAATATTTATTTTTTCATTAAAATAGGAACAACATCACAGAGGAAACTGAAAGACTATATGTGGAGTAACCATGTACCTGAAAATAAGTGCTGATGTCATTTTATATAGGAGGTATATGTATTCTTTTAATTCCCAGGGAACACTGCTGTTGCTGCTGTATTTAGCATAATCAGTACTACCTCTACTAACATATCATTCCAATTTCTTGTCTGTGCAGGCTGATTTATTGAAATGCCTACTAGATTGGGCAAAAAAGAAAGACACAATCTGAATAGCTAGGAAGGGCTTAGACAGGGTCTGAGGTGGACCTCAGCAGCAAGAATAAGAGTTCCCAGGTGCCGTACTAGATCTCCAGACATTTTAATCTTCCAGGTAGTTTTAATCAAAATATTTGCAGTGATAGCCAGCTATGTAAAGATATTTATGCAATTCACTTTCAACAAAATTTAATATCTTTGAGGATTTGGGTTATAAGGTCATCCGCCAGATCAAGCATCAAAAGGTCTGAATAGTTCTGAAGGTGTTAAAACAGTGGTAGGCATTTGTACAAAACAAGTCCTTAGCTTTTCCCATCAATAACAAAACCAAACAACAAGGGTAAAACCCCTCCTTTCCATTTCTAGAAATATTTGTCACATTAGTAGGAAGATATAATAAAATCTGTAAATAGAAACAGTTCAGAAGAGAGGAATGGGAGGCACAAGATAGCAGTGGATTTCAAAACATCCTGTATTATTTGTGAACTGTAAAATGTCTATCCACAAAAAACACTGCACTGGGACTTCGGAGCAACAAGATGACATGAAAAGAGAAGACTATAAAATATGATAGGCAGGGCTGTCTGTAGGTACTTTTGGTTGCCAAGGAAGAGCATTCCCAAGGGAACATTTTAGTCACTTGTTTAACATAAGCTGCAGATAGAATGTGATGGTAACACTGACAAAGCTGTGGTATCAGGGAGTTCTCTCACCTGTAACATACCTCCTGCCTTTGCCAGTAGTCTGTCCTCCACAAGCTAATAAAACACTATCTGAAGCTTACTTAATGGCATGTTCTTTTATGTTTATTTACGATGGGTAACTTAATATGCTTTAAAGTCAGATCACTGTCTTCTTCACAGCACACTTCTTGAACAATTTGGGGCTTTTTTTAAGAAAATAGCCATATTTTAAAGAATACAAACTATTCAAGTCTATATCAACAGTTTCCAGTACGGTTTATTAGTAAGTTGAAACAGTATATACTCATGTCTTATAGAAAACACCCACCAGTGTTGGGACCAGTCTTGTTCAACATCTTTGTCAGTGACATGGACAGTAGGATTGAGTGCACCCTCAGCAAGTTTGCTGATGACACCAAGCTGTGTGGTTCTGTTGATACGCTGGAGGGAAGGAATGCCATCCAGAGGGACCTTGACATGCTTGTGAGGTGGGCTGATGCCAACCTTCTGAAGTTTAACCATGCCAAGTGCAAGGTCCTCCACCTGGGTCAGAGCAATCCCAGGCACAGCTACAGGTTGGGCAAAGAAATTCAGAGCATCCCTGCGGAGAAGGACTTGGGGGTATTGGTCATAGCAGCCTTCAAGTATCTGAAGGGGGCCTATAAGGATGCTGGGGAGGGACTCTTCATTAGTGACTGTAGTGATAGGACAAGGGGTAACAGGTTCAAACTTAAACAGGGGAAGTTAAAATTGGATATTAGGAGGAAGTTCTTTACTGTAAGGGTGGTGAGGCACTGGAATGGGTTGCCCAGGGAAGTTGTGAATGCTCCATCCTTGGCAGTGTTCAAGGCCAGGCTGGATAGAGCCTTGGGTGTCATGGTTTAGTGTGAGGCATCCGTGCCCATGGCAGGGGGGTTGGAACTAGATGATCTTAAGGTCCTTTCCAACCCCAGCTATTCTGTGATTCTATGGTTCTATGAAGCTATTCTTTTTAAAATAATTTACCTTTTCATTCTTGTGTAGTTAATGCATCAAAAATAAACAAACTAATATACTTTTTGTGTCATTTCCAGTAGGACATACTAAAACTGTTGTGAAAGAAAATGTAATTATCTATGATATATGTATCAGATAGCTAGATTCGGTATAATGAAAGATGAATTCATTTTACTGAGATTAATTTAAAAAACACAATTCAAAATAAAGGTAGGAAATAACTGATGTAAACTAAAATTTTGTTTTTCGTAATGATGTATGGTTGACTTAAATTGCAGGTTAAAAATTGCATTTATTTTCCCTCCTATTACCTCTAAGTCAACTAATAACTTTTAACAACACAATTTTGCAAAATGTATAGAATTACAAAAGGAACTTAGAGCTAACCATTGCAAAGCATAAACCAACATTTTGGGGAACAAAATACTATTAACAATTAAAACGTTAACAATTTCAGTTTTTTACATCTGAGAATATTTGTGCAGGTGGATATATTTGCAACTCCCATTAAAAAAAACAAAATTCCTCACAACAGGCATCCTGTTCTATTAGTTAGTCTCCTGTACGTTATGAAATAAATAATAAATCTAAGTTTATTATAGAGCTATAAGAAGCAGCCCTCTAAGGAGGCTCTCGAAAGACCATGTGGTCAATCCCTCTTGTCTAAAGTAAGATAACTGATATTCAGAATCAAATTTCAGAGCATCTAATTATTTTCCCTTGAAGCCTTTCTATTTTAAGCGTATTCCTTTGCAATGTCAGGTAGCCTGCTCCATGGCACCAACATTACAATTAGACAATTTTTTCTTACTATCAAACGGCAATATTTCTCTCATTTCTTCAACCATTCTTCACTGAATGAATTGGGGGGGGGGGGGGGGGGAGTTGGAATGGAGTGGGGGAAGTGGAAGAAAGAAACTAATGAACCTGTGATTTTTTTTCATTAGTACTACACTCTTTGTCTGGGATTTCTGAATTATGCACGACCTTAGCCACAGCAGAATGTCCAATAGCACGCTTTGATGTCAGTCCCAGTCATAAGTGACATGTCCCAATTGCATATTCAGAGCACATGTGCTATGACCAACATAAATAATAATTCCTATTTACAAAGACCAAATGCAAGCAGAAATGTTATTCCCCAACTTTAGATTGGCTATAAGGAGGAAATTCTTTCCTGTTAGGGTGGTGAGGCACTGGAATAGGTTGCCCAGGGAGGTTGTGAATGCTCCATCCCTGGCAGTGTTCAAGACCAGGTTGTACGAGGCCTTGGGTGATATGATTTAGCGTAAGGTGTCCATGCCACGGCAGGGGGGTTGGAACTAGATGATCTTAAGGTCCTTTCCAACCCTAATTATTCTATGATTCTATGTGATACAAAACACTTCTCAAGTTTAAGTGAATCTTGTAATGTAACTGCCGTTTTTGCAAAGCAACACATAAAATCTTTTTTTAATTTGTGGCCCCACTGCTGTTGTACATTAATTTTGGCAGCATTAATGCCTAGACAGATAATTTAGTTTAATATTTGTACACATTTTATTTATGCCTCTTAACTGTGACATTTCATACTTTGCTTTTTATGGATGATTTCAGGTCAGTTTTTCATTTTCTCAAGATCACAATGAATTCTGATCTTCCAAAACATTTACAAGCTCTTCTGTCTGGAAACCATCTGTATACATTATTATACATCAACATCTAATTCATGAATGAAAATATTATAAAGGATCAGTCATAGAACAAACCTTGGAAGTACCTCAACTGAAATCTTTCCAACAGACAGCGAATCACTAATTAAGTGCACATTTCCATCCAATTGCAGACCAATTTTATACCAATAAAATATAAATCATACTTCTGAGGTTGCTTATGACAGCATGTTGCATGTGAGAGTCTCCAAGTCCTTACTAAGACCCTAGCAAATACCTCAAAAACTTTTCTCCCACCTCTTTTATTTTTCGGTTAGCATGACAGAAAGGAATCAGGATCGCTAAGCATAATATGCTCTTGACAAATAATAGGTGCTTTTTAACACTGATGTATCATCTAGTTACTTAATACCACTGTTCCACAGCCAGTGAGGAAAACTGTTGGGTTACTTTTTTTTTTTTTATGGTCTCCTCTCATTTTTATTTCCCTTTCTTTCCAATTTTAAATGCCCTTTTCTTTCTTTCAGAAGTTCTCAGCCATGACCAGAGGTTCAGGTTATTTCATTATTTTATTATTTAATGTAGTGTTGGTTTTTTTAGTTTCCTCAGTTCAAGTACGGAAGACTAGAACTAAAGTATTCCTTAGTGTCTGGACACAATTTTATAAAGACTTAAGGAATTTCTACTTAAACCTCCTTGGTTTGAATTGTTTCTCTTTCCCATAAGTAATTAACCTGTATATTTTACTTCATTCTATAATGCATTCATTAAAATTTCTTTTTATCATTTACTTTCTTTACAAAGAACTCATTTTGTCTCTTAGTCTTTCTAATTTTATCTGTTTTTTGTAAAGGTACATTACATAATGAAGACTATCCACCAAGGAGCAATGAGTTATAGAGAGCCACATATTGTAAATGTAATGAAGGCCAACCTATTTAACTGGACTATTTGAGTAGGATGATGTAACATATGTTTCCTGTTTTCTGCTGGGATAGAGTGTCTGTGAGAACAAAGAATAGACTCAAAGAGAATGGAAAGAAAAAATAATTGCAGAAGACCCCACAGTCAAGAAAATCTGTTATCTACAATAACAAGTGGTTTATGAAATCTCATCCTCATCTGCTATGAGCAAGTATCTATGAAATTATAAGTAAATATCAAGTTCCCTCTTCTTCCTCACCCTGTAACTGATAAACGTGCACTACTACATTCTTTCAGGGAACAGATGTCTCTGTGATGGATGTAAAGCTTCTGACCTTAGAAATAACATGTAGCAATGTTACTATGTTAAATTTAGCAATGTTAACTGTGCTAAATTTCATAGGCAGATTTGATCTTCTTCAGTCCATGCTACAAATACATGGGAAATGATGTCAACACAGCATTTATCACTAACCTCTATGTCGGTAAACAGTGCTAAGTCTCAGTATATTTGCTTCTACTCAGAACTTTGTTAACTGCTCATTGCTCTTGGGAGTAAACACACACAAGCTCACATATGCGTGCAAAGACAGACACTTTAAAACAGTTAAGGTGCTATTTTTTTCTTGTGACTTTTCATAGACATTTTTGATTACTAATCCTTTCATGCACACATGAAGTTTTAATGAAGATTCAAAATTAAAAAAAAAAACAAAAAAACAAACCAAACCCAAACAACTCAGAAGCGATTGAAATGTCACTGTTACTGTTTTCTGTAGAATACGTGCTTTGCCTGATCAAGATCATGTAAACAGGCAGTACTTAGGAATACTATATTTTGGTTTGTGCCTTTATTAGTTTAATGTATGCTTTAAATATGGAAGTCGTGAAATGCAGTAAAAATATGTTTATTCTCACTAACAAAAAAAAATCTGTGCTGAAAATCCTTTTGATTGGGAGGCCTACAAACAAGTAACTGCCAGATCAGTTAATCTTAAAACTTCACAAAAAATAAGCTCATTATATTATAATTTGCCTCTGTCTGCTTAGATTTATTTTATGGTTTTATTGAGATACATATGTGGGAGAAATATTCTTTGTGCATACTGCAGTATATCATGAAATATCCATGTTTCATTTTCTGTCCCTTGTGAATTGCAATTTATATAACTCCAGAACATTGTTCTTCTCAAAGAGCAGCTGAACAGCCCTCCCATTTGGGATATTGTAAGGTTTCAGAAAGCCAAAGACATCATCCTGTCTTCAGTAATTCCCAAGGAGAACTAAATATATATATATATATATATAAAAAGTGTGTGTGTATAACATATATATAATATATATATACACATATACACACCATTTTAAAGCTTTGAGAGTCTATAGCTATGTGTATTTTTCCAATAAAAAGCCTAAAAATTATTATTCCTTTTGAAGATAGCCAGATGTATGAATGCAGATTTCGAACATGAGGAAGACAGAAATAAAACTTTTATTTTTACAGAACAGTGTCACTCATACAGTGGACAATGCACTTCATACCTTTTCCCTTAATCAGCTTTATAGAACAGAAATACCTGAACTAGTTTGACTACATTGTGTTCTCTGAGAAAACTGCTTCAGTTAGCAACTGCTCTTGCCACTGCTTTCTCTCAAATTGCTGTTTACAACCACAGATATTTTCTTCTACTATTATGAGCACAGTCATTTAAAGATGATGTGCAATATATTTTCCTTCCCCATTGCTAAACCAACATGCAGCAGTTAGGCAGTTCTATGGCTTTGCATAGGTAGGTTTTGTTTCAGGAGAAGGTGAATTTATTGTGAAAAAGAATGAAGAGAAAGAATACACAGATCCTTTAAGAGTTTTGCACAGCATACCATGGGGAAAAAAAAATACGGGGAAGATTAATTTTGATTATCCCAAATATTTTCATTTTAATTAAAAAAAAACAAAACCAAAGGAAACAACAACAACAAAAAAACCCACCCACAAACCTTTAAAAATACAAGTTTAAGCTTATACTGTATGAGTTGTTTGCAGGCAGTTTTTGTTTGGTGTTTGCTTATTTTTTTTTTTTTGTTGTGGCTTTAATCTTCCCTGCAAGTTTACTTATGCTGTTTTTCTATCATATAGTATAAAGCTGTAGCACCTGCAAATGTTCAGCCAATCACAGTGTATGGCCAATTAAAGCTTTTTGTTTATATTTTCCTGTTGCTTTAAGAATAGAAATGCTATTAAATAATTGAAACACTTGGAAATAGGAAAAGAAAGGCTTCATTAAATAGGCTAGCCTCAGCAAAAATTAACTTTGCATTTATACTGTACTTTTTACAATGAAATTGTTCTGTTTCACAAAACAAAAATGCTGCATCTAGCTTGAAAAAAAAAGAGAAGCTATGAAATAGAAATGCGTGCCTGCTATTGTAATGTTGTATCCAATATTTCATTAAAGCTTTTAAATAATTTACCCTGAGTTTTCAGCCTATGGTTTTTCCAATTCAGTTGTCCTAATGAATATGTTTGTTAAATTATTATCTAGCAAGAGAAAAATTCTTGAAAAAAAAAGAAAAAAAACCAAACAACTGAGGACACTTTGAACTTCAAAATAGCTCTGAAGAACAGCAACCAGATACTGTAAGACTTTGCTAATCCAATCACATAATTAAATTAAAAGATGTTGAATTTTATATCTCACTTCCCAGACTGGGAATATTATTTATTAAAGGTTATATACCATTAATAGCTAAAAAATTGCTGAAACAAAGCTTTCATCAGATTGCTTCAATACACATAAACACACATAGAAAAAAATAAAAAACAAAAGGAGAAATTGCTTTCTGAATGTTATTTTTAATGACTGGAGAGAGCAAGGTATTGCAAAATATGTATTGCTTTTTTTTTGTGACTAAACAAACTTGCAGAAGTGCAACTGCTCAGTGACTAGATGATTTAGATTATGTGTTACATGCATTTCCAGAATCACAAAACTTTTCTTTTCTGAGTTCTGTACTTTGTAATGTCATTCAAATACCTGTCTTAGGAAGCCAGAATAGGAAGTCAAAATCAGCCAGAGTCAGTAGGCTTTACGGTTATGAAGCTTGGATGCATGATATATGACTTTGTTTCTCATTAGTGTATTCCTCTCTGTCACTTAGGAGTCTTCTTGTTGTTGTTCTTGCTGTTTCTGGAGGTTGGACTTTGGATGGAAGCTTCATGATCGGAAAAATGCCCTAAAACTAAATAGTGTGGTGGACTATTCAGAGCCAACAAGGGCATTTATATATTAAAATGCGACAGGAATGCAGGAATGTCTGTCCTATGAAAATGCATGTCCTCCATTTCAGTATAAACTAAATCATATGAAAATATATGGCTGTATGATTATCTACAAAAAGCTCTATTTCTTCTTTTTAATGAGCATATGTGTATTTCTTCTTAAGGCACCAAACCAATTCGTTAGAAGGAGTATAACTAGTGGTCCTGTAATAGTATATTAGATAATCCTTGAAGGTTATGCTAGATTAACTGAACCTGTTTATCTTCCTTCCCTCTTTTTAGCTACACTTTGAAACAAACAAGTCATAATATAGAATACATTTCATAATTTTATTGGAATTTAAATTGTTGAACAAGAAATTAATTCTCAGGCAAAAAAAAGTTTCACTTTTATGTACTCCCCCTTATTGATCACTTGAGATTAATTTTGTACTGTCAATGGAAAATCCTTACAGTTATAGATGCATTGTCATCCCTACTCCAGGCATCAATAAATTCTTGAGTGAATGATTACAAAACCAGTTAAAGTCAGACCTAATATGGTTTAAAATTATTCAGAGAGCTTTCTTTAATCATAATGAAATCCTTAAATAGAATGCAGACAAAAACTAATGAAAAAAATAAAAATCTTTGAAATACTAATAGAAAACAAAAAGCAAATACAGAATTTCCTAATCCAGTGCAGAAAACTTTAAACATTTTTTCACTTTATAAAAGGAAATGAGAATATTTTTAACCACTAGTTTCAGTGAACTGTGAATTTCCTGAATCCCTGGTCTTCATGCATCTTTCTTGCGATGACCTGTTGTTACACCCCATTAAAAAAGAACATTGTGTATCCTTGCATAATGCAGCATACTGACATAACAGCAAACAATATATCATTCTGATGACCCTTCATGACTGAGAATTTTGGGAAGCTGTGGTTCACTGAAAAACAGGATTTAAACAAGCTTTATTTATTTTTTTAACCTCTGCAATGCCACAGTTTTGTGATATTTAATATAGATTAAACATGTTATATGAATTTCCCATATTTCATCTAAGAAAGTTATTCTTTAGTTCAGAATGTAAGTAATGAAACTCCGTAATATATAATTCATACTTTAACAGTTATGCCAGCTTTGAAGATGTACACTGGGAACACTTTTCAGGATATACAAAATATAAATGTTATTCAATAGCATTGGTAGCTTCATGTTTGGCGCAAAGTGTTGTTGTTTCCTGTGCATTCTGTGACAGTCCAGTGTAATTGTGTTACCAGATCTCTAAGTATGCAACACACTAACTCTTGTGACACCCAAACCCAGCTTGCAACACACCAAGTTTTACTATTAGATTATATTCTGCAATGCCCAAACAGACAGGTAGAACCACATGGATTGAAATGAATCTGTGATAATGTGCTAAACAAATCTAGTATTTGTAATGTCAATTTGAATTTTTGTACCTTGAACTTCTGTACTTTGCATATATATACATATGATCGAGGGACATGAGCATCTGTCACATGAGGAAAAACTACAAGAGCTGCTCAGCCTGGAAAAGAGAAAGCTCATGGGAATTCAATCAATATTAAAAAATATAGAATGTCAGGAAGTAAGGACAACAGAGCCAAGCCCTTCTCAGCAGTACCAGTGAAAGAAAAATAACAAATGCGGGCAAACTGAAATACAAGAAATTCCTTTTAAACATAAAGAAGACAGTCTAACTTTCCCCTCCCTACTCCTTCCCCTCCCTTCTCCACACCCTCCCCCCCGACTCCCAAATGTGAAGTTGGTCAAAAACTGAAACATGTTTCCCAGAGTTTGTGGAGTCTCTGTCACCTGAGATACTAAAAATATGACTGGACATAGCCCTGAGCAAACTGCTGTAGCTGACCCATTTTTGAGCAAGCCGTTGGACTAAGCAATCTCCAGAGGTCCCTTCCTACATTAGCCATCTTTTCACTCTGTGACCACTTTTATTTCCCTCTAGTGACAGGAAATGTGGCATCTTTTGTAAGCTCTAGAAAAGCCTTATCCATTTGAAAAAGTGGAACCAGATCTTTCAGACTGAACTGTAAATATTACACCAGTTGGAACTCTGTATCTAATTTTTCTTTCCCAAGTCCAAAGCATGTTATCTTATTTTTGATGGTGATCAGAAATGAAGGTTGTAAATTACATCTGGATAGAATATACAGCTGCTTTTCTTGGTTTTGTTGTTGTGGTTTTTTTTTTTTGTTTGTTTGTTTTTTTTGAATATGACACTAGAAATTGTCAAAGGGTTTTTCAAGGAAACCTTTTTCAGGAGGAATAAATGAGGTCTTAGAGTTTGAAACCTTAAATAGAGTACTTCATGTCATTTATATGGTGACATGTCAAGAATTTCTTATATCTAATCTTAATACCCCCTCATTCAGTTTAAAGCCCCCTTGTCCTGTCATTACATGACTTTGCAAAAAGTCCTCTCCAGAGTTCTTGTTGGCCCTTTTAGGTACTGGCAGCTGCTTTAAGGTCTCCATGAATCCTTCTCTTCTCTAAGCTGAACAAGCCCTGCTCTTTCAGCTTGTCTTTGCAGGAAAAGTGTTCCAGCCCTCTGATCATGAACGTGTTATGCAAATGGTAGAAACAGAACATCTGGTAGTGTTATATAGGAAATATTTTCTAAGAATTAAACTACGACATTCTTGTCAGCCTTGTAAGAAGTACAGCACAAGAACTGCATACTGCATCAGTTTCTTCAGAATTACCAATTCAAGTTCTAATTGATTTTTGCTTTCTGTCATAAACTATGACTCGGGTTTTGGATGACTTTTTTGTAGGTTGTTTTTTTTTTTCCCCAAATATACTTCCCAAGACAATCTTAATAACAAACAAAGCCACTCAAGGTACAAATTTTGAACAGATATTCTATTGTCACATATATATATGTGTGTGTGTGCATGCACATATGTGTGTATGCATGTATGTATATATGTAGATATAAACTGTCATTGGCAGAAAATTTGAAAAATAATGTATCGTTTAGAATATGAGTTTTGAATGTTCATTCATAGGCTTGTATAGTCTTGTTAGTAAAAATGTTCAACATATTTACAAATGTTTTAAAAATCATCTGCTAATAAGCATGAAGAGAATTCTAGGAAAAGAGGAGATAGATGTATAAAAGAGATTGTAAAAAAAAAAAAGTGTTATAAGTATCAAAGGTAATTGTAATATTTCTGTAGCTAGAACTACCTAAGGGCATATCATATAAAAGATAAATACTTCAGTACTTGGTAATACTTTTTCAGAGGCTTCTTTTAAAAAGAAAAAACTTTGCAGCAGAACATGAAAGTAGCTCAAGAATGAGTAAGAGCACAATAAAACCAAAAGTATACGTCATTCAGAGGAAAAGTATAGAATTTAGATGCTTTTATGTGATCTCTGTCTGTTCTAGATTTCAGAGCATTTTAAAACAACTCCTGTCTTCCATGTAAAGAAAAGGTGTATCATGACTTCCCAAAGGGACATCATATATAATATTAAAAAAATCAGACTAAATTTTGTTGTAGGATTATCTTATGAAGAACCAATGCAGAGGGTTCTCGGGGACACTACCAGAAGACTTGTCACCTCAGGAAGGCAGAACATACTTATCCATCTGTATTTTTCCAAGAATGTATCAATAACAGGGAAGAATGAAGCCTGTTTTAGAGCAATATAATATCACAGCAATCAGTGAACAAATCATTTGAAATCAGAGTGTACCAAGGTATGCCCATTTGGCCCTAAGATTGGGTTTTTAGGTGAGGTTTTTGCTTGTGAAGAAAAGATGCAGTGATTCTAAATCAGTGTTCAATACGCGGAGCGGGGCCACAACATGACACAATCTACTCACTTGCATGAGGCCTCTGTTTAGTGAAGAATTAAGTTTGAATACTTTTTCCATTTTAAGGTGTCATGTGGACAATGTTATACACTGCCAACACAGAAACTAGATTTGGCTGTTTTTAAATACAGAAGTATCTGTCCAATATTATTGCTGATTTAATTTACCTTCTACTCCAAAATAACACACTAATCCATGACATTTCTTTATTATTCTTCATGCAAATCCATCCTAAAAAAGCTGGAAAGGACTATCAGAAATAGCTCCTCAAAACCCATTCTGACTTCCTGACTGTGTAGGGTCTTCCTGACTGCATAGTGATTTGGGGAAGTCACTTCATGGTTAACATTCCTCATAGCAGCCCTCAGTGCTGTGCTTTGTATTTGCAGCTAGAAAGATGTTTGTAACATACCGGTGTTTTGGCTACTGCTGAGCAGTAGTTGCACAGCATCAGGTCTGTCCCTTAAAAACCCCTCCTTTTCAAAGGTCAGTAGGCTAGGGGTGTGCAAGAGGTTGGGAGGGGACACAACCAGGACAGCTAACCAAAGCTGACCAAAGAGATATTCCATACATATCCATATGACATTGTGCTCAGCAATAAAAGCTAAGAGAAAGGAAGATAACAGGGATACATTAGTTATTAAGGAGTTTGTCTTCTGAAGTAACCATATGTTTACTGAGGCCCTATTTCCCGACATGTCTGGACATCATCTGCTGATCGAAAGCAGAGAATAAGTCTTTTTGTTTTCCTTGTTTTCCATGTGCAACTTTTGCTTTTTCTTTATTAAAATGGCTGTATTTCCACCCATGAGGGATTTTCATCTTATCTTCTTCCTCCTTGTCCAACTGAGGAAGGGGATTTTGGTGGTTACCTACTATCCAGCCAAGGTCAACCCACCACACTGACTCAGAGCAATCCTGATCCAAATATTTGGTGTGTTATCAATTCTTACTTTAGAGATTATAACACACTGTTGTGCTTACTTATGTCTTTTACTTCTAGACACAACATATAGTTTAATATTGCTTATCAGGCATCATGTTTTGCTAACAACGTTGTTCGTATTTCTTTTAGCCCTACAACGAATGATCACTTAAACTTCCTCTATTTTGTTGTACTGCAAACTTTGTGCATACTTGCAATTTAATACATTCTTTAATAGGCTGTGCTTCTCCCAATAGTCTGTCTTTTGGTTTTGCATAATTTTTTAGCTGTCATTGTCTTACTCCAGCTACTATTGATTTTAGCATTGTCTCTATTTTTCCTTATTCTTTTTATTTTCTGTAAGTAAAAGCAAATCCATCCTGCTGAGGCTGTTTCACTTTTTATTTAAAATAGTTAAATATTCATTAGTCTGGGGAGTCCCAGGGTCCTTTCTGTGTTTTTTTTTTTTCACTGACTAGTTATATAATATGCATGAACAGTCTTGGCAGCAAGACTGACTCCAGATTATTTCAGTACTACAAGTGAGTAGATGCTGAAGACCTCAGTCAAATTTAAAAGTTCGTATAAGAAACTGAAATTCAGAATTAATTACTGCTTTAAACAAAACACTAGAATTATGGAACATACACCTTGTGCAAAACATCACAAAGCATCTAAGTCCTTAAAAAATGTGAAACTTTTAAATCTAAGTAAAACTTATTATCCTACTCTTCTACAAGTATTTTTTTGTTTTACACTACACAAGGTTGTTGACTCACTAGGTCTAATAAATGATAAATGTATTAACATTTTCTTTATACATTTATCATTTGTTATAACCATATATTAGCTACATAATAATTATATTCAATTTAATAAATAAATGATGATTACACACTAGGATAATAGCTTGAACTTTAAAAGTACACAATTGGTCTACAAATATACTATTTGGCTGTTTAGGCTTATTACTCATAAAAAGAAAAAGTATAACAAGAAAATATAATACTGCAAAAATGAAAGAAATTACAATTTATATTCTGAGAAAGGGATGGTAATACACAAATTAATATAAAGAGAAAAGAATTGCAGTACTTAATCTGTGGCAAATCCATCTTTGAACAATGGCTAATTCATAAAGTTTATCTGTTCAGACTTTTTTCCTAGATCAACTTGCTGTCTCTAATTTAGCTACTCAAATTTTCAGCTAGATACTACTTTGTTGTGCCATCTGAACATTGCAATTATGCTATAACTAAAGAAAACTGCAAAATGAAAGGAAACATTCTTTTGTCAAAGCCTTTAAAAATGAATGTTTTATATTAAAGTCTATTTAAAGAGAACTAAAGGGGATGGGAAAGGTAAATCTCTGTTTAAATGCATTTAAATACTTAAAACTATAATTTACCAACTTTTCTCCTGAGAACTTCTACTTATTTATTTATTCAAATACATGCTTGATTGTGACATGTACTGTCTTCTACGGTACTGCCAGGAGGATAATCCTTCAAGCTTTTTCAAGTTCAGTTAAAATCAATATCTGTCTAATCTGCATTTATGATTCACTTTTAAATGTGGTTGTTTGTTTTTGTTTTTGCTGGTTTTGCTTTCTTCCTTAAGGAGAAATTAATTTAGATAAAATATTATTCACACTATTTAACATAGTTTAAAAAGGTCCAAAGTAATCATCCACTGATCAATCACTAATACCACTTAATTAGAACTGGAACACAATTATTTTGCTTGGAGCACTTTATACTAGTGTCATATGTTGGTCTCACAGCACACAGGATAACATACATGTGCAGTAAATTCAATACATCTGGAAACTTCTGCATTGGATGTGGCTTTGTATCAAAGTGGAGTCTTGGCCTAAGCCAGTACATATCTGGAGAGAACACACATAATTTCTAAATGCTCTCAAACTTAAAATACAAACCTTCAGAAAAATAAGACCTGACAAATACAGAGCAACAAACAAAAAGACCCCGTAACTGCAGATTTGCAACAGTATTTTAAAGTAAAGCAGATGTCCTTCCGGTCTGATTAGTGAAGTCACTAAGCCAAAACAAAATATTAAACTTTTCTTTTTTTTTTTTTTTTAGGGTTTGCCATGGATTTCATAGAATCATAGAATAGTTAGGGTTAGAAAGGACCTCAAGGTCATCTAATTCCAACCCTCCTGCCATGGGCATGGATGCCCCACACAATTTTTCCTTTCTTTTAATAGAAATGAAACTTTTCCTGTGTTTTAGTATGCATTCTATGTTTAACATTATTATAATTATATTTTATTTTCCTAATAATACCAGAAAAAGGAAAGAAATTCCATTTTGACGAAAGATGCTAAAATTTCCCTGACTTGTAAAGATCTCATTACCTTCCATTGGATTAGTATGCGTTCTATGAACCTTCTCATTCCCTGTTCTTTCATTAAGGGTTTTACTCTTACACATAAGTTTCACCAGTGTTAAATGTACACAGTTATGAAGTTCATAGACTGAAATGGTATTATACAAATCCATTACACTAAAACTGATTATTTGTGTTTACTCACCTTTGAAAGATTATATTTAGACATCAGCTTTTACATATTTTCTGCACAATTTAGAAGTATATCTACTTGAGAGTTTTTGTTCAAATTAAATGTCATAAGGAACTTCAAAGGCATTTCATAAAATTCACAATTATAATCTTAGATATCACTCAATATCATATCATCATTTGAGATGGAAATAAATATTGTATCAACTATCTCTTGGCTTATTACTTTGCATTCTGTTTCACACTGTTGCAATCTGGGTTGACATACTTAAGTGATAAACATGTTAACTAATAAATTAAAGCTTGTAAATTTAAGATAGAAAGATATAAAAAGTCTACTGTTTAAAAATCAAAACCAAAATATTTCATAGAATCATAGAATAGTTAGGGTTGGAAAGGACTTTAAGATCACCTAGTTCCAACCCCCCTGCCACGGGCAGGGACCCCTCACACTAAACCATCTCAAAGAAGGCTTCATCCAACCTGGCCTGGAACACTGTCAGGGATGGAGCATTAACAACTTCCCTGGCCCACTCATTCCAGTGCCTCACCACCCTAACAGGAAAGAATTTCCTCCTTATATCCAATCTAAACTTCCCCTGCTCAAGTCTTAACCCATTACCCCTTGCCCTATCACTACAGTTCCTAATGAAGAGTACCTTCCAAACATTCCTATAGCCTCCCTTCAGATGCTGCAAGGCTGCCATGAGGTCTCCATGCAGCCTTCTCTTCTCCAGGCTGAACAGCCCCAACTTTCTCAGCCTATCTTCATACAGGAGGTGCTCCAGTCCCCTGATCATCCCTCCTGATCGTGCCCCTCCTCTGGACTTGTTCCATGTCCTTTTTATGTTGAGGACACCAAAACTGTACACAATAATCCAAGTGAGGTCTCATGAGGTTAAAAACCTGCCCCAGGGAGCGCGAGTGACCAGGCGGGTCAAGGCAGCTTGCATGGGCAGGCAAGCAGGATGGTGAGTGCTTGCCTTATGACCAGGGCCCAGTCTGGAAGTTCTGCTCTGACTGCCCCGGTAGTGGCCAGCGTAGGCACTGTCCTGGGTTTTGCAGCAGCAGTCAAATTTTCTCCTTCTTGGTAGCTGGTGCAGTGCTGTGTTTTGACTTTCAGCCTGGGAACAGTGCTGGTGATACCGATGTTTTCGGTTGTTGCTAGGTGATGTTTATGCTGACCAAGGACTTTGTGAGGCTCATGCTCTGCCAGGGAGGAGGGGAAGCCAGGAGGAAGCAGAGATGGGATGCCTGACCCAGGCTAGCCAAAGAGGTGTTCCATACCACAGCACGTCATGCTGGGGGGGGAGGTGGTGTTAAGGACACGGGCTTCTGGGTGGGACTTGTTTCTCGGTGGGTGGTATTGTATTCTCTTCCCTTGTTATTTTCTCTTATCATTGTTGGTGGTGGTGGTAGTGGTGGTGATTTGTGTTGTACTTTGGTTGCTGGACTGTGCTTGTCTCAACCCGTGGGAGTTGCATTCTTTGTATCCTCCTCCCCATTCCTCCGGACGCGGGGAAGGGGAGAGCCCCAGCGGGGGCCTCGATTGCTTTCAGTCCAGCACCACTCACTGGGAGTGAGTGAACAAGCTGTCTGTCTAGGGTTTAAACCACAACAGGCACCCAGAGAGAGACGATGAGAGGGGAGGCTGCAGCGCAGAGCTTGGGGTGTACAGAGTGCCTGCACTGGTCTCGTGAGGCGAGGGTGCAAAATGGGCAAGGTTGCACTCGGTACTCCCTGTTGGAGGTCCTCCTGCAGCAGGGGCTGAGCTGCGGGATGCTGTCAGTAGGCTAAAAGGTGTCAGGGAAGCTGAGAAGAAGCAGGAATGCTTCCCCCAGGCCCAAAGTGTGCAGGGGCCTCAAATGTCCATCATAGCTAATGCAGGAAAGAAGAAGGCCATTAACCCAGGAAGTTGGGAACTAGTAACAATACTCCAAGTGAGGTCTCATGAGAGCAGAGTAGAGGGGCAGGATCACCTCCTTCGACCTGCTGGTCACTGTCCTTTAGATGCAGTCCAGGATATGGTTTGGCTATCTGATCTGCGAGTGCACACTGAAGCTGGCTTATGTTTATTTTCTCATCGAACAACACCCCCAAGTCCTTCTCCGTAGGGCTGCTCTGAATCTCTTCTCTGCCCAGCCTATAGCTGTGCCTGGGATTACTCCGACCAAGGTGTAGAACCTTTGGATTGCTTGTATACATTTACAGCTATTAATTAGACAGGGTAATGTAACAGCAGTGCTGTCCCCTAGGGACAGCTAAAACTTCCTGTCTCATGTACTACTCACAGTTTTGAGCAAGTAACTGAAAGAATCAATATTTGACATAAAAATCATAATGTTTTTATGAAGTGTCATAAGCGGGAGCAACACTTCATAGGTAAACAGGAAAAGAAGGTCCTGGCCTTTAGTCTTTAGTGCTTTATGAATGTTTATTTTCATAATGGCATAGTTTCAGTGTATGCAAACATGCTTTGCTTCTTCGCGTTTTAAAATATTGATCAATTATTAATTAATAAAAAAGAAAAGGAAATCCCAAGTTCTTTTTCTGTATTTCGTAGGCCATTCTGCTTCAGATGGCACATTCCTCATCCAGATGTGCAAATATTCCTTTTTTATCTTCTTGACTTCCCTCAAAGTTGTGCTTAACTTTGCCATTTTTAAGGACTACTGATGAGTGTTAAAGACAATTTGAACTGGATGGATGTCTCTATACTATTGCCCTCTATCACCAAAGAAAGCGATTTTTAAAAGTAGATTCATAAAAAAATAGCTTAGGAAATTTTCCTTTGGAAACTACTCATAATGTTTTCTTTTATGCTCCTTCACAGATAATGTGCCATTAACATTACAGAAGAAAAGCCAAAGTTGTCTGTAAAAAGAAAAAATAACAACCTATTTCTGATGTTTTCATTAGAAATACAGAAGTAAATATATTCCTGCATATTAAAAGTAAAATATTCCAAAATGTCTCTACAAATTTATACAAGCAGAGACCTGGAAATAGTCACCTTTCACACTCATGGCTTATTGTGACAAGAGTTTTCTCCTGAAATAGAAACCAGTAAAGTTCAGTTCCTTTAGAATTCTAGAGATAAATTAAGTCTGCTTGTATCTGCACAGGGTCTCTGCTTTTGGCAGTGCAGAGGCAAAAAACATTTAAAGAGAGGCCCAGAGGACATGTCCACTTGTGTCCTAGATGGGATGAGCTGAAAGCTGGTGAGACAAAGGGGCCAAATTTTACCATTCCCACACAAGAACACTAATTCTTAGCTCAGATACTCTCATGCAGTTTTTTGTGGTTTTGTGTTTTGCTTTTCTTTTAAGGAAATTAACTGAAACAATTTTTCATTTTCTGTGGAATACGCTTTTTTCTTGGAGCTATAATCTTGTGGGCCTTATTTGGAAATACTAGTTGGTGCTCACCTTTGGGAAACAAATGCTTTCTTTGTCACTTCTTTTTTGGTTACTTCAAAAAGAGCTATTGCCTACTTAACCAGTCACAAAGGACTTTGAAATAACTTTGTGGCATCAAAATACCTTCATCTATTATATGAAAACTTGATAATTTATTTTGGACATGAGGTACCTGCTAATGTGAATTCCTTTTTGGGGAAAGGGGAACTTGCAGTGGGGTATTCTGAGCATCTCCTTGTTTTGATTTTGTCCAAGCTACTAGGGGGAAGATAACAGTAATTAGGCTCTCACTTCTGAGAAAGAAAAGTGTAGCTATATCTCTTTTTAATTGGAAACTGAAAATAGGGACATGTAAACCAACTGTCACCTTTATGGCTGAAATCACATATTACTTTACAAATAATTTATATCTTGAAATACGACTATTTTACTCAAGAATTAACTTTTAAATTTGAAACTAGAATATGTTTTTTAAATATTATTTTGCAGTTAAAATGCTTCTGTACTCTGTGCAGCACTATATAAATTATGTTACACACACTTTTAAGATATTTGTTGTTTAAAAGTTTACAACTTTCCTTAAAAAAATAAAATTACACATTCAGTTATTCTTATTCATGATGCATCTGATTCCATTTCAGGCATAACATTCATGTTTACCTAATCTAAAGTGAAAAGGTTTATTGGCTGCATGTGACAAGGGGCTGGCAGCAGGAGGGTTGCAGAGTGGCCTTTATGAGGAGAAGCTGGGGCTGCCCCACACTGGACTCAGCTGATTCCAGCTGGTTCCTATGGACCCACAGCAGCACACAGCTTAAGCATGTTAAACATGTTCAAGAAAGGGCAGAAAATGCGAGACAAGCAGAAAGAGTGAGAAACAGCAGAGGGAACACAAAGGTCAGTGAAGAAGGAGGAGAAGGAGTTCCTCCAGGCACCCAAGCAGGTGTTCTCCTGCAGCCCATGGAGTGCCAGTGGGGAAGCAGAGGAAAAGGATGAAGAATGAAGCAGCCGAGAGAAACCATTAAATACTGATCCTAACCTTCTCTGCCAAACCCTCCTGAGCCACTCAGTGTGGGGTAGAGAAGTCAGGAGTGATGGACTGAAGCATGGGAAATGGGAGAGGAAAGGCGTCAATTTAGTGTTTGTCTTTTTGTTTCCAACTACCCGAATATTTTAATTGTCAGTACACCATGATCGTAATTGGTAGGTTATCTCTCTATCTTGACCTATGGGTTTTCTCATTCTTCTTCCTATTTTCTTCACCCTCCCCACTAAGAATGAAAGTGAATGTGTGTCTGGGTGGGATTTTGGCTGTTAGCAAAGGTTACCCTTCCCAAACATATACACATACACATAGAGTGTCCTTGATGTTCAATGTGAGGCTCAAGAAATTCTAAAAAGCAACAGTAGATGGTAAGCGATCTTCCTGTCTTTATCTTGACCCATAAGCTTTTTCATTCATTTTCTATTTCCCTCCACCTACCCTACTAGGGAGGTGGTGACCTTAGTTAACTAGCCCTAGCCCACAAGAGAGTGCTTGCCAATCCTGACTCTATTTTTTAATATGTTTGAAGAAAAAAAACTTATTTAAAAATATTTTAATAGTATTATGGAGATACTTATGATGTGAAACTGAAAAGAAGCCAGCAGTGTGCTCACAGACCAGGGGTGTTGTTTGATGAGAAAATAAACATGAGCCAGCCTCAGTGTGCACTTGCAGCCCAGAAAACCAATCAACTGTATCCTGGGCTGCATCAAAAGGAGTGTGACCAGCAGGTCGAGGGAGGTGATCCTGCCCCTCTACTCTGCTCTTGTGAGACCTCACCTGGAGTACTGTGTGCAGTTCTGGTGTCCTCAACATAAAAAGGACATGGAACTGTTGGAGAAAGTCCAGAGGAGGGCCACGAGGATGATCAGGAGCTGGAGCACCTCCCGTATGAAGACAGGCTGAGAAAGTTGGAGCTGTTGAGTCTGGAGAAGGCTGCGTGGAGACCTCATAGCAGCCTTCCAGTGTCTGAAGAGGGCCTATCAGGATGCTGGAGAGGGACTCTTCATCAGAGGCTGTACCAACATGACAAGGGGTAATAGGTGTAAACTTATATGTAAGTCAAGGGAAGTTCAGGTTAGATATAAGGAAGTTGTTTCCTGTCATGGTAGTGAGGCACTGGAATGGGTTGCCCAGGGAAGTTGTGAATGTTCCATCCCTGACAGTGTCTAAGGCCAGGCTGGACAGAGCCTTGGGCAAGATGATTTAGTGTGAGGTGACTCTGCCCATGGCAGGGGGGTTGGAACTAGAAGATCTTAAGATTCATTCCAACCCAAACCATTCTATGATTTTATGTAATTATATACTTTTATTATAGCAGGTGTATCATGAGATATCTCTCAAAATTTTCACACTCTGAAAAAAAAGCACAATTCCTTTGACACATAAAGCAATCCATGAATTACGAACTAATCCATGAATTAAGAATTTCGTGTTCAAAGTTTTCTACCTAAATACCAGCTAGTCCATTAGTGAATCACACATATACCCACATACAGAACAGGGAACTAAATCACACAGAAAATAAGAATACAGCTTAATAAAGTTTATGAAACTTGTAAATTTAATGTCACTGTGGTGGTAGGGCACAGGGCTTGGCTACACAAATGTACTGATCAGTTTCCTGCTTATATGTGATATTTTATTCCCTCGCATCTCCATTTTCCTGTGCTTGTTCCTCCCTGATCCAAATTCCTCCCTCCATTGTCTCACCCTATTCCTCTAAGAACCCCACGATAGTTTTGAACATTTTCACATATAATCCCAGTATATATCCCTTAAAAAATGTATTAATTCCCATGAGTCCCATGTTAACCTTGTCTCTCCCTTTTTATCAGTTACAAAGTTACACTTGAGCTTCTTCAAGGTAACACTTGGGTGACTTTGTCAGTGGCCCATCCATCAGTGGCATGGGAGTTTTCACCTGTATTATAGTCCCTGTTATCTCCTGCTTATTAGGGTTTGTGTATTTACTTACTGCTTTTCCTGTCTTTTGTTTCTGTTTATTATTGAGTGAACTACTCATCAAATACTCTCACACAAACCAGATACCCTTACATTCCACAAATTCACACACATCCTTTAGCTTCCACACATCTTAACAGAGCTGACCCCATGACTTAAATCTTAACAATACAAAGTGATCAGGAAAAATACAATGACAGCATGTATAAAAATGGAAAGTATAGTGAACATGAAGTACTGTAATAATGAACTAAGATTCTGGTTAAATTCAAACTATATGGAGGCTGCACTCTAAGATCATAGATTAAATGCTTTTTCCACTTGTGTGGGTTTTTTTTTACTTTTATCGGATTCAGCATAAACTTTTCTTTTCAGTATATACAAAAAATAAATACAAATTGAAATGCATGTTATTCAGTTAACCATGCTTAAATTTTGGTAGCAAAAGGAAGACTAATTATCAACTTAAAAGATATGTCAAACTAGATTAAAAAATAAAATGAATATTAGAATATTTCATCCTTTAAAGTGATAGAAAGAGGAAGCAATAGACAAAAGCCATCTCCCAGAAACAAAGCTTTTCTTACAATTTCTATAAATTTTCCACAAGAGATCTATGCCTATATTCATGAATTTTAATACTTTTGTATTATTGAATCTTTGCATGGTATGAACTATTCATACACTCATATTTTATAATCTGCTTTTTTTATGTGTGTGAAAAAAATATAAGTCATGGTAAAGATACAGATATGAGATGATATTTACTGAACTTTTAAACGTATTCTTTGTTATTTTATTTCTTTCTTTGTAGCCTGCATCAAAAATTGACTATGTCTCCTTAAACTCGGTATGCGGTTCATATACTACAGTAAAACCACTTTTAGTATGTTTGTGATTAAGACATTAAAAGTTGAAAGTTGTTTTATCTACCTAGGTCCAAATAAATCTCTCTTCTACTTTGGTGAATAATAGTGCTAATTCTGTGGGGAGAAAGTTTTACTCCAGACATGAAACACTCAGATTATGTTGGGTTTCTAATTAGCACACTTACACATTTTATTCCCTGGTATGCAGTGATTGCATCTAGTATATTTACCAGCAAATACTGGGGAAGGATATTTGTTGTAGAGGTTTTGTGGAGCCAGAGAGGAGAGCTGTGAACAGACATTTTTTGTTTGTGTCTCCCTCAAAACACCACATTAGAAGTACAGAAACAGAGGAATCTTCATGATGACAATCAGACTCTGTCCCAGATATTTTACACTCCTATTCATTGTCCCCAGTTTGCAATGCAACTTGAATCTCTGTTTCTGACTTGATCTGTGTGCAATTCATTCCTGTGAACTCACAGTTGATAGCATGTACTGAGTGTCCAGACTCCACCAAAACTCATGTATTATACCTGCACACATGTTAAAGCTGTGCTACATCTCTTTTCAAACTCATGAGACACATGTTGCAAACTCAAAAGAGGGAAAGTGAGAAAGGTGTGGAGACCAGACTGAAGACTGAAATGAGCATACACTGAGAAAAGGCTAAATCCACTGTATCTAATCTACCTACCAAATCAGAACTCTGATAAATAAGCAAATGTAAGAAATTCCACCAGGATACACCTCTAAGTAGAAAACTCAAACTTATGGCCCTCCTACCTTCTGGTTATGTAAATTTATTGCAACATACACAGTATTCAGTTCCAGATAATTATGAAACAAATCATTAACTGTTTTAGTCATATCTCTTGGGATCCAAGATGATACATGAAATTGTGATAACATAGCTATGGATGAAAAAAGAACACCCAACTCACACTAGTAAATGATACTATTTTATCAAAAATATACAATAGCAGGAAAATATTGTTCTGTACAAAGCTGAAAAAGCACATTTTGCATGCTTCTTTATAAATGAGTTGAAACTGTTGACACAAACATTTAGGTAGCGAAAATATTTATTCAGGGTGCATAGTTCTACATTTTTACAAAGGCTATACCTATTTTATTGTATCCTGTAGTTAATAAGGTTCAGTAGCTACAGTAAATTCATCACAGGACTTCTTTCGTTCTCTAAGCATACTAGAATATAACTGGAACATGTTGATCTATTGTGAGAAAACATCAAAGAAAGATGACTAGTGGTGATGTATAGACTATACTATTATTACTCTTTAATTTGCACCTGTAGTGTTAGCATTGCTTCAGGAATTCTTTGGAACCTGCAGTTACATATTCATATAAGAGAGATATACAGCAGATGGAACCAGTGATAAAACAGAAGCTGAAAGAAGTAGTGTGAAAACAATTTAGTGTCTTAGGAAAAAAAAAGTTATAGGTAAAAGGAAAATGGAATATAATTTTTCTTCAGAGAACACTTCAGAATCATAGAATCATAGAATAGTTCCAGTGCCTCACCACCCTTACAGGAAAATAATTCCTCCTTATTTCAAGTTAAACTTCCCCTGTTTAAGTTTGAACCTGTTACCCCTTGTCCTATCACTACAGTCCATAATGAAGAGTCCCTCCCTAGCATCCTTATAGGCCCCATTCAGATACTGGAAGGCTGCTATGAGGTCTCCACGCAGCCTTCTCTTCTCCAGGCTGAACAGCACAAACTTTCTCAGCCTATCTTCATACGGGAGGTGCTCCAGTCCCCTGATCATCTTCGTGGCCCTCCTCTGGACTTGTTCCAACAGTTAGAAACATAGAATCATAGAATAGTTAGGGTTGGAAAGGACCTTAAGATCATCTAGTTCCAACTCCCTTGCCATGGGCAGGGACACCTCACACTAAACCATCTCAACCAAGGCTTTGTCCAACCTGGCCTTGAACACTGCCAGGGATGGAGCATTCACAACCAACCTGGGCAATCCATTCCAGTGCCTCACCACCCTAACAGGAAAGAATTTCGTCCTTATATCCAATCTAAACTTTCCCTGTTTAAGTTTTAACCCGTTACTCCTTGTCCTGTCACTACAGTTGCTAATGACCTTGGTGTCATCGACAAACTTGCTGAGGGCGCACTCAGTCCCACTGTCCATGTTAGCAATGAAGATGTTGAACAAGACTGGTCCCAACACTGATCCCTGAGGGACACCACTCGCCACTGATCTCCAGCCAGACATTGAGCCATTGACCACAATTATTTGCGTGCGGCCATCCAGCCAGTTCTTAATCCATTGATTGGTCCACCTATCAAATTGATGTCTCTCCAATTCAGAGACAAGGATGTCATCTGGGACAGTGTCAAACACTTTGCACAAGACCAGGTAGATGTTAACTGCTCTACCCCTGTCCATCAGTTTTGCAGCCCCATCATAGAAGGCCACCAAATTGGTCAGGCAGGATTTCCCCTTAGTGAAGCCATGCTGGCTGTCACCAAGCACATCGTTGTTTTTCATGTATCCCATCATGCCTTCCAGGAGAATCTGCTCCAAGATTTTGCCAGGCACAGAGGTGAGGCTGACTGCTCTGTAATTCCCCGGGTCATCCATTGTCCCCTTCTTGAAAACAGGAGTTATATTACCCTTTTTCCAGTCACCGGGACCCTCACCTGACTGCCATGATTTTTCAAATATGACAGACAGTGGCTTAGCAACTTCATTTGCCAGCTCCTTCAGGACCTGCGGATGGATTTCATCAGGTCCCATGGACTTGTGCATGTTCAGATTTTTAAGATGGTCTCGAACCAGCTCCTCTCCTTCAGTGGGCGCAAGGTCTTCATTCTCACAGTCCCTGCATCTGCCTTCCAAGACTTGGGTTGTGCAGTCAGAGGCTTTGCCAGTGAAGACCAAGGCAAAGAAGTCATTCAGAACTTTGGCCTTCTTCAAATCCTGTGTAGCCAGTTCTGATAGCTTCTGGAGGGGGCCCACTTTGTCCCTAGTCTGTTTTTTGTTTGCTACATACCTGTAGAATCCCTTCCTGTTATCCTTAACATCCCTAGCCAAGTTTAATTTTAACTGGGCCTTAGCTTTCCTAAGGTGCCATGCTTGACCTCGTGCTCACCAACAGAGAAGGGCTCATTGGAAATGTGACGTTCCAGGGCAGCCTTGGATGCAGCGATCACGAGATGGTCGAATTTGAGATCCTCAGGACAGTGAGAAGAGAGTGCAGCAAGCTCACTGCCCTGGACTTCAAAAGAGCAGACTTTGGCCTCTTCAGGAACCTGCTTAGTAAGGATCCATGGGCTATAGCCCTAGAGGGCAGGGGGGGCCCAAGACTCTTGGTTGATATTCGAGGATCACCTGCTGCAAGTTCAGGTGTGTCACATCCCAACTAAGAGGAAGCGCAGCAGGAGGGCCAGGAGACCTCCTTGGATGGATAAGGAGCTCCTGAGGAAAATTCAAATGAAAAAAGAGGCTTATGAAATGTGGAGGCAAGGACAGGTGGCTGGGAAGAGGGATGTTGTCTGAGAAGCTAGGGACCAGGTTGGGAAAGCTAAGGCCCAGTTAGAATTAAACTTGGCTAGGGATGTTAAGGATAACAGGAAAAGATTCTACAGGTATGTAGCAAACAAAAAACAGACTAGGGACAATGTAGGACCCCTCAGTAAGCTCTCAGCAGAACTAGCTACCCTGGATTTGGAGAAGGCTGAGGTTCTGAATGACTTCTTTGCCTCGGTCTTCACTGGCAAAGGCTCTGACTGCACCACCCAAGTCTTGGAAGGCAGATTCAGGGACTGTGAGAATGAAGACCTTGCGCTCACTGTAGGAGAGGAGCTGGTTCGAGACCATCTTAAAAATCTGAACATGCACAAGTCCATGGGACCTGATGAAATCCATCTGCGGGTCCTGAAGGAGCTGGCAAATGAAGTTGCTAAGCCACTGTCCATCATATGTGAAAAGTCATGGCAGTCAGGTGAGGGTCCCGATGACTGGAAAAAGGGAAATATAACCCCCATTTTCAAGAAGGGGACAATGGATGACCCAGGGAATTACAGACCAGTCAGCCTCACCTCTGTGCCTGGCAAAATCTTGGAGCAGATTCTCCTGGAAGGCATGATGGGATACATGAAAGACAACGAGGTGCTTGGTGACAGCCAGCATGGCTTCACTAAGGGGAAATCCTGCCTGACCAATTTGGTGGCCTTCTATGATGGGCTGCAAAACTGATGGACAGGGGTAGAGCAGTTGATGTCATCTACCTGGTCTAGTGCAAAGCGTTTGACACTGTCCCAGATGACATCCTTGTCTCTAAATTGGAGAGACATCGATTTGATGGATGGACCACTTGGTGGATAAAGAACTGTCTGGATGGCCTCACACAAACGGTTGTGGTCAATGGCTCAATGTCTGGCTGAAGACCAGTGGCGAGTGGTGTCCCTCAGGTATCAGTGTTGGGACCAGTCTTGTTTGTCGCTGACATGGACAGTGGGATTGAGTGCACCCTCAGCAGTTTTGCCGATGACACCAAGGTGTGTGGTTTGGTTGATACACTGGAAGGAATGCCATCCAGAGGGATCTTGACATGCTTATGAGGTGGGCTGATGCCAACCTCATGAGGTTTAACCTTGCCAAGCGCAAGGTCCTCCACCTGGGTTGGAGCAGTCCCAAGCAGAACTGCAGGTTGGGCAGAGAAGAGATTCAGAGCAGCTCTACAGAGAAGGACTTGGGGGTGCTGGTTGATGAGAATATGAACATGAGCCGGCAGTGTGCGCTTGCCGCCCAGAAAGCCAACCGTATCCTGGGCTGCATCAAAAGGAGCGTAACCAGCAGGTTGAAGGAGGTGATCCTGCCCCTCTACTCTGCTCTTGTGAGACCTCACTTGGAGTATTGTGTGCAGTTCTGGTGTCCTCAACATAAAAAGGACAAAATTTCTTTACTGTGAGAGTGACAGAGCACTGGAACAGGTTGCCCAGGGGGGTTGTGGAGTCTCCTACATTGGAGTTATTCAAGGTCCGCCTGGACTAGTTCCTGTGTGATGTACTCTAGGTTACCCTGCTTTTGCAAGGGGGTTGGACTAGATGATCTTTTGAGGTCCCTTCCGACCCTTGGGATTCTGTGAACTGTTGGAACAAGTCCAGAGAAGGGCCACGAGGATGATCAGGGAACTGGAGCACCTCCTGTATGAAGATAGGCTGAGAAAGTTGGGGCTGTTCAGCCTGGGGAAGGGAAGGCTGCATTGGAGCATCATGGCAGCCTTCCAATATCTGAGGGGGGCCTATAGGGATGCTGGGGAGGGACTCTTCAGCAGGGACTGTAGTGATGGGACAAAGGGTAATGGGTTCAAACTTATACAGGGGAAATTCAGATTAGGTATAAGGAGGAAATTCTTTCCTGTTAGGATGGTGAGGCACTGCAATAGGATGTCCAGGGAGGTTGTGAATGCTCCATCCCTGGTAGTGTTCACGACCAGGTTGGAGAGTGCCTTGGGTGAGATGGTTTAGTGTGAGGTGTCCCTGCCCATGGCAAGGGAGTTGGAACTAGATGATATTAAGGTCCTTTCCAACCCAAGCTATTCTATGATTCTATGATGGGTGGTTGAAGTCCCCCATAAGGAGAAGGACCTGTGTGATTGAGGTTGTTCCTATCTATGCAACATAGATGTGGTTTATTTGGTTAGCTCATTTTTTCAATACCTTTTGATAATTAAATTCACCAAAAAATAAGTATTTACTTTTATTTTTTTTTTTACTGGTGCCAATAAACACATGATGAATGAATTAATTTCTTTGGTTATGTTCTGTCTTCTGTTAAATAAATGGTATCTTGACAATGACTGAAATTAACCTAAATAACAAGCATTTTATCCGTTTTACAATTTAAAGCAAAATGAGTTTAAAGCAAAGAAAGTTAAAAGACAGAATCACATATAAAGAATCTACTGTGCAAAGTGAAAATATCTCAGCAAAAAAAAATGTTTTATATACATAGACATAGATATACCAATTAGTGGTCATTTGTTTCACTTCCATGCCCAGGACAAGTGAAACTTAAATCTGCCTCTCTTTCTTTATTAGGTGTAGTATTTCCTTATTGCGTTTCCTGTTAACACATATTGACTGCAAGTACCGATATTCCCAGCCACTTTTATTCTCAAATTGTTTGTTCTACTGAGCCTTAGGGAGGGGTGACTGTATCATGTTTTATGAACAAACAATACTATTTTACATAAGAGAGGCTTGGAAACTAATCATGGGATGAGAAGTTTTCCATGCCAAACCTTTGGAATCCATCAGGCTGTAGCAGATTTCCCTCCAGGTTTCAAAGATCCTTTTCTTCTGTCTCCCATTTCCCATGGCCTAATTACTGGAAATACTACAAACCTGCTTCAAGGTGACTCTGGACCATTTTCTGTCTTAAATGTTAAGAAATACATGGCCGTTAGTAGAACTGTAAAAACAGTGGGATAAGAGGGGCATAAAATGGAAAAAAAAACAAAATGTTAAAAAATTTAGTTTGTAATGTTACTGGGGATAAAGCTTTCCAAGTCAGTGGGGAGTAGGTGACAAAGACATCCTGAAGGATCTTAGTTTGAGAATGAGAGATGGGCACCAGTTATCTTGTCCCAAGAGCAGTGGAAAATGAGATTTTTATTCTTTGACATTAGCTGGACTCAAATCTCAGTGAGTATGCTACATAATTGTGCTTTAAATTCTTGCATTAAATTAAACGAAAGCGCAAAGAAGAGCAAAACCCACACTGAGAAACTATCAAGTAAAGAAACAATTCCACAAATACATTGTACTTTTATCTTAAATTAGAGAAGTCCTAACATAGGTATGGAAAAATACTCAGGTTTAAACCATACTGCAGAAGTAAACAGAAGTACAACAGACAGACTAGCAGCACTGTAAAAAGGATTTGACAGATCTAGAATTAAAATGTGAATGTAGTATTGCTTGGTTCCCATCTCTTGAAATTATACATACATCCTTTTTTTTTTTTTTTTAAGAAGCAAATTGCCAGATAAATGATGTGAATTATCAGAAAATATCATTCATGGACATGGAATACTTGGACATTTCTGCTACATGGTATCATCAAGTCAAATTTATTTAGTGGTGTTTGGACCAACACATTTTCATTGAGAATTAATATAATTCAAATTATCAAGCAATAAGAGATTTTAAGGGTTCTCTTCAAGAGTTACATAGTGTACCTACAGTAATATAGAACAGTGCCATTAAGGAAGTTACTTGCAATATACATGCTAATGTATATTGTATATGTTTAAGTTAATAATATTACACTATGGTGGGTGGACACTGCCAGGGGTCCAGTCTTGAAAATTAGTCAATACTTTTGGCTATTATCTGCTTATTTTCCTTCTATCCTATTATCTTGAATGTTCAACTGAATAATGATGGATAATAATCACTTAACTTTTAAAACTTGTTCTTTTTTTTAAAGAATAAAAAAAGAAGAAAAATGAAAACAAATGAACTTCTGGAGTTTACCATCATTTGCTAGCAAAATTATATATGAATGATTTCGCAGATGCATATACACAATCAAGCAGTGCATGGAATTTATTGACCATTGCTATCTATCCATTTATAAAATGAATTCCACCCATCATTTCCTTAATGTGATAACAATGAGGCATGACAGAGGTGTTATGCATCTCAAGAGCCACCACATTGTAATGAAATCTCTATGAATATTATGATATTCATATATTCCTTAAGTTCTCACATTGTCATTTCCTCACAAAAGAAGAAAAAAAATTTCATGTTTGACTGATCACCTGTCCCCAGATAGAGTTCCATACTCTCCAGCCTATCCCTAACATAAAGGGCAACCCCCCTCCCCGCCTGCCAGGCCTGTCTTTTCTAAAGAGCCTGTAACCTTCCATTTCAACACTCCAGTCATAGGAGCCATCCCACCATGTTTCTGTGATACCTATTATAACATATCCCCATAGACATGCACACATCTTTAATTCCTCTTGTTTGCTTCCCATACTACGGGCCTTTTTATAGAGGCATCTGAGCCAAGCTCCAAATGAAGCCGGCTCATTGGCTGGAGCGGCTAGAATATCTCTACATTGCTCCCAGCATTTATTATAGGCACTGGCATCTGACTGGGTGTGTTGGGATGGAATGATGCTCCTCTCACACAACACATCTAGTTTAAAGCTTTCTTGCCCACCCTGGCAAACCTCTTACCAAAACCTCTCTTCCCCTTGCCAGTCCAGCTCCACCAGCCCCCAGTAGACCTGGCCTCCCAAATCAAGTCCCATGTTCTAAATACCCAAACTCCTGACTATGGCACCACCATTCTAACCAAGTATTAACCTGGCCAATCTGCCTAGCTTTTTTAATGTCTTCCCCTGTATCCTGGAGAATTGATGAAAAGACTATCTGAGCTCCAGAGCCCCTAACCACCTCTCCCAGGGCTCTGTAGTCCTTATGTTCTCCAGCTACTGTTATCTATATCATTAGCACCCACATGGACCACTAGAAATGGGTAATAGACCGTGGGACTTACTAGAGCAGGCAGCCTTTCTGCAACATCCAGGATCTCAGCCCCTGGTGAGCAACACACACACCTTCCTTGAGACTGGGTCAGGCCAACAGATGGGTGCCTCTGTGCCTTTCAAAGTAGAGTCCCCTCCTACTATGAGCAAGTCAGGAGGAGGGACACAATCAGGAGAGATGATCAGGGGACTGGAGCACCTCCTGTATGAAGACAGGCTGAGAAAGTTGGGGCTGTTCAGCTTGAAGAAGAGAAGGCTGCGTGGAGATCTTATAGCAGCCTTCCAGTATCTGAGGGGGGCCTATAGGGATGCTGGGGAGGGACTCATTAGAGACTGTAGTGACGAGACAAAAGGTAATGGGTTCGAACTTAAACAGGGGAAATTCAGGTTAGATACAAGGAAGAAGTTCTTTACTGTGAAGGTGGTGAGGGATTGGAATAGATTGTCCAGGGAAGTTGTGAATGCTCCATTCCTGACGGTGTTCAAGGCCAGGTTGGACAGAGCCTTGGGTTTAGTGTGAGGTGTCCCTGCCTATGGCAGGTGGGTTGGAACTAGGTGATCTTAAGGTCCTTTCCAACCCTAACTATTCTATGATTCTATGTACGCTTGCAACTCTAGCAGTAATTTCTTGCTCTTCTAATTTCTTATTTCCATGTTACCCTCCCCTTCATCCTAGTCACTCAATCTTATCTCAAGTACCTTAATGTAACAGCTTTTTAGTTGTCGTTATCAGAAAGAAATCACCTTTGAAATATGTCTAAACATGTCACATTTCTTAGTTTTTTGTACTGGTGCACAAATGGAGGGATGTATTTTTTTAAGCTCTGAGTGGAAATATCATCAAACCACGACATGTGGCTGACTAACATTACATACACATGATAGTAGTTCATAGATCATACACAATTTGCAACACTTCAGGTCAGAAACAGTCTTATTCTATAAAAGAAAACCCCAGCAGGTACACTTAAGAACTATTAGGAATAGAAAAGTAAGTAAGTTTATACTTTGGGCCATGTTAAAAATGATGACTTTCAGAGGATGATTTAAGGTTAAAATTTGAAGCAGATATTTGAAAAACAAAACTGATTTAGAAGAGCTAGAAATTACCAGAGGATCAGTTCTTCATAAGCAGAAGAGAAGTTCTAATGAATTAATTTTATGTAGAACTTTATGTAGATCACAGTTAACCCTTAGCTTTAAATTTTCATGTGATTTTAAGAAAATCATGTCTTAAGAAAGAAAAATCAGATGAAATTACCATTTTCATCTATAGCAGTCTGTATTTTTAAGTACAGACATTGAGTTCACCACTTGCATAATGGTAGTTGGTTTTCCTTAGTTGAGATAAGGGACTCTTAGTCACCCACCCTTCTTAGTCAGGTAGATCCCATTTCTTTCAATCAGTCCTCAATCCCCAAGACAGGTATGCAACATATTCATAAAACCAATTACTTTTTTTCTTCTTTTCAGAATAGATTTAAAACTGCAGAACTTGTATTTAAAAATAAGCTATTGAATCTTTAAAATGTAAAGCACATCATTATTTTTCCTCATTTAACTGGGCAATTTTTCTTTGGAAACGCAAAGGGAAAAAAAATAAAATCTTCTCAGAGGTCACTCTTCCAGAAATATAATTTTCCTAACTAAAAATATGTTTGGAAAGAACAAGATATTCATTATGAGCACATCACCCCATTTGCTGCAAATCAAACTGTAAAATCAGTTCACCTGTACGTGCAAGTTTAACTTAATAAACTACATAAATTAATAAGGAAATGTAGCAGTGAAATTAAAAAGCAACATAAATTTAGAAAACAGTATTATATTGTTTCAATTTCAAACTATGTGTTTTCCTGTTCTTTGCTTTTTTGCAAATAAATATATTTAGACGTGTTTTTTTCTAACAAAAGAATTTCCAACCCACTTATTAAAAATCTGATTGCATAGACTTGTACTAAATCCTGTCTTATTCCATTTCACTGCCAGTTATGAGTGGGGAAAACAGAGAGATGAAAACATTAAAGCAAAGAAGGATAGCAATTAAAAGCTTTCTGTAACTCCTTACTTTTCCTGAGAGGGTAATGGATTTTGGGGGGGGGAATATGAAGAGTCCCAAGAAGAAATTATACAGGTTAAGAGATATTCAGGAAAAAAAAAAAAAAGAACAAACCAAAACCAGCTTTGCAGTGATGATAGTTTGGCTTTCATTTATGACTTATTTCACCTGAAAAGTTACCTTTTTTTCAGATCACCACAATATATGTAAAACAAAGAATGGTTGTGAGGTAATATCTATTTAGTGAAATTACTGCCACCTGATTTTAACTGTATTTGATTGATATCACCAGGGTTTGTTTATTTTTTATTACTGTCACCTGTAATATTCTCTCATTCCAAGCCATTTTCCTAAGTCCACTCCCATCTCTGAGTTATCTACTGAACTTTTACCAGAAAATCATTTTGTGTAGCATCCAGCAACTAAAAGCTCTAAGAACGGTCATAACAGCAGTTCCAATGGCAGCATCTAAAGATGCTCTTTAAAATCTATTTGGAAAGATAGTATAAAGCAAAGACAAAAGTTAACAACTTTTCCAAGAACTTAAATGGATAGATGATGCGAGGGGTTAGCCAATGTACAGGGGGGTAAGTCAAGCTACTTGCTTAAGTGTTACTGCTTGCTTATGCCTATTGTACTTACAATATACAAAGGGGTAGATCAAGCCGCTTGCTTAACAATGTTACTACTCAATCACGCTTATTGTACTCACCGTATATACTAGAACAACATATAAGGACATGGCTATTGTTAAGAGGTAAGGACCGTGACTTGATTCTCATCCTTTGGACACCTAGGCCGGCTGAAATTGGCTCTGCAGTTTGGACAATGACCAAACCTCCAGGGAGCATGCGTAAAGACTAGAGGTGAAAAGTTCAGGCTCGAGGAAGACTTGTTTACTTCATCTTGAGACTCTTGCCCACGACCACCAGGAGGCACTGCACAGGCACAAAGGACTTCTTAGCTCATTATAATATGAAGCGGGGATAGGACATGAATATGTGTAGATGTGTTGTGCAACCTCATACAGATGTATAACTCTAGAGAATAAATGTAAAGGGAATCCCCCATGCACCTCAGTGCTGAATAAAGCATACCTACTTTACAACTTTAATGAGTTGTGGAGTCTATCTGCACATCATAGACATGTAAAATGGACATCACTAGCTTACTCTGAAAGAGTTTCTGGATTATTATTTTGCTGCTAGAAACCCTTACAGATGTGCTGGCCTCTCACAGTTATGTATAAAAACTTGGTACAATCTATGCTTATAATAACCTAAAAAGATGTTTTCTAAACATGTCTTCATACTTAACAGTGAAATTTGGGTGAAACATCACTCCACGGAATGGAAAAACGTAAAAAAACTTGATAGTTTAAGGGCTATATGTGAGAAAAGGACTATAAAAGCTGCACAGAACATTATTTCCAAATTCTGCATTTCCCATTTATATCTAGCAGTGTATTTAGTACAAAACACCATCTGAACTGTATAGGCTGTGGTAGATTCAGGATTAAAAAATAAAAATAAAATGCACATGAGTGAAAGATTGCCTTGTCTTGCATGTATTTTGTGTAAATTATGGGAAATAAAGAACAATTAAAGATTAGTCCCCTTTGACTTGGAAAAATGAAACAAAAAGATTTCAGCTAAAGTTTCCTAAAGTGCATAAAGAGCTTTTGTATCTCCATTTCAGCTGTCCAGGGCATCTAAAGGAGATTTTTAGGACTCTCAGGTAATCATAGGATCTGCAGATATCACTGCCTACTCTGAAATTATAATCTGTTGTGATATATTTTCACTGTAAAAGCATTTAGAAGCTGAGACAAGGAGGCACAAAATGAAATACAAACCTTTGTAGATAAGTAGAATCAGTTCTAAATAAGGTTAAGTTTGATGGCTTTGTAACAGTAGCAATGGAAAATAACTGAGGTACATTTCACAGAAGAAAAAGAATAGTCAGAGCACAGCTGGAGAATATAATGAGAATCCTTGTATAAGATAAACTGTTGTAGTTGGAGCAGTTTTAGGTCCTTAGGACATTAGTACAAAAATAAGTGTAAGAAAAAAAGGATAGAAAAACAGGACATGTAGATAAAGAGTATGCAGATGTCCAGGATGGGCTGCAGCTAAGCTAATTGATAAGTAGAAGGACAGGATGATTATGTCTGCAGTATTACTGAACCAATTAAGCTGGTTGCCATGGTTTAAACCCTGTCAAACATAAATCACACAGTTCCTCTCTCACCACCACCCACCCCCCCCCCCACCCCCCCCACCCCCCTTCTTGCCCTTCCCCTGCTCCCTGAGGGATGGAGAGAGAATCAAAAGAATGCAACTCCCACGGGTTGAGATAAGAACAGTTTAGTAACTCAGGTATAACACAAATCACTACTGCTACCACCAATGGTATTAAAGAGAAGAGGAATAACAAGAGAAAAGGAATACAACACCTCACCACCCACCAACTGATAACTTGCCCCACCCCAGCCCAACCAAGCACCGACCCATACCTCCTCCAACCCCGCAGTCAGCTAGTCGTTCCGGGTAACTCTCAGTTACATCCTGGGCATGACGTGCTGTGGTATGGAATACTCCTTTGGTCAGTTTGGGTCAAGTGTCCTGTCTCTGCTTCCTGCTGGCTTTCCCTCCCCCCTGGCACAGCATGAAACTAAACATTGCTGAGCAGCAACTAAAAACATCGGTGTTATCAGCTCTGTTCCCAGGCTGAAAGTGAAAAACACAGCACTGTACCAGCTACTAAGAAAGAGAAAAATGACTGCTACTGCTGAACCCAGGACACTGGTGTAAGCATTATCTACTGCATGTGCTTCAAAGACTGCCAGAAGTGAGGAAGATTGTTAGAAGAAGTAAACAAATCCCAAAGAACACCACCACATTTTTGTATGCATGCAGGGAAACTTTCTAGAAGAATGATGTAATATATAAGTAGCCTCATGCATATGCATGCATGTACATAATGAATATGTATGCTTAGTGACTATATGAAGACAGCTTGTTTAGCAATTCGGAGAGGTATGCTAGGAGGAGCTATCCCCCATGTCTCCTGGTGCCACAATAAATACCTGCTTTTCAACTTAAACTTTGTTGGTGAGTTCCTGGAGATTTCTCCAAATCACAGCTCGTGTAGAGCTCATGTAGAGATGAGTAATAGAGATCTCGTGTAGAGATGAGTTGCACTTCATTACTATCCAAATACAGAGAAAGAGGGAACCTGAATTAAAAAAATAAAACAAAATACAAATTAGTCTAAAAACGTTAAAAACTGATTGCACCCATGACACAAATGAGAAGTTTAGTCAAAGAGAGGATAAAGAAACCCAAGATCTTGAACAATATGCATAGTAGATGTAGAAAGATAATACAATATTTTTTTATATCAGTTATTGCTAAGTCACAGAACATTTATAAGATAATTAACATGCTACATATTTTAGACATTTGGGGTTTCTGGTTATAGGTTTATGGTACTGAACGTGAAGAACTTTTATGATATGACAGATTACATAATACTTTATGGCAATGTGCATCATGGTCTGGGTTTTTTTTTCATCACAAAATTAGAAGAAAGCAATGTTATTAATGTTAAAAATTATGGGTTCGAGCAAGATGCACCTATTTTTATTTCACTAGGACTATTTATTTATTTATTTTCACTTGGAAATACTGTCAAGAAAAATTCTGAAGCTGTGAGTAAAGAGAAAGCTAAAATCTAGTTAGTTTCTGAAATCTAGAATAGATTTCTTTCAGGATTTACTGGTCCTTCTACTATATCTTTCATTGTTTCTGTGTCAAATTCTAAAAAGCACTTTGCCTTTTATAGCAAGTTCATGAAGTGATCGTAGATGAAAAATATTGCATTGGTATTGCCAATGTTTGTTTACAAATTGCGCAGTAAGCATGTGTATTTCATACACGGGAAAGCACAAATAACATTTGTTTTTAATCACATAATAGTAATGTCATTTGTTTCCATGTATTTGAAGAATGATGACAACATTATTAATTCCATGGACTCAAATTCAGAATGAAACATATATAGCATGAAAAATCTCAACAGCATACCTTGAATTAGTGTTTTTAGGAAGAGTACATTTTGTTTTGTTTGGTCATGTATAAAAACTGTGTGGCTGGATAGGCTTACTGATTTTGCAGAATTTGCAGGATGTGTATTTACCCCCAACTCTCCTCTAATGAATAAGAAACTAGACTTCTACACTCTAGATTCTGGCCATTGTCATCAAACTAGTTAAAAAAATGTGCTACGTTTAAGCAACTGCCTTTTAATTATTCAATATGAGTTATTATTTACTCTTGCATTAGATCATTGGTATTTTGGAATGTCCAGAATTTATAGTGTGATAATTCTCCAACATAGCATATTTCTATATTTTTCTTTCATTATAAGAATTATGCCTTCGAATAGCCTCAATGAAATCTCAAAGCAAGACAACAGAATAAAAGTCAATGTATTTCCTGAAGTTTAAAAACAGAACATCCACCAAAAAAATAACAAAACTCACAAACAACAATGAATGAGGTTGTATTCCTCACCTTGCCTTCAAAATGGTGTAAAAATGTCCAATACTTGCCATTTCAAAGAAAATGGCTCAATTACATTAGCAAGAAAACATCCTATTTCACAAATATACACAGTGGGTAATGTGTTAATAGCACCATTATCAGCTGGTAACGTGGTGCAGTTAATGTATCTCAGCATGAGTTGACTTTACCACAAGCCATTCTTTCCTTTTAAAACAGCATGAGATCTTGAGAAAAATCTCTCAATATCTCACTTTGGGGACTTAATAAACATTAGTCACCATGGTGCAGAAACTGGGAGGAAAAAAGAAGGTACATTAAATATCTTCTGTTCCATGCTGTTCTATTCAACCCTATTTAATTAATTAGTTCCTTTAAGCAGTGCATCTCTTCCTGGGCTCAGTGACTCTTAAATTACTGTTGTAGACACTTAAAAAAAAAAAAAAAAGAATCAAAACTCACTTCAGCAAGTATCAGAACGCCTTAAGTGAAACAAGGTTGCCTTTCACAAATAGCTTACAAAACCAGCAAACAGGACCATCTGCTTTGCTTTTTCATACTAAGAGTTTGGTAAGAGCTGATGATCAGACAAAACCCTGGTGCTGGACCCGCAACTCTGAATCTGCAGTGACTTTACTCTGGGTTTGTATGTCCAGGTCATCCCTGGGTTGTTAGTCTATGTTTCTTTGAATCCTATTTATGTTCATATTGAAGATTATACTTGCAATTTAGGAGTATTTTAAGACAAAGTGAAATCTTCGGTCTTGTTAAATAAATCCAAACAAGCTATTACCTACAACAAATTTCCATTACTTGGCAGAGTTGGAAAGCAAATGGAAATTTCAGTTAAATATTAAAGACATTAAAATATCAAAAAATACATATAAATCTAGTTGCATAATTCATGAAGCAACTGATTTCACGAATGCGACTGTGATTGTGAACATACTAGTAGCTGCCCAACTTCATTTTTGCATCACATAAAGCCGTTTTTCCATAGATTGCCATTGAACTTTATTGTATTAGAAATTTGCTTAAGTTTATGTTAGGATTTAATTCTACATATTCTATTTCTTATTACATGCAAAGATCCTGAAATAAATCTACAGATTTATGACTAAGGTAGCTGAAAATTTAGTCTATTCCTTTATTGCTCCAGCCATTTTCCTCTTGCTTATTTCTCATCTTATGAATCTGAGAGCTATGTTTACAGTTAATTTAATTGAATAGTAAGACTTTTCCTAAGTAGGTGATATCTCTTTGTCTTTTTTTCAATAACTGCAAGTACTTCATTCTGTAAAAAACAGTTTACCTTCCACTATTTTGCAGAAAAATGAGAAGGAAACAAAAAGGGAGATATTGTACTTTTTTAAAAATTGCTTCATAAATGAGCAGTGAAAACTCTTCAACCTTTGAGCTACTGAAGATAATTAATTGTCCTAACATGAATCTTCTCACTGCTGAAAGAAGGCAAAGTTCAAGATGTTTCACACACACAGTATCACACACAGTATGCTAGAGGTTGGAAGGGACCTCAAAAGATCATCTAGTCCAATCCCCCTGCCGGAGCAGGAACACCTAGATAATGTTACACAGGAATGTGTCCAGGCGGGTTTTGAATGTCTCCAGGGAAGGAGACTCCACAACCTCCCTGGGCAGCCTGTTCCAGTACTCTGTCACCCTCACTGAGAAGAAGTTTCTTCTCAAGTTTAAGTGGAACCTCTTGTGTCCCAGTTTGTACCCATTACCCCTTGTCCTATCATTGTTTGCCACTGAGTAGAGCCTGGCTCCATCCTTGTGACACTCCCCTTTATATATTTATAGACACTTATAAGGTCACCCCTCAGTCTCCTCTTCTCCAAACTATAGAGACCCAGCTCCCTCAGTCTTTCCTCATAAGGGAGATGCTCCACTCCCTTAATCATCTTGGTTGCCCTGCGCTGGACTCTCTCCAGCAGCTCCCTGTCCTTCTTGAACTGAGGGGCCCCGAACTGGACACAATATTCCAGATGGGGTCTCACCAGGGCAGAGTAGAGGGGAAGGAGGACCTCTCTCGACCTACTAACCACCCCCCTTTTAATACACCCCAGGATGCCATTGGCCTTCTTGGCCACAAGGGCACAGTGTTGGCTCATGGTCATCCTGTCGTCCACTAGGACCCCCAGGTCCCTCTCCCCTACACTGCTCTCTAACAGGTCGTTTCCCAACCTATACTGGAACCTGGGGTTGTTCCTGCCCAGATGCAGGACTCTACACTTCCCCTTGTTATATTCATCAAGTTATTCCCTGCCCAACTCTCCAGCCTGTCTAGGTCTCGCTGGATGGCCACACAGCCTTCTGGCGTGTCTGCCACTCCTCCCAGCTTAGTGTCATCAGCAAACTTGCTGATAGTACACTCAATTCCCTCAGCTAAATCGTTGATGAATATATTAAATAATACCGGTCCCAGTACTGACCCTTGAGGCACTCCACTAGTTACAGGCCTCCAACTAGACTCTGCCCCATAGACTACAACTCTCTGGCTTCTCTCCTTCAGCCAGTTTGCAGTCCACCTCACTACCTGATCATCCAGACCACACTTCCTCAATTTAGCTGTGAGGATGCTGTGGGAGACTGTGTCAAATGCTTTGCTGAAGTCAAGGTAGACCACATCCACCGCTCTGCCATCATCCATCCAGCGTGTTATTTCCTCATAAAAGGCTAAGAGATTGGTCAAGCATGATTTCCCCTTGGTGAAGCCATGTTGACTGCCCCTCATAACCCTCTTATCCTTGATATGCCTTAAGATGGCACCAAGGATAAGGTGTTCCATCACTTTCCCAGGGATGGAGGTGAGGCTGACCGGTCTATAGTTACCCGGCTCCTCCTTCTTGCCCTTTTTGAAGACTGGAGTGACATTTGCTTTCCTCCAGTCCTCAGGAACCTCTCCCGTTTCCCAAGACTTGGTAAAGATGATGGAGAGTGGTCTAGCAATGACTTCCGCCAGTTCCCTCAGCACCCGCGGGTGCATCCCATCTGGATCCATGGATTTATGGATGTCCAGATTGCTCAACTGGTCTCTAACCCATTCCTCGTCGACTAAGGCAAACCGCTCCATCGACCTGACTTCATCTAAGGTCTCAGGGGTACAGGGCTCTTCAGGACTGCCTGCAGCAGAGTAGACAGAGACAAAGAAGGCATTCAGTAACTCTGCCATCTCTGTATCTTCTGTCACCAGGGCACCCATCCCGTTCATCAGTGGGCCTACATTGCCTCTGGTGTTAGTTTTGTCTGCCATGTATTTGAAAAAGCTCTTTTTGCTGTCCTTGACCCTTCTTGCCAGGTTTAATTCTAAGGAGGACTTAGTCATCCTAGCTGCCTTCCTACATCCTCTAGCAGCAGCCTTATATTCCTCTGAAGTGGCCAGCCCCTCCTTCCATGACCTGTAAACTCTCCTCTTCCACTTGAGCATACCCAGCAATTCCCTATTTAGCCACGCAGGTCTCCTGGCCCTCTTCCTTGACTTCCTACGTGTCGGGATGCTCCGATCTTGAGCTCGGAAAAAGCAATCCTTGAATGCCAACCAACTATCTTGGGCCCCTTTACCTTCAAGCAGCCTTGCCCATGGGATTTCCCCTAGCAATTGCTTGAAAAGGCCAAAGTTTGCCCTGCTAAAGTCCAGGGTTGCAATTCTACTTGGTATTCCTCTAGTCCTACCACACAAGATCCTGAATTCCACCATCTCGTGGTCGCTGCAACCAAGGCAGCCCTCAACACTTACTGCTTCAACCAAATCCTCCTTGTTAGTGAGGATGAGATCCAGCAGCGCTCCTCTCCTGTTGCTTCTTTGTAGGAAGAGTTACTTGCTTTAAGTAAGAATTGAAAGCAGTAGGTACATGCTTCTATCTCAAAGGAATTTTCTCACACATTAAAATTACGTGACAGCTAGAGAATATTTATTATATTTAGATGAAAAGCTGTATCAATAAGAAAAATGCTGTTTACAAACTGTGGCCGTATGTGAACTTGTAACAGTTCCAAGGATAACTCTATTCATTTACATATGTTCAATGTAAGATGAGAGATGTTGTCCTGGGTTCAGCAGTAGCAGTCATGTTTCTCCTTCTTGGTAGCTGGTGCAGTGCAGTGTTTTGACTTTCGGCCTGGGAACAGAGCTGATAGCGATGTTTTGGCCAAGGATTTTGTGAGCCTCATGCTCTGCCAGGGAGGAGGAGAAGCCGGGAGGAAGCAGAGACAGGACACCTGACCCAAACTGACCAAAGAGGTATTCCATACCACAGCACGTCATGCCCAGGATGTAACTGGGAGTTAGCCGGAAGGGCTGGGAGACTGCAGGGTTGGAGGAGGTATGGGTCAGTGCTTGGTTGGGCTGAGGGGGGCAAGTTATTGGTGGGCTGGTGGTGAGGTGTTGTATTCTCTTCCTTTGTTATTTCCTTTATCATTATTATTATCGGTGGTAGCAGTAGTGATTTGTGTTATACCTTAGTTACTAAACTGTTCTTATCTCAACCCGTGGGAGTTGCATTCTTTTCGATTCTCCTCTTTGTCCCTCCGGGAGCAGGGGGAGGGAAAGAAGGTGGGGAGTGAGCGAACGAGTTACCTGACTGGGTTTAAACCACGACAGATGTAGAAAACAAATGGACTCCAAAAAGAAGGCTATGATGCCGAAAGTAGAATTCACGTAGATTTTTTCTTATTGGGGGTTAAAGAAACTCAACAGGTCAAATCTACCCAACCACTTGGGCTTCTAAAAGATTAAGCTTCTAAGACATGCTAAGTTAAAACACCTATTCTCAAAAGCAAGTTTTTTTTCATAGGACTAAACTGATCATGTCATTAACAACCTTGTGCAGTAAGCATTTCATTTGGGTTCAGAAACTAAGTTTCACCTACTTTTTTGAGACCTCACTTGGAGTAGTGTGTACAGTTCTGATGTCCTCAACATAAGAAGGACATGGAACTGTTGGAACAAGTCCAGAGGAGGACCACGAGGATGATCAGGGGGCTGGAGCACCTCCTGTATGAAGATAGGCTGAGAAAGCTTGGGCTGCTCAGCCTGGAGAGGAAGGCTGTGTGGAGACCTCATAGCAGCCTGCTAGTATCTGAAGGGGGCCTATAGGGATGCTTGGGAGGGACTCTTCATTAGGAACTGTAATGATAGGACAAGGGGTAATGGGTTCAAACTTAAACAGGGGAAATTCAGGTTAGATACAAGGAAGAAGTTCTTTACTGTGAAGGTAGTGAGGCATTGGAATAGATTGCCCAGGGAAGTTGTGAATGCTCCATTCCTGGTGGTGTTCAAGGCCAGGTTGGACAGAGCCTTGGGTGAGATGGTTTAGAGTGAGGTGCCCCTGCCCATGGCAGGTGGTTTTGAACTAGATGATGTTAAGGTCCTTTCCAACCCTAACTATTCTATGTGATTCGATGATTCTATGCTACCTCCATAGGTAAGTTTTCAGTTATCACTCAATCTAACCATATCGTGGCTAAACTAAGGATATCAATAGCACCTTTATTCAAAAAGAATCTTACTGATATTAGCTTGTTTAATAAAGTTATGTTTCACAACTAGAAGTTTTTGTGAACCACAGTTATAGTGACTTTCACTTTATCTGCCTCCTCACAGAGCAGGTCTATATGTTCAGCTGGAGTCAGCTGTACCTAATTGCCATCTCAGTAGGCCAGACGTTAGCCAGGTCTGGCAGAAACCATGTGGCTGGGTTCACAGAACCCAGAGGCTACATGTGTATATCCTGGTGATTTATAAATTACATTAATGTCTGCTTGGGACCATGATACATTTGTGCAAATGCGATCTGTCCTGGCCAAAGCTCACAAGAGGAAGCTGAGCTGTATAACACTGTGCTGATGTTTCAGAGTAGCAGCTGGTCACAGGCAATAAATCCTCACAAAATCTACATGTTCTGTAAAGGAATAATCATATAATGCTAAAAAACTTGCCCATAATTTTACTGAACCCCGGAATCTGATGAGCTTGATCCCTGCATCTCTTTCAAAAGTGTCAAATTCATATTTGAACATTGGATTTTCTATGTGACTTTTCTTATAGTTACAAAGCGCACACCATTTTCAGGAATAAAAGGCATTAAAACAAAGGAATTATTTAAAATTAATCTTTCCTTCATTCAATCATAAATTAAACCAGTGAAAATAAAGCAGAAAACCAAACCCTTTTTGGATGGTGCAATAAAAACTATGACTTCATGTATTTTGTCACCTAGTCAGCTCTTCTGTCAAGTCCTGTTTCCTTCACTTCACCAATTCTTCCTATAGTTCTTCAATATTCATATTACGCAAGAAACAGCAGCATCAAGACTAGTCTGCTGCCAAATGCAAGCTTATCAGGTGATGAGAACTTGTCTGCCTTTGGATGGACAGCTGATCCTAAATGAAGTATGCAAACAAGTTTCTGCCCTCTCCCTTTCAAGGAATGTCTAACATAGGTCTCTATATAGAAGTGATAATATCTTGCAGCTTTTCTTGTAATTTTATTTAAAATTAGTTGAAATTAACCAGTAGATTCAGAAAGTTATTAGAAACAGACAGTCGGACAGATTGAAGAAAATACTTTTCTTTAGTAAACGGGCTAAGGAAATGCTTTCAGCTTTGCACAGGATGTCAGATCCCTATGAAGCTGGAAATGATTTTTACAGGTGATAAGCATAACAATCTTTTGAGGATATAGGAAAACTGTGAAAGATGTTTAAGCATATTGGAAGAAGCAGGTGATATTATAATAAAGATTAAAGCCATATCTGGCTTTACAAAAAAAAAGTGAGTTGTGAAATATTTTTCACTGCTGTCGTTATTGTTGTTTTGAAATGCAAATATATCACACTTTATTACAACAGTCTTCAGAATTAGGTTTTTATTCATCTGGAAAGAATAAGATGTTTGAATTACTTTAGTAGGTTTAATTATTTACAGTTGTGATATGTCGGTGTCAGGTTAATATTTAATACAAGTTTCCAGAAAAATAGAAGCTCTAGACAGACTAAACTGCACTTGCCTTTAGTAAAAAGAGTAACTTACTAGAAATAAGAACTTTTGAAGAAGTTACGTATTAAAAATTGCTCTATTTCTCCATCAGATTATAAACCTTATTTTTAATTTTAGTCACTGCAGGAAAACATGGGAAAGATGAACATTAAATAGTTTCCCTTGTGAGGGGATTGGAGAGAATAAAAACACTGTCTAACAGGAAAAGTCTACTGAAAAAATGTAAATGGGTTTATTCTACATATTCACACACAGCTTAATCTATTGTGCTGTGTACATCATACTTCACTTTGTTTATTAGCATTACTCTGCCATTTCAGTTGTATGTGTATTTTCAACACTTAAAAACTAACCTTCATTACTGAATTCCAGGTACTGTGTGATCACTTGTTCTATGATTCCACTTCAGAAGTAATTGTACACTTGTGGGAGAAACAGTTTCCCAAGATGGGACAATTGACTGAACCCGATAGAGACTTCTTATGCAGAAAGCTACTGTTAAACAAGACTAATAATGTTGCTTTGGAGCTGGCCTTTTATTTTATTTGAGGTGTCACATGTAAAGTATGACCAACTTTATAAGACAATCTGTGCTACATGTGATGAAAGCAGTAGGATACCCCTTTTGTTCAAAGAGTCTGAGCACTTCCAAAAAAATCCCTTCAACTGCCTTTTAGAACAAACTCAGCCTCAAGGTTTAGGCCCTGTTTTTAATACTGCTGTGCCTGAAAAACATAATTATCAGGCTATGATGACAACCCACATATAACAGAAAAGAACATGAGAAACAACTGAATACCAAATAAAATGTCATGCAATAAAGATTTAGGGTATAGTTCTAGTACACTTCATACTAATCTGAGACTGAGGGGCTGCAGTTCTGCCTTCCCCTTTCTCCCTGCTCCTATTACTGCCCTTCACTTTCTGCTATAGCAGCAACATTCATGTGAGTGTGCACTAAATGACTCAGGTACCTGTTCAGTTTAAAAGTATTTCCTTTTTTATGCTTGGTTATTTTTCAGCTCACCTCCCTAATCTGGCTCCTGGATTCTCATACTCTGCAGGAGGTACTAAGTGAAGGAGGAATACCATCACATGGCTGAAGAACACAGAAGTCCAGATTCAAATTGACGTGGGCTGGCATTACATTCTTTTAAGGAACTTAGAGACTGCATTTCAATCATCTTAAAGATTGTATCTCAATCCGTTTTCTTCTGTTTCAAAGTGAAGAAGTTTTTTGCATACAAATATGGAATCAAGGCCTTTGTTAGAAGGGAAAATAGAAGGCTCTTTAAATATAATAAAGATCACTGGAGGTGGACGCCTGATGAAATAAAAAAAGTCAGGAAATAATTTTCAATGTCAGATAACTCGAAATCATGATCAATTTTCAGGTAATTAAAACTGCATATTTTGCTTGAAAATGTACATGAACTGCAGATGAGATAGGTATCTAGACAACAGTAAGTTGATAAAATTCAAATGACATAATATGTAGCCACGTGGTATTTTGGTGTTTTCTGTATGATTTTAACTCAGACTCAGTCAAGACTCAACTTTATATATGCTTTCCATAATATTCTCTTTAGCTATAAATCTCTTCCCAGCTTTTCAGAAAACACTTGCATTTTTTGCCATGTTGATTCCCTAAACAATGTGTAATGCAGATAAGAAACACAAATTATATTATTTATATTATTTAAATGTTGCCATGGAGAAGTTTCTCTCCTAAAATACAGCATTACATATATCTATCATCATCACTCATTAATAAAAATTCAATCTTTGCTAAATATTTCTGATTTAATTTATTTTTATGTGAACAAAGCTCTGTCCTATAATCTTGATTTGTACTAAAATAATTCAAGAATAGCCCTTCAACTTAAATAGCTTTTTTTTCCCCCATTTTTATAGAGCAATGCAAGGATACATGTAAGACAATTAGTGTGAAAACCCTGTCAATATTTTTTCAAGTTTTGGATAAAGATGTATTAAACCTCATTAGCAGTTCTGTAATCTAATTAGCAGGTTCTGAAGACAGGACTGAGTACATGCCATAACATGTGCACACTCTTCAATAGGGTTCTTTACTCTTTTGAGAACTTCAGATCATAGAATCGAATCATAGAATAGTTAGGGTTGGAAAGGACCTTAAGATCATCTAGTTCCAGCCCCCCTGCCATGGGCAGATCATATTTCCTTTGCAGAGCAGCAGCTTCCCAGGTTTGATTTTTCAGGTTTTTTGTTGTTGTTGTTGTTTCTTTGTTTGTTTGTTTGTTTGACTTTAAGATAAAGTTTCAGAAAATAGCCTTTCTTATTTCATTTAAAAAAATAAATCTATTTCCTCTTTCCTCCCCGGGGTGCTGCCTGGCCTGCACCCCCTGCCTGGGGTGGTACCAGGGTGACTGCCATCCCAGGGCCAGCTGTCAGCTGCAAGTCCCTGGGGGGATGCAGTGTCCCACGGAGGGCTCTGGGGGGCTGGCATGTCCCACCCTGCGCTCCTGCAGTGTCTATGAAACCTGCCTCAAACCTTCAGTCAGCCAGAGGAGTACATGATGCCACTGACTAGGTATGTTTGAGAAAGGATTGCAGTGGCTGGCAGGAGAAAGCACATAAATGAGATATGTGAAAGGAGGCACAGGAAGGTGCATAAAAGGGGACCATTGACAAAGTATGTCAAAAGGTGTCTTTGGAGAAAAGGGTAAAGGAATGTGGAAGAGGACATTGTTGTGGACAGGGCTGGAGATGTTTGTCTTGGAAAGAGGCACTTCTGATGCTGCTAAGGGACTATGAACTAAGGACCCACACTGGAGCAAGGACACCCTCAGAGGGACTGTGGCCTACAAGCAACCCATGCTGGAGCATGGGAGCAGTAAGGAGCAAAGGACAGCAGAAAGAAACCACTGCACACTGACTCCTACCTTCTGCATCCTCCATTGGTTACTGAAATGGTTGGGAGGGAGCAAGCGTAATATGTGTTGAAAGCAAGGGGAAATTGAGGCAAGGACAGGGAAGGTGAGCTTGGGGAAGAGGGAGGAGTTATTTCTCTGAAGTATTTAATTGTTTCTAAATTTTGTTTTAATATCTGAATACCTAATTAAAAATACGGTATTTTGCAATAAATTGAGTGAAATTCCCCAAGCAGAGACTATTTTGCCTGTGCAAATAATGGTTTGCAAAACTACTGGGATCACAAGTATCTTTCTTCACAGTGGCATAGTATCATAATATTTTGTTAGGAACTTCATAAAACTGTAAAAATTACATTAGCATTACTTTTTACTTTCAGAAACAGGTATTTGCTGGTTTTGTTATTGTGTTCATAAATACTCTTTTTTTGGACCAAAAAAAAATATTCTTTTTCAGTTAGCTTAGCCAAAGCTTAAAGTAGTACAAATCTTTGAAATCTCAAAAACTCCAGAAAAACTGCATAGTAATCTTAACACACGTAGGCACCATTTTAATCCTATTTAAATTGCTTTGTTTCTTTTTGTCTGTCTGCAGTATTACTACTTGTGAACTGATTTCAAAGCTTAATAAATCACTTACCATAAAGCAGCAATGTTTCCCAAGATACATTCACCCACCTATCTTAACCATGAACAAAACAAATAATAATGTTAACAAAATGTTTCTTTTGCTTCATTTTGCTAGCTGCAGAGCAGGATTATGATAGTCAGAGGTTATCTGTGGCATGACTGTAGTGAAAAAAAAAACAAAACCTGTGTGACTGAAAATCATATTCTGAAATATGGATTGGAATTTCAGCTTACATTACAACTGAAAATATGGATTCTGCAATAATATTCTTAACACATTCTAGATTATGTAGCTATCTACAGTGTATATGGAAAAGAGACATCTTTGCCAGAAACCATAGTTTTTGGACTTTTTTTCTCAGTAGTTTTCTGAGAGGGAACTTTTCGGGGGTAAAATGAACAAACGTATATGCCTCACAATTTAAACATTGCTACATTGTTTCTAAGAGAGCTAAATTATGAATTAGCCTGTGAGAAAAGAGTAAAATTGGAGTTAAATCTTAACTTTGATATGGATGTTTTAAGAGCACTTTGGGTAGACAATTAGGAAACAGCAACAAATGGATCCATCTGACAAAATAGGATAATCTAGTAAATAAATTTCTAAGCATCAGACAACTGATTTTAATAGAGTATTAGAAAGGAATTATTAATGAATAAATAACTGAAATGCAGTTCCACGAAATGAATGTCAGAAAATTTCTGTTAACAATAAAGTATGAAGAAAAAAAAAAGAAAAGAAGATGAATTGGTCAGCAGACTGAACAAAAAACAAAGAAAGAAACTCCATGAGACTTGTCTTTATATTTGTGGTTGTGCGTATCACTATGTCTTCAGAGGTGATATAACCAAACTAAACATGTTTTTGTATAGGGTGATGCAATGTGAAATATTACAATGCAGAAATACTTCACTGAGAACATTTCCCTGCCTCTGAAGTACCTTTTGATAGTTGCTATCTAGAGACGTATGAACACTTCAAAATAAAAACTACCTGGTGACCCCCAGTATTAAGATTCATTTTTTCTTATATGGTTGTGTTTCATACAGTTGTTTTCAGCTAACACAAGCAAGATCTAGTTACTTTAGCATTCCCCAAAATAGTGTGTCTGCACATAAAAAGAAAACTTGCATGGTGGATGAAAGGATAAAATAAATCTCTTAAATTTCTGTAAAATTACAAAGCTCAGCAGAAACCATTCATAGAGTCTGAAGAAAGAGGAAAAAACATTCCTGCAGAAACAAGTTTCTAAAGTAGAAACTTCTGAGTGAATATACAGAAACAAACCTGCATGAACAAACAAGTAGGATCCTAAACTTACATTCACGTTATTTAATAAATCTGTTTCTGTTAAAGTAACTTGTTACTTCAGAGAGCTGTTTATGTGGAGTAGGACTTAATATGATGATGGGATTACATATGATTCGCACTACCTAAAATCTACTTCTGAGTATGATATGAGTCATCTTAGTACTTTCATTCCTTTTTGAGGCTCTAATTATCAAAGTTGTTAGCTTTAGTAACTGAGAAAGCAGTGTGATCTAAGACATTGTCACTATAATTTTGATATCTGGAATTATTTTACTATCTCATACACTCACTAACTCTCCTCAGAGATGCTGGTTTACTCTTATCTGACATGCCATACTAGGTGGAGGGTAGACTGATAAACTTCAAGAAGGACAATTTATCTTATAAAATAATGTTGCCACAAGTACTGTCCTGAAGCTTAATAAACTCTCACTGTTCCCCATTTATCCCACGGTTGATACCATATCCTCTTTCACACATTACGTCTTAGTTTCTCAAAATGAGTATCTTGCTCTTCTGTCCTGGGTTCAGCAGTAGCAGTCATTTTTCTCTACTTCTTGGTAGCTGGTGCAGTGCTGTGTTTTGACTTTCACCCTGGGAACAGAGCTGATAACAATGATGTTTTGGTTTGGCCAAGGACTTTGTGAGCCTCATGCTCTGCCAGGGAGGAGGGGAAGCCAGGAGGAAGCAGAGACAGGACACCTGACCCAAACTGACCAAAGAGGTATTCCATACCGCAGCACGTCATGCCCAGGATGTAACTGGGAGTTAGCCGGAAGGGCTAGGGACTGCAGGGTTGGAGGAGGTATGGGTCGGTGCTTGGTTGGGCTGGGGGGGGCGAGTTATCAGTTGGCTGGTGGTGAGGTGTTGCATTCTCTTCCCTTGTTATTTCCTTTATCATTGTTATTATTAGGTGGTAGCAGTAGTGATTTGTGTTATACCTTAGTTACTAAACTGTTCTTATCTCAACCCATGGGAGTTGCATTCTTTTCGATTCTCCTCTCTGTCCCTCCAGGAGTAGGGGGAGGGCAAAAAGGGGGGAAAATGAGTGAACAAGCTGTCTGGCTGGGTTTAAACCACCACATCTTCTTTTACATGATAGTGTCTCCATTCTCTTAACCACCTTTTTATTTTTCATAGCACACTGTATCTATTTGAGTTTGTCTGTCTTAAACATGTAAGATAAGACCTCCGCTCAGCGTTCCAAACCTTGTTCATTGTAACTTCTTTGAGCAGCTCCAGCTACTTCAAGTATTATCTTGGTTTTCAAAACAAGAGCAGACAACTGCATATTGTCCTTGTTCTTCTGCATGTGCTGGGCTGGAAAGAAAATGTAGGGGAATTATAAATGCTATAACTGTGTTAAACAGTCAAGAAGCACAACACATATTCAACACTAAAATGGGGGAGGGTTGTTACCTCTTTTGTGTTTAAGAAAAAAACAAATATATCCTGGGCTTATGAAGTGAGTCAACACATACAGTTTTACAGGCCAAATATCCAACCAGCAAAAATTACAATAACGAAGAAAATTCAGTGCTATCTAAGCCTCTGCAGCTATTAAAAGAATAGAATGAATGAATGTGAACTACAGGTAGGGCTGTGTCTCTATGAAAGAGAGCTTAAAGAGTAAAAATTTTTTTCCTGTATGTAGGAAAGAATAAACTGGCTTTATGATACTGTTCTAGGCTTGTGTATAGAATTTACTTAATTAAATTTTACTAAAGAGTAGATTTACCGAGTCTTGGTATTACAAATTATGCTGCCCATACTTGAATTTCACTTTAGCTGATAGCCCATCCATTTGACCTATAGCTACTGACAGCTCCTGTATTTCTATTTGTATTTCTTCAGTCACACTATCCTTTTTTGCAAGATACTTTGTGATAGTCTTTGACAATACTCTTTGCAGCTATAATAGGCACAACATGTTCTGAAGGTCTGATTGACTTATATTTGTATTTGGGTCTAAACAATTGTGAAGCCAGTCACTTATTCAGAGAAGAGTGCTTGTGTTTCATATTTCAGAATGTCTAAATAAACATGTATGAAACAATCATGTTTTATTTTAGGCAACTCACTGATGTTATATACTAAATACCATTTAAAAAAAAACCAAAACTTATAAGCTGCCACTATTTTAAGGATGCAGAAAGTATTACAAAAAAAAAAAAAAGGCTATGCTTTCATTTTTTTAATAGGTTTGCAACACAAAGGGCCTTTTCAGTTCTAACAGTCTTTTGATGTGAATTTTTCCTTAGATTAATTCCACCTTGTTTTTTTCATTCTTTGCAGTGAATATGCTAAAAGAATTTACTGAATGCAGCTCTTTTCATAGGTTTCTGACTTTTTCCTTCTACTGTAAGCTGTAAATCAATAGTGACTGATTCCTGGGGCCAAATATGTTGACAGCAGCTTAATCAACTCTCATCCATGCTACTTTCAATGTCACCTCTAGCCACAAGGCAGTAAATTCTTTCAGAGCATTTTTTCTTTGAACTGTTTTGCTGCATTTTCCCTTTGTTTGTTTCGGAACATATTTCTGGCCCTTTCCCTTAAGAAGTGTTTTTAGTCAGCAGTTTTAGAGTGACTCTTTCCCCCCAGCCCTCCTTGTCTTCATGTATTTCCTTTATACTTCCACTCCTAAGAATTTGTAAAAGTTCTCTTTGGCAAGATTAGTATGCTTGATTTAATAGACATTTTATGCTTGTAATAAATGTACCGTGATTGAGGCAAAGTACTTCCTATCTGTGCTATATATTCTTCTATCAGACATCTGGCTAAACTGCACTCACAATTTCTCAAAAATACTAAATGAAGCAAATTTTGAAACCTCAGTTGGAAATATTATCTTGGAGGAGAAGTAATGAGAGAAATAAATAAATAGGAATATTCAGTATTTACAAAGATGAAAGAAAACATCTGGTATGTCTTTCCATTTGTTAAAGCATATTACTGTTTGTAATGAATAGTCTAACATTATGATGTGTTTCGCTAGGTCATCAAGAACATCTTCTGAACATCTTAAGCTTAAGTTCAAAGCTTAAATGTAACAGGTTGATGTGCACAATTAAAAAGGTATTTCCAAGACAAAACAATTTTAATTTGTCCTCTGGAAAATGGCACAGCAAGCAAAAACCCCGTCAAAAGAAGGGTGGTGGATGGCTGGCTATCAGACCCCAACCAGCTGCTCTCTCACTCCCCCTCCTTAACAGGGCAGAAGATAAAAACAAGATGGAAAAACTCATGGATTGAGATAAAAACAGTTCAAAAGTAAAAGCAAAAGCTGCATATGGAAGCAAAACAATGAGGAAATTATTGATTCCTTCCCATCAGCATGCAGAGTTCCTCCCACTTCCTGGGAAAGCAGAGCTTCAGCATGGGTATATGGTTCTTGGGGAGACAAACAACATAATCACAAAAGTCCCTTCATCCTCCCCCTTGCCCTTAGCATTTATGGTTGAGCAGTATGTCATACAGTGTGGAATACCACTTCAGTCAGTTTGGCTTAGCTGTTACTGTTATGCACAGTGCCAAGAAATTCTGAGGCCTATATGATACACATTTCAATAAATTGTATTTTTCTTCTTTATTCTCATTAAATACAAACCTATATTACTTTGTTTAGGTAAAAGCCACAAAGTAAAAGGGTCTTATCTATAATTCATTGCTATATGCAAAGTAAAAATGTCACTATATAATGAGGTGTCTCAGCATTTCAACCTGTTTGGGTGTGCCTACATTAGTGTTTTAGCTCAGAACAGGAAAGTGATTTTTTGAGCAGGATTTCCTCATAAACTTTTACTTCATTTTTTTTTTTCATTGTGGATTAACCTTGGATCCTGCAGAATTAATTCCCTTTTAGATGAAACCAAAGTTGAATAAATGTTCTTGAACTGTACAGCAGCTGCTAAAAGAGCTTTCAGTCCATGGGTCCACAGTGGAACCATCCAGGATAAAGCTAATGAAACACATATAATGTGATAGCTCCAAGGCCTGTCAAAGGTAGATGGTACCTTTAAATACTTGAAGGTTATTTAGTTTTGCAAATAAATGGTCTGAAACTCAAGCTGCTTCAAAAGAGTGAAATTGGTTTATGAGCATGTAAAGCATGTAAACCAGGCTTAACTAAATGATTTCATAATTTCTACTGAAATAAAGGTATAACTTTCTGTAGTGACAATTTAATTGATCATAATAAAGCTGAAAAAGTATGAAATCTTCAGGAGGGACCCAACTCAATATGACTATGGGCTACTCAATGCAATATAAGGCCTTTATTTTGACTCATTTACAGTTAATGTGATGGAATTTCCATAGCATCTATGTAGGAGGAACCATCTGGAGTATATGTTGTTCAGCTATTCTAACATTTTATACTGCTGAATATATACACATAAAATACTGACGCTGTAATAAAAAAATATTATTTGGCAGAATTTATGATGGCATAATAAGGTCATAGAAAAAAAATCTCTTTATATTCAGTTTTGAATAACTCATAATTACATTCTGTCAGTAACAAAGTTATTTGACATAGGTCACTGCAAGTAATTAACTAGTTTTTAAACTGTAACTTCAGGTTTATGAGGATTCATTACTGTATTTGTATTAAATATTTGTGTAGATCAAAAGAGTTGTCTCATGTTTAACCAGAGAAGGACCAGATGATGTCCAAAAGTACCAATACTTTGAAGTTAAGACTACTGTCTCTTTGCATTGTGTCCTCAGAAAACATCAAACACTTGTGAAGACACCATGTAACCTCAATTCCTTCTGGAATTCGATTTCTTTCAGATACAGATATTGCAGTGAATGTCACTGCAGGAGCAGAAGACAATCCCTTCTCTCAGGTGATTATTTTATAATGGAGATCATAATTTCTATCACTTCCTCATTACTTTTTAACTGTTGTGTCTTGCTTGGCTACATGCAAATACTTAATGGAAGTTGCAGCTGATTTTGCATGAAAGACCTTTGCTAGAAACTGGGTTGGTTGATGCCAGAGTTCTACGTATTCCAGCTATTCACAAACTGCATTCAAAGTCTTAAAGCTAATCTAAAAGTGTAGCTATAGAGTACTTCAACAGTTAAAAAACAAACAACAATGATATTTATCATTTTTAACGATTATCTACCTGTATTTGTGCAAAGCATTTGACACTGTCCCACACGACATCCTTGTCTCTAAATTGGAGAAACATCAATTTGACAGGTGGACCACTCGGTGGATAAAGAACTGGCTGGACGGCCACACGCAAAGAATTGTGGTCAATGGCTCAATGTCTGGCTGGAGACCAGCAACAAGTGGTGTCCTTCAGGGATTGGTGTTGGGACCGGTCTTATTTGACATCTTTGTCGCTGACATGGACAGTGGGATTGAGTGCGCCCTCAGCAAGTTTGCCAATGACACCAAGCTGTGTGGTTTGGTTGATACACTGGAGGGAAGGAATGTCATCCAGAGGGACCTTGACACGCTTGTGAGGTGCGCTGATGCCAGCCTCATGAAGTTTAACCATGACAAGTGCAAGGTCCTACACCTGGGTCAGAGCAATCCCAGGCACAGCTACAGGTTGGGCAGAGAAGAAATTCAGAGCAGCCCTGCAGAGAAGGACTTAGGGGTGTTGGTCTATGAGAAAATGAACATTAGCTTTCTCGTCTGTGCGCACTCACAGCCCAGAAAGCCAAACATACCCTGGGCCGCATTAAAAGGAGAGTGACCAGCAGGTCGAAGGAGGTGATCCTGCCCCTCTACTCTGCTCTCGTGAGACCTCACTTGGAGTATTGTGTGCAGTTCTGGTGTCCTCAACATAAAAAGGACATGGAACTGTTGGAACAAGCCCAGAGGAGGGCCATGAGGATGATCAGGAGGCTGGAGCACCTCCCATATGAAGATAGGCTAAGAAAGTTGAGGTTGTTCAGCCTGGAGAAGAGAAGGCTGTATGGCGACCTCCTGGCAGCCTTCCAATATCTGAAGGGTGACTATGGGGATGCTGGGGAGGGACTCTTCACTAGGGACTGTAGTGATAGGACAAGGGGTAATGGGTTCAGACTTAAACAGGGGAAGTTTAGATTGGATGTAAGGAAGAAGTTCTTTCCTGTTAAGGTGGTGAAGCACTGGAATGGGTTGCCCAGGGATGTTGTGAATGCTCCATCCCTGGGGGTGTCCAAGGCCAGGTTGGACAGAGCCTTGGGTGACATGGTTTAGTGTGAGGTGTCCCTGCCCATGGGAGGGGGGTTGGAATTAGATGATCTTAAGGTCCTTTCCAACCCTAACTATTCTATGATTCTATGATTATGCACATCAATAAGCAAGCCAGAGAAAATCTGGGAATGGAAAAAAAAGACACTTATTTCTAACCTATTAGGCTGCTTGTTTTGAAGTATCCCATTGAGGGTGCAAACTGAATTCTCACCCAACTCATCCTGACCTCTAGATCAGTCTTTTCAATGACTTTTATCTCAAAACATGTTATTCATAGCAAGTGGGACAAGGGTGAGACATTTAACATCAGCCAAAGGAAAAATAATTGAAAAAGAAAAGCTGCAAATATTGAAAATTTGAAACAGAGAAGTATGATTTTTTTTTAAATAATATTGCTTACTTTTTCTGTGTAAAAATGGGACTCTAAAAGGCAGCCCATCATAGCTAAGTGGATTTGTTTCCTTTAATTGTCATTTAAAATCTCCTATATATAAGAGGGACTTATGTCTGTGTATATGTATAGTCCTCCATATGCGTAAATCTCTCCCTGACTGAGACAACATTTCAGGTTAGTTTTCTGTACTACTCAATTAGCTTCCTAAATTCATATTTTACTAATTATTTTTTGTTTCAGACTGACTTCAGGTTGGAAAGGAATCACATTATGTCTTTACCTCAAGCTGAACTGCAATTTTAGGTAACAGTGTGGATCCTTCTACACAGCTAACACTGACAAAACTTGGAAGTATGCACATCAAAATCTAACTGCACAGGTGAAACAAGACCACCACCACCACATTACACACCCCTGGGTGGGTAATTCAGTTCACCTGAAAGCTGGCTGGTTTGTCATCTTTAGACTGCATGTGGACTGAAGAACTCTGATATCTAAAATTGGGTGAGGAGAATTCATGCCATGACTGCTGCAATGGGACCGATAGGTGTATAGTTGCATACCTGTATTTCAAAGTAAAGCAGTAAAGGGCACTATGAATCAACAGGAATACACCTATTCCCTTGCTGATTACAGCTGTACTAGAAGGCTAGGCTTTAGACCAACAAGGACAGCTTATACATGCATATGCTATAAAACTTAACTGGTAAAGCAATGTGGCTGCATGTAAATGGGTAAGATTCTTCAGCCATGCTAACTGTTTAATCCTGCCAGGGATTACTTTGAGAGAGAGCTCTGTGCCAAAGCCATACCAAGAACTACTGTAACATTTTAAGAAATAAAACATCTGAGTTTCAGCATTTAGGACCATGTCTTGTCATGGTTTTACCTTCAACAAAGGTATGGAGTTTGCTGGAGTTATCTTATGCTCCCCCAAACCCTACAATAATGCTGTGTATTTGTTAATAGTTAACTACTTCTTAAATTATACGGTAGTCAACAAATCTCCAACTTGAAAATCTCTGCCTTTCTTAAAATTAAACAGATATTTAGAAAATACATCACCACCACAAGAACTTCTTTGTGTTATTGATTTGCAACTTTAAAACCAGTAATAGCTCTTTATGGCTGCCAAACACTAAAGCCCTTTATACATCAAGGAAGGATGCAGTGGTAAATAAGAGATTATACAATTTTGTCATCTATTCTGTTTTGGATTAAACATATAGTAATTATAATGAAACAATATTTAAGTTTGAGTTAGTATTTGTACTCCACTCTGTTTTCCCTTTTTGTCTCCAGTTATTGTCTGTTCAGGTCACATGTACTAAAAAAAAGTGAGGAACTACTGTGTGAACTCTAACATCATCACTATGACTGTCTTAATTTTGTTTTGTTTTGTTTTGCTTTCTTATTTCCCAGGTAAGAACAGATTTTGTCTGTTACAGGTTTTTAATTTTCTCCAACAAACAATTAATTATTTATCACCTCATTAACATGCAGGTTGATATTAAATACTAAATGTGCAAAGTTATTTTTGTTGCTTGATAGTGATTTTCACATCTTTTGATGTATTTTGTCTACCTTTGGTCATTATCACAAGTTTATAAGGCCCCAATTATTTTTAATTCAATGTCTTACATACAGATCCTTTATTTTAATACTTTCAGAAGATGAAAAGGCAAGATCTAAGAACACAAAACAAATTAGCCTATCTTTGCACATATGCATGAAAGAAAAAAAAACAAAACCATTTTGAAATGCCTGCTTTATCACCAACCAAATGCACTAGTTATAATTTTTAATGTTTTGTGGCTTTGGGTGTTTTTGATCTCTAAAGAAGCAGCTTTCCAGAAAATTTAATATGTTATATATGCATAATAAATAAAATACATAAATACACAAATTTTAATATACTAGAATTAAAATAGTACATTTTATTTAACTAAGTTTATTATTTAATTATTTATTTTGTCACTTTTAATTATATGCAACTATTTCCATCTGTCTCTCTCTGTCTTTTCCCAAAATGCTGCAGGTTGCCTGAAGCTATTCCAATCTTCACTGTAAGATGTTGACATTTTGAGTATGCGCTTATTAGCCATTCAGGTGAGAGATTGCATTGCAACCCATTCTGTCAATCTCAGAAGTAATTTTATGAGCACTGCTGTTATGCATCTTCCCTTTGCAGAATAAAAATTGCCAAACTTGATAAGGCTAGTAAAGACTTAAGATGTATCTGAAAGAAAGAATTGATAATTAAAACTTTGACAGATCAATTAATCAACAGTCATATGTACAAAATTCTTTCATAAAGTAGGTATGTAATCCACGCTATTAGTCATAAAGCTGGATTACTAAAGATTCCCTCCCACCTAGGTAAATTTCCTTCCAGATTTAAAGTGACTCATCTCATTACATGATCACCGAGTCCAGTGAAATGGAAGCTGAAGGTTCTACGTGGCCCTTCTCAGTAGTGTGTGACTGTTAGATCAGTTGATTATAGATTACATAACATATATTTGAGAAAGTCTGACCTTGGAAGGAGCATGTAATCCAGTACTCTACGGTAATATTTAGAGGAAGTATATTTCTAAAATAAAATTCTTAAGTTACAGAAGTGACAGGATAAAGCAGCCCAGAAACCTATGTTTCAGTAGGATGATAACAAATTTCTCCTCCTCCCACCGACCTCCTTGCTCCAGTAATAAAAGAGCAAGTCAATATTTCTCTCCAATTCAGTATTTATGGTCACTGGTCATTGGTGAATTACTATGCAAAATTCAAATGAAACACAGTTTGACTTCAACACCCATTCAGTAACATGTGCTGGTACTTCCAGACTTTTGTGAGCCTCTGCATCCACTCAGTGGAGACCCATTCTGAGAAAACAGCTTATACCATAACAGCAGAATCTAAGAGTAGCCCTTTCATTGGATTAATTTATTATATCACCCAGTAATTCACAGAACAAGACAGAATCAGACCATGGCATGCTCTGGTCCTCATCTACTCAGGCAGAGAGATTCGCTACCTTCCATAAGGACACAGACACACAGTTAAGTCATGGAGTCTGGCAGAGCCCTGGGCAGGGGTTGCCCATGGTGAACAAGGGTGGCTACTGTGTTGGTTGTTCTCCTACATTTTGCAGACACAGGCCCAGACAGGCAATGGGGCAGACCATGGTGCACTCCTGTCCTCAGCCACACAGGCAGAATTGGCTTCCTTTTACAAAGGATGCTGACACAAAGTTAAGTCATGGAGTCTGGCAGAGCCCTGGGCAGGGGTTACCCGTGATGAACAAGGGTGGCTGCTGTGTTGTTTGTTCTCCTGCCTTTTGCAGATGCAGGACCTGACAAGGAATGGAGCAGACCATGGTGCATACTTCAGCCAGCCAGCCAGAGACTGGATAATCAGCATATTTGGGCGCTGTTGAGAAGAATGACAATGTTGACAGTGACATTACACAGTTGTACCTGAACTATGCAGACACAGACAAGGACAGGACCAGACCATGACACGCTCACTCCCTTCTCTCAGCAGCCATGCAGCCAGAGATTTCTGTAGCTTTCAACAAAGCCATTGATCTAAGGACAAGAAAGCACAGCCAGCATCAGCCTATGCCATGCTGTGTTCCCACAGATACCTGGAGGTTCCCCACAGACATGGACAAGAAGATCTCTGTGTCATTCACCCTCTCTGTGTGAAACTGACCTGAAATAAAATTTTCTGAATTATGAAACATTGGCTGATTCTTCTGCTTTGTGTGGTATTTGAGGGCAAATCCTCTGGGCCTTTCCTTATTATCATACAATTATAGAATGTTTTAGGGTGGAAGGGACCTATATATTCTTATATAAAGAATATAATGAAATACATTTCACTTTATTCTTTAACCATGATTCCTTTCTTGCCCTGTATTGTATAGAACCCTCTAGTCCCTTTCTCATTCTGCTGCCAACCCATTCTGCTCCGAAAGAAAACAGTATTCAGCAGTTCTGCCAGTTGCATATGAACAGTGTTCATCTATTTTCTCTCAGTTGTCAATTACGGGAAAGCTTAGACAAAGCCTTTAAACTTTTCAAAGTATCTAAAAATCTGAACAAAGCCAAGACTTTGACATATAATGCAGAGGTGTAGCATTTAATGTAAATCTACTGTGGAATGAATATTATTCAGAAACCACTCATTTGGCTAAGTTGATACACTTTCACAGCTTTCACTTTCTCTCGAAAATAAAGACTGGCAGGTAAATAGTAATTTGTCACATTATATTTGTGTTCTAAATTTCCTTCCTGAAACAGATTTTTTCTTTTTTTCGTTTTTCTTTTTATTTTAATAAATAATAGATATTGAAAGCTTTATCTTGCAACATCAACACCATAGAGTAACATAGAGTTAATATTACATGGCAACATTTGTTTAAGTTTTTATGTCTTTTAAAGAGCTATTACTTTGTAAATATATATAGTCTATGCTTTTTAATCTCCAATAATCCATGTTAATGAAAAGCAGAGATTTTACTTACCAAAGAGAAATTACTTACCATTCTAACATAGTGACATGTACAGGCTTTATGCTGAAAATTGGATCATAATGGAAAGGCTACAAGTGTCAGTAGAACTAAGTCTGGAATTGGTTACAGGAAAGAAATCTGAAATAACCCAAATCCTCTAAATAGTTTTGTCACCAAATATCTCCCTTCATATCATTCTTGTATAATAGCAGGCAGTGCAACAAAGTTGTATACAAACTACTACTAAACCCGAAGGTTTGGCACCAGACCAACCCCATCATAAAGTTTATGTGGGCTAGAGAAACATACTAAAATAGTCATTTTGTTGATAGTCTAATTAAAGTAATAAAAATTTAATAAAGGAATTATTGTTTATTGAGTTACAGTCATTGTATAAATTATAGACAGGAGTATCCAATTACTGGTTAATCTGTTTCATAGATTCATAGAATCAACTAGGTGGAAAAAGACCTTTAAGATCATCAAGTCCAACACTAAACCATGTCACTAAGGGCCTCATGTATGTGGTTTTGAACACTTCCAGGGACAATAATTCTACCACTGGGGAGCCTGCTCTAATGTTTGATTACCTTTTTGATGAAGAAGGTTTTCCTAATATCCAGTCTAAACCTCTCCTGGTGCAGCTTGAAGCCATTACCTCTTTTCTATCACTTTGTACCCGGGAGAAGAGACCAGCCAGCTCTTCGCTTCATCCTTCCTTTCAGGTAGTTGTACAGAGCAATAAGGCCCCGCCTGAGCCTTCTCTTCAGTTCCCTCAACCATTCCTCATATAACTTGTTCTCCAGACCCTTCACCAGCTTTGTTGTCCTTCTCTGGACCTGCTCCAGCACTTCAATATCTCTCTTGTGGTAAGGGGCCCAGAACTGAACACAGTTTTGGAGGTGCAGGCTTACCAGTTGTCGTGGTTTAAACCCAGCCACACAACTCGTTCACTCCCCCCCACCTCTTTCTTTCTTTCCCCCCTCTTCCCCTCTCCCAGAGGGACGGGGAGGAGAGTCAAAAGAATGTAATTCCCATGGGTTGAGAAAAGAACAGTCCAGCAAACAATGTACAACACAAATCACTACTGCTACCACCAATGTTAATGAGAAGAGGAATAACAAGGGAAGAGAATACAGTACCACCCGCAGAAATGAGCCGGACCCCAAAGAGAGCGAGTGCCCTTCCGGGTAACTGCCAGTTACCTCCCCGGGCATGACATGCTGTGGTATGGAATACCTCTTTGTCTAGCTTGGGTCAGGTGTCCTGTCTGCTTCCTCCCGGCCTCCCCTCCTCCCTGGCAGAGCATGAGACTCACAAAGTCCTTGGTCACAGTAAACATTACTGAGCAACAACTAAAAATATCAGTGTTATCAGTGCTGTTCTGTCCAGGCTGAAAGTCAAAACACAATGCTGCATCAGCTACTAAGAAGGAGAAAAACTGACTGTTACTGCTAAACCCAGGGCATCAGTACAGGGTACAGGGGGGTTATTACTTCCTTAGTCTTTCTGGCCATACTATTTCTGATACAGGCCAGGATGCTGTTGGGCTTTCTTGGCTACTTGGGCACACTGTTGGCTCATGTTCAGCTCTTCCAGGTCCTTTTCCTCAGGGCAGCTTTGCAGCCACTCTTCTTCAAGCCTATAGTGTTGTGTGGGGAGAATGAAGCTAAAAGTTTGAAACAAGCTATGTAGTCAACAGAAAAGAAGCTGAGGCCATAAAGATGACCACTTTAGAATAAACCAGGCAGAGAAACTTGTTCCAAAGAGAGTGGGAAAGATTTCTACCCAAATATCTCTCACCAAGGATATATGTGTAAGATCATAGAACTCACACAGTGGTTGAGGTTGGAAAAGACCTGAGCCCCAGCCCCTCTGCTCAGGCAGGGTCACCCAGAGATGGTGGCCTAAGAACATGTCCAGATGGCTTTTGACTCTCTCTGAGGATGCAGACTCTACAACCTCTCTGGGGAACCGGTGCAAGTACTTAGTCCCCACCAAATGAAAAAGTGTTTTCTGATGTTCAGATAGACCCTTCTGTGTTTTGGTTTGTGCCTATGGCCTTCATGATCCACCACTGAAAAGAATATGTCTCCATCTTCTTTGTACTCTTCCTTCATGCATTGATATACATTGATGAATATCCCAAGTATTCTCTTCTCCAGGCTAAGCAGTTCTACCTCTCTCAGCCTTTCTTCCCAGGAGAGATGCTCCAGTCTATTCATCACCTTAGTGACCCTGTGTTGGACGCTTTGGTTGTACTGGGGTACCCAAACATGGACCTGGTACTCCAAGTGTATCTCAGCAGTACTGCTGTCTCACCTTACTTGATCTGCTGGCAACACTCCTAATGCAGCTCAGGATATTGTCAGCCTTCTTTGCAGCAAGGGCACATTGCTGGCTCAACATTCAATTTGGTGAAAATTATCAATTTATTTATACTAAATAAAATCTAGACATAGTTACAGCAAATCTTTCCTGAAAATAACCTCTGAGAACTCTTATAGATTTATCATGGAGTAAGAGGGATTTACTTTGACTACTGAAAATATTCCAATATACGTTAGGATAAATAGCTGTATCACATTGCTAGCTATACTTTTGATGCAATTTGCTAGATATTTTGACTCCTCTGCTCCCAGATGATGTTTCCTAGTGTAAAGCAAATTTGTTTTTCAAACTTATTTCTAGTCTGTGGCCTTGTGTCTTGTGTATTAAGTTCTATCCCATTGTAGTATTAATTTTATCTCATTGATAATTCCATCCCAGTAATACCTCCTCAAGTTCTAGATGATAAGTAGTACTTCTTGCTTCAAAATCTGTGTTTTTACAAACCTTGTTTCTTATTTGACTAGATGATGAATCCAGTACTTTTGGTTGAACACTTGGATTTCAAAGTTTATCCTCAGATTACATTTCCATCCTCTCCTTCACAGCAGCCAAACCGGTTATTGGAATCTATTCGTGTGACAAAATAACATTTATTGATGGGATAAAGATTTTTGTTTGACTATTCAACACAAAAAATACAGGTCCAAGTAATTTTTTCTATCCAGGTATTTCAGGATACAGGAAATTTGGGATATTCTTACCAATCTCTAAAACTGGACATGCAACCAAAGATATTTGTTTTTCTCCCTTAACAGTCAATGTAGGGTTGAGAAGAGAAAGAGGTCAGTCACCCAACTCTAAAGTCATACTTTCTTCTGTTCTATGGAAAGCGTGTACCCCGAAAGTGTCTTTCTGCAATTTAAGTACTAAAAAATATTAATTTAGGGTTATTATAAATTAGATGCCTAGTTTAAAAACATCTAAGATGATGTGAATCTTTTCTGGGTAAGATATGATTTATTAGATAAATATTTAACTTGCCAGTTAAAAGCCAAGTTCTCTACTTGTTGGAATTATTTGAGATATTTATATTGGAGTTCTCTGCAGGCATTCAGAATTTTGCAATTATCATGTAAGAAATACCATTCAAGATAGACAGAAGAGAAAATTCTAGGATGCTGGCAGTCTTACAAAGGGACAAGAATCAATTTACTAAACAAGATTTGGGTGTTGTTTCTCTACTTTCCTATATCTGGAGACGTATTGAGTTTTATAACATTCGAGAGATTTATATTTTAGTACAGCAGAAGGTTAAGAACAATGATTAAGCTGAAGACTGTCCCTGCCTGCTTTTAATGTATGAATCCTGCTAATGTGAAACCATTTACTTTAAAGTGACAATATTTTCCATTTGTAGAAGGTTTGATACTCTATGACTATACTGAAGACTACCTCTGGTGGAGTTTGATGTATATGCTACTGGTTTAAACTAACTTCCACTGACATGTTAGGAGACTTTCCATCTTTCCATCCAGCCCCTTGTTTCTAGTATAACAACATACATACTGTTAGGTATTTAACAGTTAAAAAATAAGACCATGAGCTCTGGGAAACAGTTTTCAATCCACTGCCTCATCTCAGTGTTATTACCACAGGGATTCCAGGTCAACATTAAACTGGAGCCGGTTCTCTTGCTGTGATCTGAAATTCCCTTGGAAAAGGTTAATGGGGAGTAATAACTCTACCTGAGACACACTTCCTCCATCTATCTTTCTGTTCACATTTATACTAGGCTCATCACTGACACAGAAATGGGACAATGAAAAGACTCAGATCTCTAAATCTCTGTGACTCAGATACTGATCAAACCACCTGCCAGTTGAATGAAGTGGCACACATGTATGCAGACAGACAGGTTTATAGAAAACTCCAGGAGTTTCCGTTCTACTTTATGGGAGTATTTAGGCGAAAGGCTTTTGAGATAACAGCATTTCCAAAAGCATTTTTGGCAGGAAAAGCTTCAAGTAATTTTTCAGCTGTATATATGTACGTTAGATCTGTCTAGTCCACTGTTTTCCCTGAAGACAGGTTTGTTCTACAAGGAAGTTTAATCTATCACCTTCCCCTTCCCTCCAATGTTATGCTTGAGTTAAATCATTTCTTTTTGCACAGAAGATATCCTGTACTTTTTTAGTTCTCAGACTATGTAGGCCAAAACAAATTTGGTACCAAAAGTGTAACTAACTTGATTGATTTGAGTGAGGACACAGTAGAAAACAGTAAATTTATATTTTTGACTGGTTTAATACATTGCATATAGTTTTCCATTTTGTTGAAAATTTTTTATAAATCTTGCAATTCTGTTTTTCTGATCTTAAAAACTTCTCCTGAAACCCCCTCACTCATTTCCTTTCAAAAACAGAGTGTTTACAAGTAGGGAATACTAACCTAGTTGAATACTGACTAGTTGAATACTAAATCCAGTAATACCCAAGATTTTTTTTACCCTGGAAGTTTGCACAGCTCTAAATATAAGTAATTTACAATATTTCTGGATGATTGATCATGACTTTTTGCTTCAGAAAACCAGTGAACTGGAATAAAAACATATGAATATTAATTTCTCCAAAATTATGGTCCGTACATTTGTATGAGGCTTTTAAAAGTTATTACCATTGATATACACCCTAACTGACATTCATACAATGTTATAGAAGACATGCACACAGGCAAATTTTCTAACCTAGTCAGTCATGTTATACTTTTAGATCTTTACGTTTTCTTTTCAATCTCATCTTTGTCTTAGAGACTTTGGGGAACAGAGGAAATAAAAAGGTTTTCAATTGAATGTTTTATCACAATTATATAGGATATAACAATTACTTGAGTAATTGCTTTTTGAGGTACTGTCAAAACTCTTGTGTAAACTATGGAAAATGAATGAATATAGAATATAAAATAGAATAATTTTAAGATCACTATCTTGAGCAAGAGGTTATTTTTAAGATCACTATCTTGAGCAAGAGATCAGCACTAGGCTGATTGTGAAAGAACTACAGAATTGCAAATATTGAGTTCCTATTTAACGTTTTAATTTCTTAAAAAGATTTAATTAAAAATAAAATGAGAAAGAGGACATATGTGAGCAGAATTAACTTAAATTTGATTTTTAAAAATATTTTACAGATTTAAAATTTAAACAATCAAATTTTAAATGCCCACCAGCCACTTGCTCACCTTTACCTCTCTCCCTTAGCATTCATTGCTGAGCATAACATAAGCTGGTATGGAATGTCAAACTGGGTCAGCTGTTCCAGCTACATTCCCTCATGGGGAAGGCAGAGTAGGAAGGAGAGACTTCAAACGGTACACAAGCAAGTACTCAGTGATAGCCAAGATACTGGCAAATTGCTGACACTGTTTTAGCCACAAATCCAAAGCACAACATCACAGGGGCTGGTATGAAGAAAACTGACTTTGTCCCAGCCAGACTATACATAACAATGTGGTGGATGTTTCTGATCTAATATTCCAAAATCATAGATTCTCCTAGCAAAGATTTGAAGGTTTGTGTTTGTTTATTAATTCACTTTGTTCCATGATGAGGAAAATTGGTGGACATTTCTCTCAACAAACGCTTAGATTTCCAAGTTGAAGGCTTCAAAGATCCATAGGATGTAGACTAGTAAAATATGTGCTTGATTGAAGTTTGGAAACAAAATGATTAATACAGAATTTCTGCATCTAGAATTACTTCACTGGCTTTAGAGAAAATGTGTATGAGTTTAAATATATACTCTGTGTGGACTGATATATTGACTAGAGCTCAAGGCTGAAGAGTCTGAAGACAAAAACTAAAAAACACACATCAGGAAAAGGAGTTATGAAATCTCAACCTTATGATTTTCATTAGAATAACAGGGCAATAACAGCAGCAGCTCTCATCAGAACGTGAGGCAAGATATGCAGTATCATTAGCCCTATAATATATTCTTCTACAAAAGGTATAATGCTCATGCCAATAGTGATCTTTATATTATCATGGCAAAACTAAAACTCTATGTGTATAATTTGACTATATTGCATGTTGCTGTATGTTTTAACTAGACTTTTAATATGCAGTTTGGAAAGCACAAAAGCAGGGCAGTAATTTCTTTAATTTTATCAAATACATTTTCACTTAACTCTGTGACATTTTTAGTTATATATGTATTATTGGCATTTGTAGTATCTGATGCACATGTTGAAGCTGGTATCATACAAAATATGGGGTTGGAACTAGATGATCTTAAGGTCCTTTCCAGCCCTAACTATTCTATGATTCTATCTGGAACAGGTTGCCCAAAGAAGTTGTGAATGCTCTATCCCTGTCAGTCTTCAAGGCCAGGTTGGATAGAGTCTTGGGTGACAGTTTAGTGTGTGGCATCTCTGCCCATGGCAGAGGGTCCGGAACTAGATGACCTTAAGGTCCTTTCCAACCATAATTATTCTATGATTCTATGATTCCAATATGCAATAATACAAAAAAAAAAAAAAAATTCTGCAAAGATGTTATAATTTTGCTGGTTTCTACATGATAAAAAAAAAAAAATTTAGTGAAACATTTTTTTCCTTGTTATTTTTCACAGTAATAATAAACACTTATGCAGTACTATAACTTGGAATACTTGAAGTAAAACTTTGGAAATCATCATAATTAAGGCAAATGGGGAAAAGACAAAAGTTAAGTAATGTACACTAATATTAGCAAGTAAAGAAAAAACCTCTATTTTTTAATTAAAAGAGTAGTCTGGTAAAGTAAAGTATGCACACATAGAACCTCTTAGGAAAAAGTAATATAAAGGCTGCTGGAATATTGCTATGACACTATCCACCACATCAGCCGACTGTAGTTACCTCTCAGGGAAATTCTCTTTACAAAGAAGATTTAAATATTCGCTGGTTTTGGAGATCCTACCAGAATTCCAGACACAACAGCATATTTGGACAAATTCTAGAAAATTGGGTATATTTCGTGAGATTTCCACCCTATTCACGAAATGAGAAGTTTTCTTTAAGTGTTAAAAATCAAATAAAACACTTCCTAGGGAAAAGGACCACAAAATAAAATCCATGTGAACATAAGTTCTGAAATTATAAAATATTAACAATTGCAAAACAGATTATAGACTTGAACCATGCACTCCCTACACAGTTATTGGAGCCATTTAGCAGCTTTACTGATTTTCTTCTAGTAAAGTCTAGTAAAACAACATCAGGCAATGTCAGCTTTTCCGAGAGAAAGTCAAGAAAACAGAATTCAGATGAACATCCAAGGTGGTGAGGGATTATTTCTAATAACATATATTTCAATAATTGTTTATTTTTGACTCCATCTCCAACAACTCAGAAATTGTTGGGGGCAAACCAGCCACTATACTGTGATTAACATTATATCCATGCAAATGGATGTACACCATATACTAGCAATGAGAAAGCAGCAGCACTTCAGGCACTGCCAGAATAAACAATGCATCTGACATCTTAGTCATAGAGGACAATTCCTGTCAAAAAGCAATTTAATAAACTTAATTAAAGATAAATGGAAGGAAGACTTTTCAGAGCATTCAAAGATTCTGAACTCTTTTAGAAAGCCTTTACCTAATAATCAAACACCATTGTGTGCTTTCAAGAGCACTGAAAGCATTGGTTTGCTTTTAAAGTTCATTGCTTTGTCTTTTAAAAGAACACTGTTTATTAAAGCTTCTGGACCTACAAAATACGAGAAAACCTCCAAGGTTAAGAAACAACTATTCCATGCACCACTCTCCATCCTTTGTATGATTCAATAATAATAACAATAGTAATATTAATAACAACAATAATAATAACAATAATATTAATAGTCCTGGGCTTGTAACATCTTGGGCATTCATGTACTTCTCTTTTTCACGGTCTTGAAGAAAACAAGAATTGATCAGATTTTGTAGGATTTTATTTTAGATGTGGACTGATGACTTAAAATGTTTTGTAAGAATAACAAAACATATTTCTTTCTAGAAGAAACATATTTCTTTCTGTGTCACCTGCCCACCTCTAAGTACTTTCTTTCAATTAGTGAGGTAGTGAGTTATCTTTTTTTTCCTGCAGAAGCACGGATCTTTTTTAGTTCCTCCCCCCCCCCACCTCCAACTCTATGTTCTCTTAAAGAAAAGAATCATGAGGTATACAGTTTGACAAGAAAACCCTTTACTGTGACATTTGGTGTTTCATAGAATCATAGAATAGAAGGTTAGAAGGGACTTCAACAATCATCTTGTCCAACTTTCTTGTCAAAGCATGACCTAGACTAGATGTCGCAGCAACCTGCCTAGCCAGATCTTAAAAGTGTCCAGTGTTGGGGAATTTACCACTTCCCTGGGGAGATTATTCCAATGGCTCATTGTTCTCACTGTGAAAAATTTTCTTTTTGCACACAGTCAGAATCTCCCCAGGAGTAACTTGCACTCACTACCCCTCATCTTTTCCATGTGACTCCTTGTAAAAAGGGAATCTCTGTGTTCTTTGTAGCCACCCTTTAAATACTAGAACATGGTGATGAGGTTTCCCCTGAACCTTCTTTTCTCCAGGCTGAAAAATCCCAGTTCTCTCAGACTTTCCTCATATATCAGGTATGTAAAAAGATTTATGATCAGGTAATTCTGTGCAGTCTACAAGAACAGAACCACATCGTCTAATGTAATCTGATGCAATCTAAAGATTGTTTACTAAACATTTTTAGTATGGTGAGGAATAGCAATATCTAGGTAAATGGTTTTATCCTACTGCAACAGTCTCAGCCCTTCACAGACCCAGGGGCACAGGACACTAATGCTGAACACTGGATGTGTCCTAGTCCTGGCTAGTGGCCTGGCCCCTGAGCAAAATTGTTCCACATTAGGCTCAGCCTTTGTGAGGTGTCTGAGGTCGACAGTGGTGTGTTAATCTCACCTCCCATTGGGCAACTGTCTTCTCTGTTTATTGCATTATAAACTACAAGCTGCTAATGGTCTTGCTAACCATGTAGCCTGGGGCCAATCTCTGACTTATTTTATATCCAATGCCAATTAGCAGTTGTCACCATTTTCATCAGGCTTTCTCTCACCCACTGGTCTCTAACCTCAAATACATCACAAAAATGTGAAGTCAGCAAATATCACATAACATGACAATGTTTGTCTACTGCTTCTTTGTTTTCCAGCTCATCCTTAGGTAGTCTACTCAGACTTCGTAAATTTACCCAAGGACTACTTTATTTGAGCAGTGATTTAGGGTAGACTTCACACACTGACAATGTTTAAAATGAATTTTCTACAACTTTTTTAATTGTGAGTAAGTCAGCTAACAATTAGGCCAGGTTTCTTGATATTCCCTAAAAATACACGATAAAATAACATGCTGGTACTTATGCACAGGCAGGTCTCTACACATATAGGTAGTTTAAGAATTTTATATGGTTAGTTTCATAAGAAGCCTTTACAGCCTAGTCCAATTTTAGCACTGAAGATAAAATCAGGGTTCACTCTGGTTGGTCCCTAAACTGTCATCTACAAGATAAAATAAGAAATTACATATGTAAACAAAATAAAGGTGGGCCAAGATAGCCTTTGGTTGTTTGTGATCAGTTCTTATATCTGGGATTGCAAACTTCATTTCTATTTACCTTTAGTGATCTATTTTCATTGTGGACTCTTCTGTCCTGTCTACCCTAACGTGCATGTATGCAATGCTGCATTCCTAGGCTGTCTAAATTCGGGTATTTCCCAACAGCAACTGCTTTAATGGTTAAGACCATTAGGAGAAAAAAAAAAAAAAAAAAAGAAATATTATTGACATATCAGTTATGCATTGTTTAGCATATATTATATAATAGCACAGGGAAATAATAACTATGTGGTGTGATAGGTATTCATGTCACTGAAGAAACAAAGTCTCAGCCTGCATGGAGGTGAGGTAAAAAAATGCAGCACTGTTACTCAGCATGAAACAGATTTTGGCACAGAAGTACCTCCAGTGAGGGCAAACTTTTGGTCTTGTTTGTTTTGATAGCTATCACAGAAAACAACTTTTCAAATAAACAAGGAAATAATTTTAAAAGAGCAAAAAGAGGAAACCTCATCAGGGGAAACAGATTGGCAAGAAACATAAAAAATTACTTTAAAATACACAAAAGTTGAAGGCTCATTCTGGCAGTGGGTGAAAGATATTTTTCGTTACTCTGTTATGTGATAGAGTGGTAAGAATGGGTTACACTGTTCTGCTTATTGATATCAAGGTAGTACTTACTGATACCAAGTGCAGTGCCCTGCACCTGGGTTGGGTCAATCCCAAGCACATACACAGGCTGGGCAGAGAATGGACTGAGAGCGGGGCAGAGAATGGACTGAGAGCTGAACAGGGAATGAGGGAGTTGGTTGATGAGAAGCTCAACATGAGCAGGCAGTGTGTGCTTGCAGCCCAGAAAGCCAATCGTATGCTGGGCTGCATCAAAAGAAGTGTGCCAATGGGTTGAGGGAGGTGATTCTGCCCCTCTGCTCTTATAAGACCCCACCTGCAGTACTGCATTCACCTCTGGAGCCCTAACACAGGAGGGATGTGGATCTGCTTGAGTGAGTTCAGAGGAGGCTGTGAAGATGATCAGATGGCTGGTGTACCTCTCCTATGAGAACAGGCTGAGAGAGTTGGGCTTACACAGCCTGGAGAGTGGAAGGCTCTGGAGGAAAATCTGCTTGTGAGGCTGGTGAGACACTGGAACAGGCTGCCCAGAGAAGTTGTGGGTGCCCCATCCCCGGCAATGTTCAAAGCCAGGTTGGATAGGGCTTTTGAGCAACCTGGTCTAGTGGAAGGTGTCCCTGTCCATGATAGGGCTTGGAACTAAACGATTTTTAATGTCCTTTCCAACTCTAACTATTCTATGATTCTATGATACAGCTTTCCAAATTCAAAGCAACTTAATTTTCCAATAAATGATTTCAAAGTTCCAGAGATTGTAAGTTAAAAAGTGTTGACCCCACTCAAATTCTGCAACAACTTTGCATGTCACTGAAAGTTTTATCTACCAAACAATGAATCAACTAATTATAACAGTCAATAGGCAACTTTAACTAAAATTAAGTTTCAGTGATATGTGATTAATCTATTTTAAGATTTTACCTATCAAATATTTGACATACCAGTTTTATTTATTTTCATAATTCTACAGACTAATTGAGCTTTCTCTTAACTTTGTTAAACTAAACATTTAGTTTGACTTCCATATTAAAAGGCCTGTACTGATATCTTGTATTTCTATATATATTTGAGTATTCACTCAATTTAGTTACATCTTTTATAACCTACATCCAGACTATTTTGACAATTACCTTTTTTTTTTCTCCTTAGTTTTAAAAACGTATTTAAGTCCCTTCCCATCTCTTTGGTTCATACTCATATCTAGTTATATTTAAAAAAAAATCTTCAAATTAAAATCTGTTTACGTTACTGGCTTAAATATGAGTTGCTAAATTCTAAATAATTTATAATAACAATGCAAATGCTTTTGTGAACAGAATTAGAAGTGATATTTTTTCTATTATAAAAAGGCATTCTCACCTACATTAAATCTCATTTTAATATTTCATTATATTTAATATAGAAAATGCATTTTTAAATAAGTTCCAGGCATCTTTATTATTATGCAATTGGGTTTTACCCATGTAATAACATTTTCTTGTTTCCTTTTTTTTTGAGAGAGTGAAGTTTTTTCCTCCAGTACTCAGCAGCATAAAAGACACCCCGTCACCTTGTTGTCAAAATGCTCTATGGCCATTGTAGGAAGTAATTTAGACTTTCTACTGTCTGTCTTAGGATATTGATCTAAGAAGGATTTAAACATAATTTACCTCCAAGATTATTAAGAGTCTAGACTGTCAAAAATTCAAAAGCAACCAAACAAAACCCCAGGTAATCCTACCCTTGACAGTTTACTGCTCCAACTCCTGTTATCCTATGCAGGCTCCTTGAACAAAACAGGAAAATAGTTTTTACATCTTAAATATGTTAAATCTTCCCAAAGCTTTCCAGTTCTCAGTTCCCCTTTTTATAATCCACTTCTGGCAGTGTGTAGATTCTAAATGACTTTGTGGTATTGCTTGTATCCCCAGTATTAACTCTTCGCATCTTTAAGTATTTTGGGATTTCAGCACTTATTTATCATGACATCTCTTGCAAAAGAAAAAACAAAAAAAGCAAAACAACAGAGCTCTCAGAAGCTTTGTTTGCTATCTTATGATTCTCTCCCTGCTGGCTGCATTTAACTGGACTTTACTCTGACTGATTGCTATTACTCAAGTTCTTCTATTATGAAGAAAAAAATTGCATCCCTGAGAAGTTGCAAATATGAAAGACACACAGTGACCAGACCTTCACTTTCTCTGGGAAAGATACTCCTTGGCTTCCTTTGCATCAGAAGTTCCACTGAGACAAATATCAGAATAAGAATGATTTGTACTTTGATTTTAAAAGATATATATCTTCTTTTGTAAACTTCTATATGATCCAACAAGGAACAGATAAGACATGATAGATTCCCACGACTATACTTATTTATTTGAACTACAAATGTCAAACAAATCATGAGATTAGTGCAATTAAATAAAATATCAAATGCTACTTTTTACTTGTTTTGTGTGTTTAATGCTTTTAGTCAAAATTACTATGCTATACACCAGTGAATGGAGAAACAAATACTTTAAATGAATGCACCTAGAATGCATTAAATGAATGCACCTAGAATGCAAGAGTGGACAGCTGCACAGAGAAGTCAGAGAGCTTCTTAATTATTAGAAATGAGTGTTGAATCCCTATCAAGGAGTCTTAAAAGAAGAATAATAGGCTTCTAAGTTCAAGGACAAGTAGTAACAAATTATGTCAATACAAATACTGATCTACTTCAGCCCCTTGGCATCTTTTGTTTTACTTTGGTTTCTCAATGAAGACACAAACACCTGTTCTTGCAGCAGGTGATATTTGTTTATTATAGCTGTTCCTGCTGAGCTTTAATGAGCCTGCAGCTGCAGAATCCAGAGTAAGTAACAGTTTATAATACCAGATTTTCATATATCAGCAGTATTGGTCCAGAAAAAAAAAATTTCATACTTCATTTCCATCATATGTTACCAATCATGTAATTTCCTTCTCACATTCCAAGTTGCTAATTAAAGAGTGAATTCAGTTATAATGCTAGTAAATGAAGTTCTGAATGTTGCATCCCAAGGGTGATATTCGATTATGTTCTCCTGCTTCAAAGTCTCCAATTTTTTGGAAGATTCCCAAACCTCTGCCATTTTGTAGTCTTGCCATTCTTTACTTTGAAAAGGGTTGTTCAGGGAAAATCAAGAAGCTTAAAAAAACAAAAGTCAAGGAACAAATTAACAATATGTAAATCCCTCCATTCAGATGCAATTGAAATAAGAAAAAAGTACTCATGGGACAAGAGAAGTAGGGTAAAAATTTTCTATAGAGAACTAAGAACAGAAGGTAAGAACACTGAAGCAATTATATAGAGTCATTATTAAGAAAGTATTCCTCTATAGTGAGGTATGTTTTCAGGGTTTGCTCTTACTAAAGTGTCTTCTATTAGTGACCAGAATGCAATGTTACTTAGTTATATTTATTATTATTAACAGAATGAAGCCATTGGCTTCAGGCTGCTAGACACTGTGCAAAAATCTCATATTAATTTTGTTTAATATTAAAGCAACTGTTCAATAAGGGTTACAGAATGAAATAATTTGCTTAAAATACATGAAGTGTAAGGTTCAAGAAAGTGAGATTTTACTGTGTTGAGTGACAGATAGTTGCCTTAGTGTATCAGTTCAACTTTTAAGTTTCTGTTTTTTTAATTGCAAGTGAAGTTTTAAAGTAGAAGTTGAGAGGGAGAAGAGGAAGAAGGAAAAAACAAACAAACAAACAAAAAAAAAAACTTAATCCAAGTGTTTGACAACTCCTTTAAGGAGGGAAAAGGAGAAAATTACGCCACCTTAACACCAAATAGTGTGAGTACAAGAAAAATCTCATGCAGGTAAAGTAGCATTCATAGTCTTAGCTGTTATTCTGTTACTAAGCAAAGTTTTAATATCTTCTGTAAAAGTAAGATATGACTACATCACTTTTCTACTTTGCAATTGTTATTTTATGACTATAAAGATTCATCTCTTCAAAGAGATTAAATGACCTCATTGTAACCAAAAATATCAGATTGACCACTGAGCATGTGATAACATTTCAAAGGAGAATCTGATGACATTGTCAGGTTTACATGTCATGTGTATGGCTTTCAGTTTTTTGCAGTAAAATCAGGCCTTGTAAAATTGCCTAGGTGAAGTTGAAAGATGAAATATCTTATAACTCCCGTGATATTTCATGGAGTATGTAATGTTCCGATATAATTTCACAGACTAATCTACGCATGCTTAGAAAAGCAAACAGTACCTTACTTCATATCACAGAAACATAAGATATAAAACACACTGCAAAACAACCTGTAACTGAGACTCACCCTCTTAGTCAAGATGTATCTATTCAAGTTTTCCAAATTCAGATCAGAACTGTGGTTTTTAAGCAAGTTTTTTCATCATTCCTACTTACTAGCTTTGGCTTTCTGTAGATTCCTTCCAGATGCAACTAAACTGATAGATATGTTCCAGAAGCACATCTAACAATTACAGGTATATACCTACTTAAAACACACTGAACTAAAATCCTCTGAATTATATATATGCAGATGGGGGCTTTCAACAGCAAAAGAATCTCTCCTACTGCTGGAGGTTATTGAGATGAACCCAGTAGATCACTCTTGTTGATTACTGGAATTAGTGATAATCAAGATAGTAAGAACTGGTCTATGTCATACTGAATCCTTGCCTCCAGTAAGCAAGGGGACATTATGAGTAGGGAAATCTTCAAGTGGACCAGGTTGCTCAGAGCCCCATTCAACCCAATCTCAAATGTTTCCAGAGATGGGGCATCTACAAACCCTCTGGGCAGCCTGTTCCACTCTCACTGTAAAAAAATTTCTTTTTTATATCTAGTCTAAGTATACCCTCTTTCAGTTTAAAATCATTACCCTTTGTTGTATCACAACAGGTCCTGCTAAAAATTTTGTCCCCATCTTTCTTATAAGCCACCTTTATGTACTGAAAAGCTGCTATAAGGACTCCCCAGACCCTCCTCTTTTCCAGGCTGAACAACCCCAGCTCTCTCAGCTTTTCGTCATAGGAAAGGTGCTCCAGCCCTGTGATAATTTTTGTGATCCTCACAGGTCCATGCCTTTCCTTTGCTGAATGCACTTCTCCAGATGGGGTCTTACCAGACTGGACAGAAGAGCAGAATCACCTGCCTTGATTTGCTGGACACACTTCTTTTGATGCAGACCAGGTTACAGTTGGCCTTCTGGGCTGTGAACACACAATGCCACATCATAATCTGTTATTCATCCAGCAATACTGCTAAGCCCTTCTCCTCAGGCCTTCTCTCAATCCCCTTCTTATTCTCCAGCCTGTATTAGATACTGCGAGTTGCTCTGACCCAGGTGCAGAACCTTGCACTTGGCCTTGTTTAACCTCGTAAGGTTCACATGGCCCCACTTCTTGTCCAGGTCTTTCTGGGTGGCATTCCGTCCCTCAGGTCTGTCAACTGCACCAGTCAGCTTTGCGTTGTCTGCAAACTTGCTCAGCGTGAACTCAATCCTAATGTTTATGTCATTGATGAAAATAGTACCAGTCCCAGTAAGGACCCCTGAGGGATAGCCCATGTCACCAATATTCATCTTGATATTGAGCTGTTGATCACTACCTTCTGGATGCAGCCATCCTGCCAACTGCTCATCCACCAAACAGTCCACCAATCAAATTAGTATCCCTCCAATTTAGAGAGCAGAATGGTGTGGGGGACTGTGTCAAAGACGTCACAAATGCCCAGATAGACAACATCTGTAGCCCTTCCTTTGTCCATTGAGGTAGTCACTGCATCACAGAATGCCACTAGGTTTGTCAGCCAGGACTTGTCTTTGTGAAGCCATGCTGGCTGTCTTGATTCACTTCCTGCCCTTATGTTACTATTTCTTAATTTAAGTATATGAACAATTTTTCGTATGCAAGAGCCAGATTTTCCTCTGAATGTGCTGAAAGATGTAACTAATATCTGTCAGCAATACAGGAACCCCCCCTGCATCATTAGTGACATAAAATGGATTCCATGGGATGATCTCAGCTTCTACAGGCTGATCACCAGTGTGGTGATCTGCTCTACTCTGGACATCCATATGCTGCAGTGTGACAACCTGTGTCACCATGGTCTTCACAATGGCCTGCAGAGGAATCTCTGCTCCAGCACCTGGAGCACCTCTTCGCATTCCTTATTAACTGACCTTGATGTCTGCAGGGTTGCTCTCACATATTCTCACTCCTCTCTCCCACACAGTATTTTTTATACTTTTTAAAAATATGTTATCTCTGAGGCATTATTAACATCACTGATGGGATCAGCTTTGGTCAGCAGGTCAGTCTGTCTTAGAGCTGTCTGGAAGTGTCTCTGTCTGATGTAGGGAAAAATTCTGTTGTCTTGTAGAAGTCACGACTGCAGCCCCCTTGCCTGCCTTGCCAAAAATTTGATACTTAAAATCAACACAAAGGGTGTGGCAATATGGACCAATATTCAACCTGAAAGAAACTTCGAAAAGCCAGCTTTCCAGTGGAGGTGCTCATTCATATTATATGTTAATGCAGCATCATAAACACAGTATTATGCTATACAGAAATTTAAACATAGTATCATAGAATCATAGAATAGTTAGGGTTGCAAAGGACCTTAAGATCATCTAATTCCAACCCCCCTGCCATGGGCAGGGACACCTCACACTAAACCATCTCAACCAAAGCTTTGTCCAACCTGGACTTGAACATTGCCAAGGATGGAGCATTCACAACTTTCCTGGGCAACGCATTCCAGTGCTTCACCACCCTAACAGGAAAGAACTTCTTCCTTATATCCAACCTAAACTTCCCTTGCTTAGGTTTTAACCCATTACCCCTTGTCCTATCAATACAGTCCCTAATGAAGAGTCTTTCCCCACATCCTTGTAGGCCCCCTTCAGACATTGGAAGGCTACTATGAGGTCTCCATGCAGCCTTCTCTTCTCCAGACTCAACAGCCCCAACTTGCTCAGCCTGTCTTCATACGGGAGGTGCTCCAGTCCCCTGATCATCCTCGTGGCCCTCCTCTGGACTTGTTCCAACAGTTCCATGTCCATTTTATGTTGAGGACACCAGAACTGCACACAATACTCCAAGTGAGGTCTCACGAGAGCAGAGTAGAGGGGCAGGATCACCTCCTTCGACCTGCTGGTCACTCTCCTTTTAATGCGGCCCAGGGTATGTTTGGCTTTCTGGGCTGTGAGTGCACACTGCCTGCCCATGTTCATTTTCTCATCGACCAACACCCCCAAGTCCTTCTCTGCAGGGCTGCTCTGAATTTCTTCTCTGCCCAACCTGTAGCTGTGCCTGGGATTGCTCTGACCCAGGTGAAGGACCTTGCACTCGGCTGGGTTAAACTTCATAAGGTTGGCATCAGCGCACCTCACAAGCATGTCAAGGTTCCTCTGGATGGTATTCCTTCCATCCAGTGTATCAACCGAACCACACAGCTTGGTGTCATCGACAAACTTGCTGAGGACACACTCAATCCCACTGTCCATGTCAGCAATGAAGATGTTAAACAAGAGCGGTCCCAACACAGATCCCTGAGGGACACCACTCATTACAGGTCTCCAGCCGGACATTGAGCCATTGACCACAATTCTTTGCATGTGGCCATCCAGCCAGTTCTTTATCCGTTGATTGGTCCACCTATCAAATTGATGTCTCTCCAATTTAGAGACAAGGATGTCGTGTGGGACAGTGTCGAACGCTTTGCACGGCTCCAGGTAGATGACATCAACTGCTCTAACCCTGTCCATCAGTTTTGCAACCCCATCATAGAAGGCCACCAAATTGGTCAGGCAGGATTTCCCCTTAGTGAAGCCATGCTGGCTGTCACCAAGCACCTTGTTGTTTTGTCATGTGCCTTAGCATGCTTTCCAGGAGAATCTGCTCCAAGAATTTGCTAGGCACAGAGGTGAGACTGACTGGTCTGTAATTCCCCTGGTCATCCATTTTCCCCTTCTTGAAAATGGGGGTTATAGTTCCCTTTTTCCAGTCATCGGGAACTTCACCTTACTGCCATGATTTTTCGAATATGATGGACATTAGCTTAGCAACTTCATTTGCCAGCTCCTTCAGGACCTGCGGATGGATCCCATCTGGTCCCATGGACTTGTGCATGTTCAGATTTTTAAGATGGTCTCGAACCAGATCCTCTCCTACAGTGGGCCTATGGTCTTCATTCTCACAGTGCCTGTGTCTGGCTTCCAAGACTTCGGTGGTGTGGTCAGAGCATTTGCCAGTGGAGACTGAGGCTAAAAAGTCATTAAGAACCTCAGCATTCTTCAAATCCAGGGTAGCCAGTTCTGATAGCTTCCAGAGGGGGCACACCATCTTCATTTAGTTTGAAGTTCTGCTGTTTGCAGATTCCCGCTCCTGTTTTTTCAGCATGGTTACTCTGAAACCAAGTGTTGGGGATTTGGTTTTGTTGTTTGTTTGTTTGGGGTATTGTTTGCTTGTTTCAAATCTTCATTGTTCTTTATTATATTCCTAAGACATTAGGAGCTTTAATACCCTTAGTCCTGACCACTAGAAATATTGTAAAGGAAAGAAAGTAAAGAATAAATATGTGGTTCTTAATTAGACACCAAATTAGGACAAGTGCTATGAAGGACACAGTCATTTTAAGCATGTCTTGAGAGAAGAATGTCAATGATCAATGCAGTTTTTCCTTTGTTAAGGGAAGGGAGAGAGTGGAAAAGACATAATTGAAGTCTTTTAGTCCTTTTTTTATTTTAGCCATTCTTTCATTAGTTTGCACTTCCTGGTGGGAAAAATTGTGATTGTTCCAATTGAAGGTATGAAAAATAGATATTTGTATAATGTTTTCTCTAATTATGACATGGTAACATAATTTCTTTAAAATCATGCTGCTACGTTTTTATTTTTATGAAAAATGTCATCCTTATTCAAGTTATCACCATACTGAAAGATTAGATCTAATATTGCATAGAGACATAGAAAACACTGAAAGTTAATTCAACATTTTTTAGCTTTTGCTTTTCATCATAGATGAAGCAGACACGGTGAATGTTTCTGTCTTTTCTACTACCTTTAAGGCATAACAAGAACCTCACTCAATAAAAGGTCACATGAACAGTCATTAACAGAGACAATATTTGTCCTGGGAGTGCTTTCTTTCCTAAGCTGAAATTTTGCTGCTGAACTCATTATATTATATATTAACCCCTAATTTTAAATTTTGTATATCCCCATGTGCTGCTTTTAGCTGAGGTAGAGTTAATTTTCATCATGGTAGCTATTTTGGGGCTGTGTTTTGTATTTGTGCTGAAAACATCATTGATAACATGGGGATGTTTTAGTTACTGCTGAGACCTTCTTACACAGTCAAGGCTTTTTCTGCTCCTCACCCCACCCCACCAGTGTAGAGGCTGGGTGTGCACAAGGAATTGGGAGAGACACAGCTGGGACAGCTGACCCCAACTGACCCAAGGGATATCCCATACAATATGGTGCCATGCTCAGCATACAAAGCTGGGGGAAGAAGGAAGTAGGGTATATTGGGAGTGATGGCGTTTGTCATCCCAGGTAACAAGCATGCATGATGGACCCCTGCTTTCCTGGAGATGGCTAAACACCTGCCTGCCCACGGAAAGTAGTGACTGAATTTCTTGTACTGCTTTATTTGTGTGTGCAGCTTTTGCTATACCAATTAAACAGTCTTTATCTCATCCTATTACAGTAAATCTCCAGTATTTGTTATGTTTGAGTCCCCCTGACCCACCTTATAACAGCTTTTATGACAATGTCTTCAAGATACTGCACAGCATGCATCATCCAAACGTGCCCTCTCCAATAACCCAGTTCTTATAACACACTACTTACAAACCCACCAGACTTGAACCAAATCAAGGTCATGATGAATTGTCTTCACCATATTAATTAGCACCAATTCAAAGTCCTAATTTAACTTCATTAACTTAGAAAATAATGATTTCCTTAAAGGATAGTAAGAGCTACTCATAATTAAATAAATCCTTAAGAAGCTGAGATAATTTTGAAAGTTTGAGCCCTAGTTTTCAGAATATATATGATACTTGAATATAAATAAGTGATATTATCAAAATTCAACTTCAAGAATTCTTGCTGAAATGATGCCAGATCACTAGGTCAAGACCACTCTCCCGTGAGACATAGCAATATTCAAGGGAATCCAACAAATATAGGTTTTAAAAATTATACAAAAATTGTTTAATTTGCACTTTAGAAGCCACTCTGATCTATAGCATCATTTTTTGAAGCTGGATAGCATTCCAAATAGCCTTGAATATCAGATAAACATTGAAATTTCAAATCTGGGAAAAGTGAATGATCTTTGGCACATTATAACGATCCAGTCTGTTCTATTTTATAAGCCATAGAACTTCATCTTGAATTGCTTGACTAAGTTAGAATTTGCTGAAACAACAACCCATCTTCCAGAAAATTTAAGTGATACATTTATAATTAAACTATCAAAGCAGTAAGTAGCTAAGACGTAGGCGGCAATTTTATGAACGGTACCATATTCCAAATCACCTTCCTCTCTCCAGCCCAAACAACTGTATAAGTATGGTCACTTTTACTTCAGTCTCAAGAGGGGTTTCAAATCACTCATCTAGAGCTACCCTGTAATAATTCACCTGTTCTATAACTGTGCACCTGAAAGGCTGCAATGCCTACAAACTGTATGTTTTCAATTTTTGTTGAAAGTTAAATATTTCAGTGTCCTTTAAACTTATGTTTTCTCACTTTTAGCCATGCAGTCTCACTTTTGCATTTGCAAGCGATATCACCAAGTTTTCTGTGTGCACCTCAAAAATCAGCTTCACAGGTGTTTTCTCCATATAGATGCTATATCACTGGATGGTAAGCTGGGCACTGAATAAAAAAGGGAGTAATACTGCATAAAACTCTGTATATGCATAATATGCATAAAACTATGCCATATGTCATCTCCTTAACAAGAAAGTGGGCCACAGTCCTTCACATTTCTCACATTTGGCTTATGCATCCACATTAACATAATTTCTACTTTCTTCACACTACACAAAGTTTAGAAACTTCCAGAAAGAAGTTGAGATCATTGTTTAATACCAAACAGCAGAATTTCCTAAAAAGAACCTAGGGATCCCAAGTAAGATGTGGATTGGCACAGGATAGTTGATCTTTCCCTAATTTTTCAGAACTTTCTAAAGATTTTCATGGCTCTCTGAGACAGACCTTACATATACATACTTGAAAACGATTCTACATTCACACAGCATGAATTAGAAAAATATTCAGAGGTGAAAAACAGACCTTAATCCATGCTCAAAGTAATAGATATGTGACTAGGGTGAGCTGGAAGTAGCTTGGAACCCCATGAATTTCCAAATTCTACAGAGGAAGGAAAGAAAGGAGTATTAAAACTACACAATCAAAAAAAATCACAGATTATTTTGAGTTCACAAAAAGCACCATTTAGGTTTCGATCCAGCATTTTAAGAAAACCTCTGGATTTATGGTAGGTGTTAATTTCAATAATAAATGTGGAGCAACATTGTGCCACATCACCCCCATTCCACCTATTAAATATCACACTGCATTTAACAAAAGACTTCATGTTAAAAAAAAAAAAAAATCTCCATTTTATAAGTCATTGTTTCCATATTCCCAGGGAGTACATTGTAACCCAGATAGTCTACAGACACTTCAAAAATTAGGATGCTTTAAGACTTAAAGAATATTACATACAAAGTGCATATCAACATTTAATTCTGAAAATAAATTTCTTTAACCTAAATTTATTTTTTTTTTTTCTGGAAGGAGCATAAATACATCTATATCTGCTAAGAAGTTTGACATGAGGTTCTTAAGTGCTTTCTAAATCCATTTGATGTCTTAAGTGTCAATATAATTGTAGTGAAAGTCTAGAAGACACTGTCAGTGGCATCGTGCCAGAGAGGAATAATGGCATAGTTATTTTGCTAAGAAGGATAATAATGATTCTCTAACAACTATGACAATGTGCAATGAAGAAATATATATTGATTTTTCCTTAATCATCTGAGACTTTATCCTGAAGAGACTGGGATCAAATTAATCCATTTTAAAAATATCAAAGTCCCTCAAAAAAAAAAAAAAAAAAAAAAGACTGCAAGAGAGTGGTTTGGTATTCTTTATTTACTTTAAACACAGCAAGCCTGTGTAGCACCAGTTATCTTTCTGTTTGGGTCTTTTTTTTTTTCCATACTTGCTATGTAGGGAAGCATAGTATATGTTTAAGCCATGAATATATTGTAATGGTTCTCCACATTGTTATGTAGACTCAGACACATTCGTATATATTTTGTTTTTTTTTTTTAATTAACTGGAATTAATGGTTTAAATGTTTTCCAGCAGGTCATTGCTGGGTCAACAGGACACAGGTTTAAAGATGGTTGAGCAATTACATTAGTTTACCTTTAACCACAACAGATATTTATCATAAGTGGTTTAAGTATTCTTAATTAGCCTCAGCATTTTCATATGAAAATAAAAATGCCACTTGACATTTCTAGAGCACTGCCTGTTTGTGGATTTCAGAGTGATCCAGCAACAACAATTTTCTTTAGAATTTGAAGTTTCACAGTTGCTTAATACAACCTTCACAGCAGGTTGTAGAGAGGTAAGTGTGGGTCTCATCTGCCAAGTAACAAGCTATAGGACAAAAGGAAATGACCTCAAGGTGCTACCAATAATGCTGATGGGCCTCAAAGATAACCACAACGTTTGTTAAAGGAAGGATGCCTGTGTCACAGAATTTGTTTTCTGGAATCGTGTCAGGGCATCAGATTTCATAACTGACCTATTTCAAGATGAAATAAAAATGAAACTTCAGTACACAGGTGTCGTGGTTTAAACCCAGTCAGGTAGCTTGTTCACTCACTCCCAGTGAGTGGTGCCGAGCTGACAACAATCGAGGTCCGTGTCCGTCTCCCCCCCCCGCCTCCCCGCACCGGGGCTCTCCCCTTCCCCGCTCCCGGAGGAACGGGGAGGAGGATCGAGAGAGTGCAACTCCTACGGGTTGAGACAAAAACAGTCCAGCAACATCACCACCGCTACTATCAGCTACAACAATGATAAGGGAAAATAACATACGATGAGCTCCACCCGGAAGCCCCTTTGTACCCCTCAATACTGAAGATTTTGCTTCCTTGGCAGAGCATGAGCCTCACAGAAGTTAGCAACAACCGAGAAAGCTTCACCAACACTGTTCTCAAACTGGAAGTCAAAACACAGCACTGTACCAGTTAACACAAAGGAAAAACATGACTGCTACTGCGGAACCCAGGACAACAGGCCATCATGGCTTTGTAAATACTGAAGATTTTGCTTCGGAAGTTAGAAAGTTGAATAGACAACGTAGCAAGTGTATAACAACCAACCAAGAAACATAAAGGTCCATTTATTAAAATCACATAGGAAGGTAAATATCTGCCACAGGATCCTGATTAGTCAAATTACCTAAGATAAACTTTTTATGATGTTAACTGATGTTAAAATTACCTAAGATAAACTTTTTATGATGTTACCATGTTAAATTTTTCTGGAGATTTAGTTTGTTACATCTAAGAGACACCTTCTTGAATAAGACATAGCAAACAAAACCAGTGTGTGGAGCAAATGATTTGTGCAACTAGCAGTTTGGAGAATAAATAAAGACATGGGAAAGAGACTGTCACAAAGACTAATCCTCACTGTGACAGTGAGTTTGAAAAAGGCTTGTGCAGTTTTGTAACTGCAGTAAGTATTTCACCTTACTGTGAGGGTAAGGCAAAAAACTCCTATGGTACGATGCTGAAGGAGAGCCTCATGAATAAAATAATTCTGTATTCAGGGTAGACCTTTGACACTGCAGAAATACGTGTTAGAATTATGCATTGAATGGTGAAGATAATGAGAAATATTATACAGCTGTCATACTTTCTCAATATATATTACAGTCACACAGAAACCATGTTTCTCTCACTTTATATGTATTTATACACAAAGGCAAACTATACACGTGTCTACAGAGCATCCATATATGGATATGTATATATGTATGTGTTTGTACAAGTGTGTGTATGTACATATATATATATATATGTATAAGTACATATACACACCCACAAATGCTACCTTTTCTTTAGCATAGATAGCATGGCTGTGTGTTTAGTAAATCTTCCAGAGAAAAAGGTTATCAGCTTTTTACTCCAAATCCAAAATAATAACAAAATTTCTACCAAGATGTAATCTCAAACAAATAAACAATAAAACAAAAACCTGAAACAGTTAAAAAATTTATGTAAACCTTAAAGCAACAGAGATTTATAAACAGCCTTTCTTCCTTTGTTTTGATGCCTGGACTGTTCTGGTCCAAATTCTGCCAGTATTCATCTACTCCATTCCTGCAAATATTATTAAGAGAAGCTAACATGACTGTAAACAAAAATCCAGGTAAAATGGATTTTTAATCTTTAAGCCTGAATGGGTAAAATCATACTTTCTGAGTTAAATCTGAACATTTGGATTATCTACCTATGATAATCTTGTGGAAGCTCTCCCTAAGTAGAGAATCTGATCTCCATCAATATTTGTCTTGTGAAAAAAGACTGTTTCAGTGTCCTGGCTTGTTTCAGCTTGTTACTTCTCATAACCCTACAGCTGTCATGCAGATTAAAAAGTTAAAGGTATATGAGGAAGTCGATATTGGCTGTGGAATAATATTTTTAAAATTCTAAAAAAGGAACTGATCTTATTTAGAGGACTAAAACATCTGGAGAAAAAAGATAGACCATATGATTTTTTTTCTCTTAGTATGTACAGAAGTTTAATTATTCTTCCCCATCTGTGTAAGTATACATAAGTATAGCTTATAGTTAATGACAACCTTGATTCCCTTTCACAAATAATATTATTTTCTTCTATTAAATTGCTGTAGGAGTTCTGCGGGATACAAGTCACTAATTCTCTTTAACCTCACAATAATGTTTTTCTGCAGTTCTTTTCTTTTTTTTTCCATATTGTTGATTACATTATGACCTGTTGAAACAAAGACTATTTCTTAATGTTTATTTGGAGTTTATTTAGAATGGTAGGATTGTGATCTAGATCAGAATTTTTAGAAAACAATAACAAAGCCTATTTGCCATTTGTCTTATTTTATCAAGATATATAGGTATGTAAGAATTTTCACTTAGAGAAAATAATGTCTCCAGCTACATCCCTTAATGTATTCTAACTGGACTATTCAGCTGGTCTTGTGAAATTTGAAACTGAAAACTATTTTACACTGACACATTTCTGATTATATTAAAGATCTGCTTTTCAAATAAAGACCTAAATTCACAAACATTAACACAGAGCTTTACAGATATGCCTCAAATGAATTCTTAGACTATTATTTCAAGCCTATTGCTATGGTAAGCTGTTCTACTATGACTTTTTTGCTTGTATCAATAAAAAGGATTTTTTTTTTTCTATTACAAATAATAGGAACAAACTAAAAACAGCTCTAAAGTGCAACCTGCAACAACAGATATGTCTAGACTGGTATATTATTATTATATGTCATAAGGTTTTTTTGACATATTTGTATAATACAAATGTTTGTATGTACTTTCTACTTTGGGAAGAATAGGTTATGGAAGCTGAGAAATATTCCAGAAATGGCCTTATGTCTCATGAGTACATAATGAGCATTCTTGCACAGTTATTTTGATGATTAAATGTTCTGCTAAATTACAGTCTAGAAACAGATTCTGTTATTGTTTCTACAAGCAACAAGCTGAAACAATTAGCATTGTCAGGGAAGACTACAAGACCTTACATGTATTGCAGGAGAGCAGAATGTGGCTGAAAGTAATGAAACCTACACAGAAGTTATACTGATTACTTCTTCCATTTCTATACAAAGCTTTTCTACTTCATACAACTGGCTTTGTTAGAGAATAGGAAAATTTAAAATTGCCATCAAAGAAACACTGTTGTTTAAAATTCTTTATATCTATAAAAGTAAACAGAAATCTTGTTGTGGTTTAAACCCAGTCAGGCAACTTGTTCACTCACTCCCAGTGAGTGGTGCCAGGCTGACAGCAATCGAGCCCGCTCCCCCCCCCCCCCCCCCCCCCCCCCCCCCCCCCCCCCCCCCCCCCCCCCGGGGCTTTCCCCTTCTCCACTCCCAGAGGAACGGGGAGGAGGATCCAAAGAGTGCAACTCCTACGGGTTGAGACAAGAACAGTCCAGCAACCAATGTACAACACAAATCACCACCGCTACTACCAACGACAGCAATACTAAGAGAAAACAAGGGAAGAGAATACGATACCACCGGCCAAGAAACAAGTCCCACCCGGAAGCCCATGTCCTTATGGGTAACTCCCAGTTACCCCCCACCCCGGGCATGACGTGCTGTGGTATGGAATACTTCTTTGGCTAGCCTGGGTCAGGCGCCCTGTCTCTGCTTCCTCATGGCTTCCCCTCCTCCCTGGCAGAGCATGAGCCTCACAAAGTCCTTGGTCAGGGTAAACATCACTTAGCAACAACCGAAAACATCGGTATCACCAGCACTGTTCCCAGGCTGGAAGTCAAAACACAGCACTGCACCAGCTACCACGAAGGAGAAACATGACTGCTACTGCTGTACCCAGGACAAATCTTCATGGTATTGTAAGACATTCATAGCTGACACCAGGGCTCCACAAATTTCAGCCTCAGATTTGACACATATTTGACCTAATATATAGTTTCTATATAAGAGTTGAAGTGATTGATCTCTGACACTTGTACTATCAGCTAGAATGTGTAAAAAACAATAGCAGAAAGTTAATATGGAAAGATAAATAGACCACTCCTTAAGAGGCACGGAGCCTTAAGAAGAACAAACGAGAAAGATTGGCACAAATAGGCATTTCCTAAGAAAATAGCTTTCAGCAAAGCTGTCAAATATCTAGGAAGAAAACCAGACAGAAAACATATTTTAAAAAGTTGTGTGAGATTTACAAATCAAATTGCTCGCTGTTTTTTAGCACAGACCTCAAAAAAAATTATGACTCCGGGCTTCCTTAAATTTAACTTGGCTACTTTGTATTCCTGGAAGATGAGTTTACCAAGGATTACATTAGACTGCTAAATAGTATTTCAGTGGATGTGGGAATATGGCATGACAAAGTTTGAGAAGACCTAGATTATAGAAACTATCTGGAAGTGGCTTAAATTTGAATATTTCATAATCAGAGATCTTCACAAGGAAGTGGTCTAAAACCTTAAGTTCCAAACAAAATCTTTATGTGCAATTCCTTAGTTTCATTGAAAATGAAGATTCAGAGTTTTTTTTCATCACTTATTAAATTCAGTTATCTTTTTATAAATAGGTTTGAAAATACTGGTTTTTATTTTGTTTATGCCTTAGAAATCTCTTGTTGACCATCTCCCTTTTCTGCATCCAAAAAAAACATTCTTTGTTCATTGTACTTTTGAAAACAAAGAAGGAATTTCAATTAACAGGCAGAATGTTTTGTTATGGTATACATTTATTTTTCTTTTCTATTACTCAAGGTTATTTGCAGTGCCTGACTCAGCAGAGAAAGTGAGGCTTATATTAATCTTTCTGTGACTAAAAGAAGAAAGTAATGCAATTCAGTTAAAGTTGTTTCATAAAAAGGCATTGATCATAATGGAAAATCAGAGCAATGTATCATAAATTTAAGGAAGAAGAGAACTGACTGAAAAATTATCCCAAATGTGGAAATGCATACTTAGGATCTATCTTAGGCTATGTAGCATGATACTCATTTGTAAATTACAAATAAACCAAAAGGAATTTTTTATGTAAGCCAATTAAGCTTGTAGTTCCAATAGCTATGCCATTAAATACTTGCATAAAAGAATTTCAGAACTCTAAAATAAGAGTCAAGAAATGTCAAAGCAATAAATGCTGCAGCCAGAAAGTTAAGGGGAAAACAGTAACACCATTGATTTGTAATAACATGCTTAAGCTTTCCATATAAATAACTGTCCTGGGTTCAGCAGTAGCAGTCATTTTTCTCCTTCTTGGTAGCTGGTGCAGTGCAGTGTTTTGACTTTCGGCCTGGGAACAGAGCTGATAGCGATGTTTTGGTTTGGCCAAGGACTTTGTGAGCCTCATGCTCTGCCAGGGAGGAAGGGAAGCCAGGAGGAAGCAGAGACAGGACACCTGACCCAAACTGACCAAAGAGGTATTCCATACCACAGCACGTCATGCCCAGGAGGTAACTGGGAGTTAGCCGGAAGGGCTGGGAGACTGCAGGGTTGGAGGAGGTATCGGTCAGAGCTTGGTCGGGCTGAGGGGTGTGAGTTATCGGTTGGCTGGTGGTGAGATGTCGTATTCTCTTCCCTTGTTATTTCCTTTATCATTGTTATTATTGGTAGTAGCAGTAGTGATTTGTGTTATACCTTAGATACTAAACTGTTCTTATCTCAACCTGTGGGAGTTGCATTCTTTTCGATTCTCCTCTCCGTCCCTCCGGGAGTAGGGGGAGGGAAAGAAGGGGGGAAGTGAGTGAACGAGTTACCTGACTGGGTTTAAACCACAACAATAACAAAAATAATTTGTCTTTTCAAGCTTTGCAACCAACAATCTCCAGCTTTTGACAAGACTGCAAACAAACTCTAATTTGGTAATATCATCAATTTACTTAAACATCAAAAAAATTAACACATTATGCTGGGTTGCAGGAAAATTGAAGCAACACTAAACTAGACCAAAAGCTGTAGGAAGAATTTCTTGGGGAAAAAATACATATTTTTTTATTTTATGAGTATGACGTTGGGATTCAGTGGGATATGATTGCAAACAAAGCTGAAATACGTGGATATGGATGTGTGGATTGGTGTGCTACAGGAGGAACGTATCTTTATAACATTATTATCAAAGGTTCCAGATTTATACTGTGGGGTTATAATTAAGTTCTTTACTTCTAAAGAAGTAAATGCCTGTGTTCTGTAGACATTTCTTCCTTTCTCTCCCAAATTTCCACTATCTTCCTTCATATTTCTCCGAAGTTTATTTTCCTTGTAGCTTCCTCTGATAAAAGCATGTTCCTATTCCAACTGCCTGACCATATCAGGCTGAACAAAAGTTAAAGCAAAGTATTATGGGCATTGTCCAAATACCTCTTAAACACTGGCAGACACGGGTCCACTTCTCAATGAAGCCTGTTCCAGTGTTTGACCACCATCTTGGTAAAGAAATGCTTCCTAATGAACAGTCTGAACCTACCCTGCCACAGCTTTGAACCATTCCCACATATCCCAATTTTACTTGTGCTTGGTATTACTCTGTCCCAGGTGCAGAATACGGCGTATGTTCCTGTTAAATTTCATGGCAATGATGATTACCCAACGTTCCAATCTATCTAGATCCCTCTTGAGGGCCTCTTGTCCCTCAAGAAAGTCACCAGCACCTCCCCATTTAGTATCACTGTCGTGGTTTAAACCCAGTCAGGCAACTGGGTTTAACCTGCTGAACCCAGGACAATCATCAACAAACTTATGAATGGTGCATTCAACTCCTCCATCGAGAATACTGATAAAAATATCAAACAGACTGGGACCTAGAATAGAGCCCTGAGAAACACCACTGGTGACCAGTTGCTAGCCAGATGTAGCCCCATTCAGTACAGCCCCTTGAGCTCTGCACTTCAGCCAGTTGTTTACTCAGTGCACCATGAATCTGCTCATCCCCCAGCTGAACAACTTGTCCAGAAAGATGCTGTGAGGGACAGCGCTGAAAACCTTACTAAAATCCACAAAAAGTAATTTTTGAAGAAAAGCTTTCTGCCATTTGGTAATTTTGAAGTCAATCTTTGTGCAATCAAGTTAGTTACTCACTTTTCTGTGATACATGTAGATAGAAACAGTTACCTGTTCCAAAGACCCCACTTGTGATTCTGGTTAGCTGAGAAGCAGAAAAACTCTTTTGTGGCTCTATCTATAGCTAATTCTGTCCTTAAGCAGGGAACACTCTAAATTATCTTGTACAGGGCTGTGCATCTATACTGACGTAACACATCTAAACAGCATCTGATCTGACTTGGGTATACCAGCTCTGTACTACATTATAAACTGTGGTTATTGACTAAGCAGCCTCAGGGTTCAGACAAATGATCAAGTCATCCAAATCATTTGAGCTAATTAATTGGCTAAGTTCTTAGTTTGCCTCTGACAAATGTGAAGTAAAATGACATCTTAATGAAAGAAGGTTAAGGCACGCTGTCTTTGGTACAGCCAGATATCAGATTTTTTTAATTCAGGCTAGCTTCATCAGCCAAGATAAAACAGATATTTGCCTGTCTTCAGGCTACACTTTATGTAAGTACACCTACCTGTTGGCTGTACTGTTAACAGTAAAAATGCCACTGCTTTTCTGTGTGGGCTACAATAGTCTTATGAAACGTCTGTGGATTTGGATTTAAATTTACAAAATCTTTTTTTTTTCTTTTTAGCTGGTAGATATTATTGTTGCAGAGAAAAGGTGAAATGCAGAAGCTTGCAAAAACAAAGAAACCAGTCAAAGAAATAATCCCAAGCAATATTGCCAAAATAATTTTTTTTTTAAGTAATCCTACAGCTTTCAGTACAGTCCCATAATTCTGATGATAATGGTGTGATTTTGTGACTTCTGGAAGATTTTTACACCAAGGTTTGGCTGTTATTGCCTATGTATCTCATTCATTACAAAAATAACTCTTTCTGGTAAAGCTAATGCTTCTCTAACATGAAAGAAAATCATGAAGGAATGGAACAGTTCATAGAGTACACAGATTTTCTGCTGGTGGATGCAGTCAATTCCTGCCATATCCAGGTTTATAACATCATGGTACCACTGAAGAAGTCTTGCAGGTATTCTTTTCCACACAAACAAGTACAGCTTGGGCAAAATTTCTGCATACCTTCCAGAAGAAAAAAAAATTAAAACCACTAATATTTTCAGCTTTCCTAGGTAAATATTTTAAAATACATAAAAGAACTCTCTTGATGTAGGTGATGAGAAGGTCTATGTGAACAGTTTCATCAAGCACCCTCCTCAAAGAGTAAGGGTTAAGAGATCTGCATACTTAAGGAAAGCTCCTTTTTCACATAAGGCATTCTGTATCGCAAGAAAGTAACTTAAAAAGGAAGAGATATTACATATGAAAATAATATTAAATTTTCTCAATATTTTGTGTAAGACAGGAAATGGCACTTGAAAACATTTTTTCATTTTGCAACATTGGCATTACATTTTAATTACATTGACTGCATTATTGGAATACTTCTTTCTTCAGATGAAAAGAAAAGCATATTGCACCTGAGATCATAACAAGAGATGATTTCAAGTCCAACTTTTTTTTTTGCTGATGAAAAATGTAGACTGAAATGTTGATTCTTTAGAAAAAAAAAAAAGGTACTTTATCAAACAGCAGGGGGCAATGAAACATAAATCAAAATAAAAAAAATGGTTCTTTACAAACCAGAGGAAACATAAAGTAGAATATTACTACCTGAACATTCTGTTTGCTTTAGTGAATGTTTATGAGCAGATAAAAATACAATGGGATTTTTTTTTTAGAGGAAAATAAAAGAGACTTTTTCATGTAACCTACAAAAGTATATGACCAGAGGTATATGTAGTTTGTGATATGTCAGAAGCTCAATAATTTTTTTCTGTAGAAATTTTTAAATCTTTTCAAATGGCTATGTGTTCCAGGTCTGTAAACATCCTTATCTGTCTGTTAAGTTGAATGATATAACTATATAGAAATAAGATTCCACTGAAAAGAGAAGCTTAGTTTCCTCTAAAAAAGCACATTATAATAACTTATCTCTTTCATTGCAGCATATGTTTAGTGTATGCAATTACATTTTTTGTCATATTATTTATGAAGAGTGTAAAACAGTGTAGTACTTAAGACATTTGGGAGCTCTATTTATTATCAAAAGTACTAACTGGTTTCAGATGTAAATGAAGTTATCTAGGGGCCTATAGGGATGCTGGGGAGGGACTCTTCATTAGGGACTGTAGTGACAGGACAAAGGGTAATGGGTTAAAACTTCAACAGGGGAAGTTTAGATTGGATATAAGGAAGAAATTCTTTCCTGTTAGGGTGGTGAGGCATTGGAATAGGTTGCCCAGGGAGGTTGTGAATGCTCCATCCCTGGCGGTGTTCAAGACCAGGTTGAACGAGGCCTTGGGTGGTATGGTTTAGTGTGAGGTGTCCCTGCCCATGGCAGGGGGGTTGGAACTTGATGATCTTAAGGTCCTTTCCAACCCTAACTATTCTATGATTCTATCTATATATGTTGCAATTCATTTTCACAGCATGCATTTAAGAGTTAAATGTGTAATTGTACAGTTTGTCATCCAAATGTAAGATTACTCATCTCCTTAGCTTACTAATATAAGGAGTATATAGTATACACCTTTGTGAATAATATATACCAGAATGTCTTAAGTTTGTTATGTCAAGCCTTTAAGAGACATACTTTTACTGGTGGTACCCATGTATCATATGTTAGAAGTATGAATGGCGAAATAAATTTATAGTATAAGGAGGGAAGGCATTTATACACAAGAGTGTTAACCCTCCCCAGAAAGAAAAGAAAAAAAAAAGATGCAATATGTCAGTCAGCTCTTTTAGCAGTTGTATGGCAAGGGAAATTTTTGTTTGGAGTGAAATCCATTAAGACACCTGACAGCCAAAGCTGATCTATGCCAAATGCCAAAACAGTATTAGGAGATGATCTATAGAAGAGTCTCCTAAAAAATAAACATTTTCAGAGGTTGTAAAGCTTTCTACCAGACCTAGCACCTAGTTTGTAGAAGTCTTTTCTTCCTGTAGGTAAGGATAAAGGTTGTCTCATTCATACATAGGATACTGAAAATATCCAGTTTCCTGGAAAATTCTTTCATGAAAAATTAGCCTGCTCATTGCAATAACTAACCTAGCCTATGCATGCCAAAAAATTAAGTGAAAATTTAAAAATGTTTAGTTTATTTTAATGAAAAGATTGGGATGAATATTTATGGTTGATATTGTCAAAAGAAAAAAGAAAGAAGTCACTCAAATCAGCCTTTGATCCTATCTGATTTTCTCATGTAATCTTAGCTTTCTGAGGTAGACGCTTTGAAGTCTACTTGCGAGAAAACTGGCTCTTTTTTTTTTTCTCTTATCTGTCCCATTAGCATTAGTAAATAGGACCAGTTATCCCTCTGGACCACCCCTAACTGTCTCATCTATGTTGCTTCAAATGACTTTATAATATTTTCAGCATTCTCTTTACTTTCCCTAGCCCTTCCTCTTTCATCTACTCTGGTCAATCACTAGGTTTCCCAGTTCTCAGGCTAGGTTTCACAGGGAGCTCCAACAAGACTAATGCCAGCAGCACCACCAGTTGCACAGCAGCTACTACACAGCAGAAACTCTTGGCAGCTCTGGCACATGCGAGATTGCTTCACTGCCACTCCTGGACTGAGAAAGATGGGGAGGAAACTGCATGGGAAAATTAACAAGTTGTACTAAATAGTAATTCACACATAAATAACTATTCTGTATTCTGACAACCCTGCATGTTTTTGTTCTTTTAATTACATGACCAAACAAAACATTCTTGTACTTTTAAAGAGCTAACTACCTCTGTGATTGTCAGGTAGAAAACACTGAGATGTTGCTGTAATACCACATGGAGAAGTACAAATCTGTTATCTCCTAGTTTCTTAATTTTCCTAATTGTTTAATTTTAGAAAGTTAAAAAACATTCAACACTTTTTTTTTCATTTCAATTTCTACCCTTTTTTACAATATTATTTCATATAGATATTTAGTGCAGTAATGATACTAACGTTTTAACATCTATGTTACTTGATTACTCTACATAAAAGACTTACATAAATACTATTTGTTGTCTGAAAGAAATTGAGCATCTTCTGATTGCAGCCAGATACATATCCAAATACAATCACTGTTCTAATTCCTTCTTAAACTTTAACATTGTGCAATGTTTCTGTGCACTTCCTTGTCTTCACTGTAGTAACAAAGATATATTAATTATAACCAATAATAGACCATGACTTTTACAATGTTTTAGATATAGCAGGTATTCTTCTAATGTCATAATGTCATAAACATTTTATGTTGCATTTTGTATTCTACTGCAAAGGTCTAGTGTTGTCATATTGCATATTTAGCTTCTAAAATTGATCGACTGCTTCAGAGAAAAGTGTATATAGTATTCCACTTCTTATTTGAGTCAATGTTTTTCTCAATACTGTGAAGTAAATTAAAATATAGTGTTTAAATCTACTGCTTATGATAAAGAAGACCAAATCTCCTTCTAATAAATGTGAAATACAACTTGTCATGTTCCTTTCACTTTGTGGAAATGCTACCACAAGGCTTAGCCAGTTACGTCTAATGTGTTGACATTTATTTTTGCTGCAATAAATGTTAGGATTATATTTTTGCATTAAATTCTGGCATTTTTAAAGATCATGATGACAAGTGATTTATTCTTCAAATCACTCTGGTTTGTTTTTACTTTTTGAATATAGATTTGCCCATGTGTCTCCAAGGCACAGTACAAAGCATATTTCATATGTTTTGCAACCTATTAGTTTGATTTAAATCCGCTTTTTCTGTCAGGATTTATGCAAGCCTTTCTTGATGTTATTTGCTCTGAATTATTGCCCAGAAATAATCACATGGAATCCAATTTCACACAGGCTGTGTGGCCTATGAGGTCTGTCACTGTAAAGCTCTAAATCTTTAAAATTTTTTTCCAGTGGAGATGATTCTTCAAATTTACTCAGTATACTGCACTGTCTTCATTTATTTTCATATTTAGCCATTACCCTCAAAGTGTGATGAATTTGATTGTGTGCAGTAAGTAGGTAGCAATCCGTGTGGTGGGTTGACTCTGAGTGGATGCCAGGTCCCCACTATGAGCTGCATTACTGTTCCTTCTTCTCAGCTAGACAGGGGAGAGAAAATATAACAGAAGGGTTGAGATAAGGACAGGAAGAGATCGTTTACCAGTTAATGACATGGACAAAACAGGCTCAACTTGGGAAAATTAGCTTAACGTATTAGCAAACATATCAGAGTAGGATAATGAGAAAATTAAATCTTGAAACACCTTTCCCCACCTTTCCCTTCTTCCCAGGCTGAACTGTACTCCTGAATTCTCTTCCTCCTCCCTGTCCAGCTGCACAGAGGGATGAGGAATGGGGGTTGCAGTCTTTTCATCATACGTGGTTTCTAACACTCATTACTCTTCAGTGAAAGGACTCCTCACACTCTTCCCCTGCTCCAACGTGGAGTTCCTCCCATGGGAGACAGTCCTCCATGAATTTTTCCAAAGTGTGTCCTTCTCACAGGTTACAGCTCTTCACAAACTGCTCCAGCCTGGGTCCCTTCCATGGGGTGCAGTCCTTCAGGAACAGACTGCTCCAGTGTGGGTCTCCCACAGGCCCAGAGTCCCTGCCAGGAGTCTGCTCCAGCACGGGCTTCCCACAGAGTCACAGTCTCCTTCGGCATCCACCTGCTCCAGTGCAGGATCCTCCATAGGCTGCAAGTGAATATCTGCTTCAACTTCTACCTCCATGGGCTGCAGGGGAACAGCTACCTCACCATAGTCTACACCACAGGCTGCAGGGGGATCTCTGCTCTGCAGCTGGAGCACCTCCTGTTCCTTCTTCACTGACCTTGGTGTCTGCTGAGCTGTTCCTCTCATACATTCTCGCTACTCTCTCCCAGCTGTTGTATCACAGTATGTTTTTCTCCTCTTAAGTATGTTATCCAGAGGTGATAACACTGTCACTGATGGGCTTAGCATTGGCCATCAGCAGGAGCATCTTGGAGCCATCTGACATTGAGTCTATTTGACATAGGGGAAGCTTCTCACAGAAGCTCTCCTCTCACCACCGAAACCTTGCCACACAAACCCAATACCATGTGTGAGGAAGAAAAGAGAAAATGAGACTTTATTTTTTTTTTTTTTAGTAACTATATTATTCTAATATGCAAAATAAATGAAGGACCAGCATACTGTTAAAATTCCACGTTTGCTTGTTCAATTATGTGCAATATTTCCACATATTTTTACATATTTGAATGCCATCTTTCATTGGTTTGAAAATGATATGTGTTCTCTGGAGGGAAATATGAAACAAATAAATAGGGTTCTTGATTTTTGGAAATGTAGTAAACTTCTGTGCTCAAATGCCTCATTCAGAACTGACCCTTAAGAAACAGTCCACAAGTTTTTATTTTCCAAAACACTTAACAAAAACCCTTTTAATGTTCTATTGCTTAATTTGCATAAGTAAGCATTCCCAGAGGCAGAATTAATTTACATCCTGACTATTTCTGTTTACTCTCTTCATCTAGTACAGGTACATTTGCTGGCAGTACCTGCACTGCAGGAAAAGCTTATTTACCCCCTGCATTGAACTAAACAAGTTAACACCTCCCTGAAAGAGTTATAGCTAATAAAGTGGGTGCATGTAGTGTTTTTCTTTCTTTTTCATTTTTTTATATTTTTTAATTTTATTTTCTGTTGCTTGTTTTGTCTTCAGAAAAGAAAGTTTAATTAGTTTACTTTTTAACCAAATGCCTGAAGGTTGATTAATTATATTTATTGTAAACCAGTAAAGCCATCATAAGCAGCATAAGAAGTATGATGTGGTTCAAAGGGTATGATGCTTCTCCAAGAGAACTACAGTATTTATTTATTCAGGCTATGGAGGTAGCCTGAGATCCTATTTTTATGTATTTCCCAAAGCCCTGAGCTTAGAATCTGACTGCATGAAGTCTAACCACCTTTAAAATAAACAAGCAGACAACCAAAATCACAAACTCAAACATCCTTTCTAGCCTTCACAGCAGTAGATAGAAAAGCTAGAGAAAGAAAGACCAGGGCAATCTAGAGACTTGGGAACTAGAAGATGAGCATTTAGGGTTCCAGAATTAAATTGGTTGCATAAGGCTGTGTCCGCACTTGCAGTCTGGATGGGAAGAGAAATGAGGTTTTTACGAATATCACTTGATTGTCTCTACTTAGAATCACAGAATCATAGAATACTTAAGGTTGGAAAGGACCTTAAGATCATCCAGTTCCAAACCCCCTGCCATGGGCAGGGACACCTCACACTAAACCGTATCACCCAAGGCCTCGTCCAACCTGGTCTTGAACACTGCCAGGGATGGAGCATTCACAACCTCCCTGGGCAACCTATTCCTCACCACCCTAACAGGAAAGAATTTCTTCCTTATATCCAATCTAAACTTCCCCTGTTTAAGTTTTAACCCATTACCCCTTGTCCTATCACTACAGTCCATAATGAAGAGTCCCTCTCCAGCAACCCTATAGGCCCCCTTCAGATGCTGGAGGCTGCTAGAAGGTCTCCATGCACCCTTCTCTTCTCCAGACTCAACAGCCCCAACCTTCTCAGCCTATCTTCATACAGGAGGTGCTCCAGTCCCCTGATCATCCTCGAGGCCCTTCTCTGGACTTGTTCCATGCCCTTTTTATGTTGAGGACACCAGAACTGCACACAATGCTCCAGGTGAGGTCTCACAAGAGCAGAGTAAAGGGGCAGGATCATCTCCTTCGACCTGCTGGTCACGCTCCTTTTGCAGCCCAGGATACAGTTGGCGCACACTGCCAGCCCATGTTCATTTTCTCATGGACCAACACCCCCAAGTCCTTCTCCACAGGGCTGCTCTGAATCTCTTCTCTGCCCAACCTGTAGCTGTGCCTGGGATTGCTCCGACGCAGGTGTAGGACCTTGCACTTGGCATGGTTAAACTTCATGAGGTTGGCATCAGACCACCTCACAAGCATGTCGAGGTGGGTGGATGTTGTCCGTGTTCCCGGACAACATCCCTGTGCTCTTCCCAGGCTGTCTGTCCTTGTTTCCACTTATTATAAGCCTCTGTTTTCATTTGTATTTTCCTCAGGAGCTCCTTATCCATCCAAGGAGGTCTCCTGGCCCTCCTGCTGCACTTCCTTCTGGTTGGGATGCAACACTCTTGAGCTTGTAACAGGTGATCCTTGAATATCAAACAAGAGTCTTGGGCCCCCTGCCCTCTAGGGCTATATCCCATGGAACCTTCCTAAGCAGGTTCCTGAAGAGGCCAAAGTCTGCTCTTTTGAAGTCCAGGCAGTGAGCTTGCTGCACGCTCTTCTCACTGCCCTGAAGATCTCAGATTCAAGCACCTCCTGATCGCTGCATCCAAGGCTGCCCTGGAGTGTCACATTTCCAACGAGCCCTTCCCTGTTGGTGAGCACGAGGTCAAGCACGGCACCTCTCCTTGTCGGCGCCTCTATTACTTGCAGAAGGAAGTTGTCTTCAACACAATGGAGGAACCTCCTGGATTGCTTGTGCCAGGCCATATCTTCCTTCCAACAGATGTCAGGGTGGTTGAAGTCCCCCATGAGAACAAGGGCGTGTGAGCGTGAGGCTTTTCCTATCTGTCTATGGAGTGCTTCATCCGCAGGTTCTCCTTGATCAGGCATTCTGTAACAGATCCCTACAGTAATGTCTCCCATCACTGTTTTCCCTTTAACCCTGACCCACAAACTCTCTGTTGACTGCTCACCTGTCCCCAGACAGAGCTCCATACTCTCCAGCCTATCCCTAACATAAAGGGCAACTCCCCCTCCCCGCCTGCCAGGCCTGTCCTTCCGAAAGAGCCTGTAACCTTCCGTTCCAACACTCCAGTCATAGGAGCCATCCCACCATGTTTCTGTGATGCCTATTATATCATACCCCCGTAGATGTGCACACATCTCTAATTCCTCTTGTTTGTTCCCCATGCTACGGGCATTTGTATAGAGGCATCTGAGCTGAGCTCCAAATGAAGCCGGCTCATTGGCTGGAGCAGCTGGGATATCTCTACATTGCTCGGAGCATTTATTATAGGTTCTGGCAACTGACTGGGTGTGTTGGAATGGAATGATGTCCCCCTCCCCCAACACATCTAGTTTAAAGCCTCCTTGACCAGTCTGGCAAGCCTCCTACCAAAACTGCTCTTTCTCTATCACACCAGCTCCACCAGCCCCCACTAGACCTGGCCTACAAGCTTGGGTCCTGTGTTCAAGACACCCAAACCCCTGACTATGACACCACCCTTTTAAGCAGTTATTAACCTGGCTAATCCTCCTAGCTCTTTTTAGGTCCTCCCCTGTACCCTGGAGAATTGATGAAAAGACCACCTGAGCTCCAGAGCCCCTAACCACCTCCCCCAGGGCTCTGTAGTCCTTCTTTATGTTCCCCAGGCTACTTCTATCTATATCCCTAGCACCCACATTTATCACCAAGAGTGGGTAATAATCCGTTGGATTTACTAGAGCAGGCAGCCTCTCTGACACATCCCTGATCCCTGCCACTGGTAGGCAACACACCTCCCTTGAGACAGGGTCTGGCCGGCAGAGAAGTGCTTCTGTCCCTTTCAGTGTAGAGTCCCCTACTACTACGACCCGCTGCTTTTTCTTGGCAGCACCAGTAGAGATCTTCTTTACCAGTGCATCAGCTGGCTGTTTCTGGCTCAAGTGCGTTTCCTCATTAGCCCCCTGCAGGACAGCAGAGCGGTTCTGCGTGGGGACAGGGGATTTAGGGGGAAGCCCCTTGCTTTTGGTTGTCCTTTTCCTCCTTTTCTTTTGTTGTTTTTTTTTGTCACTAATTCCCAGCTTCCCAGGTTAACTGCCTCCTTCTTTCCTTCATGAGGTAGAGGTGAAGGTCGAGGCCCCTGCACAGTTTGGGCCAGGAGCAAGCATTCCTGCTTCCTCTCAGCTTCCCTGACATCTTGCAGTCTATTAACAGCATCCCGCAGCTCAGCCACCTGCTGCAGGAGCACCTCCACCAGGGAGCACCGAGTGCAGCCCTGCCCATTGTGCACCATTCCCTCACAAGACCAGTGCAGGCGCTCTCTATACCCCGAGCTCTGCACTGCAGCCTCCCCTCTCATCGGCTCTGTCTGGGTGCCTACGCTGGCCACCGCCGGGGCAGCCAGAGCAGAGCTCCCGGACCGGGCCCTGATCATACGACGAGTGCTCGCCTGCCTGCGCGAACGGCCCCGGCCCGGTCTGTTCGCCGCGCTCCTGGTCGCTCGCGCTCCCTGGGGCAGGTTTTTACCCACTCAGGGCTGGTGCCACTGCTCCTGGCTCCGCCCCGTGTGAGTCGGCTGCTCGCGTCAGCTGAGCTGCCGGCTCCTGGGCAGGTCCTGTCGAGGACTTGAAGCTCCCTCGGTGGCTCTTGTGGCTCTGAGTTGAGGCTCCTCGATGCTGATCTCCCCCCAGCTCCGGTGTTGAAGGCGTCCTCTCTCGGGCTACTCACCTCAGCAATTGACTTGAGATAATAGTCCAAGGGCTGGACATGTCTCGGCAGTGTCTCCACATCACCTGGTGTCTGAGCCACTAGGAAGTAATGTCTCCTTAGACAGCAAATGGGACTGGGAGATGGGGGCCTCCATTCCCCACAGGAAGGAGTCTCAAACTATTACTACCTGCTTCTTTCTCTTCATACCTACTTGTATTTCAGGCTTGGCTGGCTCTGATGCCACCTTTCATGAAGTCTTCTCCTCTAACCTTCTACCAGGGCAATGGAGGTGTTCTAAAACTGCAGATCTATGCCTTCCCCTCCTCTTTCTCAAGGACAGAAGTGACATCCATTCCCTCCTTGTCACTTTCTGCTTATTTTGCTAAACAAAACCAAAGCAGAAAACAAACACACACAAACAAACAAAAACACACCAAAACAAACCAAACCAACAAACAAACAAAACCACAATAAAACAAACCCAGGAAAAAATTTTTATAAAATGCCTTGGGTCTGACCTCCAGAATTCAGTCAACTCATGGAACTCTTCTACAAGTTCACCTCTCTTGCTTAGTGAAGTATATGCATATTCAAGCCTCAAGTCCTTACATCTAGAAAAAGCTAAAACCATACTGTTTCAGTGTAAAGCTTAGTTTTGTAGGTCATGTAAGTTTTTCGGGTATTTGGTATTTTACCTTTAAACTGAGCAAGTAAAAGTATGGAATAATTCTGAAAGACTGGTGAGTTTGCAGACATAACCACTGACTATTTTTTTCCTCCTTGGAATGAAAGAAATCAATAATAGAAAATAGGTGAGTACCCAACATATAGCTGAAGTGACGAAAAAGGCTAAAGCTTTCCACTGGAAATTTTCATTAATGTAAGTGGCATTGTGTTAGAAAACAGAAAATATATATATAAATTTAGGAGAAATATATACATATATATATGAAGACTACACCTGTTTTTGAACTGTAAAATAAAGGTTGATAAAATGTTTTAACTCATAGTGTTAAGGCTAACTGCTCTCTCACAAGCACACCACTTTCCCTCTTTTAAGAAATCTAGGATAAGGTAAAACAAGGTTGTTGACACTTCCAGTAATACACTCAGATGAGAGGACATTGTTTTGATTTTGACATGTTTAAGAATGCCACAGTTACTACTTGTGTTCCATACAGAGCTAGTATATTCTGAAGTTTTCCTTGTGAAATGTGAATATACTTCCATATGAGGAGAATCAGGGAATTTCAAAGGCGATTTACATCTAAGCTTTCTACCATACTTTTCCTGTAGCTCTTTTGCTACATCCACATTAAATGCAAAGGAAAACAAATAAACCTATCGTTGAAAACTTGAGCACAGCTTACAGACAAGAGACAGCAAAACCCCCAGGTATATGAACCTTATGTGTTGTACCTCAGTTTACAGAGAAAGGTCAAAGCTCTAGGAAGTTCATGCTGTAATAAACAAAACTAATCAGATGGTTCATTGTTACAATAACCTGGATGCAACAGAGATTTGAGACAGACTACCAAGAGACAAGAAAATAAAGAACAAGTAATGGAAAGATAATTAATGTATTTAAAGCCAGGAAAACATATTTCTCAAAGGAAAAAAGCTTCTGGGGGGGACATATTAAATTTGGTGTAGGTATGTAGATTTGCTGATCTGTAGACAGCTGATCTGGAATGATCATACTGGATGATTTATTTTCCATTATTAGCCTCTCAAACACAAAAAAGTTTTGAACTCACTCATAGCCAGAAAATAGGGTACTTGGGTTTTCTGAAGAAATCCCACGTAAATTAGAGTTATCAAGGGCTGGCAACATTTTTATTGTTTGGGCCTAATCTCATTCTTGAATTAGCAGTGTTGGGAATAAGCTTTTTATTTGAGCTCCTTTATTATTACTACTCTTATACATTAATTTGCAGGATGGGGCAAACTACACCATAGTGTACTTTCATGCATGCTTTCAGTAGTCTGTAGTTTTCAGTATGTCTCATACTGCAGTGCTGGAAAAAAAAACATTAAAAAAAAAAAAAAAGAAGAATTTGGTAGTTTAACTTTTATTCATCCTTTTTTCAATGTCTGTAGGACACTACAGACTTCTCAAAAAGTATGTAAGTAAGTACTTTAACACCTAATTCAGGCAATAAAAATATCACTTTCTTTTTACTTTCAGAAGACTAAGTTACTTGCTTTGGATTAAAGACTGATAAAAGACAACTGCAGTTCTTCTACCATTTGACTTTTATTCTGAAGTAAAATACTTCCTTCCATGTTAAACTGAGTAATTCCATTCTGCTTGAACTTACTCTCATCTGTTAACACTTAACGGTTAGTTCTGAAGTTTGTGTACTAGTGAATCCAGAATGAACTTCACCTAGTCATCCATATGCTAACCATCTTGGCATCAGAAAAGAGACATGGAGAGAAAAGGTATATGGAGAGATATATTCAAACCTGCTACTCTTCCTGTTCCTGACCTGAGAAGAAAATTTAGTGTTCCTTGCTACTGGAACTTCTATCATGTCTTCAAAGTTTTAGGAATCATAAAGCATACAGAAAGACTGTGCCTCCAGTAGATTGATAATGAACTTTTAATTAAAGAAATTAAAAAAAAACTCAGCACAACTTTGAGACTTCAATAGTAAGTATTACTAGCACTAATATAGAGCCAAAAGACAGAAATACTATTTATATCTTTAAGTACTTTATTTCATTAAAAAGTGGAAAAAGGAGGTTCGACATGAAAAAGGCTCAGTTTTGTCCTACATCCTCCCTTTTTAATACATGTTGTTAAGTATCTGCTGGTCAAACTTGCAAACTAGCTTTCAGATTATGCAAACACCCAGTGCTTCATAAACATGCAAATTTTTACAAGACCAGGGCTCAAGGAAAGGCAGTGGGTGAGGAAGACGCATTTTCTTTTCAAGTACACAAACTCCTTCCAATTCCTAAATGAAAAGGCTCATCATAGCATTCATAGCATTGAAAATTATAATGACTGGCTTGTGAAACTAATGACAGATTTTAAAATAGATTTCTTCAGGGTTAATGAATTTGAATTCCCATATCCAAAACTTTCCTTTCAATAAAATACTCTCACTCTGGACCATTATAGTTATATTTTGAAATGTTCACCTCAGCACAATATGCTGCATTATGAATTTCAAAAAAATATTTTTCTGTGGTATATAATGTACAAAGAACAGTCTTCTCTGCAGCAGCCTGTGGGCAAACTCTCAAAGTTTAAAACACAGCCTCCAGAGAAGCATAAAAAGATAACAAAGTCAATTAAGTTATAGTAAATCCTTTATTTTCATGAAGAAGGAATGTATTAGAAATTTTATTATCAGTCACTGCTACAGTGCATGTTTCTTCTTTTAAATTTAGAAATCATGATTTCTGTTGAAAATTAACCACTATAGTTCAAACAACTGAAATGCTCCTTAGAGAAACACTATACAGGGTTTTCTGCCTCTGTTGAAAAAAGTAATGTATCTTAATTTAGAGGCCAAAGCCTACTCTAAAATCTTTTATTACTTAGACCTTGATAAACATCTTAGAAAAAGATTTTATTATTACCATGAAGCAAGACATTTCAGACAATATATAAAATTACCTACTGAACTCAAATTAGGCTGCACCTTTGAAACAATTAATTGAAAATTCAGTACCAATTGTTACAGTATAAATGAAACAGTCAAGACAGTTGCTAGCAGCTTTTACTGAAAGACAAAGCACAAGAAACCTTCACAGATTTTGAAATTATGAGGCAGCAAAGCACCTTCTTAAATCCTATTTACTAAAAATAGAAATGATCATCAAGTTACAAAAAAAGCCTACATTTCATATGTCAAGCTCAACCTGTGCTGAGTTTAATACTCCACTGTTTTATGATAAGCCTAATACTTCACAATTTGGTCCATAATAGTGCATCTGCTCTAGATTTTACAAGTAAGGTAAAGATTCAGGCTACATTAAATAAGTCTTGTTAAAGTCTTGTTGAGAAATTAAATATTTTATATTAAAATATATTTGGTTTTAATCATGTAAAGTTTGTCATCCTGTTAACATTCCCACTATTTTTTCTATTGCCATTTTAGCTAAACATTAACAGTGTCTGGGGATAAAACATTTTGATAATTCTGAAATTTTCAAACAAGACAAATCAGCTGTTAAATATAAACTAGAGAAACATTATAGTCACATGACACTAATAATGAGGCTGTTGTACTTATCTATTAGTAGTATATCAAACTAACTTTCACTGTGCTATGGGTTCTCTCAGCAATCCCCTGCATACTTTATGAAATGGCCTTTTTTCCTCCCTTTTACTAAAAATCACTCTTCCAACAGTTTCAGAAGACCTTTTCTTGTAGCTTCCATCCACCTAAACAAAAGAGTACTATGTGAATTGTGTATCACTTGTCCTGGAGATAAAGATCAGGACCACAGTTTTCTGAGATATTTGGGTTGCTAATATTTCATGCTTTGTCACTTATTCAGTCTAGCCTACTCACGCGGTAATTGCATATATTAAAAAGAGCTGCTATAATTTATCTTATTTAATTATACAGGAATATAGGAAATTTCACACACACATACATATATATAAACAATTCCTTACCGTATTATATAAATAATGGATAGTAGTTGTTACTACTACTACAGAGTCTTACCCTTTTGGGATCTGTTTGACCTCATCACATGCAGCAACAGTATCATCACAGAAAGGTATGAACAGCGAAAGTGCCACTAAACAGTTATGAACTTCCTTATTCAACAGATGAATGAGCGATAATAGTTATGGGATTGTATTGATTAATTTTTCACTTAATCAAGATCTTTTCTGTAGGATTCTTTTCACTTTTAGTTCTCCTGCACTTTTGGGAGCCCAGATTAAGGAAGGACATTTTATAACTTAACTGCCATATCAAATACTCTTCTTAATTTTACAGCTTTGGATAACACATTTGCTGCACTTGATAAATAACTTGGGCTGGGGACAAATACTTTGGCAGAAACTGTTATTGCCTTTGGAAAGCAAAACCCCTGAGAATCAAATGATAAGGAAGAAACTGCTTTGCAGGAATTTATCTCTATGTGGACATTTGAGGGCCCAGTTTATAGAATGATTCATGTTTAAATAGCTTACAAGACAAATAACTTGAAGCCCAGAAAGGGGGGAAAATGTTAAGATAAAAGGATTTAAATCTGCCTAATGCTCTAATAAAGCTGCATGAGATATTTTGCTTTGCTTTTTAAAATTTGTGTTATGCAGAACATTAAATGCAATGTGTTCAAGCAGAAGGGGACATCTTCACTCCTGTAGGACCCTTTTATTTTTTAATTATTTACTTGACAACAAGACACTACCACAAAGCTTAAAAAAGGTTGTTTTGGACCAAACTCTCTAATGTTTTATTCTGGCACTGCCACTGCACTTCAATAAGACAAGTTTACTATGGCAAAACCCCATTAAAAGAACAAAGAGAATCTTAGTTATTTTGCTGTGTTTTAGATCAGGCCCATCAAAAGTCATAGTTGTAGGTGATGTTGCATTCCCATTCCTTATGAAATTTACTGTTAATAGCAGTTATCCATGCAGAGCTATAGATTTGCATATCTCTCTTTAGAAACTAGGGCAATATATTTTGCTAGGATATTTTGCTCTAGGTTCCATTTATTCCATTAAATATTTTAATGGAGTTTCCTTAAACAGCATCTGTTAAAACTGTTTCTTCCATTTCCCACAACATACTCCTATTTTCTCTTCTTCCTCCCCAGGACTAGTTTGCTCTGCATCGATATAAGAAGAGTGTACTTTGCATGCCAAGTGACCTTGAGGCTGAAAGGTCAAACTGCCACAAACACCTGCTGCTTTTTTATAGGCTTGCTAATACAGAAGGTCACAGCTACTTTTCAGGTGAATTGAACGCTAAGGGCTCAATAAGAACTTGTATCGTACCTCTGGAAAGGAGGTGGGCATGGTGGGGCAAATGGTTTTAACCTGTGCAAGACTATTTCAGGAAAAGAAAAAAAAAGTGAGACCCTTAGAGGGGATTATTCACATAGCATTAAATGCCCAACTGGAAGCCTGTTTTACCATATTTTACACTTCTCTCTGATAACATTAAGCAGGGATTCAAACTTTTGTTTCAAAAACTTCTCTAAACTTAGTTTGCTCCAGGCATTCCTTTTCTATGGTTTGACTATCCTTCCTGAACTATGAGTACCTTGTAAACAGATTATTTAAACGTTTAAAGAGAACTTACTAAATCTATCTACACTAAGGTCTGTATTTTCTATAGTTTCTTTACCTACCAGTTTTTAATAAAATGGGCATTGCTGTGAAATTTGATATTTGAGAAAGTAAAAATTCATTAAAATTATCAATTAACTACAGCTTGACAATGGAAAAAATAATTGTGACATCTATTGTTTGCTGAAAATTTTCTAAACACAGTCCCTCACCTCACTCTAATCTGTTTGTTTGTCTCATCTGTTTATTATGTGCTATATCCTAGATGGTAAGCCCTTAGGGAAAAAATATCATTTATACCAGGTTTCCTAAACAGTCTGCAATCAAATCATTTCTCACTAAGATACCAATATAATATATGTAATATATTATATTATTGCATGTTTTATAAACACACAAAAAAAAAATCCAGATTATTCTGTTTCTCTTCTCTGCCACTCCTTCCCTGTCAGTATGAATTCAGAGATCATAGAACCATAGAATGGTCAGAATCATAGAATCATCAGTGAGGTCAGTTGTATTGTAAACACAAGACCACAAAGGCAGGGAAGAGCTGCAAGGAATTACATCTCATGTGTTCTAGAATTTACAGAGCTATTCATTTTGTGTTCACATATGTTAGTACTAAGAGCCCTGAAACCTAGTTGTGACACTTAGTATAAATGAGTACCCTTTGTACATTCAGACAAAATGAAATTATATACAATATAGAATCTAAAAACTTGATTACTAACTATACAAGCAATTTTCATGCAATCAAGAAATCAAGTTCAGTGTGTTCCACTCCTAAAATGATTACACATTGTTGAGAGCAATGTATTTTCACACTCACAACTATAGTTATGTTTCTCTATTGGTTTATCTTTTTCTCCATTCAAAATTTGGGAAAAATAGAAGTCTAACATTTGAATGAGGAATGATTTTAGACAATTCATCTGTAAATTGGCAAAACTTGGGAATCCTTGGAGATGCCTGGGACACAGACTGACAATAAAATGAGCATACAAAGAACAAGCTGCTCTTTGCCCTGGACGTCTATGAATCTGCATGGATTAAAAAAATTAAATATGTGAGAAGTTCTAGGAAGAAGAGATCTTCAAGGAGTAAGCATATCAGAATAGCTTAGAGTAGATACTTAATTTTTACAAGGTTAAGTCTTGGAGAGAGGTCAATGTGACTTGCCCAGATCACCCTGACAAAGCTCATCTACTTGCTTGATTTTTCCATAATGAAAACATGTCAAAAAGGGACCAGAAAATCAAGAAGCTTACAACTTCTGGTGCACAAAAACATTTCTCCAAAACAGATGTGACTTGGAAGTTTAAAACACTCATAAATGTCCATAAAACATGGTCATCATATTAACTGGTATACTAGAAAGCCTTAAAAGCATTTGGTACTTCTTTTATAATCAAGCTTTTACATATGAAGTGTAATTTAGCTGTCTTCACAGGACTTTTCCCTCCCAAAACAGTGACAGGAAGAACACATTAGATATACTTCTATAATACTATTTCTTAAGCACAGATCACTGAGAGCTGCACCTAACATCTCCACATATACCTTCTTAAAGTATAGTGTTAAAATAAATGAAAACTAACTTAAGGATTGGAAAGTGCTCAAAGCTTTGAAAAAATAAAGCAGTTTCCTAGTAAAAAAAAAAAATCACAGAAAAATAATATGCTAAAGAATGAAAAGGTTTTAGTTTTTAAAATGAGAGAATAATGTGTAATGCAGCTGAAAACTGAGAGATGCTTTTTAGACTGATGACTTTGAAGACATATATTCCAAATTGATTGCTATAATTTCATATATGAAGCTCATTGAATGCTCTTAAAAGGGATTGTGTTTTTCAGGAAGAGGGAAAACAAGAAATTCTCTGGTTTTCTTCTCATTACCTTCAACCATCAATGGATATCCAGCAAAAAAGTCTTTAACTTTGTATTTTCCTATTCTCCTTAAAGGTCAGGCAGACCTATTAAACTTAAAATTTAGAAAATAATTTGAACTGGGCTTTAAAAAAGCTTCAAGAAGGTTTAAAAGGTTTAGACAAATGATTTTTTGCATTTCTTTTTGTTATTAACAAATTTGAATTTCCTCCACTTTTCCAAATTTCTTTGGAAATCCATTAAAACATTAATGGAAAGTTGCAACTTCAAAACAGTAAATAGCACAAGAAGGTCCACAGCCTCTTACGTATCTGAATTACCCCTAAATTTCCATTGTACATGAATCAGTTGCACTTAGAGTGACATTCAATTTCACCCCTTGTCAAACACACAGTCACACATACAGACACTCTCTTTACCATTTCAAAATGTTTGTGCTAGCTCCCACATTATTACAAATACTTATGCAGTAGAAAGGTATTAATACGTATGTTAACGCATGGCACAGCTACAGGTTGGGCAGAGAAGAGATTCAGAGCAGCCCTGAGGAGAAGGACTTGGAGGTGTTGGTCGATGAGAAAATGAACATGAGGTGGCTTCAGTCTGCACTTGCCAGACCAAACATTTGAACAGTAACTAAAAACATCGGTGCTATCAACACCGTTCCCAGGCTGAAAGTCAAAAACACAGCACTACACCAACTACCAAGAAGGAGAAAAAAAATGACTGCTACTGATGAACCCAGGACACTGTTTTAAGTTATATTGCAAGAAAAGAAAAATAGAATAGTGTATTCTCATATTGTGAGACTTGTGCAAAACGTTCGACACTGTCCTACACGACATCCTTGTCTCTAAATTGGAGAGACATCAATTTGATAGGAGGACCAGTCAAAGGATAAAGAACTGGCTGGATGGCCACACGCAAAGAGTTGTGGTCAATGGCTCAGTGTCCGGCTGGACACCAGTAACAAGTGGTGTCCCTCAGGGGTCGGTGTTGGGATAGGTCTTGTTCAACATCTTTGTCGGTGACATGGACAGTGGGATCGAGTGCGCCCTCAGCAAGTTTGCCGATGACACCAAGCATTGTGGTTTGGATGATACTCTGGAGGGAAGGAATGCCATCCAGAGGGACCTTGACATGCTTGTGAGGTGGGCTGATGCCAACCTTATGAAGTTTAACCATGCCAAGTGCAAGGTCCACCACCTGGGTCAGAGCAGTCCCAGGCACAGCTACAGGTTGGGCAGAGAAGAGATTAGGAGCAGCCCTGTGGAGAAGGACTTGGGGGTGTTGGTTGATGAGAAAATGAACATGGGCCGGCAGTGTGCACTTGCAGCCCAGAAAACCAACTGTATCCTGGGCTGCATCAAAAGGAGCATGACCAGCGGGTCGAGGGAGGTGATCCTGCCCCTCTACTCTGCTCTTGTGAGACCTCACTTGGAGTATTGTGTACAGTTCTGGTGTCCTCAACATGAAAAGGACATGGAACTGTTGGAACAAGCCCAGAAGAGGGCCACGACAGTGATCAGGAGACTGGAGCACCTCCTGTATGAAGACAGGCTGAGGAAGTTGGGGCTGTTCAGCCTGGAGAAGAGAAGGCTGCGTGGAGACCTCATAGTAGCCTTCCAATATCTGAAGGGGGCCTATAGGGATGCTGGAGAGGGACTCTTCATTAGGAACTGTAGTGATAGGACAAGGGGTAACGGGTTAAATCTTAAACAGGAGAAGTTTAGATTGGATATAAGGAAGAAATTCTTTCCTGTAAGGGTGGTGAGGCACTGGAATAGGTTGCCCAGGGAGGTTGTGAATGCTCCATCCCTGGCAGTGTTCAAGTCCAGGTTGGACAAAGCCTTGGGTGACATGGTTTAGTGTGAGGGGGGTTGGAACTAGATGATCTTAAGTTCCTTTCCAACTGTATCTATTCTATGATTCTATGATTCTATATGCTTAGGTTTTTCAAGCCTCCACCCTCATATTTTTAGAGTACTGTGTACAGTTCTGGTGTCCGCAACATAAGAAGAACATGGGACTTTTGGAATAAATCCAGAGGAGTGCCATGAGGATGATCAGGGGACTGGAGCACCTCCCCTATTAAGACAGGCTGAGAAAGTTGAGGCTGTTCAGCCTGGAGAAGAGAAGGCTGCATGGGCACCTCATAGAATCTTTCTAGTATCTGAAGGGGGCCTACAGGGGTGCTGGGGAGGGACTCTGCATTAGGGACTGGAGTGATAGGAAAATAGGCAATGAGTTCAAGCTTAAACAGAGGAGATTTAGTTTAGATATGAGGAAGAAGTTCTTTACTGAAAGGGTGGTGAGGCACTGGAACAAGTTACCCAAAGAAGTGGTAGATGCTCTGTTCCTGGCACTGCTGAAGGCCAGGTTGCACAGGACCTTGAGCAACTTGGTCTAGTGGGGGGTGGTTGGAACTAGATGATTTTAAGGTCCTTTCCAACCCTAACCATTTCTGTGATTTTATGATTCATTTACAACAATTTTTAAACCTTTATCAACCTAACTAATTCCTGCTTCTGAAAAGTGCTTTAATGGTTCTGTATCTGTCTTTCTGTTGTCTAGCCTCTTCCAAGCAACAAGGTTATATGATTCAGTATCTGATTTCTATCTTGGTTATTATTAGCAAGAATAAAAGCAAGTAGGGTATGTTCTTACATAAACAGACTCCTAATAGTTTCCTTTGTAAAGGAAACTCATAGATTGTTTGACATTCCCACATGATCATTTTAAAATTACTTTGGTTTAGATTAAGTAGGAAAAGATCACACTGGTAATATAATTTAGACACAACATTTATTAAAATACAGTACCAAATGTATTTCTTTGAAAGCTGAGCAGAAGTTAAGATCCTGTTACACAAAATGGTGTACACGTATACATGGCAACAGAATGTCTCTGTCAGAAAAATCTTTAAAATTAATAAATATTTACTAGCCAAGTAATTATAAAAAAAATATTATAAACAGATAGACCTGTCTAGAGACTCTAAGACCTGTATTTTTCGAACCTGAATTGCTATGAACACTATCCAGTCATACATAAAACTGCACTGAAGCCAGTAATAAGTAAGAAAGAAATTACATGAGATAAGGAGATAATTTTTGAGGGCTTCTGATAGTTATCAATGAGAAAAGATTGACGTCTTAAAAAAAAATTCTGATAAAAAGCTTTTAATAATATCACACTCTCTGCCCACTGCCTACAATATCTAACCACTTATACAATATAAAAAAAAGGAATAATATCCAAATGCAGAAACCCAATTTGCTTTTACAAAATGTCAGAAAGTATAATAAAACTTAAATGTTGAAGAAGCATGGAGAAAAGCAGGTGCTAAAGGTTCTATAAAAGATAACGTGCTGTCTCAGTTGCAAAATATTCCTGTTATCATTGATGCCTCTGTACAAACAGAAGCACTAAAAATACTTAAAAAATAAAGTTATTTAACAATGATTTTTATTTTGGTGTTACTATTATTGGACATCTCCCCCTAAAAGAAAACCCAAAACAAAACTGAAAACAAATCCACCAACAAAAAAAGTTGTATGAAACAAATAGAGAATAATTATAAAAACAAAAATGGAGGACACAGAAAAAAAATCAAATCTTTGCAATGCTAGTAAGATTTTGCAATGTATTTAGTTTCCTTCATGACACCTACCAACAAAGTCTGGCAAATCAATACACATTTAACTAAGTGTTTGTATTAGCTTTATGTGGCAAGGTTTTGGTAGCAGGAGAGCTGCTACAGGAGTAGGCTTTCTGAGAAGCTGCTAAGAGCTTCCTCTGTGTCCAAAACAGCCAGTGCCAGCTCCAAGACAGACCCTCTGATGGCCAAGGCAGAGGACATTAGCAACAGTGGCAGCACCTTAGGGATAAGATATTTAAGAAGGGGGAAAAAAACCCCAACCTCTGTGCAAAGATAGCAACGGTAGAGAGAAGTGAGAATATGTGAAAAGAACAGCTCAGCAGACACCAAGGTCAGTGAAGAAGTAACAGGAGGAGGTGCTCCAGGTGAAGGAGCAGAGTTTTACCTTGTCTTGGGTTCAGCAGTAGCAGTCATTTTTCTCCTTCTTGGTAGATGGTGCAGTGCAGTGTTTTGACTTTCGGCTAGGGAACAGAGCTGATAACAAGCGATGTTTTGGTTTGGCCAAGGACTTTGTGAGCCTCATGCTCTGCCAGGGAGGAGGAGAAGCCAGGAGGAAGCAGAGACAGGACACCTGACCCAAACTGACCAAAGAGGTATTCCATACCACAGCATGTCATGCCCGGGGTGTAACTGGGAGTTAGCCGGAAGGGCTGGGGGACTGCGGGGTTGGAGGAGGTATCGGTCGGTGCTTGGTCGGGCTGGGGTGGGGGGTTATTGGTTGGCTGGTGGTGACGTGTTGTATTCTCTTCCCTTGCTATTTCCTTTATCATTGCTATTATTGGTGGTAGCAGTAGTGATCTGTGTTATACCTTAGTTACTAAACTGTTCTTATCTCAACCTGTGGGAGTTGCATTCTTTTCGATTCTCCTCTCCGTCCCTCCGGGAGTAGGGGGAGGGAAAGAAGGGGGGGAGTGAGTGAACGAGTTACCTGACTCAGTTTAAACCACAACATACCTGCAGAACATAATGCAGACCATGATGAGGCAGGCCGTGCCCCTGCAGCCAATGGAGGTCCACAGTGGAGCTGTGACACCATGAGAAGCCCACACTGGAGCAGGTTCTTGGCAGGAGCTGTGGTTCCAAGGAGTGAGATGCCAAAGCTGGAGCAGGTTTACTGGCAGTATGTAAGACCCCATGGGAGACCCATGCTGGAGAAGTCTGATCCTGGAGGGCTGCACCCCAAGGAAGGGACCCAGGCTGGAGCAACTCATGAACTGTAACCTGTGAGAAGGACTCACTTTGGAGAAGTTTATGGAGGACTGTTTCCTGTGGGAGGAACTCTATGCTGGAGCAGGGAAAGAGTGTGTGGAGTCCTCCCACTGAGGAGTAAGGAGTGGCAGAAACCACGTGTAGTGAAGAGACAGCAGCTCCCATTCCTCATCCCTCTGTGCAGCTGGGCAGGGAGGAGGAAGAGAATTCAGGAGTACAGTTCAGCCTGGGAAGAAGGGAGAGATGGGGAAAGGTGTTTCAAGATTTAATTTTCTTATTATCCTACTCTGATATGTTTGCTAATAAATTAAGCTAATTTTCCTAAATCAAGTCTGCTTTGTCTATGACAGTAATTGGTAAATGATCTCTCCTTGTCCTTATCTTGACCCACAACCCTTTTGTTATATTTTTTCTCCTGTCAGCTGAGAAGGAGGAGTGGTCATGCAGCTCATGCTGGGTACCTGGCATCCCTCCAGGGTCATCCCACCACAGTACTGTAAGATACATGCTCATCTTGTTCACTTCTTTTTTTTCCTGTTTGAAAATCTGTATAAATTCAAATATACTAAATTTAGTATATATGAGGTTGAAGTAGTAATTGACCATAAAAGTCTTACAAAAAGTGGATGCTGGTAAATTTGGTAAAAATTAGAATGCAGTAAAATACACAGGAATCACAGAAATGCATCCAGACATAAAGAACAAAACAAGAAAATCCACTGATCTAAATGGTTTATTGAAATTTGTCCATATCCTTCTTGAAGTATTGTCAATGGAAACAGTCTTCAGATGGTTCATCAAGTTTACCTGAATGTAAGAAAAACTCACAGTAAGCTATCAGTGGCTATTTAGCTCAGAACAGAGAAGACATGTTTTTAACTGTCTCTGACCTTGACAAACCATGATATGACACAGTCATGTACTGTATTAGTCAGAATCCATTTATATTTTCCCATCAGGGAGTTGTTGAAGTGAGAATAAAATTATAACATAAAATCATAGAATAATATCTATGTATCTCACTAGTTTGCAAAGAGTTTGCTTTTGATATTATTATAAGTCTCTAAAAATCTTTCCTTCTAGGAGTTTAGACTGAGAAAACAACAGATACAAGTGTATAACTATCAGGTTTACGGATTTCAAACACAATTTATGCAATGACTCAGTACTGAATAACCCAGACAGCTTTTTATTGTCCAACTCAATATATTCTAAGTGTGCCTTAGACTGGTATTGACCCGTGGTGTCAGATGGGGGCGAAAAAGACCACCTGGTCATTTGCAATAATCAAAATATATTTTCTCAAGAATGAAATTATTCAGCTTCTAAGAAAAAGATCGTATTCCAAAAAAAAAAAAAAAAAAAAAAAGAAAAGAAAATGGGCTTTGGAAGCCCAGAGATACTGTTTAATGGAGCAGTATTTTTCCCACTGACTGCTCATTGCCTCTTGGCATGGACTAATCAGATGTAGAGAAAGTATGCTTGAATTTTAAGATGATAGTGAGCTCTGCAGCCTTTTAAATTCACAATTAGCTATTGAACTGACACCAAGTATACCAATTGCAGACAATTTATTTTGATATAAAACTGGCTGTAGACTTTCTTTTAAAAGAACTATGACTTGAAGCAGAGTTAAATGTTCAAGTTGTAAGTATGTATAAGAAAAGGAAGGATCTAGGATTAACTTTCAGTGATCTGTTGTTGCAGAATGGCTCCAAGAGCAAGGCCATGGATCCTTAGAGGCCTTGTGCGAGCAAAGCAAGGTGTAGGCCTCACAGGTAACCGGAAACCGGATGTGGGAGGAGAATGTAAAGGAAGCTGTGTAGAACTAACCAATACTGTTGTGACTAGTAGGCGTGGCTAAACACCACGCAGATATAAGCGATGTGCGCAACGAATAAAGTAGAAGTTTGCTTATCACCCATATTGGGTTGGCGTGTCTTGCTTCTCCTCACCGCTAACAATCTGTAAAGAATAAGTCACAGTTCTATAATTTGTGTGTATCTTCTGAGAATCTCTTATTTTTATTTTTTCATCTGTATACAGACTTTCAGGAGGGAAAAAAGACCAATGGTAAAGAATTCAGGAGTCTCCACTCTCTTCTTGACTTTATCACTAATTTATTTGGGGCCTTAAGTGAGATTTGTTTTAATTTAGTGCATCTCTACGTGTGCATCTGTAAATTCTAGAATAAGTAGAAAAGACTGTACAAGGTTATGAAACCTGGACTAAACATTAATGGAGTCAATCTGCTTCTAAGTAGTAAGGAAGGTACAGAGGACATAATGTGCTTTAATTCTGTTCTGGTAGTACCATATTTCAATGGTGAGCCATTATGAAGTGGAAGATTGTGTTCTATAAATATTTGATCTAAAAAGCCAGCATACAATCTTGGTTTTGTTTGGTTTTCGTACTGTTGGGGTTTTTTTGGTTGTTTTTTTTTTAACATATTTTCTTTTCTATCTTTTCCACCATTCTATGAGAAAGTGATCTTTGCTGTTAAGTTTTCCAGGATGAAACATGACACAGATTATGGTAAACTTACAAAATTTTGCTGCATGCTTTGCAGAGAAGGCATTTAATAAAAAAAAAGAAATAATTCTTTATCCCAGCAAATTTACATTTATTAGGATAAAAATTCTTTTGTACTAAACAAGACATCCATGTGATTTTGTGTATATGAAAGATTGCCTAAATAGGGTAGATCTTGTTTAAATCTGTATAATTTAGATCTGAGTTAAATCAATTGATGTTCCAATTCTCTTATTAAACATTTTTCCCCTCATATTTATAAGTAGAATAGGAAAAGATACTAAATATATTTTGTTTATGGTAATGTCACTTTTTTTTTCAGTTGTGATTTACAGATTAACATCTTTACCATCTATACAGTAGCTTGTAAATGCTTATTACTAATGCAATTTTGTTACTTGGTAAACCTAGGATTATCATCAGTTTAATCTGCTCATGCCACAGGAAAAAAAAACAAGGTCATTGAAATTCAAGATTAAGCCATGACTTTCTAAAATGAAAAAAAAAACCATAAGCACGCAACACATTAAATTCCAAATTTAATTTAAGCAGATTGCTTATCCACAAACTTAATCTTGTTCTTTCAGTCTGTATTAATTCATTTGCAAAGATGCCTTTATAGTCCCAGTTTGAAGCACATGCAGTAGAAATCAACAATACTGACAAAAAAAAAAGTTCTTATTTTCTAAATTCCATGGAACAGGGAAGGGAGTTATGCTTACAACTTTTTTCCTTTTCAGTGAATGATCCCATGTGACCAGAATTGTGCATAGCATGTATTTTCATTTAAAAAAAATCCTACACATTAGCAAGAGCATCACTAAAGAGTCCCAAGAATCTATACTCACTGTTGCTTAAAATGTTTGGTAAAATTGTACTTTCTTGCCTGTGTTTGTGCAATGCAACTCCTGTCACTAAGTTCTAGCCATGGAAGTCTTTAGGAAAATATCCTCTAGTGATTTTATGTACACTGCTACAATTTTCAAAGGTTCTCTTCATTACCCTGCCTCAGGATCTCAAGTGCTTATTTGTCTTTCTGAGACAAGTGACACGTACCAAGTCTCCCCTTCCATACTGTGCTCCTTTGTTATGATTTATCTGGCCAGTCACAATGATTATCTCAACAAATCAGATTTGCTCTTGCACCTGAACTTTGGCCAGTAAATCAAGTCTCACCAAAAAAACAGTTATATCTTTGGAACAAAGGTAAGCCAGAAAAGAGGAATTTAAATTTATTAACAACAGATAAATAATTTTTAAGATAAAAAGTATTCCAAAACCTAAAAAAAAAACAAAATAAATTCTCGAAGTTCAGTTTCAGTTGGTCATTGATTCAAAAGTTTCAGCTTTCAGATGGCACTTCATTCTGTACGTCAAAAAGGTCATTCTATGAGCCTAAAATCTTTTTCTTCCACTGTTACTACAGTGTTAGCCAGAACGGTTGTTACAATTTCTTTTAATGCCATTTGTCTTATAAAACTCAGAAATTTCTTACCTATGTTGTTTCTTTTTTTTTGTTGTTGTTTCATTGGATATATGCCATTATATGAGATTATACGAGCATTATATATGAGCATATGACATTATATTGAGCACCATCTTTAGTTCCTGTAGGAGGCAATCTTTATCTTTCCATTTAAACAAGAATGCAATCATTGGAAAGGCCATAAGGCTGCAAAACCATTTATTAAATGAATGTATTGGTCTTTGAATACTGCATGTTGCTGCAGAATCTGTCACAAATTCCTTCATGCTCCAGTAAGTGAAGGATGGAGGGTGTTTTAAATGCCATCTGTAATATAACATCCACCAGAGAGGAGATATAATAGAGGAAGAAGAAAGTTGACAGAGAGATTGTAGTGATAACTTTCGCACAGAGGAAATGGGCCTTTTCTTGCTAACTCTGTTTTACATTTCTGCACTGTTTACTGCCCCATTTGGTGATGTTTGTTGATGGCAATTGTGTTAAATATTGATAATGTACTTCAAAATACCAATGACATATTTTTAACTAGTAAGAAATTCGATGCAGATATGAAATTATTTCTACCTGTTTATGGCTTGAAGGAGACTGGAAAACTGTAATTCAGCATGACCAACAGATCAGATGTTTGTTTTCAGTTCCTGCCTTACAATTCTGCAAGGTAGTTTTAATGCTACCTGATTAATGAGAATAAAGACAAATGTAAAGTACTATTCTGCTAAAGTGTAATAAACCCCTTTCATTAAGCTTTGTTTGGAACACAGAGTATTCATTAAAAAATATCACAGGTTTCTTTATATTCATGTAGAAGGAAAAAGAATTAAATCAACTTCACACCCCTAGATGATATATATGTTAGCTGAACAAGCAAATACTTCTTTTAAAAATAATTTTGTTACCGAATGTTCCATATTTAGAAGTATCTAATCTGGTAGAAAATCTGGGAAGCAAATATCTTTTTCTAGCCTTGAAATTATTACTAAGCAAATACTGCAAAACTAGCTGTTATCCTTGTATTTTCTTCATATTAATTGTCTAGATTTCCTCTGCAGCCACAAAGAGAAATAGAAGTTTCAGAAATTAGTCATCTGAGTTGGTTTAGATGCCTGTCTTGGATTGAGTTAAATAAAGCTTGAGAAATACTTATTTATCATCATAGATTAAAAAAGGAAGCTTAGAACATGTGCTGGTTTTTACTTCTAAATTGTAGCTCTTTAAAAGATATAGGGTAAATCTCAGTATATTTAAAGCATCCACAATCTTTTTTTAGGGCAAAATAAACAACAGTGAGAAATAATAAAATTACTCCAGAATTAGAATTATTTTTATTAGAATATGAGAATTATTTTTATATACTCAAAGATTAAGAAGTTGTGTCAGACGTGATACTAACAGAGTTATGCTGTTTCATTTTTCCCAAGCACAGTTCTTGACGATTTCTCAACAGAACCTGTATTTGTAAACAAGAAAAACTAGTAGTTTTCTTCATGCCACAGTTTGATTTCAGCTTCCACTTCACTTACTGTAATTAGCTAATCATATCTAGAATGCAAACGCTCTGCACGCAATAAAAACCACTTTCAAGTACCAAAGTACAGTCATCACTAAACCCTATTTAGCATTCAGTCAACATTTAGTCAGAAAATAAATATCATTGTGACATTAAAATAATTGATTTAGAATTTTAAATAAAGGAGATTGTAAATTCTATAAATGGGATAATTGTTTTACTTTCAAATTTAGATTCCACTGGAATGAGATGGCCTTGTGTAGGAAACTCTTCTGTTTCTTCCTCTGTTGAGGCTGAGTAAGGCATCCTGATCTGCTCCCTGTATAAAAACTCATCTTTTTAGGGTAAAAGTAAAAACAGTGAGAAATTATGATATTTAAAAATTAGGAAAAACTTCTTCACTGTGGTGGGGAGACACTGTAACAGGTTGCCCAAAGAATTTCACTGTGCCCAGTCCCTGAAGGTATTCAAGGCCAGGTTGAATGAAGCTTTGAGAAACCTGGTATATCGAAAGGTGTCCCTCCCCATGGCAGGGGGGTTGGCACTAGGTGATCTCCAAGCTCTTTAAGAACCCAGATCAGTCTGTGATTCTATGACATTTCTTTACTTTCAATGACAAAATGTTATGAATTTAGAAAATTTGGGAAAACTAAGGTTTCCGCCTAGAAAGTACAAGTATGTGAAGCTGTAAATGTCAAGGGACTGTTTCTCTTGCCCATCAGGAAAGTTCTTCAAGAGAAGGATTAAGAGCTTTGCTTCTGCATTTTGATAAAGGAAGAAAATACTAAAATAACTGTGCTGATTTTGCAGGAATAGTGTTAATTTTCTGCATACTAGTTAGGATAGGGATATATTTCGGTTTTTGCTGGAAACAGTGTTGATAATCCAGGGATGTTTTAGTTACTGCTGAGCAGTTTATGCAGAGTCAAGGCCTTTTCTGCTCCTCACCCCCCCCACCAGTGAGGAGGTTGGGGTTGCGTAAGAGGTTGGAAGGGGACACAGCTGGGACAGCTGCCCCCAGCTGACCCAAGGGATATTCTATATCATACGGTGTCATGCTCAGCAATAAAAGCTGGGAGAAGAAGAAGAAAGAAAGTGACATTCAGAGTGATGGTGTTTGGCTTCCCAGGTTACCATCATGTGTGATGGAGCTCTGCTTTCCTGGAGATGACTGAACACCTGCCTGACCATGGGAATTGGTGAATGAGTTCCTTGTGCTGCTTCTATTGTGCATGCAGCTTCTGCTCTACCTATAAAACTATCTTTATTTCAACCCATGTTTTCTCACTTTTATTCTTCTCATTCTTTCCCCCATCACTCTGGGGAGGTGTGAGTGAGCAGGTGTGTGGGTGCTGGCTGGAGTTAAACCACGACAGAAGCTAACATGTTAACAGGAGAGATATAACATTTACACTATGTTTGTGTTAGTTGTTAAGTGTGTAATAGGTTATTTTTATAGTAGCTACCTTGACAATGAAAATTTACACACATGAACCTGCCATAAGCAAAACAGTTTTTACTTGAAGAACTTCACTTAGTTTTATTAATTTTAAATTAACAGGAACTTTTGATTACTGATTCGGGTATTAACAGAGAAAAATAAATTAAACAAACACTTAGCAAAATTACTTTTCTATCTACTCCCCAATGTTAGCTTCATCTCAGCACTTCTCTACCCCCTTCCTTCTACTCCCCTTGTTTTCATCACACATTACACTGAACCCCTTTCAACCCTTTAGTGATGCAATGGTCAGTGCACAACATTTTCTTTCTGTTGTTCCTTGCTTCTTACTATACTCCTGCCTCACCACGAGCCCTTCACAGACCACAGTCCCTCTGAGGGTGTTCTTATTCCCACATAGGTCCTCCATGGGCTGCAGTCCTTCAGAACACTCCTCTTTTATCAGGTGTGCCTGCTTCCAAGAGACCATCTTCAGTCATGTCCCCAACAATATCCCCTTCCACATTCCTCCTCCTTTTTCTCCAAGTATTTCTCTTTACTTACCTCCTCCACGGTTATTTTTTGAGTGTAGTCCTGTGTCTTCTCCCATATTTCTCCTTCTTGGTGTCTCCTGCCCCCAGCATCAGCCACTCTTCCTCAAGCAAACCTAAGCAGAGGTGCCATGTGCTCCTCTAGCTGGCTGAAGATTTGGAGAATGATGGGCTGTCTCCATCCTTTCCAGAGTCATCTGGAACCTGCTGTGTCTGACACAGGGTGGTTCATGGCCTCCATCCAAGCAGGGCCTCTGCAGCCACTGTTGCCAGATCCTGCCTTTTATGCCTAATACAGAGCCACATATTTTTTTTCATGCTGCAACTGCTCTGTTTCCACAATCACATAAATGCATGAACACACATTTTGTCTACAGCTTATTTGAAAACTGAGCACAAATCCATTTTGTCATTTTATTACTGTTATTCATATCTTGTCTACATTAATATACAGCAGTAAGTCATTAACAATTTCTACTCTTACTCTCATTCTCTTTCTATAGGACTATGTAGGGAACATCATATCAGTATTTAAGTCTCTTTAGGAATATGAAATGGAAGCAAGATTCAGACTTTTGTGTCACACCGAAGTATGAATACCTAATGAAATACTTGTTTTCTGAGAGATGTTAGTAGTAGACATTGAGGGATAAGTCTAAGTACAAGGCTTCTACACTGAGTTGTCTCTACTACCTCCTGGGAAACAGTAGTTTAGGTCTTCTTGATCTATAAGTTTCTTTCACAGTTTGATATTTCAGCCACAGATGGATCTATCATCCCCAGATTTTTTGAAAAGCTTTTGAAATAGCTTTGTGCTTAAGGTTTCCACAATTTAGTTCTATACTCTGAAAAAAAAAACCAAAACAAACCACCTTGCACCACCACAATCGAAAAACACCCTTGTTATGTTTATTTTTACTGTACTATATGACAATTTAATCAGGAACATGCTCGTCCTTGTGAGAGAAAAGCACTTAATTAGCCATACATGAAAAATAATCCATTTAATGGAAGAAATGCTAGTCACTGTAACCATCCTTCATTATGCTGCAGGAATATAGATGTTAGTAATAATTTCTACTCAGATCAATGCTTGATACCAGTTAAAAACTAATAGGAAGGAAAAAAAGGTATTTGAAAATAACTTTATCAGGGAGGAAGTATATAACCATTAGGCTGCTCCCACCTGAGGCTAAAAGGTGGTAGTGGGCAGGTAATGGTACAGGGCTTGATGACACAAGAAAGACATGGGGTATAAACATAGCTTGTAGCAAACAGAGGAGAGTATTTTTCAGCTAAAAGTTTTGTGGGATACTCAAAAGTTTACATGATGGTCTCAGTTTTTGGTGTTTTTTTTTTTTCATTGATACAGGGAAAGAAAATTTCATTCACATTTTTTAATTTTACTGCAAGAAAACACAAGTACTATCAGAAGTTATTAGAGTGCAATCTGGTGAAAACTTTTTATCTTACACTTGCAATGTGTTTCAACAATACAGAATACAGTCAGGTCTCATTATCTGGCTGACAAAAAATAATGACAAAAAATCAGAAATAAGCAAGTAAATTTGTTAAGCGTGTGCTGCTTGCTGCTTGGGGCCATCTGGAGCACAGTAAACTAATAAAAAAATACCCCAAACAAAACACAAAAGAAAACCAAAAACCAACTAACCAACAAAAAAAAAAAAAAATTGCAGACATAGAGAAATTTTAACATAAATCTCATGCAGTGGTTCATATGTGTATCCCATATATATTGGATATTATTGGTTATTGCTTGTTAGGGCTGGTTTATGCAGTCTTTCAGATGTCCATATGGCCAAGAAAGAGAAAACTGTGGTATAGTGTACACCTGCAGCTGGTAGTCAGAGTTACTGCATCTTGGGCTGTTTAATAATAAGGAATTCATAAGTAAACCCAGGTCCTGGTCCTGTTTGAAAAATCAACGGAGAACATCCAGGACTTGTAGTACCAAGGCTGAGTTACTTGACAGCTTGCTAAAGTGACCATTCAATTAGTAACTTGGCAAAAAAGCTAACTTTCAAGGTGTCCTGAAATTAACTGTATTCATAATAATACTAAAAATCACACCCACAGGTCAGAAAGACCCCAGGTCAGGCGAAGGCCTCTCCTCTGAGCATGCATAGTGATTATGACACAGCAGATACTGATTCTATGATATGTAGGTTACAACCATTGTTACACTGTAACTGTAACTGACCTTGAAACTTTTGCATATAAATGTAATGAGAAAGCTGGCATTGGTGTGCTTGATTTGTGGAACCACTGAGCACCCAGGCCTGAATAAACACAGTATCTCTCATGAGCGTGTGGAATTGGTTTACTGCACACCAGGCATGAATCTGCTTTTTGGACAACAACTGGAATTGTCTTACCGTAGCTTTTCAAATAACCTACTCAATTCTGAAATAATATGAGACTGAAGTGAAGCTTCTCAGTTCAGTGCAATTTTGTTATAAATCACAGAACCGATCAAATGGAAATAAGAGTGTCCACAGTATTTTGTTCTTTAACAAGTGAACTTCTATGGCTTTAAAAAAAATTATATCCTGTCTGATTTGGTTCCACAGATAGACTTTCAGTGGGACCTTCTACATCTACCTCCACCAATTCAGCCTTACAAATTCAATTAATACTAACCTGATTCAGGCCTAGATGGTTTTAGAAGGATTATATATCAACATATACTAGATAAAATGAATTATAGCAATGAAGCCTGAAGGTGGACAGAAGACTTGTCAACATATAGCCAGAATATGTCCTGACCTGGACAGGCTGGAGAGTTGGGCAGGGAATAACTGGATGAAATATAACAAGGGGAAGTGTAGAGTCCTGCATCTGGGCAGGAACAACCCCAGGTTCCAGTATAGGTTGGGGAGCGACCTGCTAGAGAGCAGTGTAGGGGAGAGGGACCTGGGGGTCCTAGTGGACGACAGGATGACCATGAGCCAACACTGTGCCCTTGTGGCTAAGAAGGCCAATGGCATCCTGGGGTGTATTAGAAGGGGGGTGGTTAGTAGGTCGAGAGAGGTCCTCCTTCCCCTCTACTCTGCCCTGGTGAGACCCCATCTGGAATATTGTGTCCAGTTCGGGGCCCCTCAGTTCAAGAAGGACAGGGAGCTGCTGGAGAGAGTCCAGCGCAGGGCAACCAAGATGATTAAGGGAGTGGAGCATCTCCCTTATGAGGAAAGACTGAGGGAGCTGGGTCTCTATAGTTTGGAGAAGAGGAGACTGAGGGGTGACCTTATAAGTGTCTATAAATATATAAAGGGGGAATGTCACGAGGATGGAGCCAGGCTCTACTCGGTGGCAAACAATGATAGGACAAGGGGTAATGGGTACAAACTGGAACACAAGAGGTTCCACTTAAACTTGAGAAGAAACTTCTTCTCAGTGAGGGTGACAGAGCACTGGAACAGGCTGCCCAGGGAGGTTGTGGAGTCTCCTTCCCTGGAGACATTCAAAGCCCGCCTGGACACATTCCTGTGTAACATTATCTAGGTGTTCCTGCTCGGGCAGGGGGATTGGACTAGATGATCTTTTGAGGTCCCTTCCAATCTCTAGCATACTGTGATACTGTGTGATACTGTGAATCACAAAAAATAGCTGTACTGAAACTGTACCTGTTGTCTTAATCTGTTTCCCATATTCATCATGTTTGTTGGTTGCTTTTTTTTCAATTTACCTGTATAATTCAGTGATAGCCATGAACATAGAGAGGAGGGAAATAATTTTAAAAGAACTGAAAAAAAGATGGCAATATGTCATTCAAAACCACAGTTTTGAAAGGAAGATGTTTAGTCACAGGCAAATATTTGGAATTCAAAAGCCCAGAAGTTAGTCTGGTTCTGGTTCACCGAAAAGATCCTCTATGATGTTGGCTAAATCACCTGTCATCTGGTGACACCTGGCCTGTCATCTATCCCTTTTTTTATCTGTTATACAGCGATAATAATGCTGATTTACTTCACAGGAATCCTATGAAGATTAATTAGATTCCTCAGAAAGCTAGTACTTCTGAAGTGTGAAATATCATCTATATACAGAATAAGTTGTTGTTTGTGTTTGGTTTTGTTTTTTTTTTCCCTCTAATGCAGACTGCTAATTATCTGCAAAACTGTGCTTGGCAAACATTTGACCTGAAACTTTGTAGGTAAGGTTATGTGCGTTTTTACAATTCCTTTTTTCTTTTCCCTTCACATACTGAAAAGTAAGGCAATTTCTAATGCTAACCTTGCATTTTTGCATAACTTTAAATTAATTTTTAATTAGATTAGATATTGACCTGCTGGCTATGTTTTACCTTTATAATCTTTGCATGTAATGTGTTCAACATTTATAAATTTCATGTAAATGATTCAACACAGATTAATTTGCAGAATTCTATAAGTGGAGTAACAAAAGTTTAAATTTTCTAGTATGTTTAATTATCAAATTGTGCTGAGTGTTTGGACAGAAACTTTGCTGTATGCAACGCGAACTTACTGTACAGGGAAGTTTCCTTAAGTATTGGAATATTTTGTTATCTGGATGGTTTGATATCTGGAACAGTTGAGGTATATGCTAAATTTTTATTTCTTATTAAAAAGTTACACTTAGAAAAAAAATCTAATTGAAGCAGGGGACAGCTTCTCAATAGAACAGCTGAAATCATATCATTTAACTGGAGTGTATCTGGTGCTCTAAGCACACCAAGCAGATAGAAAGTTTTAAAGTTCCCCTGCTTTGGTGACAGTATGGATAAATGATGCAACAGAATTTTTAACAAGCGATTATTCATTCATCTAATGTCTTAGACCAATTTGTCCATTTAGGACCTGTTTTTTTTAAGAGGTGACAGCACTCAGACTTTGGTAGTAACAGCACTGATTTACATCAGTTGAAGAGATTCAATAGTTCATGTTTGAAAAGTTTCATGTACTTCTATTCACAGCTGAGCATCTGGCCCACCAAAACTAAATGTTGTCATGCGTACATATTGTCACCTAATGTGCCTCATCAAGGAGATCTACAGATTGCAAACTGACTTATGGGAGCTACATACATTCCCAGATTTTTTCTTATACATTTTGCAGAGAGGAGTTGTATCAATTCTCCTACCAAGCCAGTTTTAATGTTTGCACAGCTGAAGCAAGATCTGTTCCCTGGTCATTCCAGAAGAACCTTATGAATCATTAGCTGCACAGTATTTTCAAGAAGTTGATTCCAAGGAGATAAAAATATTTATGTAATGTCACGAGAGTAGATTAAGTGTATGTTGAATATCAGGAAAAGACATCAGGTCTACAAGAAATTGTTGCTATTTTTCTATTAAATTTTAAGTATATGCTCTTTTAAAAAAGAACTCTGAACTATTATCATTAGCTCTAGGATTACATGAAAACAGAAGATTGCAAGAATTTTCAAAGATTGCATGTTTGCATACAAACAATTTTTAAAAATGTATGTATAAGTCTGTTAAGTGTACCACCTTGATATGACATAAAAACAAAGGAAATCTTTTCATTGGCTGCAAAAATTATGCTCCCACTTTTTGAACAGGAATGACATTCCCAAAGTAATAACAAGGGTTTTCATAATCCACAGACTTTCCCTGCATGTTGTATGGAAGCTTCTGTTGTTGTCCCAAAAGTGGGACTTTTACACAGTGTGGAAAACACCAATATACACAGAGTCAAGTTATTTTATTGTCAGCTATTTTACAAAACAGGTTGCTACGTGGAAGCTCCACAAAACAATCCCACTTTAGTTTTGTATACATCTGAGTATATACACTTCAGAGAACAAGAAAATTACTTTTAATAGGAAAAAAGTTACAGAATATATGATTAATTAGCACTCTGTCTTCTATGAGCTAAATTGTTCTTGCTTGCCATGTAAATTAGCACACATGCTCTGCAGCATATAACTGGAACAAGTGCATTTCTCTGTTTTAAAATCCAGAATGTTGTTTCAAACTGCTCAGAAAGCCTCTAGCTAGGAATGGGGATCCAAGGCTAGTGTGTCTTAGGGGGTGGGTGTGGTGGTGTTTCCTTGCATGTAGAATCACACAATCATAGAATAGTTAGGGTTGGAAAGGATCTTAAGATCATCTAGTTCCAACCACCCTGCCATGGGCAAGGACACTTCATATAGAAACTGATAATTAAAAATATTTTTTTTTTGGAAAAGGAATTCCTGCCACCTGTCTCAGATTATTAAGAAGTGTATTATGATCTGAATATGAAATCTGTTTCCTTCCATCCACTGTCCTCTAATATAGGCTGAAAATGAAGGAAGGCTCGCCATTATCAGTATGTATTTTAATTGTTTTTCTGGATAGGAGCTATGGCTGTGGTTCACAGTTCTGTTTTCCAGTCCGCAGTATTCTATTAAGTAAATGATATTGTGGAAAAGTACTCTTTCCTTGGACTACAGATCAGAAGAAAGATTTTTTAGGTGGTCCTTGAGATTTCTTGTTTGATACTATACAACATAGGAAATAAAGCAGGATTTTTGTTTGATTTTCTTTTTTTTTTTTTTTTTGGGGGGGGGGAGAGTTGGCTTGGTTTTAGATTTTGGGGGTTTTTGTTTGTTTTTGAAATCAAATTTATCTATTATTAGAGCTCTAACAGAGTTTTCTATCTTTTTTACAATACCTTTTTCTGATCTATTACCTTTGGCATTCTCATCCTGAACATCTTGATTATATTAATTAGCTGCTACTTTAAAAGAAAGCCCTAGAAAATTATATAACATTTTATTGTTTATTATTTTTCAGTAAAATGAAAAACATAGCTCCTTGTTTACTCATGAATAGAGATAAATTCTTTCTGCTTCAGACTGATAGGTGACATTTTCAGAAAGTTATGAGTGACTGAAGAATTAGACTATGCGGGGTTCAGTTGCCTAAGATCAGCAAATAATAAGCAGAAATTATACAGTTTGTAGTCATTAAAATTTTCCTGATTAAGCTCCAACCTGACTCTGGCATAAGACATTTTGGCGTAACTGGTGTACTTGAGAATAACTGCAGGTTTACCCAATTTTCATTTGGATAATGCCATGTTTTCCTGCTTTCTATATACTGTGAACAAGAATAGTTTATTCTTCAATTTCCTAAGTCACTGGCTACACTTAATTATCTCAGTGGCTGGTGGGTATTCAACAAACTGTCTGAGAAACACCATTCAGAGTTGCCCTTTACTTCTATCAGCACTTCCTGTGTGGCAAAAATAGAAGACTCTGATTCTCCTGAGCCAGTCCTGGGGATTAAACTCTAGAAGTAGCACTCAGTCAAGTCTGATTCAACTTCTTACCTACCTTGACAACAGAAAAAAAATAAATATAATGGAAGATCTAAACAGCAGCTAAAATTCCTAACACAGCACTTAGTTCAGCCCTATAGGAAAATAATGCAGATCTGATGTTAAATGCCCTCATATCTGAGTTTCTGAGCATTCTTTTGTGCCTCCAAAGATGGGAAAAAAAAAAAAAAAAGTATGACCTTCTATATATATAAAGACTAATAACATTAACAATTTTTGTTTCTTAAAAGTCTTTGTATAGATGTAATTAGACAGAGGTTTCAAACAGCACATCAGAATTCTCCTGTTTATCACTTGAAATGGACTTCTTCAAAGTACTACTCTTGTATTGATTTTTGGATCAAAATACACCAAAATCCTTTTATTTGTTAGCAGCATTGATGTTCCCAAACTATGCAGTTGCAGCTACACACAAGATTGTAAATGTAGTAAAGTAAGTGTTAAAGGACAAAGCATTGCCCTCTGTGATGGATGCACTCAACTCCTCAAGCAAACTAGCAGTAGTTTGATACTGGCTCCAAAGGAGGTAAAGGCCTATGCTGTTAACTGGCCCAAGAATTTACCTAGTTCTAACCTGTTCTCTGAAAACCCACAAAGGAACAGAGTGAGATTGTGAGCATTGATGCATATGAGCTTGGAACACCAATCATGCAATTGACATGTGAATAGCAGGTGGTTCTTCCAAGACTAATTTTCAAGGGACGAAGAAAGTTGTGGGTATAGGGAGTCTCATGTATATCTTTCTCATCACATGTAACTTGATTATAAGCCAACCACTTTATTCCATAATTATGACAGTCTAAGTGGGCCTTCCTGCCTGCTAAGCAGTTGGATGCAGGATGGTGTTCCTTGAACTGCAACACCTCTCAAGGTTGCTCATACAGGCAGAGACACGTCATGCAATACACAGATCTTTGTTAAGTGATAGATAATGCACATAACCTTGTATTATGGTGCACTAAGATTCTGTATTGGTAAGTTTGAATTTGTCTTGGTAACTTTGATTCTGTGTTGGTAGTTTTTAATTGGTGTTATATTTGTGAAGTAACAGAATGAAATTTGCCACTGAACTTTAAGTTACATTTTTGTAACACTATATCTTAATAACATCACTTTTGGCGGTACTTTGGCAATAGTTCTGTAAGTCATATAAATCAACCATTTGTGACACCCTCATACATGATTGCAGAAGTTTTTGTCTTTTAGCCCTTTTACTTTAGCATTTTTTCTCTCACCATTACAAGCCACAGCGATACACGTTGATTGTTTATGCTCGCTACCACAAATTAGATTCAACAGTAGGGAAACAGAAAACTATTTGGCTCTTTGATTATTTCATTTTTGTTGTTGTCCCAATTTACATTGATTTAATTTTTTAGAGGAGGGTTCCAAATACTTACTCATTATTGACATCTACTCTCAAGATATGAGGTGAAGCACTGGTCAGTGCTGTATCATTCCTTGATGTAAACTCTCACAAAGCCCAGACTTTCCTTGCAAGCTGGGTGCTGTTACTATATTCCTCTCTTAATTCTGACTCTGCCAAAACCCAACATCTGCTCCCATACAGGGTGTTGACAGCTGAAGCATTTTTCCATTGTGTTGTAAGTCTGGTGAGACCTGGCATCTGCTCACAAATAGAGGTGTTGACAGTTTGAGCTCTAGCACTTTCCCTTTGTGCATCAACTCTCTAGAAATCTGGCATCTGCTCCCACACACAAGTTTTGACAGCATAAACTACAGTCTAACACTAAGTTACTCCAATGTAGGGGAACACATGCAGTCATGGTTTTGGAGGGAGACTACTTCCTCATGACATCAAATCCTGGGAGATGAACAGACAAAGTAGATACTTGGCTTGAAGCATTTTTTATGGAGCAAAAGTCTTCACAGGACAGACATATTGTGTCAAGGAACTATACAGAGAATTTTTACATCATAATAGACGCTAGGAAAAAGTTAGCCACTCCACAATTTCATATTACACCTTTTCTCCATGACTGAGGCAGTTACACTGTGAGTGTTTAATAGTTGAGTAAGATCATCTTTGTTTCTCATGCTGATAGGCTGAAAAGGAGAATTTCTATAATATTCTTGTTTTCTGTTGGAACGTGCCTTTAATCCTCAGCCATTTTTAAGGTCTTAGTAACCTTTCTTGTACATTTTAAAGACACAGGAAAAAATATAGTTGTGCCAGGAAGTCAGAATTGACATGACAAGTTGCTTATGAAGCACATCAGAAAAAAAGATATCCGGTGACTGTCCTGGTTTTGGCTGTGATAGAGTTCATTTTCTTCCTAGCAGCTGGTGCAGTACTGTATTGTGGCTTTAGGCTGAGAATAATGCTGATAACACACCAATGTTTTAGCTGTTGCTAAGTAGTGGTTACCCTGACCAAGGACTTTTCAGTGTCTCATGTTCTGTCAGGGAGTAAGGGCACAAGAAGCAGGGAGGAAGCAGAGGGGTTACTCGGAAGGCCCAGATTGCTGCTCAGATCTTGCTGGATATCGGTCAGCAGGTGGTGAGCAATTGTACTGTGCATCATCACTTGGGTTCATTGGGCTTTTGTTTGTTTAGGGGTTCCCTCCCCCTCTTTTAGTTTTATATTACCTTCCCTTGTTATTTCCCTTATCATTATTATTATCAGTAGTATTATATTGTGCTTTATTTTAGTTCTTCAATTGTTCTTATCTCAACCAGTGAGTTTTACATTCTTTTTATTTTCCTCCCCATCCCACTGTATGAGTGAGTGGCTGAGTGGTATTGAGTTGCCAGGCTGGGTTTAAACTAAGAGAGTGAAGATATTATAGTTTTTATTATTGGGCATCAGCAGAATATTTTAGGTGAACCAAGACTACCTCCTACATGGGAAGCAGACGAAATTATATTTCAATAACATTAACATGTATTTGTTCTGATGTGAAAGCCGAGTTAAAATCCCTGTACTGTATTTAAGGAGAAATAGAAAATGACCAAGTAAATCACTTCTAACAGATGTATTTTGCTCAAGTAGAATGGCAGATAATTGGTTTTCTAACTAATTTTTCAGAGATTTATTTCTATCATAATGATATTATTCATTATAGAAAACAGTCTAAAAGGATTCTTAGATATCTTAGTGGTAGAATACTAAATATAAATTAAAAACACAAAGTGAAACTATTTTTTTCTTAGATTACTTCATATGAACTAAAATGACAAAGTGAAAGAGAAAATGAAAGTTTTTAAGAAACCAAATACAATTATTTTGTGTGACATTTTTATTTCATCAGAAAATAAGTAACATTTGGAATATCATGGGTTTTAACAATTTTTGCTCTAATTTCAGATTAAAATAAGGTTCAAACACATTGTGTGTACAAAGATGATAAAATTAATAAAAATAAGTATATAAAAATAGAGTGAAGGTAGCAAACAGCTTTCCCCTCTCCCTGAAAAACAGAGCTTTGACACATATAAAATTAAAACTAGGCATTCTTGTACAGACAGGTTTTGACTTAAACCTAAGACTGCTCTATTAGTGTTTCTCCACCTGTGAATCAGTATTATACTGTATGTAAGAACATAAAAGACCAGGTAAGTAAGTATGGCATATTTGATTGTTTTATGAGAGGTAGGTATAATGTTATTTTATTGTCTGCTGAACTATTTTCACTAACTTTATTGTGCAGCATGTGAAAAATGCCAAAGTTTTACACTGGAAATTTTCTGATATAATTTATATTTATTCTACTCTTCTGATGTATTTAACTACAGAAACTGTACCTGTAACTATACTGTCCTGGGTTCAGCAGTACCAGTCATCTTTCTCCTTCTTAGTAGCTGGTGCTGTGCTGTGTTTTTGACTTTCAGCTTGGGAACAACGCTGTTAACACCGATGTTTTTAGTTATTGCTAAGTAATGTTTAACTCTGACCAAGGACTTTCGGAATCTCATGCTCTGCCAGGGAGGAGGGGAAGCCGAGAGGAAGAAGAGACAGTACACCTGACCCAGACTAGTCAAAAAGGTATTCCATACCACAGCACGTCATGCCCAGTATATAAACTGGGAGGGGTTACCTGGAAGGGCTAAATCGCTGCTCGGGTCAGGCTGGGTATGGGTCGGCAGGTGGTGAGCGGTTGTGTTCTCTTCCCTTGTTACTTCCCTTATCATTATTATTATTGGTGATAGCAGCAGTGGTTTTGTGCTATACCTGAGTTACTGGACTGTTCTTATCTCAACCTGTGGGAGCTACATTCTTTCAATTCTCCTTCCCATCCCTCTGGGAATGGAGCGAGGAAGGGGGATGGGGAGTGCGTGAGTGGCTGCACAGTTCTGAGTTACCGGGTGGGCTTAAACCTCTGCATATGCATATATGTATACACATACATGTATATTTATCATATAAAATATTATACATAAACATATGTATATATAAAAATAGAAATATATACATGTATATTTATATTATTATATTTATGCAGACAATAGCATATATGTATACATGTGTGTGTGATTCTAAAGAGTTTGAATTTTTAGAGCTTGGTGGAGTTTTGTATATGAATTTGTAAACACAAAACCATGTAAGACTATTTCCACCGTGTTTTTTCATCTGCACATATTGCACAGGACAATGTTAACACAGGTCAAAATGGAACAATCTAGTTTCAACCAGGAAATTTGTGCCTCTTTTATTGCTGTAATTTTAATCTATGCCTTGCATTAGACAGTCATTTGTTAGCTCCTACACATGGAGAGATGATTCAAGTGGTGTCTAGCCAGCCACCAAAGAGTTGGATGGTTGACTGGAGACTGAGTTCCATTGTTCAGAATCTGCCTCTTTAAACAGGTAAAAAAAAAAAAAAAAATCCTATTAATCTCACCCTAAAGATACTAAGCAGTAATACAGAGAATTGTCAGTTTTCAATACTATTCTTAAGGTTTGCTGTATCCCGAAATTACACACAAGCTTAAATTAGATCACAGGTGTTTTTGCATTCTCACCATAACTCTTTACCTCTTAGCCTACTAAATAACTTCAGATTCAGAGCTCAAGTGAGACATTTTAATGGCTGAGACGCATCTTCCTTTCATCCTTTATATCTCCAGAATTCCACTGTTGCCATGAACCTTTGCCTCAACTTCTTCCTGTATGTCATAAGATCGCAGGATAATTCAGGTTGGAAAAAAAACAAGCAGATTATACACATCAACTTCCTGCCCAAAGCAGTGTTAGGTAGTTTTATTCCTATTTGTCTCATCACACAGGCATTCATTCTTGCTACAAGTCTAAACACCTATTTCAAACCAAAAATCACATTCATTTTATAAAGCTCAGCAAACATAGTTTTTAAGGACACTATACTGAGACATAATTCTGATGAACAGCATAACATCACAGAGATGTGTTTTTGCAGCAATGGGCAAACCACAAGTTTTCCAAAGCGCTTAATTAAATTGTGTCTAATTTCTATAAGTCTAGACAAATGACCTTCTAAATTAAAAGGCATTTTGATTATTTACAAAAGTAGAACAAGTATATTGAGCATGAGCTAACTTAACTGTTAATAAAATCAGCCATAACATCAAGCCCCACAACTGCTGAAGTTGAAGCACATTGCTTTTTGGGGAGATTAAAAAAAAAAAAACAAACATTGTCCTGACTTGGGTGTTCCACTGTACTTATATTTCACTAATTCCAGCTTTTTAAGGCTTTGTTCTTAGTTTGAGAAGAAGTTTCTATCTGTTTTCAACAAGGATTTTGTTCAGATTTTTCAATGTGGCTAGGAGAACACTGTGGTAATCTTTTTTTCTGAAATACGTAGCTGTTTTGCCTCAAAAGCTAAGCAGCTATGGCTAACTGCTCCTTGCTCTTCACTTCAAAGCAAACTGGTCTTACCTATCTGCAATCATTTCCCCTCCAAGTCTCAGACCATAAAACTGGTCTTTTGCCTTTTCATAAGAGTACCTTTGTGGGCTAAGAGTGACCTCAGGGATACCTGACACTCCTTGCAGAACTGCCAGGCTGGCCGACAGTGTCACCTTGGTTGACCCGGTGCCGATATTAGGAATTACTCTGCAGAGGCATTTCAGAAAGTGAGGAAGACCATTAGTCTCCTGATTAAGGATATATCTGAGATTGTAGTAACATGTGAGAAATTTTGCTTTATTTCCAGGAAGCCAGGAGACCCTGTTACAAAGCATCTCAAAACCCAGTCTGTATCGTTAAAAATATAATCAAACCCCACAGTTTACACTGTTAAAGATACAATATTTTAATGGAATAAAAGTGTTAGGGCTCATAGGACTGCATGCTCCATGTTACATGTCCTGTCTAGTGTCATTCTCACTACTAATATAAGGGAATTCCTGCAGTAGTAGGAAAATCATACTTCACATCATTCTAAGAGATACACAAAAGGTAGATGTTGGATTAGAAAACAAAAATCAAGAGATCAGCCATATAAACCATTTCACTGTGGAATCACAGAATCATAAAATGGTTAGGGTTGTAGAGGACCTTAAGATCACCTAGTTCCAGCCCCTGTGCCATGGGCTGGGACACCTCACACTTGACCATGTTTTCCAAGGCTCTGTCCAACCTGGCCATGAACACTTCCAGGGATGGAGCATTTACCACTTGGTGCCCTAAATGAAGAAGATGTACAGATCTTAAAGAAACAATAATGAGCTGAAGCTTTTGCTTTGTCATTGAAATAGAGATGTCGCTGGAACACAGCTTTTCTTCATGGTGTTGTAATTAAAGCTACTTCTTACACCTTTATGTATGTGCATGAGAGAGAGTGCTCCAAACACCTACATCTATGTGATCAGAACACTGAAATAAAGCTGGCTGTGATATTTAGCCATGAAAATCACTTGAAAAATATTAAATATAACACAGAATTCGTTTTTAGAACTTTGAGCAATAATTTTTGTACTTTTGTGGCTGCTTTTGTACTTTTGTGGCTGCTACATAGACTACAAAACATGATTACTAAACATTACTGAAAAAAGCCTTAGGGTTCTTACTAATCTTAGTTTCAGGACTTCTGTGGACCAGAAAATGTCCTCCAGTGGCAGCAGGGCTGGGCCTCACAGCCAGGCCTGTCCCACAGTCCAGCCCTGGAACTGGGCACCTCCTTGGGGTGAGGATAGGCTGAGACCAAGCTGGGATATGAGCCTGCAGGTGGGCCCAACTCAACAGCACCCATGGCCACGAGGAACCAAGAAACAAGTCCCACCCGGAAGCCCGTGTCCTTCCTGGTAACTCCCAGTTACCCCCCCTCCCCAGGCATGACATTCTGTGGTATGGAATACCTCTTTGGCTAGCCTGGGTCAGGCGCCCCGTCTCTGCTTCCTCCCGGCTTCCCCTCCTCCCTGGCAGAGCATGAGCCTCACAAAGTCTTTGGTCAGGGTAAACATCACTTAGCAACAACCGAAAACATCGGTATCACCAACACTGTTCCCAGGGTGGAAGTCAAAACACAGCACTGCACCAGCTACCGCGAAGGAGAAAAAATGACTGCTACTGCTGGACCCAGGACACCTCTGAATCTGTATAATTTATTACCATACTCCTTGATGAAATTACTAGATTTTTTTTCAAATTCACCATGACAACTCTTCCATACTCCTCTGTGATTTTGATTGGAGACAGAATGAGCTCCATAAAGTATTTTTTTTCACTGTGTTTGCTATTAGCAAAGCTGTGTAAAAGGAATATCTTTTCCAATAAAGGATATCTGCTTCAGCTTCATAAGTATCTCAAAATCCATATTATTTCTTGAGACTTGGCTTTTCAGGAGTATGGTCTTGCTTCCTTTTGGTATGCTAATCAATTGCACTCATTTTTCCTGTATTGAGTCTGTATCTACCAGTACCACTACTCATTTAGTGTTCAAAACTCTGTCAGCCAGGAATTCTGGCTTGCAGAGAGCTTGCTCAGTGCCTGGATAATAAATAATGACACATGATTTACATTTTGATTGAAGGGTACAGCTCAGGATACTCCCATGTGCATACCAGTTGGTATGATCTGGCAGGATAGCTCGTCGGTGCTTAATCTTCTTTTGTCTGACTTGCCTGAAGACAAATGTTTTATAAGCCGTATTATTTCCTAGAAAGAAAAGGTCAGCTGTAATACTAAGGGCATTTTCAAGGACATCTTCATCTCTGCCACTTCTTATTGTTAGTCAGTGAATCACATGTTTTCAACATCACTGCCCATGCAGTGCAGATGAAATGCAACTTGTAATGTAGTTTCAATTTTTAGTGTATCCAATATTTATGTGCTTCCTCATTTCTAACACTGTTGAGCAACATCTCTGTCCTAGTGAGAATATCATGCTTGAAATAGAGCTACTGCAAATATTAGATGTTTTTATATGTCTTTCTGTTCTCATTCTGCCTCTAAATTTTTCCTCGGCTTCAACACACTGTAGTTTGTTGAAAATTTGTTCTCACTGAATTGTTATGATTTTGTTACTGAAGATTTTATGACCTACTCTCTTTTAGTGTTAAATGAGTTGAATCTGTGTATTAATGACCACACCAAAGTGAAGAGAAAAATTATACTATTAGACAGTTGTCCTTTGAAATGGTGCCTTTGAAGAGGTGTCTGTTAACCACTATATTCTCACAACTGTAGATTAAAGGTCTTCTTGTAATCAGTCATCTTGGGTGTCACACTGATTTTGGGGTGGTATTTCATTTCACTATGTACATGTTTTTTATTTTCTCTTATAATATTTTATTTTTTTCTTTCACAACTGAAAATCAAGGTTATTTTATTAGTGATAACAATTTCTAGGTGCCTTATAACACCTTACAGCTTATGAATATCAATATTGGATCCAGCGAGGAATCAGGCATCTAGGACTACAGGAAATGCTTTCAAGTTGTACCAGGGGAGGTTTTAGTTGGCTATTAGGAAAAATTTCTTCACTGAAAGGGTTGTCAAGTACTGGAACAGGTTGCCCAGGAAAGCGATCGAGTCGTCATCGCTGGAGGTACTTAAAAGACTTGTAGATATGGCACTTAGGGACATGGTTTAGTGGCAGACTTGCTAGTGTTTTGTTTACAGTTGGACTCAAAGATCTTAAAGGTCTGTTCCTATCTAAACAATTCTATGATTTTATGTTTCTTGCTTACACTATTGGTTGGATAAAGTTTTCATGTATGAAGATCACAGGTATATGGGCTTATTGCCCTGTTAGGAAGTACCGCAATATAATGTTTTTTACTACATATTTTGGCAGCAAAATGTGTTTATGTAGTTCATTACTTTTCATCTTCTGACATCACTATTTTTGTAGATTGTAAGAAATAATTCAAGATGGTTGTTCAAGGGTCTCCATAAAATTTTCTAAGCATATTAAGTGAAGTAAAAAAATAAATTAGGTCATTTCTTTCAGAGTAAATGTGTTTTAATAACACCTTACTCAACAGAACTCTCTCATAAGTGTATCATGAAGAAAATCTGCTCACTTCATTGACTATAAAATCATCTCTTAACAGTTTTATTTCTGTCAGAACAGCAAAGTCAGAAGGTGTAAAGCTGATATGGTTGGACTATTTCTTTTTGTGCATTACCAACATAATCGTTGTGAATGCCAGAAAATGAAAGATAAGATAATAGTGACACAAATAAACTATCTCCTTGCTCTTAATTTTTGTCCATCAGGTACAGGAAAACCACAGTCCCTTTCCCACTCTAACTGCTGTTGTGTCTTCAGATTTTTATTCTTTTTTTTTTTGTAAAGAACTTTTACTGGGGAAATATGGGATGCCTCCAGCTCTGTGGCTGGCATATTTGCTTTGCAGTTTCTTACCCCATCCTGACCCATGAATAGTGAACAATTGGCCAGAACTGTAGGAGGAGCTTACATGTTCTAAACTATAGACATCACTTCTATACACCAACCATCAAGAATCCTGTTATCAGTGTGACAGAGCTAGTCCTTGCCACACAGGAGGTAACAGATCTGATGGATTACTTACATTAGACAATTGGTACATTGGTACAATAAAGTTTTTAAACTGTACATGCCAGATTCCCTTCAATGTTGAACAACAACAACAAAAGAAGATATAACTGAAAAGGAAGATAAAATTTAGTATTCTAATGAATACTAAAAATAAAGTGCCTGAAGACTGACTAGCTTCAAAGATACTCTGGGTTTTGGGGAGAAGAACAATGCATGTACACATGATGTTACAAAACTTATCGGAGGAGAGACTTGAACTCACATTTCCTATAAGTTCCCTGAGCAGTGAGATGAGTCATTTTTGTCACATTCTGTAACTTTTTAACTATTTAAGACACACTGAAAAGGGATATTCCTCTGCATTAAAAATAGAGCACTGAGTCTGAAGTGAAGTCCTGTGCAGCACCAGATAGTGATAATGTTGAAATGCTTCTTAATTGCTTAATAAAATACTAAAAAATTAGCACACTGGGGATCACAAAAGAATAAACAGGTGCATCTAGCCATATACTACTGCTTATTTATGTGTCAGATGATCATTTGATCCACTTCCTTGCCATTTTAATACTGACCAACTTGGTTACGCTCCTGCTTGAGTAAGGAAACCCATTTTAAGCTTCCAAATCCTCTGTGTAATGCATAGAAAAAAACTGTAGAGAGGTGAAGGTTCTAGGACTGGTTAGGAAAAGTATCTTTCATTTTTGGGGGAGGAGAGAAGAAACAAGATCCTCAATTCTTTTTGCTGAAGCTTTCTGACAAGTGATAGTGCTTAAAAAAGAAGGTGGAAAGGGAAAAGGTAATACTGCAGCTTATTATTTTCCTGTCCCGTACATTTCTTTGTAATTTATTTCAATAACAAATACTTTTTACACAAAAATATTGTACTAGTAATATTTCTACACCTGCTAAATTCATATTGGCTATTATTTATTAAGTTACTTCAGATAGTCAGCTTGAAATAAAGCTTTCAATCAGGGTAGTATCATTATATGATCCTAAATACATATATCAAGAAAGAAACTATTATATTACACAGAGGAATTGGGAAGACATATATGGTGGAAAGTCAATGGGTCAGCCTGGTTTGATCTCCAGTGTATTAATAATAACTCCTTCTTTCACAGAAATGAATTTATATGACAGCTACATATGATGCATCTTAAAAACTTTCAGTTTTGCATAAGAACATATTTAAGAAGTTTAAAAAGTGTGGTAAGTGCACGTAGATGCATATATGGGAATCAAATTAGTTTATAATTTATATTTTTACTATGCTCATTATCTGCATTAGTAAAATTCTCCATCCAGTGAATATAACCCATCATCACACTTCACAGACATATAGAAACATCGGGGGATAGGCATCCTGCCATTCTCATAGCACTTAACACAGTAAGTATCTGAAATAACTGGTATTCCTAGTCACTATTAATTACTGAATTTTGCTGGAGTAAAACAGGACTAAAGAAAATTATCCATCCTGAAAGAAGACAGTGGGCAAGAGTGTTTTCAAAAGGTCTTTTATTAATATACCTTAGAAAATCTGAGTTTACTTTATTTCAAACACTACCTTCTTGAAGCTTGCTTTTTTTTAAAAAAAAAAGGCTAGAGTCAGAGCTTGCTAATCATTTTAGAATTTGTAGAAGTCTTGCAGACTCATATGTTTCATTTCACATGTCTGGCTGATTTAGAAACCTGTTAAGTTGTTACATTCTCAGAAAAGACAGTACGTCTGACATTCTCAAACTAATTTAAATGCATAAGCACTTCTTTTGGGCAGATCATAGGTATTTAACTCAAAAAACGGTTGAAAAAAAAAATAAAATCACTGCTTAAGCACCTCTTCTTTTGCAAACCTCATGACTTTTGCCGAAATACATTTTACAGTGTTCAAAGCACTAGCATAATGAGTTACTAATTTATCATAACATTATAAAATAGAGAGTGCAGACTGGTGCCACCATCCATAAAAGAGGAAAACCTGTGATTCATTAATTTCTTCTATTCCCTATTGGATTCTATGGCTATTTGTGACCCATCCATTGCAGCCTTACAATGGTAGAAAGCTCAGAGACACTGGGAAGGGCAATGTGCTCATGAAGCTTAGAGAAGACTGAGCTGTAAAGACAGGTGTAAAGACCTGCTGGAAAGACAAGACTTCACACAAAGAGAATTACTGGGTGTCCTTTATTATATATAAATAGCTGTATCAGTTCTTTAAATGTTTAACCCTGAATTAATCAAGAGTGCAAATACCTTCCTAACTCAGCAAGCATGGGATCAGAGCTGGATGGGATATGTGGCTAAACATATCATGAAGTATAAAAAACAATAAACAAAAAGAAATTGAAGAGAGCAATAAGCTTGAGCTTGCTTCAAGCTATATGCCTTCCTTCCCAGAGATGGGGGACATGCAACATCATGCCAGTAGATATCAGTGCTGAGAATCACATTCATATTGCAACTGCTGTGCTTTGCTAAATGTAATTTTTGGCTGCACTGTGATTTAAGCAAATTGCTGTATCACTCTGCTAAAATCAAATTCCTGTGTAATGTCAAATGCCTTGAAAGAAGTAAATTTGGTATTAAGAATTAAACTATCCACATTAAACATTGAACCCTCCACCCTCTTGTTATAAAAGAATCTGGCAATATTCTGAAAAATCATGTCATTTAAAATCTTCTGAATTTTCTTTCTAAGTAAGTCCTATTATGGAGTCCAATGTTGTGAACTCTAATCCCAGGAAGAAATTTGTACAGTATAAGAACAAATTCAAGCAACTAAACACCATGACAAAATTGTGGACAAGGAGCTAGACCCCTGAATTAGTGCAGCTGTTTCTTCTATAGGTGTTTTCAAAAAAAAAATCACTAAAAGGATGCTAAAATGAGAATAGACAGTGGATTAAGACATGCAATTTCGGTAGATGTATTCATCTTGGTTTTCATCTGCTGATCAAAGAAGGTATTACTCTTTAATAATTTTATACTGTACTACAAATTCACTGGTAGTCTTAGGAATGTGTTCTGCTTACTACACTACACTGAAGTGTTCAATACCATGACTTCTTTAAAATCCATTTCTCAGAGTAAACCAGCATATGACGTATATGCCAGCTCACATTGTTCTTATTTTTTTTTGTATATAGCCATAATTTCCATATTTTTTATGTGCGTGTGTATGTACATAGTATATATATGTGTATATATATATATGGAGAGTTTGAGTTTGTTTAACTTTAGACAAATACCATGAACCTGTTCTTCTCCTACAGTCAGTGGAAATGTAGTCAGCAAGATCAATGGAAAATACAAATTATTTGTGTTATCTTATCATGGATACCTTTAGTCAAATACATTGCACCAACCAGTGCATAAACTTCATTGATTAGATCTCCAGAGATTATAATTGGAGTTCAGAGACAGTGTTTGCATGTAGACAACTACATAACAGATGTGTAAATTTGGCAAAGCATAGTCTACCAAAATTTATTTTCAAAGACTTTTCTGTCTCAAATGGAAAAAAGAGTTTTCTATGCAGTGTCTATTTAACAATGGACCTTTCCTGCCTGTAAGGTTTGTTAAAGTTCTTCTGAAATAGTTGTCTCTGTTTGAAAATATGAATCAATAGTCTTTGTGTTGCAGACCTAATATTTATCCTCTGTGCATAAAGTAGACAACAGTGAAGCTGAAGGAAACAGAGGGAAATTCAGCTGGGTAGATGAAAGGAAGTACCACAGAAATGACAAAGTAGTCACTTTTGAAGTCCAAGATATTTGATAGAAATGGTTGAAGATATAATATTCATAAATGTAAATAATTACATTAATGAACATATATTTAAATATTTAATTTGTAAGTAGGTGAAAGTATCTTGGCTTTCTGTGTGGCAGCTCAGTTATCTCTATCACTTCTATAATACATTGCACTGACACAAAATAATACAGCTGTTTGTTGGTATCTGTTTGTAATAGCACCAGCAGCAAAAATTCTCTTTCTATGAATGACCCACAGCTGGCATTAGAAGACATTGCTCAGCTGTTATTTAGATGGCTCATTAATGTGTTCATATTTTTAATTGAAAGGGCTGGGTGGGGATGTGGGTTATTCTTTTTGTTTGAATTTAAGCAGCTTCAGAAGTTCTTTTCAAAATTACTTCAATCATTTTGGGGATAGAAGGATATTTACCCAAATTTTTATTCGTTAGTATGTCATACTTCACCCTTACTGAAATCCGTCTGCATATCTTAATGTTTTTCAAAAAGGAAGTATTGTTATCTCTCTTACAATTAAAGAAACCGATAAAAACTCCTCAGCAACCCCATCATGCTGTCTAGCAAGTTTATACATCTCGTTTTACGTATTTTCACACATCCCTCTTCTACTTTTTCATTTCTATCCCCCAGCATAAAGACTGTGAGAAATTATCTCCCCAGTATGAGACTTTTCCTTTATTACATGGTTTGAGAATGAGTGAAATAGTTAATAATGCTAAACTGTAAAATCTCTTTCTCAGTTTCTGCAACATATGGAATAAACAGGACATATTAGAGCTCAGAATTATGGCATCTACCCCTTTACTTTCTCTGGTAGATGTCTCTCTAGGTAACACTTCATCAGTTGCATTTCAAAGGCTTCCTTTGCAAGCACAGCATCCTTTTGGTTTGCTTTCATTTTTATAGTAAAAGATAAAGTTGCGGAGGACATCAGAGTTCCCTTTTGGAATCTTCTGTACTATCATTCATGTCACATGAAGGAACGTGGTTTTGGAAACACATTTGGAAAGCATGGATTTAAGTGAAAATATGAATATTTTTCTATAAAGATTATTCAGTTATGAATCATTATGACAATATTAATAATTTTCTAAGGAACTACATTAAGAAAAAAATGTGTCTTTGAAGTTTTGGGTAGCACTGAAAGACACATGTAAAAGTATTTTTTAAACTTGTTATTAACATCCCCTTCAAATATAAATTCACAATGCCTTTCATGGCTGTGTGAACCAGAGATTGATGATCGATTGTCAGTATGAGAATAACTGCATCAGACTTTTTTCTTAACATCAGAATTCAGAAAGATACTACAGTTTCTACTTCTTTGGGTTAAGAGTCCTTTTGGATTTATTTTCTAAATGATGACAAATAGGGCTAAGACTATCCAAGCACAGTATTTAATTGAATGCTCTGTGTGTTCAGTTTTAGGTTGATATTACAACAGGGTAGTGTTTAAAGATCTCTTAGTCTACTGGTAAAAACTACATTTTTCTTCACACATTTAAATGTGAATGTTAATATTCAAGTACAAAGGGTTGGTCCTTAAAAAAGTATAGAAAGTTTTGTTGGAAACTTTATTTTCTGATGGAAAGAAGATCTAGCTGATTGACCATAGAATTCGTAGAATTCATAGAATAATTAGGGTTGGAAAGGACCTTAAGATCATATAGTTCCAACCCCCCTGCTGTGGGCAGGGACACCTAAATCATACCACCCAAGGCTTCGTCCAACCTGGTCTTGAACACTGCCAGGGACGGAGCATTCACAACTTCCCTGGGCACCCCATTTCAGTGCCTCACCAGCCTTACAGGAAAGAATTTCCTTCTTATATCCAATCTAAACTTCCCCTAAGTTTTAACCCGTTACCCCTTGTCCTATCACTACTGTCCCTAATGAAGAGTCCCTCCCCAGTATCCCTATAGGCCCCCTTCAGATACTGGAAGGCTGCTATGAGGTCTCCATGCAGCCTTCTCTTCTCCAGGCTGAACAGCCCCAACTTCCTCAGCATATCTTCATAAGGCTAGCTTGGTAAGCAATATAATACCACCTTTTTTTAGTACCTCAATATCTAGAGAGTACCAAAGCATTCAAATTTCTAATAAATTGGTTTATAGGAAAGGAGCTTTCTTTCTCCAAATATCCATAATGGAATTCTATTTATCAGTCTACGGAGTCTGGGAGGAAGATCAGTTTTTATGATTTATGTCTTATTTAACATATAAACATATACAGTTTTCAACAGGCTATACTTTAACCTGAAAAGATTGAAACTTTTTCCTAAAATGATTATTTCAGTGCAGTCTTGATCAGGCTCTTGTTTGTCTGTCACTCCCACAAAGTACGTAGGTAAGTAAGGTAGGTGGAACTCTAGCAGCTTAAATCTTAATGCGCCTCAAGGAATATAATGAAGATTTTGATAATTATTTTGATTACTTTTATCTTAATATACTGTCCTAACAGGCTGTTTTCTGACCTGCTGATATAGGAATATGTTATGGCATTTAGTCTATTAAATTAAATACTTTGTTTCTTTTAGTAGGAAGCAGAAATGGATAGCACAAAAGTATTATCTCTTCACAATTCTACTAGAATGAACCCTTATGTACATCACATGTTTTTTATTGCTATGGCAATTATTGCAGAAATGCAGACAGATAAACATATATAAAGGAAAAAACCAAAGAGAAAGACAGAATGTCGTGGTTTAAACCCAGTCAGGTAACTCGTTCACTCACTTCCCCCCCTTTTCTTGCCCTCCCCCTGCTCTCGGAGGGACGGAGAGGAGAATTGAAAAGAATGCAACTCCCACAGGTTGAGATAAGAACAGTTTAGTAACTAAGGTATAACACAGATCACTACTGCTACCACCAATGGTAATAATGATAAAGGAAATAACAAGGGAAGAGAATACATCATCTCACCACCAGCCGACCAATAACTAGCCCCCCAAGCCCGACCAAGCTCCGACCGATACCTCCTCCAACCCTGCAGTCTCCCAGCCCTTCCGGCTAACTCCCAGTCACATCCTGGGCATGACGTGCTGTGGTATGGAATACCTCTTTGGCTAACTTGGGTCAGGTGTCCTGTCTCTGCTTCCTCCTGGCTCCTCCTCCTCCCTGGCAGAGCATGAGGCTCACAAAGTCCTTGGCCAAACCAAAACATTGCTTGTTATCAGCTCTGTTCCCAAGCTGAAAGTCAAAACATTGCACTGCACCAGCTACCAAGAAGGGGAAAAATGACTGCTACTGCTGAACCCAGGACACAGAATAATAATATAAATTCTTCCTCACCTGGCAGAGAGGTTTTTACATTCTCCATCTAACTCCTATTCCTTTTAGCTATCCCTCTAGGCAATAACTGACAGATATTGACAGAGTAGGAAAGTCCAGCTAGTGCTTTGAATCTACTGATGTGCTTTTTTTTTTCTGATGAAATTCTAGGCAATTGTGAAAGCTGTTCATAACATTTTATGAATAGTTCATTAAAACAAATTCCAGCAGAATTAATTTAAATAAATCCTGTGGGATAAATTCACTGCAGATAAATCAATGCAGCCTCTTCTTGCAAATGTTCTTCCACTGCAAGGGAATCAAACTCATTCTAGGTATGTGGCAATAGCCACCATAAATTTTGACTCCTTATGTCTAGATTCAAAGCATCTGAACTTATGTTTTCAAGGAACAAAATTCAAAGTATAATTTTCATAAATATGTATTCTTGAAAGGTGCTACTCTGATCTTGTCAAGCTGTAAAGCTCACAATCTTGTTTATGAGCAAAGAGGAAACAAACCTTGTATTTAAAGCCAGGAATTTATTTCTGGTGCAACTGAAATCTTAGCAATCTTTTCACCGTTAGTCGGATCTAATTACTGCAGGAAAAAAAAGAATACTCTTATGCATAAAGAGTTTCAGTACTAATAGAAGAGTTAGAACTGTTACATGTGCTCTTCTTAGTTTCTACTCTTTTGCCTGGTGGTGTGCTCACTCTTGACCTTATGTTTCCAGATCTTAAGGTTGGTGTTTTCATTCCCATGGTGGCAGGCATGTTATGATGCGTTGTCAGCCTCTGGCATCCTTCACTAGTGATAATGTGATGCTGGTGATATGGTTTCTTTTTCCTTTCTCTAAAATCCATTCAGGGTCATATGCACATCTGCTGACATGCTTTTATACCTTGTGTTATCTTTGTTGGTCTACAGCTTCGTGTTACGCACTGTTTTACTTTATATGGTGGCTTTTGCTTCTGTTTAGCTTAAAACCAGTTTTGTCCAGCTGTAGGTTTCAGTTTCTGTGGCACACAGTGAGTTTTTCATAGGGTGAGGTCTCTCATTCTGGGCCTTGTGCCCCATCCCTTGTCACCATGAGGTTGTGCTCTTCTACACCACATCCTCTGTCTCTGCTTCTCCAGGCCTGTACTTTCACAACAGCCCTTTTTATCCCTGTAGACTTTTAAAACTATGGTAGTACCATACAAAGTAGCCATTGCCACCTGGTCACCTAGAACAATTACTGTTACATCTAAAACAAGTGACCAAGGTAGATCAAAGTATGTTAAGAGAAAACAAGCCTGACCATCCTTAGTCCTGACACCTTACAAGTTCATTTCAGTGCCTGTGTCTTGCTGCTGGCAATGGCAATACCATGAAACAGGTCTACAGGGTAGCAAAGAGGATATAAATACGCCCGAAATTTGAAGAGATAATACTAGAGAATGGAAAGAAACTGAGCAAGCAAAGGAAGATGCCATGAAATTCCTTTAGAAAGTTTAATATGGCCCATCAAAGTTACCCAGTGGCTTTTAATATTGGATAAGTCTATCCTTTGTCTTTATAAAAGAAGAAAATTGTCAAAGTAATTTATAATAGCAAAAGAACTGAAATAGATTTTAAATAGCTATTGAATAGATTGGATAAATTCCTATTTAATAATTATCCTTTCTTTGTCAATGACTTGAGATCACTGCTGCCGTCTTATCTGTGTCAAGAGATAGTTTTGCCAAATTAACAGAGATACATCTTTTCCCGAAAATGAAATATTTGAAATAGGGGCTTAGAGAGAACAGAAAAGTATATTATTTAATAACAGTTTGGTCATAAAATTTAGAATCATTTTTTTCTTAAGAAACTTTTTCTACATTGTCCTTAAATTTTCTAAACTCTGAAGGAAAAAAGTAATCTGGGATTAGGGTCTTTAAAGTCTGTCTTCTGCCTATAGAGTTGAAAAGGATACCTATCAGTGCCTTTTGCCAGAGTGGTCTTCTTTGATATGGTAATTTGGTCATTTAACTTGTATTGTAAAATATTTACTGCGGAAAAACAAAAGACAAAACCAGGGAAGAAACACATTTTAATCACAAATATGTGCACAAGAGTGAATCTCAGCATGGTTTGGGTTGGAAGGAACCTTAAAGATCATCCTGTTCCAACCCCCTTCCACTAGACCAGGTTACTCAAAGCCCCATCCAGCCTGTCCTTGAACACTTCCAGGGATTTGGTATACAGATATTCTTGGGGCTACCAGTTCCAGTGTCTGAGCACCCCCATAGTTAAGAATTTCTTCCTGATGTCTAACCTATATCCACCCTCTGTCAGCTTAAAGCCATTACCCCATGTCCTACCACTACATGTCTTTCTAACAAAGTCCCTCTGGTGTCCAGATTTCTTGTAGGTGACTTTAGGCATTGGAAGACTGCTCATAAGGTCTCCCCTGAGCCTTCTCTTCTCCAGGCTGAACAAGCCAAACTCTCAGCTTGTTCTCATAGGAGAGGTGCTCCAGCCCTCTGATCATCTTCATGGCTTGCTCATGCTGGTCCAGAATCCTCCTGTGTCATGGAGGCTGAACACAGTACTCCAGGTGAGGTCTCACGACAGAGGAGTAGAGGGGTAGAATTATCTCCCTCAACTTGACGGCCAAGGTCCTTTTGATGCAGCTCAGCATACAGCTGGCATTCTCTGCTGCAAGTGCACACTGCCACCTCATGTTGACCTTTTCATCAACCAAAACCTCCAAGTCCTTCTCCTCAGGGCTGTTCTCAATCCATTCACCCATATTGTGGCTGAGATCACAAACTGAATTTACTGAAGACAATAAAGTTAAGTGAATACTAAATATGAAATGCTTGGTATCTGTTAAATAAAGGGAATGAGGGGAAATACAAGTTTCAGCCTGCTAATGGGTGCCCCTTTCTAAGGTATGATATCTTATTTCCTCTTTTTCTTTGGGGGGCAATTAATACTTAGGTACTCCATGAGAAATGAAGTGATTTTAACCATGACAAGTGCAAGGTCTTACACCTGGGTCGGAACAATCCCAGGCAAAGCTACAGGTTGGGCAGAAAAGAGATTCAGAGCAGCCCTGTGGAGAAGGACTTGGGGGTGTTGGTCCATGAGAAAATAAACATGAGGTGGCAGTGTGTGCTCGCAGCCCAGAAAGCCAACCGTATCCTGGGCTGCATCAAAAGGAGCATGACCAGCAGGTCGAAAGAGGTGATCCTGCCCTTCTACTCTGCTCTTGTGAGACCTCACTTGGAGTACTGCGTGCAGTTCTGGTGTCCTCAACATAAAAAGGACATGGAAATGTTGGAACAAGTCCAGAGGAGGGCCACAACAGTGATCAAGGGGCTGGAGCACCTCTTGTATGAAGATAGGCTGAGAAAGTTGGGGCTGTTCAGCGTGGAGAAGAGAAGGCTGCATGGAGACCTCATAGCAGCCTTCCAGTGTCTGAAGGGGGCCTATAGAGATGCTGGAGAGGGACTCTTCATTAAGGACTGTAGTGACAGGACAAGGGGTAATGGCTTAAAGCTTGAACAGGGGAAGTTTAGATTGGATATAAGGAGGAAATTCTTTCTTGTTAGGGTGGTGAGGTACTGGAATATGTTGCCCAGGGAAGCTGTGAATGCTCCATCCCTGGCGGTGTTCAAGGCCAGGTTGGACAAAGCCTTGGGTGACATTGTTTAGTGTGAGGTGTCCCTGCCCACAGCAGGGGGGTTGGAACTAGATGATCTTAAGGTCCTTTCCAACCCTAACTATTCTATGATTCTATGATTTCTAAATAAAAATTGTCTTTGAAGTGTTTCCAAAATACCTATAACTTCACAGACAGTGCACTATAATGGAGGAGACAGATACATAGCCTCTGAAAAAGACGGTAATTGAACCTGTTTTGTTAAGACAAGCAGTGTAATCACTGACATGCATAAGAACCAATGAAAAAGGTTAGGAGGGAATGAGGAAGGAAACTATGTCCCTCTTCTTCTGGACTAAATGTATAGCATATGCCCATGAATTTTGAAAGAAAAATGTTACTTAACTGTAATCTGGAAAATGGTTGTGAGTTTTGAGGTGATAAAAAATGCTCAGAAGTACATTGTTGCTTCTCCCCCCCAAGATTGATTTTTTTCAGCATTTTCTCAAGAACAGATACATAAGTTCCTTTCCCAATATACTGCACTCCACTCTTATCTGAGTATGTTTCTCTGTGTCTGTATAGGGAAGCTAAATGACTAACTTCAGTCTCATTACAAACATGAATTTCAAGTGATAGAACCTGTGATCTCAAATGCCTGTGTGTGTGGATTTGTTTTGGGTTTCTTTAAGAAGTATGTATCACAATATGCATTCTATATATAGTGAATTCTGTTTTGAAATTGTGAATAACAAACTGTCAGGATATCTTTATTCTATGTCAGTAGCAAGAAGTAATACAATACATTATAGTGCCCATGTTTCACAAATTAAGAGAAGATCGTCAGGATACTCTGAGTGCCTTAATATGATTTGATGTTTTGCAGATTTATAAAAAGGGTACCTTTAGAGTATCAAAGAGAGATTAAAGATAACAATAACTTTCTTCTTAAGTATATTACACACATATAAATGCATACACATATTGATCTGTAGAGTTAGATATTAGGTACAACAGGCTGGTCAGAAATAATGTTTTTATAATAAACAGATGTACAGAAATGCATAGTAAAAATAATACTTGCCTAATCACTTGGATATGATATATTGGTGGGGTGGTTATTTATTATGTCATTCATGGATACCAGCGAGGGACTATGCATCGGGGACATTATCACTGATAGGATAAGAGGTAATGGGTTCAAACTAAACAGGGGAGATTCAGGTTCAATAAAAGCAAGAAATTATTTACTATGAGAATGGTGAGGTACTGCAACAGGCTGTTAAAAGAAGTTGTGAATGCTCCATCCAAGAAAATGTTCAAGGTCCGGCTGGAGAGAGCCTGGAGAAACACGATCTAGTGGGAGGCATCCCTGCCCAGGGCAGCAGGGTTGAAAGTATATGATTTTAAGGCCCTTTCCAACCCTGGCCATTCTATGATACTATGATGTCCTGGTTCTCATAGTGACATCAATACAATTAATAATTATTTGAGCTGAAAAACTACTATACTGATGCCAATTTGTCATGGACCTCAAAAAACAAAGACAGGGAAGAGAAAAAAAATAATTAAACCTACCTTCTTTCAGCTATAAACAGTAAAAAGAAAGAATGAAAGCTAATCACACAAAGGTTGGAGAAACACAACTCAGTACGTATTCTCTAAATGCTTACACTGGAAAAGGACCACACTACTTGACAAAATGAGCTTTATATCAATTAGTGACAGCAAGTGAAGTCAAGTTTTAATGAAAGCTGAAGTAGTCAGATGGAAATAAATGTAGAAAATCAATGAAAATGTCAAACATCAAAATAAAAGTCAAGATTCACAGCGCACTTTGTGAAATATAATAGCCCTTTGCCCAACAGTGGGTCAAATACTATAGTACTCAGGTGAATTCATTGGCATATTGATGCATCCCCCAATGAAGATCAATGGTATAAGTCCAAGGACTTAACTTTGTTTTATATTGCTGCAACTGGGGGTAAAATGTAATCCATTTTATTGCCAGCTATTTGATTATTCAGAGAAAATATTCATCACTCTAAATCACTTGCCCAGGTACTCCATCTGTCATCATATCTATTACTACTGCTTACAGCAATTAAATGCATAAAAAACAATCTAAAGGAGAAGTGACCGGTGAAGCTGAGAAGCTAAGAGGAAAGAAGATCAAATGGACCCAGAAACTTATTTTGTGCTATAGTGCTATGGCAGTGCTTTCTTATCCTTCTTAAACAGTAAAAAAAAGGTAACTCCCTGGAGTTTATAAATGGCATTCTTAAGAATGAGATTTGATGCTTTCCAATGAGGTTTGATGTTTCACTAGTTCTTTGGTCAATTTAGTATTGGTTTAAAAACTGTCAGTTAATAGAAAATACTCTTAAGTACAGTACTTGACTGACACTGAAGATTTTCGTTAGTAAAGAAAAATTCTAGCCTCACCAAAAATTGTGGTGAAAATCTCCTTCAATATAAAGCTTCACAAAAGAAAATCTAGCTAATATGTTGTTCTGGTTTCAGCTGAACTAAAATTAATTTTTTCCCTCATGGCTGGTACAGTTCTGTGTTTTGGATTTAGTCTGAGAACAATGCTGATAACACGCTGATGTTGTTCCTAAGTAGCACTTATCCTGTCCAGGGCATTTCAGTCCTGTTCTGACAATGAGGAGAGGCACAAGAAGCTGGGCAGCAGGGAGCAGAAATGGGACAGCTGACCCAAACTATCCAAAGGGGTATTCCATACCAAAGCATGTTTGCCCATTATATAAACCGGAAAGAGTTAACTGGAAGAGTTCAATAGCTGCTTGGGGATGTGCTGGGTATCGTATTCAGTGGGTGGTGAAAAATTGCATACAATACAATACTGCCATCATCAACAGTTCTGCAGTGAGAGAAATGCATTTGTTTTCATATGCATCAAAAATTGCTTCAGGACTTTTCTGCGCCTCCTCACCATTAACACATTTCCTGGCATGGATTTCATTTTTAGATCATTACAAATTTGGATGAGCCATGAGTTATAAAGAAATGTTACTGTCATTATGTATCTTTTTACTTCTAGGAAGTTTTTACATAGAACCTCATTGCCTAATAACATTTAAAAAAATAAATTATTGTCATGGTTTAAGCCTTGACAGCAACCCAGAAAACACGCAGCCGTTAGCTCACTCCCCTCCTTCCTCCGCTCACTCCTGGAGGGATGGGGAGGAGAATCAAAGGAATGTAACTCCCATGGGTTGAGATAAGAACAGTCCAGTAACTGAGGTATAACACTGTCCTGGGTTCAGCAGTAGCAGTCATGCGTCTCCTTTGTGGTAGCTGGTGCAGTGCTGTGTTTTGACTTCCAACCTGGGAACAGTGCTGGTGATACCGATGTTTTCGGTTGTTGCTAAGTGATGTTTACCCTGACCAAGGACTTTGTGAGGCTCATGCTCTGCCAGGGAGGAGGGGAAGCCGGGAGGAAGCAGAGACAGGGAGCGTGACCCAGGCTAGCCAAAGAGGTATTCCGTACCACAGCACCTCATGCCCGGGGTGGGGGGTAACTGGGAGTTACCCAGAAGGACACGGGCTTCCAGGTGGGACTCGTTTTTTGGCCGGTGGTGTCGTATTCTCTTCCCTTGTTATTTTCTCTTATCATTGTTGTCGTTGGTGGTAGTGGTGGTGATTTGTGTTATACATTGGTTGCTGGACTGCGCTTGTCTCGACCTGTGGTAGTTGCACTCTTTGGATCCTCCTCCCCGTTCCTCTGGGAGTGGAGAAGGGGAGAGCCTGGGGGGGGGGTGGGGTGGGCACAGGCCCTCGATTGCTCTCAGCCTGGCACCACTCACTGGGAGTGAGTGAACAAGCTGTCTGGCTAGAGTTTAAACCACAACAAACATAAAACCACTGCTGCTACCAACAATAATAATAATGATAAGGGAAATAACAAGGGAAGAGAAACACAAAACCACCTGCTGACTGATACCCAGCTGCCGACCCGAGCAGCGATCTAGCCCTTCCGGGTAACTGCCCCCTGTTTATATACTGGACATGATGTGCTGTGGTATGGAATACCTCTTTGGCTAGTTTGGGTCCGGTGTCCTGCCTCTGTTTCCTCTCTGCTTCTCCTCTTCCCTGATGGAGCATGAGACTCAGAAAGTCCTTGGTCAGAGTAAATGTTACTGAGCAACAACTAAAAACATTGGTGTTATCAGTGCTGTTCCCTGGCTGAAAGTGAAAAACACAGCACTGCACCAGATACTAAGAAGAAAAATGACTGATACTGCTGAACCTAGGACAGTATCCACCCCTTATTCCATACCACAGCACATCATGCCCAGTATCTAAACTTATTTTTATAAGTTTATATACTTCTTTTTAATTTTTATATACCAGTTTTTATATACTTTAGTTTTTATATACAGATATATAAAGGTTTTATATACTAGGTTTTTTATATAATTTAGGTTTTCTTGTATACTTTAGGGTTTTTTTATAGACTTTATTTTGTTCCACTATATTTAGTCTATGTTTAACATTTGTACTCCTACACCTAGTTGTGGCACAGAAACTGTTCTATGTATAGCTTTGACATGGAGATTGCTGGAAATTTTCAGTTTTAATACTTTGTAAAGAACAAAATGTTTTCACTCTTATCAAAATTTATTTTGGCTTATGTAATCCTCCTTTTATTTTGGCTTATGTAATCCTCCTTTCAAAAGTTAGTTTTAGACATTTGCCTAATAGGTTCATGTTGTCCCACAAAACTTATATCAGAAGTGTGATTCTTGCATTTCCATTACAGAATATATGGGACCAGATTGTTAGTACTCTGTTACATAAACTAGGCTAAACCCATTATTAATTTCTTACTTGGTAAAGCACACATTAATATCATAGACAGAATTGTGTTCTAAGAATTTATTTTCATTTATTAACTAATTAACTGATTCAATTAATTTAAATTAAAATAATTCAAAGCTGTAAAATCAACCACAATGAGGTGGTAGATACAAGAGGAATAGGTAAAGTAAATGGCTTATTCCAGTCTCCTTGTCTCGGAAGTTAGGAAATGTCTATCTCATTTTGTTGTGTCTATTAATGTTCAAAACCAGCCACAGACAACTTTAGGACTGGCCTCTTGATAGCCCCATGATGCTTGAAAGTTATTTTCTCACACAGAGTTCAGTGTTCAAAAGCTTCTTTTTCAAATAATTTTATATGAAAGGTTCTTATATATATTTAATTTAATTTACTGTATGATCCCATTAAATTTAATAGGACTAATTCCGTGAGCCATTAAAGCACATGTACAGATTTTTGCAGGACCAGGGCCCTCAGTGCTATCTATATATTTCTAGTGGAGAATAACTTAATCTGTGAAGACTATATGGTTTAAGCCCAGCTGCCATGCGGCCCTTGCTCACTCCCTCCCCTCCTCTTTCTCCCTCCACTCCTGGAGAGATGGGGAGGAGAATAGAAAGAATGTAACTCCCACGGGTTGAAGTAAGAAAAGTCCAGTAACTAAGGTATAACACAAAACCACTGCTGCTACCACCAATAATAATAATCATAATCATAAGGGAAATAACAAGGGAAGAGAATACAACTGCTCCCCACCCACCAACCAATACCCAGCCCAACCAGAACAGTGATCTAGCCCTTCCGGGTAACTGCCTCCAGTTCTACATCCTGGGCATGATGTGCTGTGGTATGGAATACCTCTTTGGCTAGTTTGGGTCAGGTGTCCTGTCTCTGCTTCCTCCCAGCTTCCCTTCCTCCCTGGCAGAGCATGAGACTTAGAAAATCCTTGGTCAGACTAAATATGACTTAACAACAACTAAAAACATTGGCGTTATCAGCGCTGTTCCCAGGCTGAAAGTCAAAATACAGCACTGCACCAGCTACTAAGAAGCAGAAAAATGACTGCTACTGCTGAACCCAGGAGAGTATATAAATAAAAGTATACATGATTGCTTCTGAACTCAGTTTGATAAATTCCAAACAATTTACTTTTACTCAGCACTGAAATACTGACGTGATATGTTGCATGGGAATTAGAATTTGATAAATGGGCGTATTTTAGGTTCCATATTGAGTCCAGATGGTTGCAGATTCATTAATATATCTATCCATGTGGCATTTGCGCATTTGTGTATCTCAGTCTTCTCATTTATGTTTAAAGATGGATTGAATCCAAACAATACAAGATGTTCTTCAGCATGCTAAGCTTCTGTTAAGTGGACTGATTGCCAGATCCTTCTGCACAGGATCCTCTTTCTTTCAGCGTACTCTATTCCAAGACAATCTTAATTTGAAACAGTTTTATTGACGACATTTCATGTAATAGCAAACGATAGCACAAAGGCCCTCCCCAGTTATCTAGCCAGGACTCTGACTTGACAGTTGAATGCAACATCCTTGTTAAGTTATCGATGCTATTAGACATCTGAACCTATGTTATAGTTTTGTATATATTACCACTGGCAGACCTGTATTTGATCATTAAACCAATCTGCAATTTTTGGTAAACTCAGAGTACTCATATTTTTTAGTGTTTTTTTTTTTTTATTTTTTAGTGGATTTTGTTTGTTTGCCTGTTTGTTTGTAGGGGGTTTTGTAGGTTGTTTGTTGAGGTTTTTTTGGGGTCGTTTTTAGGTTTGTATTTTGGAAGGAAATCTGAAGTTTTCCAGATTGTCCTGCTGCTTTAGTGTGTCTCATCCTCTCACCTCCATTGCCCCATATTCTCATCCACTGATAGAAAAGCTGTTTTCCTTTTGCTGAGGAAATGGAAGACTAATTAGTTGGATTCCCACCGAAGAATTCAATTAACTGAGCTAACAACTTCTTCCCCCAGGTCAGGAAGTTCTGTGAGACATCAGCTGAACTTTACTCTTCCACTGGAAGAAATATCATGTTCACTTGCACCAAATTCTGAATTTGTTGATAACCATAAAAAGAGAATTAGCAAACAATATCTTTTTGTGTGTGTTTTATTGATTTTCTAAATCAATGCTTCAGTATTGTGGGTTTACAGTATGTTGTCATTTTCACTGCTCATTAGACTTCTGCTGTGCAAATAGAAGTAGAGATTGTAACATTGAGTGACGAAAGAAGAATTTGTTATTTAGTCACTTTAAACAGCATTTTAGAGTTAAGAGTTCCTCTCTTCCAATGTGTCTTAGTTTCTCATTTGAGACATACTATATTATGATCACACACATCTGCCATTATTCCTTTCTATATGACATTAATTATATTAATTATATTTATTATATTTATCATATCATATTGTACCATATACATATAATATATATATATGTATGTCAAATTGGAGATGGGTAATGAGTGATGTCCCTCAGGGGTCAGTGTTGGGACCAATCCTGTTTGACATCTTTGTTAGTGACATGGAGAGTGGGATTGAGTGCACCCTCAGCAAGTTTGCTGGTGACACAAGCTATGTGATTTGGTTGATACACTGAAGGGAAGGGATGCCATCCAGAGGGATTTGACACACCTGTGAGGTGTGCCAATGACAACCTCATGAAGTTCAAAAATGCGAAGTGCAAGGTCCTACACCCGAACAGTCCAGTAACTGGGGTATAACACAAAACCACTACTGTTAGGACCAGTAATAATAATGATAAGGGAAACAACAAGGGAAGAGAATACAACCACTCCCCACCCACCGACTGATACCCAGCCCAACCAGAGCAGTGATCTAACCCTTCCGGGTAACTGCCCCCAGTTAATATACTGGACATGATGTGTTGTGGTATGGAATATCTTTTGGTCAGTTTGGGTCAGGTGTCCTGTCTCTGCTTCCTCCCGGCTTTCCCCTCGTCCCTGGCAGAGCATGGGACTCAGAAAGTCCTTGGTAAAACAAAACATTACTAAGCAGCAGCTAAAATCATCAGTGTTATTAGCACTGTTTGCAGGCTGAAAGTCAAAACCACAGCACTGCATCAGCTACTAAGAAGGAGAAAAATGACTGCTACTGGTGAACCCCTCATGTTTATATAGAACGTCTCAAATCAAAATTGCAAGATTTAGAATCCAATGTAAAATGAGCTGTGTTAAGATAGTGATAATGGGCCTGGTATCTATCAGCTATTGATATTAATTGTGGAATAAAATTAAGTGCAGAAGCCCATGACTTATGTTGCAAAATTCAGCTCAATAGGTTTGCATATCTCAGTTTATTTGAATTCATTTTAAAAGGTATGATCAAGACCCTCAGAGTCTAGCTGCACATGAGGACAGATGAGAAAGAAAACTCATTAATTATCTCCATTATAATTTTATGTACAGAAACAAAGCTTAGGATCCTTTATGCAGCAGAGGAATGATCTTAGAATGGAAAAAGATGGAATGGCGTTTAATTTAGCAGTGTTTTCTCTGGCTTCAGTAATATGCAGTCTGAACCATCAAAAGTCAGAATTTTTCAGTGCAAACCTTTTTAAGAGCTAGTTGCCTTCAAATTATCTTTCTGGAAGGACTGGGCAAGAAAGGTTTCCACAGTAACTAAGTGAAATCTTAAATGTTGAGAGTTATTTAAATTGTACATATAGGTACTATGTCAAAAGAGGAAATGTAATGGTATTAAAAAAAAACACTGCAGGAAAAAAATGTCATAAGAACATTAGAAAATAGATTTAATAAGCTAAAAAAGTACAAAATAATTACAAGAAATAAAGATTGAGTCATATTCTGTATGACATGTTTTTTTTTTAAATTTTTTTTGCTTGTTCTTATTACAATCTTATATCCTTTCAAAATCTCTTCTTTTGATGTGATTTAAGCCTGGGGGTGAAGAGAAACAATTTCAGCTGCTCTGAAGTTGCAGAATTTGTCCAAAGAAAGCAAAATCCCTTGATCTCTAAGGAATGTGAAGAGAGATAGAGGATATTTCAGGTATTCCCCCATTTAAAGGGCAAAAATCAAAGGATTTCTGTCTCTGAGGAGTTCATAGAATTATAGAATGCAAGGTTGGACGGGACATCAAGGATCATTTCATCCAACCTTTTTAGGCAAAGCGTGATTTAGGCTAGATGCCCCAGTAAGTTGCAGTACGCTGCCCAGACAAATCCTGAAAAGTGTTCAGTGTTGGGGAATCGACCACTTCCTTGGAGAGGTTATTCCCATGGCTGGTAGTTCTCATTGTGAAAAATTTTCCTCTTATGTCTAGTCAGTGTCTCCCCAAGTAGGAACTTGTGCCAATAGATTGTTATGTGGAAGGTCGTATCAAAATGAAGTATGCAAAAAAACCCATAGGAATGGAGAAGACATGAGTTTTAAAGGAAAAAAGACCATGTAATTAATTGCATCGCCATTATAATACTCAATAGTTAACTTTTTTTTTTTTCCACAAGCAAATACGCACATATTTGAGAAATACATCAGCCATATACTTTCTTAGGCTATGGGAACAAATTTGGTTTTGCAAGATTATTTCAATTCGGTGGAGTTACACTATATCAACATATTTTGTGACTATTAGAAAGAAAGGGTACCTGAATGGCATTTTAAAACCTATTGAGGCTAAAAATAATGAAATAACTAGTTACTAGTATATAAATATTTCCACACTCTTGGCTAATTCAGGGAATATAGTTTTAGCAATACCCCGGAAATAATGATCTTTTCTAAACTGCTAAGCTTCCTCATTGTCCTATTCATAACCTGATACATTATTTCATACTTCACAAGTTGTAAATAAAATCCTACAAAAATGTTCACTAAATCTGGGAATATGAACTGTCCTTCTATCCACAGGAACACAGGTTTCAGCTCTAATTTCATCTTTTAAAGAGCAGAGGTTTACCCAAAATGCGTTTATGTCCCTTAAGTATACAAGATTTTATTTTTTTTTAACCAAGATGCATTTTTTTTTGTCCATACCATTAATTCTTTCTTCAGGCCATTGTTTACAATGAACCTATAGGTAGGATTCTTTAATAACATGATTTTTGCAAGTCATATCATATAAATCAAAGGTTTTTTTTTGAGATCGAAGAATCTGAAGGAAATGTTTTACTCTTAAATCCTCATTCTGTGATATTAGAATTTACCTGTTTTGTCTGGGTTTTGTTTCTTTTTTCACTCTAATTTGTTTAGGAACTGTCAGCTACGAAAAATGGTTTGACTGACATACAGTCTGTAAGTATCTTTCAGTTTTACGCAGAGAATTTTGTTTCACTGTTGTACGAGGTCTTTTACGCCATCAAGCTAAGACATGAGATTTTATTATTTTCTTTACAAAGACTGACACTTTATCTATTCTTCTTATTCTCCCATTCAGCTGGAATTTACCAGTATCTCATGACATAGTATTTTGTTTCATAGAATAACAGAATCATAGAATGGTTTGGGTTGGAAGGGACATCAAAGATCATGTAGTTCCAATCCCCCTGCCATGGGCAGGAGCCCCTGCCACCTGACGAGGCTGCTCAAAGCCCCATCCAACTTGGCCTTGAACATTTCCAGGGATAGGGTATCCACAACTTCTCTGGGCAATCTGTTCCAGTGTCTCACCAACCTCATAGTAAATAACTTCTTCCTAATGTCTAATCTAAATCTACCCTTTTACAGTTTAAAACAAACAAAAAAAAACTTTGAGTACTTGGCATTCTACATGTCCCAGGTGACCAGGTGTCCCGTTTCCTTCTGGAGGGGGCCTATATTTTCCCTTGGCTTCCTTTTATCCAAAGAGTACCTATTGAAGTTTTTCTTACTGCCGTGTCCTTACCCTTGTGTAAACCAGACTTATGTCTGTTTTACAAGGACAGTTTTTCCTGCTAATTAACCTTGTGCTATTGATTGACACAAAAAGTAGTTACTGTATAGGTCAGGAAAGGTAGGAAAGAATTCATTGAATAGATTATTTGGTAGCTTACTGTGTTATGTACGAAAATAGGGGCCCTACAATTTCTTTATAGTAGGAAACAGAGCAAATGCAATTGAGACCACCTTGTAATTTTTGCAGTGAAACTACAAGATTCAAAAAGGTTTTGTAGGTGTGCAAAGCATAGTATATTCAGCATGCAGAGACAATAAATTGTGTCTATCTAGAAGTAGTTTTCGTACTCTTACGTCAGTTCTTACATTAACAAAACCAAAATGTTGCTACAGGTGGACATTGCTGAAGAAGGCATCCCAAGCAATTCTATCAGGGAGTTTCTGGTTACTTAAGAGCACAAGAATACACCAGCTCAGACCAAGAGTCTGTTTAGATTGACACCTTGCTTGTCTCTGGCAAGGAGTATGGCTGGGTTTACAGAGAAATATGTCTGACAAGGTTAAACAGTTACATTTTCCCAATGTACAGTATCTAAATATGCAAAGCAGACACCCTTAAGGAGTTATTATTCTGATATATTTCAGCCTTTTGTTGAGGAGCAGCAAGAACAAGGCTATCCACAAAGGTGAGCTGGGAGTGAGTCAAGGGTGAACCCAGCACAGGCAGGACCATGCCCTTCCCAGCTGAGCACAGTCCTACAGTCTCTGTGTAGGGTAAGCGTAGCAGGGATGGGAATAGCTATAGATAGTTCAGTAATCATCACAAAAACCACAGTGTAACAGGTCAGGTTTGGAGTCAGTTTAGAAAAACCCAAACAGGTCAGGATCTTCAGAAGGCAGTGCTGAACATAGGGCTGAGGCACAGTAGGAACTGGATGCTCCTGGGTGGAGGGGCAGTGTGCATGTGTGCCTATGTGTCTGTGTGTCTGTGTTGGTGTGAGGGTGTTAATTTCAGGTGAGGCTAGTTGGGGCCACTGAGACATATAGTTGCACTCAGAGTCCTGACACTAAAAATTATATCATTTATATCCTGAAACTATCTGTGTAGGTGTCTAAATTCATTCTGGTGTGTTTAATAGGGTGTCCTGGGTTCAGCAGTAGCAGTCATGTTTTCCTTTCGTGGTAGCTGGTGCAGTGCTGTGTTTTGACTGCCAGCCTGGGAACAGTGTTGTTGAAGCTGATGTTTTCGGTGGTTGCTAAGTGATGTTTACCCTGACCAAGGACTTTGTGAGGCTCATGCTCTGCCAGGGAGGAGGGGAAGCTGTGAGGAAGCAGAGATGGGGCGCCTGACCCGGGCTAGCCAGGGAGGTATTCCATACCACAGCACGTCATGCCCGGGGCAGGGGTAACTGGGAGTTACCCGGAAGGACACAGGCTTCCGCATGGGACTTGTTTCTTGGCCGGTGGTATTGTATTCTCTTCCCTTGTTATTTTCTCTTATCATTGTTGTAGTTGGTAGTAGCGGTGGTGATTTCTGTTGTACATTGGTTGCTGGACTGTTCTTGTCTCAACCCGTAGGAGTTGCACCCTTTCGATCCTCCTCCCCGTTCCTCCGGGAGCGGGGAAGGGGAGAGCCCCAGTGGGGGGGGGGGCCCTCGATTGTTGTCAGCTCGGCAACACTCACTGGGAGTGAGTGAACAAGTTGCCTGACTGGGTTTAAACCACGACATAGGGCTTGGTGGACTTTTTGCATTATTTGTCTAATCTGCTTGAACTCATAGGCTTCATATTATACAATAAAGTTCAACACTTAAATTAAGCGTGTCTCTCTTGATACACTTTGAACATGACACCTACTAGTATATTTTGTCACTTTATTCTTTCATTTGAAGAAACAATAAAAAATTGTTCTGTATTCAGCTTTAACTGTGTAACACATGATTTTATAGACTTAAACATATCACCTCACAGTAGTGCCTTTTTCACTCTAAAAGATTCTTGTCTGTTTAGTTATTCCCTGTACAGAAGCCAATCAAAGCTTTGATCTTCCTCGCTATCCTTCTCATGATCTTCTCTAGTTCTTACTGTTTCCATTAAGAGATCAAAACTGGGCTGATGAAGATATTGAGAAAATAAAGAAGTTCATCATACCTGGAAGTCATTGTCTACAGCAAACTCAGATGTTTAACAGGTGGCACCTGGACATCTACGTCTGTTGTAAAGCAAGGTAGGATCACAGGGCTACCTCAGATCTGGAAAAAAGAAAATAAACCATATAACATTAAAAATATCCTGTTATTGGTAGGCCAGAATCTTTCAGATAAATCAATGTTCTTGAATAAGAAGATTATCCAGGCAACAAAATACCTTGCATTTCCAGGAGGAATGCAGACTTTCCTTCAATTTCCCTATTATCTGTTGTACATATCTGGTGTCAGCCACTAGAATGTTATCAAATAACAATCTCAGGGTAGGTGAATAAGTGTATCCTGGCCATTCTAGCTGCAGCTTAGGAAAGAAAACAAGACAAATTATTTATCTGTCATTTCACATTTTTCTGTAGCTACATTATCCACTTCAAGCCAAGCAACAAAGTCCAAAAACTTACAGAAGAAAAGATGTTTTGCCATCAATCACTGTGACATTAGAGACAACTACAGGAAGTGCAGAAATCATGGGGCTTTAATCATTTCCCAGTACAAAACAGTGGTTTCAATATGCCCACTCAATGAAGATCTTCAGCTGGTTAAAATACTGAACACATGAAGCCCTAATAGTTTAAATTTAAAGAAAAGGCACTGAGCTTTAACTCTTTGGCAGCCAAGAACCTCTGAGACTGTCTGCTTTATTTTGTACTAAAGGCGTGTTTTAGTTTGTAATATTTAATTTCAGACTACGTTGACCACAGTAGTAATGAAGATAAAAATGGAAATGCCTTAAGAAAAAAAAAATTAAAAAAAAAAAAAAGAAATCCCTAATATTGTCTACATCTCTCTTTTTTAAATATTATTAGGATGGTAAAATTTTTATGTGTATAGTTCATAGTATGTACTGAATTTGTTTAATTACAAGTAATTGTTCAAACTGAGCCATCTACAAGGCAATATGCCCTATGATAATTTTCTATTAAAACATTTACAGTATAAGCATTAACAGTGACTTTAAGAACCTTGGTGCCTTGCTGGTACCAGATGTGTTTAGTGTGTTAGAAAATTACACCCCACTAAGATACTTTGAGTTTCCCATGTTATAGTTATGCAAGACAGGTGGGCTGGAGCATTACTAAACTTTTTGAACAAAAGTCTTTTTTTCTATAAGGAATACAGTTTTGACAAAACTGGTTTTATATGTGTTTTATAAACTTGACTGTTTACTGCAAAGTAGCATAGAAAAAATTGTCTAATATATTCAATATATAACAATTTTTCTACTGACATGTCCTGAGGTAATATAAACATAAAACATATTTCCAAGAAAATATTTTTTAATAGAAGGGAAATCCTGATTAACATTTCATTTCCCTATTTTTTATTTTATTTTGAGTTTCCACTTTTGAGGAAAATATTCTTATTTTTGTATAGAGTTAAGAACAATCTGGGACAAAAAACAAAACATTTCAGAGTTCTGAACAGGTGCTTTAAGGAAACTAAATAGCTCATTCATTCCAGTTTGACCATTATAAAACAAATCTGTATGGGCTTCATTTTTTTTTCAAATATAAGAATTTTAATATAGGTGTAGAATGATTTCTTTTTTGATTAATATAATTTATTTAGAATATACAGCTCATATAAACATATTACTGTTTGAGGATAGCCAGCTGTGCAAATTCTTTGTCTTAAGATTTAAGTAATTTGTTATGAGTTTTTCACAGAGAAATAACAATTTCTGATTTTGTACAAAGCTAACATGGTTTCCTAGAATTTTAAGACACTTTATCTTACTCATCATAACACACCTTTGTCATGATATCATCAGCTAGCATATGATATGCAATATTTTCTAGCTGAAATGATGTAAGAGGCATATAAAAATAATCTTAAAAAATCAATTATACAATAGTATAATAATGATTTTGCAATATTAATAAAGGTCCTAAGAGACAGCTCAGTTAATTTTGTTCCAAATATAGTAAATTTATCCTCATGTGTTATACATTGTTTAAATTTGTAATATAAATAATACATAGTGGCTAATAATGTATTTATAAGAAACAATCATAATTTCCTTTTGTAGTTTTAAGCCACATTATTATTAATATACTTCAGTTATGTCAATTAGCTATGCTTTCTAAGTGTAATATGTGCAAAATGCAAAAATTAGTTTAACAGTCTTTAAAAGCTGTCAGAGTTATTATGAACCACAACAATAATTTAACCGAAGCAATAATGTATTTTTGCATTATTTCAGGCTCAGATCCTGTATTCACTTCTAGCATCTTTACATCTTCCAAGTAAATACACACATATATACACATGCGCACATACATACAGAGTCAAACAAACAAAAAGAAATCATTTCAATATGATGAAATTAAACAGAATCCAAACTATTAGTGGTAAAATATTTTGCTTTAAGATGCTGTCTAAGCAATGAGTAAAGTGCTCAGGTATAGGTGAATTTCCCAACATTTTTTTTGTAGTTTTGTATAAATACCTGTCCTGGGTTCAGCAGTACCAGTCATTTTTCTATTTCGTGGTAGCTGGTGCAGTGCTGTGTTTTGACTTCCAACCTGGGAAGAGTGCTGGTGATACCGATGTTTTCGGTGGTTGCTAAGTGATATTTACCCTGACCAAGGACTCTGTGAGGCTCATGCTCTGCCAGGGAGGAGGGGAAGCTGTGAGGAAGCAGAGACGGGGCGCCTGACCTGGGCTAGCCGGGGAGGTATTCCATACCACAGCACGTCATGCCCGGGGTGGAGGTAACTGGGAGTTACCCGGAAGGACATGGGCTTCTGGGTCGGACTCGTTTCTTGGCCAGTGGTATCGTATTCTCTTCCCTTCTTATTTTCTCTTATCATTGTTGTCGTTGGTAGTAGCTGTGGTGATTTGTGTTGTACATTGGTTGCTGGACTGTGCTTGTCTCAACCCGTAGGAGTTGCACTCTCTCGATCCTCCTCCCCACCCCTCCGGGAGCGGGGAAGGGGAGAGCCCCGCGGAGGGGAAGGGGCTCGATTGCTCTCAGCCTGGCACCACTCACTGGGAGTGAGTGAACAAGCTGCCTGGCTAGGGTATAAACCACAACAGTTTATTTTTGGCACCCAACGTGGGGCACGAGGGGTTGAGATAACGACAGATCTGACTGATAGTAGCGGGGGTGATTTGTTGCTGGACTGTTCTTGTCTCAACCCGTAGGAGTTGCACTCTTTCGATCCTCCTCCCCGTTCCTCCGGGAGCAGGGAAGGGGAGAGCCCCGGTGCGGGGGGAGAGACGGACACGGACCTCGATTGTGGTCAGCTCGGCACCACTCTCTGGGAGTGAGTGAACAAGTTACCTGACTGGGTTTAAACCACGACAGTTCTTTTTGGCGCCCAACGACAGATCTGACTGGATTGATAGTCACTCGTCACAATGCTGATTTATTCGCTCTCAAGGTTGTTCCTCTTGATCTCACAGTTTCAGTATATCATATCTGACTTCCATCCAGTATTTGCTGTATTAGTGTTTTTCAAGTGTGGGGCTTGGGCTAAGGTTTTTATCTCATTGTACTTTATGGTAATGACTTGTAATACAATAGAATCATTGATCATGAAACTGATCTGGCTTATGTTCCCAGTGTGGTCACCACCTTTATACTTTGGGAGGTATATAATAGAAGTGCTTAGCAATTACCCATCTTTTTTCTCCTTCTCAGGTGCTCAACCTGTGAAGGAGACATCCTTTTACCCTCCCAGTCCACCCCCCAGACCATTTACATTTGAGAGTTTTGACGTTTTTGAATGGCCTTTTAAAGCTGTTGAGACTTGTTTGCTGATGGTGATGGGAATCACCATGCTAGCACGCATACAGAGTGTGCTTTGCCCACGACTGAATTCAAGAGTTAAGCAGAGTCAGGTTTGGGCCTTGTCTGGGGTCAAACGACAATGTAGGAGGACCAAGAGATTTTCCCTGAGGCTGGACAGTCATGAGTGGCAGGGTGAATGGGATAGTATGAGCAAGTATCTAGGTCAGTGGGCCCCTCCAGTACTTTGGAATTTCACCACTGAACAACTGCAATATCCAGAAGAACTAGTAAAACACTTAAATGAGGTGTGTGGTCATTCTGGCCATACCAGAGATGGACAAATCAAGGCAACGTGCTGGGGCTTGTCCTATGCTTACAGGGCCTTGTTCAACACTATCCAGCACCTTCAAAAGGAAAAGAATGTCGGTGGATCTGAGGTCAAAACAAGTCAGTCCAGCTACTCCAGATCCAAGCACAGCAGCTTCACCACCCCCAGCAACAAGTACAGTCGCTACTCAAACTTTGGCTGCAATGAACAGTGCAGCTACCCCAGTGGCAAGTACAGCAGCTGCTGAAACTTCGGCTGCAACAGACAGCGTGGTTACCCCAGCTCCAAGCACAGCAGCTATACCACCCCCAGCAACAAGTACAGTCGCTACTCAAACCACAGTGATAATCACTGCAGCCAAGCCAGAGGACCAATTCGTACCAATATCGGTTGCCCCTATATGCAAGAGAGGAAGCAAAAGGAGGCAAGAAGGGTGAAGCGAGATTAAGAAACAAGGAATTCACCACCCGGTCTAGCGTCTGATCAGGAGTCATCATCACATGACGAAGAAGAAGAAGAGGTAACTTCTCGACCTCAAACGTCAACCAAGCTACGGAATACGCGAAAAGATTTTACCCGTCAACCAGGGGAGCACATCATCACCTGGTTACTCCGATGCTGGGACAATGGGGCCGATGGTCACGAACTGGAAGGTACAGAAGCCAAGCAGCTGGGATCACTTGCTACAGAAGGGAGAATTGACAAAGCAATTGCAAGAGAGAAATAGTCCCTCAGTCTTTGGAGGCGGCTCTTGGCAGCTGTGAAAGAAAGGTTTCCATACAAGGAAGATGTTATGAGTCGTTCGGCCAAGTGGACTACTATAGACAAAGGCATGCAGTCTCTGAGGGAATCAGCCATCGTAGAGATGATCTATCGCATCAAGCCGAATAACGGGGATACACCCATAGATCCAGATGAAGTTGAATGTACACGACCCATGTGGTGAAAACTTACACGGAATGAACTGTCATCATATGCCCATTCATTGGCAACAGTAACCTGAAATGACATAGTAACACTAACAGTGGATGAAATGGTTCATAAACTCCAAGAGTTCGAAGACAATCTCACCCCTTCCATCATCTCAGCTGTGGAAAAACTGTCCCAGGACCTCAAACAATTGAGGGACGATCTATCTGATTTATCCAGCTCCTCACGTGTACCAACACACATCTCAGCTATTAAAAAAAGGCGCCCTATTGTTTGAGAGAGGAGATACAGGAGGTATACGCCACAGGGTACCCTATGGTTTTACCTGCGGGATCATGGAGAAGACATGACAAAGTGGGATAGAAAACCTACTTCAGCTTTGGAGGAACAGGTGAGTGAATTGAAGAGGGGAGCAAGGGCCAAGACTGATCATCCCATGAGAGCGATGGCTTCAGTCTCTGCTGAGCAGTTCCCAGATGGAGTGGAAGAGCTGATTTTACTCCAGCTCCTGTGATAACAAAGAATAATCCCTTTTACCACGACTTAAGTGTCCAATGCTGTGATGACCATTAGAGGGGCCCTGCCTCCAGCCAGGTGGAGGTAGGGGACAATCGGATTTACTGGACTGTGTGGATCAGATGGCCTGGCACATCAGTCCCACAGAAGTATAAGGCTCTAGTAGATACCGATACACAGTGTACCCTGATGCCATCAAGCTGTCAAGGGCTGGGACCCATCTATATTTCTGGAGTGACAGGAGGATCCCAAGAGTTGACTGTGCTGGAGGCTGAAATCAGCCTGACTGGGAGGGAATGGCAAAAGCACCCTATTGTGACTGGTCCAGAGGTTCCATGCATCCTCGGCATAGACTACCTCAAGAGAGGGTACATCAAAGAACCAAAAGGGTATCAGTGGGCTTTTGGTATTGCTTCTTTGGAGACTGAGGAAATTGAGCAGCTGTCCACCTTGCCTGGTCTCTCAGAGGATCCTTTTGTTGTGGGGTTGCTGAAAGTTGAAGAACAACAAGTGCCAATTGCAACCACAACAGTGCACCGGCGGCAATATCGCACCAACCGAGACTCCCTGATTCCCATCCATCAGCTGATCCGTAGACTGGAGAGTCAGAAAATGATCAGCAGTAGTGTGAAAGGGAGATCGACTGGTGGAGTAACATCCTGGCGTGCCAGTCGGAACGGTTCCAGGGAGATACCCCCCAAAAGGGGAAGGACCCCCTGCCTTCTCACACAGAGGGGGATGGCCTGAGACAGCCCCTGCCCTGTTGCTGTTGCGCAGAGGTAGGGGACCAAAAAGACGATGAGGGTTGGAAGCGAGTTCCAGTTCGACGTCGTGGGAAACCCTCCCCCCCTTCCTGCCCTGCTTCCCCAGGTGTCCCTCCGTAATAGGTTCGAGGCCCTGGATCTTGGAGGAGAGGTAGGTGAGAATGTGGGGCAAGGCCAGCCTACAAGGCCATGTAGGAAAAGGCGGTCAACTTTGCACCTCAAGACTGCCTCTGATAAGAAAGAAAGAAGGGTCATTGTAGTAGGGTATTCCCTTCTGAGAGGAACAGAGGGCCCGATATGCAGAGTTGACCCTCATCATAGGGAAGTGTGTAGTCTCCCTGGAGCCCGGATCAGGGATATCACCAGGGCGCTCCCCAACCTGGTGCACCCGACAGACTACTACCCGCTGCTGGTCTTCCAGACAGGTGGGGAGGAAGCTGCTTCCCGCAGTCTGAGGGGGATGAAGAAAGACTACAAGGCCTTGGGGCGGATGACGAAAGAGTCTGGGGCTCAAGTGATCTTCTCCTCACTCCTTCCATCTTCCACTGATGATGTGGGAAGGAATGGGAAGATTCAGTTCATAAACAATTGGCTTTGAGACTGGTGCTACAGGCAGGGCTTTGGATTCGTTGATAACAGCTGGTTTTATAGGGCACCATTCTGGACAATGACAAGTGGGAAAGGTTTATCTCACAGAGGCAAAAGGATGCTGGGGCACGAATTAGCAGGGCTCATTTGGAGAGCTTTAAATTAGATTCGAAGGGGGATGGGGTTGTAGCTGGGCTTGCCCCAGTGGGGCAGCACTCCAGAATTAATGAAGACTGGGAGGCCTCCTATAATCCTAGGGTGAAATCGGTGTGCTCAGCTCGCTCCCTGGAATGTCTGTACACCAATGCACGCAGCATGGGAAATAAGCAGGAAACCTATGTTAAGTCAGGAGACTATGATCTGGTGGCAATTACAGAGACGTGGTGGGACAGCTCACATGACTGGAATATAGTCATGGAGGGCTATGTCCTTTTCAGGAAAGACAGGCCAGCCAGGAAGGGTGGTGGGGTTGCTCTTTATGTACGGGAGCAACTACAATGCACCAAGTTCTGTCCAGGGACAGATGACGAGCGAGTTGAGAGTCTGTGGGTGAGAATTAAGGGGCAGGCTGGCAGGGGGGATACTGTTGTGGGTGTCTGTTACAGACCACCAGATCAGGGTGAGGAAGTTGACAAGGCCTTCTACAGGCAGCTGAGAGCGGCCTCACAGTCGCAGGCCATGGTCGTCATGGGGGATTTTAACTTCCCTGATGTTTGCTGGAAGGACCACTCGGCAACCCAGCCACAGTCCAGGAGGTTCCTCCAGTGTATGGATGATAACTTCCTCCTGCAAATGGTGGATGAGCCGACCAGGGGAGGAGCATTGCTGGATCTCATCCTCACTAACAAGGAGGATCTGGTTGAAGCGGTAAGGGTTGAGGGCTGCCTTGGTTGCAGCGACCACGAGATGGTGGAGTTAAGGATCTTGTGTGGTAGGACTAGTAGAATACCAAGTAGAATTGCAACCCTGGACTTTAGCAGGGCAAACTTTGGCCTTTTCAAGCAATTGCTAGGGGAAATCCCATGGGCAAGGCTGCTTGAAGGTGAAGGGGCCCAAGATAGTTGGTTGACATTCAAGGATTGCTTTTTCCGTGCTCAAGATCGGAGCATCCCGACACATAGGAAGTCAAGGAAGAGGGCCAGGAGACCTGTGTGGCTAAATAGGGAATTGCTGGGTATGCTCAAGTGGAAGAGGAGAGTTTACAGGTCATGGAAGGAGGGGCTGGCCACTTCAGAGGAATATAAGGCTGCTGCTAGAGGATGTAGGAAGGCAGCTAGGATGACTAAGGCCTCCTTAGAATTAAACCTGGCAAGAAGGGTCAAGGACAGCAAAAAGAGCTTTTTCAAATACATGGCAGATAAAACTAACACCAGAGGCAATGTAGGCCCACAGATGAACGGGATGGGTGCCCTGGTGACAGAAGGTACAGAGATGGCAGAGTTACTGAATGCCTTCTTTGTCTCTGTCTACTCTGCTGCAGGCAGTCCTGAAGAGCCCTGTACCCCTGAGACCTTAGATGAAGTAAGGACAACGGAGCGGTTTGCCTTAGTCGATGAGGAATGGGTTAGAGACCAGTTGAGCAATCTGGACATCCATAAATCCATGGGTCCAGATGGGATGCACCCGCGGGTGCTGAGGGAACTGGCGGAAGTCATTGCTAGACCACTCTCCATCATCTTTACAGAGTCTTGGGAAATGGGAGAGGTGCCTGAGGACTGGAGGAAAGCAAATGTCACTCCAGTCTTCAAAAAGGGCAAGAAGGAGGAGCCGGGTAACTATAGACCGGTCAGCCTCACCTCCATCCCTGGGAAAGTGATGGAACACCTTATCCTTGGTGCCATCTTAAGGCATATCTAGGATAAGAGGGTTATGAGGGGCAGTCAACATGGCTTCACCAGGGGGAAATCATGTTTGACCAATCTCTTAGTCTTTTATGTGGAAATAACACAGTGGATGGATGATGGCAGAGCGGTGGACGTGGTCTACCTTGACTTCAGCAAAGCATTTGACACAGTCTCCCACAGCATCCTCACAGCTAAATTGAGGAAGTGTGGTCTGGATGATCAGGTAGTGAAGTGGACTGTGAACTGGCTAAAGGAGAGAAGCCAGAGAGTTGTAGTCTATGGGGCTGAGTCTAGTTGGAGGCCTGTAACTAGTGGAGTGCCTCAAGGGTCAGTACTGGGACCGGTATTATTTAATATATTCATCAATGATTTAGATGAGGGAATTGAGTGTACTATCAGCAAGTTTGCTGATGACACTAAGCTGGGAGGAGTGGCTGACACGCCAGAAGGCTGTGCTGCCATCCAGCGAGACCTGGACAGGCTGGAGAGTTGGGCAGGGAATATCTTGATGAAATATAACAAGGGAAAGTGTAGAGTCCTGCATGTGGGCAGGAACAACCCCAGGTTCCAGTATAGGTTGGGGAACGACCTGTTAGAGAGCAGTGTAGGGGAGAGGGACCTGGGGGTCCTAGTGGACGACAGGATGACCATGAGCCAACACTGTGCCCTTGTGGCCAAGAAGGCCAATGGCATCCTGGGATGTATTAGAAGGGAGGTGGTTAGTAGGTCGAGAGAGGTCCTCCTTCCCCTCTACTCTGCCCTGGTGAGACCCCATCTGGAATACTGTGTCCAGTTCTGGGCCTCTCAGTTCAAGAAGGACAGGGAGCTGCTGGAGAGAGTCCAGCGCAGGGCAACAAAGATGATTAAGGGAGTGGAGCATCTCCCTTATGAGGAAAGACTGAGGGAGCTAGGTCTCTATAGTTTGGAGAAGAGGAGACTGAGGGGTGACCTTATTAGTGTATATAAATATATGAAGGGGAAGTGTCACGAGGATGGAGCCAGGCTCTACTCAGTGGCAAACAATGATAGGATGAGGGGTAATGGGTACAAACTGGAACACAAGAGGTTCCACTTAAACTTGAGAAGAAACTTCTTCTAGGTGAGGGTGGCAGAGCACTGGAACAGGCTGCCCAGGGAGGTTGTGGAGTCTCCTTCCCTGGAGACATTCAAAACCCGCCTGGACACATTCCTGTGTAACATTATCTAGGTGTTCCTGCTCCGGCAGGGGGATTGGACTAGATGATCTTTCGAGGTCCCTTCCAATCTCTAGCATACTGTGATACTGTGTGATACCTGCTCACCCTTTAATAGCCCCATATGGCCAGTGCGAAAGTCTAATGGAGAATGGAGACTAACAGTAGACTATCGTGGCCTGAATGAAGTCACACCACCATTGAGTGCTGCCGTACCGGACATGCTAGAACTTCAGTATGAACTAGAGTCAAAGGCAGCCAAGTGGCATGCCACGATTGATATTGCCAATGCATTTTTCTCAATTCCTTTGGCATCAGAGTGCAGGTCACAGTTTGCTTTTACCTGGAGGGGTGTCCAGGTCACTTGGAACCGACTGCCCCTGGGGTGGAAACACAGCCTTACCATTTGCCATGGAGTGGTCCAGACTGCACTGGAACAGGGGCAAGCTCCAGAACACCTGCAATACATTGATGACATTATTGTGTGGGGCGATACAGCGGAAGAAGTCTTTGAGAAAGGGAGGAAAATTATCCAAATCCTGCTGAAAGCCGGTTTTGCCATAAAACGGAGTAAGGTCAAGGGACCTGCACAGGAGATTCAATTTTTGGGAATAAAATGGCAAGATGGATGTACACAGATCCCCACAGGTGTGATCAACAAGATAACAGCAATGTCTCCACCAACGAATAAGAAAGAAACGCAAGCTTTCTTGGGTGCTGTGGGGTTCTGGAGAACGCACATCCCAAATTACAGTTTTATTGTAAGCCTTCTCTATCATGTGACCCAGAAGAAGAATGATTTTAAATGGGGCCCTGAGCAACAACAAGCCTTTGAGCAAATTAAATGCAAGATAGTTCACGCAGTAGCCCTTGGACCTGTCCGGACCAGGCCAGATGTAGAAAATGTACTGTACACTGCGGCTGGGGAGAACGGTCCTACCTGGAGCCTCTGGCAGAAACCTCCAGGGGAGACTCGGCTTTTGGAGTCGGGGATACAAAGGATCTGAGGCCAGCTATACTCCAACTGAGAAAGAGATACCGGCATCCTATGAAGGGGTTCGAACTGCTTCGGAAGTGATTGGCACTGAAGCACAGCTCCTCCTGGCACCCTGGCTGCCCGTGCTGGGCTGGATGTTCAAAGGCAGGGTCTCCTCGACACATCATGCAACTGATGCTACATGGAGTAAATGGGCTGCACTAATTACACAATGAACTCGAATAGGAAATCTCAGTCGTCCAGGCATTCTAGAAGTCATCATGGACTGGCCAGAGGGCAAAGATTTCGGAATGTCACCGGAGGAGGAGGTGATGCGTGCTGAAGAGGCCCCACCATATAATAAACTGTCAGAAAGTGAAAAGCAGTATGCCTTGTTTACTGATGGGTCCTGCTGTATTGTGGGAAAGCATCGGAGATGGAAGGCAGCTGTATGGAGTCCTGGACGACAAGTTGCAGAAACTGCTGAAGGAGAGGGTGAATCAAGTCTGTTTGCCGAGGTGAAAGCCAAGTTTTGTATAAATACCATAAAAAGGTAAGTTAAGTTCTAAAATTCTATTTTATTAATTGTGCTTGTACTTACAATGAAAAACAAGAAGAGTTTGCACATGGTAAGAATTATGTATGAAAATGTTTGGAATGCTTATTTATTTCACTTTTGCTTTTCTCTAGATTTATTGAAATTCCATGACCACGTATAGAATGTGGATAGATTATCATAATAAATTCTAGATAAAAAAAAAAATTAGGAATAGTCTATTTATAGTTTACACTTACAGTAGATGAAACGATGCTATAAACACCTCTTAGAGCAAGTAGCTACGATAGGTAATGCGTAAAAATATTCCACTGAGGCATGCCCTTATCATTACTGAATTTCAGCACTCTATGCTCACATACAGTTGGAGTTTTTTGCAGTTTCTGAAGAGGAATTGTGACCTTCAGTTAAAACTCCATTTTCTGATACTCCTAGGTATATCTTCATGATTTTTTAATATGACCATAGCATTGAGCATTCAAGAAAGCAGCAGAAGAGAGGCTAAAATAGAAATAACCATAACATTAAAAAAATAATTATCTCCTTTAAAGACTGAGAATATTTGGGGAGGCATCATATCTACCTTTATTGCAAGCTTCTTAATGGGGGAAAAAAAAATAGAAGTGATTAGTTATGAAATAAAAATCTCATGAAGAATTCACATCCCATCTTATTATTCATTAAAAATGATGGCTTGACGTGTCCTTTAGAAACATCAAAAAAAGCTTCCTACATGGGGATTTTTAAGTGTTACACTGAATTGTTTTGTTTCCACCACACCAGATGTTGTTTGGTTTGCTATTACTAGACCTAACAGTATCAACCTTAAATAATCTAAAATCACTGGGTTAACATTCATTTTAGTAACAGATAAAAAACAAGCACAGATGTTCAATACAGGTCCTATCTGCCTGTAGGCTCTTTTTGCCTACAGCCTCCTTTTTCATGTCTTCCTTAAAAAACACTGGAAATATGGTCAGAACATCCTTCTAAGAAACATCACCTATTTCTTAGTTTTAGCTCTTTAAAGTAGTAGTTTAAAAGGCTCTTCTCAGCTTTGCAATGTGGCAACTGAACAACCTGCAGTATATTCTCCAAAACTGGAGAATCTTAAACGTTCAAATTCCAACAAGATTCCTTTCAGGACTGTAACACAGTTACAGCATAACTAACAAAACTGAAATACTAACACATGCCATAAATATGCAGAAAACAACGGGGATTGCTGGCTGCATTCTCATGACCTATGTTTCACAGATCAGCAAAAGAAAAGGGCTTTGTTGTTAGAGGTAATATGATGAGACATAGAACAAAAAAAGTATCATAGGACTAAGTATAATTTTATCTGCTACTTGAAGCCTGGTTATGACAGCCATCAGTCTTAAAAAATCGGGCAAAGATTCTGGTAATTATTTATGATGATAGTGATTTAGTGGTAGATACAACTGATTGACAACTTTTCATTTAAACTTCTTTTAAAAGCAGAAAAAGTATTTTTTTTTTAATGGCAGTAACTAAGAAATAGAGCTATATTTTTTCTTAGAAAATGTTAGAAATAGAGCACTTCAAGGAGTTGAAAGTTTAAAACAGTGTAATTATTCTCATGGTATTCTGTGCAAATTGCAAGGCAGATTGTGTCTAGAATTATGCATATACAAGAAAAAAAATATTGTGCAAGAATTTTTTTGTGTCATTAAGGCACATAGACAAGTTATGCCCATGTTTTGAAGGTTAGATGACAGAACGGAAATAAGAGATTGCTGAACATGAAATGAGAAATTTCTGGACAGAACTAGTAACAGAGTGAGAAGCTCACAACAGTTTTCAGTGTAAGAATAATATCATGAGGGAGAAGAATGGCTGGATTTCAGAGATAGTTAGAGGAAAGTTAGCCAAGTATCATGGATAATTGGAGCAGAGCATTTTGGAGTTACACAGCACCTAAGTAACAGTATCAGAAACGTCATTTGTGTTTGGGATTATGTAAGTAACTTCATCATAAATAACACATTTGGGTACAGAGGAAGCAGAAAGAAAGAAAGTAATTAGGGGCAGAGTTTTTATCTGTGAGGAAATAAAGACCAAAAAAAGAAAAGACTGATGAATACAGAAAGAGCAAGCACAGGAAGATGGAGATAAGCTGGAATAAAAAGGACCATTTGGACATACGAAAGCTGCTGGTCAGTACACTTGCCTGACTGAGCTCTACACCTGATCACTACAAACTATCCTACTTCCTTACTGAGGTCTGTTTCTTAAGGGGGTGTGCAATCCATGTATGTGTGTGTAACCACCAGCAAACTACAGACTAGATGAACAGAAGAAATAAGATGGGTCTGTCCAGTGGCTCATGCAAATGCTAATAAAGGCACTGCTCTCTACCTGTGTTGATCTGTGTGGCTGCTTGGATATTTTGGTGTAGGATGTGTATGTTTATCTTTGTAATTTATGCTTGGCCTTGCTTTTAAGCAGACCTAGGGGCCAGTGACTACAGCTGCCACAGCTGCATGATGGAGACTGGATAAACTCCCCTAGGTATGACCCTCTCAAATCTGCACCAGGGACAAGAAAGTAGAACTTCCCTGGATCCCAAAGACCTCAGCTATGGCTTCACAAAGACAAAGACTTCTTTTTTTTTTTTTTAATGAATTATGAGAAAATCTAGAGTATTCTCATCCTTTTTCGTAACAGAGAAGGTATAAAAATATTCAGTTGGAATCATATTTATAAGTTTTAAATAGATTTATTGCTGTTTCTTCACAATAACAAAGCAATACCTACCTTGTGAACTCTATTGGAAAGTTTGTATATGTGTAGCATATAAAAGTCATTGAAGAATCAAAAGCAAAAGCTAAAGACAAATGAATGCACTTACAAATTGTATCTGAAAGTATTTGAAAGTTCCTATCTTCCTATATCATGAAAAGAGGGAAATACAGGGAAGTCCCTCATGTGGAGAAGTGCTTCTAAACTGAGTTATATCAGTCAGGCTAACACAGGGAGATCAAGAACCCTAAAAAAAGGGATGTCTAAGGATGACAGAACTTCCTAAATTACAGTACTACTAGAAAGAGACAGACACACGTAATGTGTTTTCTTGGAGGATGGGAGGGAAGTTTTTAGGGACGTATTTTTATAGGGTTTCATCTACATACACTTCTATTTAGCCTATTTGCAAAATGGTTTGTACACATCATTCTGCTCTACAGCACTAAGTGCAAGATCATACATTTTGCAGGTCACTGAAGGAATAAACTTGAGCTGGCATATGGCTACTTACATGCATGCTATGCTTTCTTTCACAGTCAGCATTTGCAGCAACATAATAATAGGAAACTGAAGAAAATTAATGGTTTGACATTTTATTTAAACTTGTTTCTGTTTTTAAGAGTGGATTAGAATCTTCACAGTTAGATGAGGTCTTGCTTTTTATGGAATTCTTAAACAGGATTTAGGTTATTTATTTTAAATGTATCAAAAGTACCAGCTAGAACTGTTAGGTAGATGCCAAAATGTATATTCTGGAGACTATATAGCAAGAAAACAGACTTACTTAGTGTGTACAGTGACTGACAAAGACAAGTCTGTGCTGGATTTCTCTCATGACACCAGATAACCCACATTTTGCTGGAGATGGTGAGGTCTAATATTTGGATTTGTTCAGGCAAAGACAATTGGATTTTGGTATTCCACATCCTGGATAAATGCTACGGCATGAAGCTAAAACAATTTTTAGCATAGTGATTATATTTTATGAGTAAACCTACTCACACACATCTCATTTAATACTGAGAAATAGTTTGTGTTTGTATGTTCCATCTGGAAATAGCATCTCTTTGAACCAAAAGAGGAGGGCAGTCTGTATCTAAGGAAGAGATCCTGAGGACACTTAATGACTTAAGTCTGTTAAGGCCTATCCTATTCCCTGTATGCACTGGTTTATTTATGTAGGTTGGAAGTCTGGATCTGTGTTTCTTGCACTTTATGTATGGAAATTTTAGGTATTCATCAAGAAAGATGTTCTGAAAAGAAGCAAAATATAAAGCTGGATTGGAAAAACTGGCTCCAACACTCCTATGTAGAAGTAGGTGGTAGATCAACATTTCGAAACTTAAATGCCTAAAATTCAGCATCTATATATAGATATATAAAATACTTTTTGTGGAAAGCCCTGAAGAATACCAATAAGCATAGGATTAAAAGGGAAGATCAACACATTAGGAGGAAATCTCAAAACCTTCCTTTTACTAGCTGTCGATCACAACCATCACAAATCGTGGGACAGAACCCTCTGCAGTAGCAGAATTTTTTGGAGTTCAGTATTTTCTAAAAAACTCTATCTAATCTACTCAGATGTCTATATTACATGATATAATCTACATAAAAGAATCATGACTATGAAGAGAAAATTTGTGGGAAAGATGAAAAAAAGGATCGTACTTCTCAGGAGCTATGCCTGACATAAGTTTGCTTTTACAATTTGTTGCCACTCAACAATTTTAAGCCTAACCAGCCTTGTCACTCTTCTCAGTGTGCCCTTCAGTATGTTGGTGTCTCCATTCTGATTACACGTGCTAGTCTCTTTTTATTCCTCTCTCTTTGTTATCTTTTTCATGTATGTCAATGCTCATAGAAGCCTCAAAAATAGCCACTCTCCCTGTTTAGGATGGGACTATACACTCCAGGAGATGGAGGGAGAGTATGTGAACTCAGTAAAGCTTCTTCATTTAAGGGACCCAGAGAAGGGTGAACTAGTGGAAAAGAGAAAGTCTGAGATAGGGAGTACCTCTTTTATTTCCTTAATATATTAAAGATTGCCAAAAAAATTGTATCACTGTCAGTGAGTCCCTTAATCGGGTGAAGGATTGAGAAACCTTAGAAGTCTGAAGCTGATATTTTATTCATGATAATCAGGCACAGAGTACTGTATTATTGTATTTGTAAAATAAGGATAAATTGAAATGCTCCATTTGTCATGGTGCCTTGAAATGAAATATCCGTGCTTGGAAAACACAGACAATGATACACATAACAGAAATGATGTTTTGTTGGGAGATATAATCTTAGAGCAGCACAAACCAAAAAGACAAAAAGAATTGAAGAAAGCCTTTGGTCATCTGTGTGGGTGTAGAGTGTGCATTGTTTTTCAGCAATCATCATTGAGCATTTTAGAGGTAGTCAGTCAAGTAAACCATGTAGAGGCAACTCTGGTTTCTCATAAATCCTAAAGAAAATTAAATGGCCTTATTATTTGAGATGCTTCAGACTCCTATACAGAAACTGAAACATTTTTTCTATATTTCTGATGCTGCTTGCATCTTTCATGATTTCAAAAGATTTTCTTTTACCATATTTTTGTCTTTTGTGTGGAACGCAAAGGCCCAGTGTTGGTGATCTGGCTTAATTTAATCCCAGGTTCTAAAGCAGACTTCCTGTATGACCATCTAATACACTTAAACTAATTGTATATCAATTTCCTGCTGATAAAATTATCAAACCTGTGTGTGTTTTTCTCCCCTCTTGCTTTTGTCTGTTCAGGGCAGAAATTTTTTGCAGTGTTATAATTTATATTTCAGTAACGTCACTATGAAACTTCAGGTTCAGTTGCAGTTTTCATTTTTATAGTGCAAATAGTAAAAACAATAGTTCCTCTATGACCTGACTCTAGTTCCAGAGAATTCAGCTGTTTTTTTAAGTAAGCTAATTTTTAAGAATAAACTTTAACTTCAGTGGGTCTCATTTCAATGCAAAGTGTTCTGTTTGTCTGCCTGAACCCATTGAAAAATTTTATTTTTGCAATTACACAACTTTTCAGAAAAAAAATGCCAATAGAGAAATACCTTTTTAATCCTGGGAGTATTTTTATGATAAATCTCAGGAGAAAGCTCACAACTGCAAGTACTGCATTTATCTGATGGTGAGAAGAAGAACAGATAATTGAAGGTGAATTTACTGAAATTTTCAGCACAAATATATGAATTAAATATTACAAGGACAAGAAATGTTAGAAGAAACATTTTAATTAATTAAATGAATGCTTCCTCATTAATTTACAAGTATAAAAATTTCAAAGATTTCATACCACTTTTTTGTAGTTATATTATTTCAAATTCTACATCTATTGATTAAAATGTGATTTTTTTTTTTTCACCACCCATTATGTTTGCACTTTTAAGTGTGTTTTCTAGAGGCTTAGACTTGCTGCCCCAAATTTGCAGCCTACTCTAGCTCACTGTAAACAGGGGCTACATTGCTGAATCACCTTCTTTGAAGTTTGGCCAAGGTCATCTAACAGACTTTTAAAAACCAATCAAAACTTCTAACAAACTCTCTTAATATTTTTTTTTTCTTGTACTTGCCTATGTCCCCACACATAATGTGTCTTTGTAGGCAAGACAGAAAGCCATACAGGTCATTTATCTCTGTTTAGATTGTGATTTTTATCTCATTTTGTCCCCCATGTCCAGCAGTTTATGATGGATTACATTACTGTTTATCATCCTCTGACTGCCTTGTTCTCTTGCATCCAATATAATTGTAATATTCCGTATTATAATGGAATATTTGCTCACTGAAAGGATCAGCATTTACAGACAAATCCTTTTCAGTTCTGTCTGTTTTCTAATACAAATGAACAGTTTACAAATAATGCAGTAATTTTCTTTTCCCAACTTGAGTGGCTTATACTCTCTTATTTTTTAAACTACATAACCTGAATAATCTGTATTCAGAAATAGACCTGCAAGACAGCATGATGAAGTGGTAGGTCTTAAGGAAGCTAGTGACCTCCTGCAGTAAAATAATGTCTTGATATGATAGTCTGCACAGGAAGTCATTGTTCTCACTGTTCGTTTGTGATTATACATACAGAATTCAGAACTGTAGGATCTGGGAAAGATAAAATTATTCCTGTGGAATATTATTCATGGCTTTCAAGTAGCGAATTTAAGTAATGAAAGAATCAGGTTAAGCCAATGTCCAAAAAGTCTGCAGTTTATGTCTGATGGCAAAAAACTATCCACATCTCCAAGTCCAGCTTTTCTAATTTCCTAATTTTCTAATTTCCAAGCCTGGAATCAAATTAACAGTCGTGGACAATTTGCAGACTGGTACTTGGAGAAAAACAGAATTAATTCAAACTGAAAGTTCAGGAAAATCCAACCTAAATCACAAAATAAGTCCAAGATGAAGTAAATAAAACACACTACGCTTCATAGACCATATAGTGATGTAGTCTCACGAAAATCATCCAATTTGTCCCTACTTTCTCTAAGAAGAGACAGGAAAAATGCAGATCTGCTTACCTCTTAACACCAGAATTTCTGTGAAGCAATGAAGACAGCCTTGTAACTTTTCTCACATGTGCGCATGTTAACTTTTCTCACTTGCGCACATGCTTTTATGTACAAACACAGCCTACTTGGGCATTACTGTTCTAGATTTTCAGAGCTTTTAGCAACAGTCTTAATTACTAATTATAGAAAAAAAATATTTTCAGTAGATTAAAGCAAAGTCAAAAAATAATGTAGATGACACATGGAAACACAAACCACGTACTCTGTGTATTTAGATTCTGTTCTATAAGTGGATTATTACTTGACTGTTTAACATATTTTTAAATAATAAGATCACTTCTCTAAATAATGCATCATGGTTTTGGGAATATGTTTCACACTGTATTATAGCATATTTCCAGTGAAGCATTATTAACCACATTTTTTGCACAATCCAATTACTGCATGCTATGTAACTGACAAGATTTAGATTATTCTTATATCTTCCTGATTTCAAATGCATGGATGTTCTGCAATCATGACACTCTTTCACATTCCTTTTTGCATGCTTACCACCGTGCTAGTGAGTGTCACACACCATTACACAAAATCTTCCATAAAATCTTTCTTATGTTTAGCATGTTATTATGTTAGATGGAGCTTTGGAAACCATGCATAAAGAACACAGTGGATGTTTTCTCCTTTAGCAGAATATTCTTTATTAAAAAAAATGCTGAAAACCAGTGAAACCCAGTATCACAATTATGTGATCCAACTGCAACATACATTTTAATCAAAGAATGCAAAGAGGTTTGTTTCCTATAATAAAATATGTCTGAAAAGCTTCCTGAAATTGAAAAAAAAAAAAAAATCAGCAAAGAAACTGGTTTTCTTTAAGAAGGCACTCACAGAGAAGTCCAAAATCACTTCATTACAGGAATCTGGTACTCTAAATACCATATAGCAGTAGTTATCTCCCATCCTCTGCAGTGCTGTCATAGGTGTCAAGGACATGAGAAAAAAAGAGTATGAAATTATTTTACCCTTTTTAATCTCCAGTTAAAAGCAAAGAATTAAAATGAATAAATACTTTCTCATGTTAGTCACTGTGCCTTTTCATATTCATAGCTGAGACTTGGATCAACACAAATTAGGAAAACTACGACTTAAAAAAGCCCTATGAAGGCAAACTTTTTTTCTTTTTTTACTGGAAATAATTTAATTTTACATTACCCTAATTCAGACATAATTCTATATGTCTGAATTCTACAATTGAGTATTTAGTGCCACATACTTGCAGGACACCAATGGTATTAGGCAACTGGCATGTCCTGTAGGAAGAAAGTACTATCCTCAAAAAAAAAACAAAAAAACCCTTCTCTAAAAATACAACACCAAATTGTTCTTCATAGCTTCTTTAATATAAAATATGTAATTACGCCTTGCATGTTGTTAAACTACAAATCAAATGATAGCAGCAGGGGAGTGAAAGTTGGAGGCATAATCATGGGAGGAAATACAAGATTTCCTTTGAGATTTAAAATGAAATTAAATAGGTAGAGGTATGTTGTTACAGAGCCAAAACCAAGACAAGAGAAGGCTTTTGCACCAGATTGTGCAGAAAGTGAGGGAGGCCCAAACTGGATGAATAGGGGATAAAAAGAGGGTAAGTGGTTAAATATAACAGAATATTTGTCAGTCAGACGTAGAATGTTTTTATACAAATGTTTTTTTCTTAAAAAACAATCCCATTTTAAAGACTTATAAAATAAAATAATATTAAAAACACATGTCAGTTTAAAAAATACCCAAAAAGATGTGTTTGAATAGTAGCATGGTACATCTGTATTTTTCCCACTGAAAATCACCAGTGGTCCTCTTGGGGCCACAAAATGGTGTGTCAGTAAAATATGCCACAGAATAAAGAAATCTTAACATTTCTTGAGAACAAAAATTCATAAGACAGACCTTAGAGAGATACTCGTGTCATATCTATGAACAAATCTACAGGTGCAAAACAGATATCCTGCATAAGGAGTCTTGTGCCTATACCAGTCATGGAACCTTGTAGATAGTTTTCCATTGGCCTTATTCTCCCAGAGCTGTGGTCCAGAACCTAGCCATCATTGCCAAAAGGTTTTTGTTTTTTACATGGCTGTTCTCTTAAACATGGCTAACAAATCAGAATGTCAACTTTCAGACTACCTCAATGGTGCTGTCTCAGCTGTATCTAGGACCAGCACTCATTTAGCTGTCTACAGCTGCCAACAAAATTAAATTCATCTTAACTATTGTAAGATATAGTAACTTCTTGTCACCAGTGTTCTTTTTCTTTTAAAGCTACATTAAAGCTATTATCTGTGTAACACACCAGCACAAAATAGCATGTGTAGAAAGTTTGTACACTAATAATCAGGGATCTCTGAGGTACCAGTGAATCATGACATTCAGAAAAGTGTTTGGTATGTCTGTTGTAGAAACTGATACCTATTTGGCTCCCAGCTCTTGTTTGGGTTGAGAAAGAAGACATGAGTTGTGGTCAACGGCTTAATGTCCAACTGGAGACCAGCAACAAATGGTGTCCCTCAGGGGTCGGTGTTGGAGCCGATCCTGTTCAACATTCTCGTCAGTGACATCGACAATGGGATTGAGTGCATCCTCAGCAAGTTTGCAGACAACACCAACCCGTGTGGTTCTGTTGATACACAGGAGAGAAGGGATACCATTCAGAGGGACCTTGACACTTTGTGAAGTACACCAATGGCAACCTTATGAAGTTCAACAATTTGAAGTGCAAGGTCATCCACCTGTGTCAGGACAATCCCAGGCACAGCCACAGGCTGGGGGGAGAAAAGATTCAGAGAAGGCCTGCAGAGAAGAACTTGGGGGTGCTGGTTGATGAGAACCTGAACATGAGCTGGCAGTTTGAGCTCTCAGCCCAGAAAGCCAACCATATTCTAGGCTGCATCAAAAGAAGTGTGACTAGATGATCCCGCCCCTCTATTCTGCTCTCATGAGCCCCCACTTGGAGTACTGTGTGCAGTTCTGGTGTCCTCAACATAAGAAGGACATGGAGCTGTTGGAACAAGTCCAGAGGAGGGCCCTGAGGGGGCTCCCGTATGAAGACAGACTGAGAAAGTTGGGGCTGTTCAGCCTGGAGAAGAGAGGGCTGCGTGGAGACCTCCTAGCAGCCTTCCAGTATCTGAAGGGGGCCTATGGGGATGCTGGAGAGGGACTCCTCATTAGGAACTGTAGTGATAGAACAAGGGGTAATGGGTTCAAACTTAAACAAGGGAAGTTCAGGTTAGATATAATGAAGAAGTTCATAACTGTGAGGGTGGTGAGGAACTGGAATGGATTTTGTGAATGCCTAAGGAAGTTGTGAATGCTCCATCTCTGACAATGTTCAAAGTCAGGTTGGACTGAGTCTTGACTGACATTGTTTAGTGTGTGGTGTTCCTACCTATGGCAGGCAGGTTGGAACTATATGGTCTTAATTTCTTTTCCAACCTTAACTATTCCATGATTCTATGATTCTATATGTAAAACCAGAAAATCTTTTAATCCTTTTTTGTCTATTCCTCCTCCTTTTCTTCCCCTCACCCTTTTCTAGTATTCCCAAAGCTCCTTTTCATAGTCAATATACAAACTTTGTTTTCCATTTGTGCACCATTTTATTATGAAAAATAAGTTTACTTAATTTGTCTTTGCAGTCTAGGACAACACTGTTTCTCAACAAAATTTCATTTTTAAGGACATCTTAGTTTTGCCTACAGAATGATAGTTCATTTATTAAAAATAAGTAAATCACCTCAAAACTGCAGAAGCCAAGAAGAAAAATGGAAGAGGGGAACACATGTAGAAATAGGAGTCTATGTAATTCCTACTAAGTGATGTCTACTTGTGAGCTACTTTTAATACAACAAAGGGGATATGAATCAGGTGGAAAACTGGCTATACCAAGAGGCTTGGAAGGTGTGAAGAGTGGTTTGAAGTGTGACTGGCAGCTGGCTGTGAATAAGTGCTCCACACAGGGGTCAACACTATGGCCAGTATGGTTAACAGTTTTTCATCAGTGACATGAGAAGGGGAATATAATTCACTGTTACCAGTGCTGCATGTGGCAAGGTGCTGGCAGTGGGGTGCTGCAGCGCAGTCTCTGAGGAGAGGCTGGTTGCTGTTTGCAGCACTGGGCATAGCTGAGCTTCTCAACCAGCTCAGGGGCTTTTTCTTACCTCCTCATGGAATATGGCCTCAGTCATCAGACTTTCAGATTTTTTAAAAAAGGATTTCACCTAGCTATAAGTGCAAATGTTGAGACCTCCGTTATGGGCCTGTTTCAGTCAGTATTTCTCTCTGCTCCATGGTGCTTATATGCAGCAAAACAACAGCCTCAGGCTAGTTCATGGTTAAATACATGTACTAAGGTTTTGTTCCATTGATTTCTCTGGAAGCTGACTTTCATTCTTTTCATTTTTACACTTACTAAAATTGAATTGAATGTAAGCAGTACCATGAATACTTGCATTTTCTTGCTCTCCTCTGTGTAAGAGCACCTGGATAAAGAATGAGCTTCCCTGTGTTCCATAGGTAAAGGGACAGCCAGGCATGCATTACCAGTAAAAGGCATCTTAGTGAGTAAGGGCAGTACTTTATAAAGAAAACAGTTTATCTTTCTTATACTCACAAATTACATACATGTGGATTTTATATTTTTTTTCCTGGAATATACATAAATTAATGCAGGATCTCATAAGAGAAGGAGCAGGTGAAGCTGTAAGAAAATACAAGAGAGGAAAGAGAAGGAAGAACAGGGGAAAAGACACATAAGGGATCCTTCGGAGGAAGGCTGCCAAGAGGTGTATTTCCTTCTGCTGCTGCAGGGGAGTGTGGCTGTATCTGCTCTATGCTGTAGAAGCCAAATACCACCTGTATGCATCTTCTGTCCCACACATACCTCTGATACATTCTCAAAGGCAGGAATTCACAAATCAGCTTGGATTTCCAAACACCTGATGCTAGCAAAGCAGGTAGCCAAAGCACGGCTATTGGTTGGACCTCATTCACATCAAGCTCACCTGGAATCTGTTTATTTTGACAGTATCTAGTGCAAAGTCTTACCTGATAGCATAGGAACAAAAAAAAAAAACAAAAGAAAAACTAAAAATGAAAGTCCCACATCAGAAAGGGAGGTTGATATTTTCCCCAGCAAGACTGGGACAGATACCTGAATTCTCACATTTCAAGTTAAATAAAACAGGATGTAAAAAAAAAAACAACTATAGACATATCTTAAACACCTTTTTTTCTTTTTTTTTTTTTTAAAGTTGATGCCAAATATTAAAGCTCCATGGTTAAGACTTTTATCTTTGAGATCTACTAACCAGCTTGAAATATAATAGCTTTTCTGTAAGAAAAAAAATTGGTAAAATATTTGTCAAATAAATAACAATAGCTAGGGAAAAAAGTTTCATCTGATGAATTTATGAAACACTCGAAGACAGAAAGTGCGAAATTACTGTCAATGAAATGGTCCTGTAAAAGCTCAAGTCATAGTAAAGTGGTACAAATAATGGTGAACTAAATATGTCTCCTGGAAGCTTACAAGCAATGCATAGTTCTTCTGTAAGTATATTTTCTTTCAAAGGTCTGGGGGGGGGGGGGGGGGGGGGGTCGCACTGCAAATTGCAGAGTTTCTTGATTTACTAATTCTTGCACGTAAATTAAAGTGTTCAGAATCTGAATGATGAAACAGCAATACAAATACTGAATAAACTACTGGTAGAGGAATGGTTCCATTTTTTACACAGTTTTAAAAATAATTGTATTATTTATATAGGTGTTTATATATATATATGTGAATCTTTGTACACAAAGGTATATATAAAACCCCAATAGACAAAAAAATAATTTCTCACATTAATTGATTTCTTCTCTCCATGAAATAATCTCATAACTATATTGGGTTTACTCCCCTAGGCCTTTCATGACCTTTGTTCAATGATGTGTGTGCAGGCCCTTTGATTTTGACCGTGGGAAACCCATGTTTTTCTATGACTGCTGAAGCATCAAGAAATCACAGTCTTTCACACATTTTGCAGGTGGCTGAAAAAGAAGTTTATCTAAAGTCTTATTTCAAAAGTTGATGGTCTAACATCTGCTACAAAATCCAACCGTGTATATATGTGTGTCTCAGGAAGCAAGGAAATGTGTAACTATGTAAGAGAAATAAGGAACTGAATCAATGCACAGGTGTAAGAGAGATGTTGTGCATAATTAACATATTATATTAAATCTTAAAATACTATAAGGAGTGTATCACTTTATACTGGGAACTGAAGGACAGATTCACTGAAATAATGGAAGTTTCTCCTAAGAGGATTGGCAAATGCTGGATTTAAAGAAAAGAACTTGAAAATCCATTTGTACAAACATCTGATTTCTAAATAGAAATCTTTCTTGCAGAGCAGGAATTGCTGTATCTTCCTCATACCTTCAGCAGGTGTCTTGCATATGATATAAACAAGATATCTCACTTTTTTCAAAACTGGAGAAGAGATATATGTTTTACATTGGTCAAAAGAAGGCATCGTAATACACAGTTTCATCTGAGTAAGACGATACCATATTTGAAACAGTTTAAGTATCTCTCCTTGTAACTGTTTTTCCTACAGAAAAGCTATTATCTTTCCAACTGGTTTGCAGATCTCAAAAGTACAATGATGATTGTCGAAGACCTTTTCAGACTTGCCTTATGACTGAGTTATTATACTCAGAGAGGTTCATGTTTTTAAAGAATATCATATGATACACTGAAGTCACAACTATACTAACTAGGTCTTAATTTCTTTTATTAAAAAATAAATCTAAGGAAGTTAACACCTAGCTAGTATGATGATCATCTAGTTCGGCTCCCTGAACTAATCAGGACCATGTTTTTATAGGAAAAAAAAAAAAAGAAAAAAAGAAAAATAAAAAAACAAACCAAACCAAACAAAAAACAGAATAAGAAGAGTAATGCCCACTCATCTTCATCTGATTGTTGTCATAAGAACATAAGAATGTCCAGAACGAGTTAGACTGAAGCTAGAACTAACCCCAAATTTTAATTCAGTCAGAGCCAATAAACACATGCTTAAGGAAGAAATAAGAACATGAAAAGTACACATGATCCATTTCTTTAATATATTACCAGCACACTGCTAGTTTCAGCTCAGGAATTTTCTAATTTTGCCAAGGTTACCATGGATTTAGTAACTAACAATGGTTTCTCCTCCATGGATTTGCATAGTAGATGGTCTGCAGCTCTCTTCAGATACAAATTTTTGTCTTTTACTAAAAAAAAAAAATCACTGCTTTTTTTTGAACCTGGCATATCAGTTTCATTTGCTAACCTTTAGTTCTTGTACCTGGAGAAACAGTGAACTACCTTTTCCTATAGAACTTTGTCAAGCCATTTGCAATTTGCAATTTTTTACTGTTTAAAGCTCATGGATCCCAGGTTATCGATCATTCCCATGTGGAAGACATTCCATAGCTTTGATCATCAATGTAATGTTTACAAAGCATTCAGTACTGCAAGGATGACTATTATGACAAAAACTATGAAGAAATAAATAATTCTGTCTTCAGGGCAGGATTTGAACAATCTTCAATGAATAAAACTGAGTATGGAGTATTAAACAAGGTAAAAGCAGAAAAAAAAAAAAAGGGAAAACTGCTCATTAAAGAGAACTGTCTGCCTTTAAACTGAATGAGGCAGGGATCTGGAGTATAGAAAACTACATCCTCATGTCATGAACCCTGAAAAGGAATATGGTATTCACAGAAAGGGAAACACAATCTTAATTCAGTATTTCTGTGTTTCTGTGTGTTTGCCAATCTGAGCTAAATAATAGTTTTTAAATCTTTTTTTTTCTTTCCATATCTAAAAAACTAAGAGAATAGCATCTTGCAGCTTTGACATAGAGTTAAGCAGAAACACAGAAGAGCAGCAAGCTTCCTCAGATGGTATTACAAAACAATTGCCCTTTACGGCAGTACTCAAAAGCGTGATATATATATCACAGATAATGAAATTATTTAGACAGTGGTGAGAAGAGAATGTCATTTCACACTGATAGGACTTCTTTCATTCCTGTGTTTCATCTTCATCTCGTTACTTATATATTTCAGTATAACAGTAGCAAATAGGAGAGCCAGGAGAAAAGAATGAGGATGACATGACTTTGTTTTCAGATGGAGAAGTGCCAGGAGAGGCAAAGAATTGTCAGAGGTATGTGTTAAAACTGTTTTAGTGCCTCAGAGATAGGTATAAAGTGTGTGAGAATGACTGCCAGAAAAGGAGCACGCTCTTTGGACCATTTTGGAGGTGAATGGGAAATACAGCAGTATCTGAAGGGCAGGTAAGTCTGCAGTTTTGGAGTTTCATAAGACCTGTATTTTCAGCTAGATTTTCAAATTTGTGCATCATGATTAAGTTTCTACTTTCACATAAAAATGTTCTAGACTTTAGCTATATGTATTGACCCTATAATCAAATAGTACACAAGTTACGTGCACAAATCATATTTTGAAGTCATTGAGAAGAGCTCAATCTCAGTGATTCCACTTACCAGACATTCACTACTTGAAAAAAAAAGGGAAAAATCATACTTGTCGTGGTTTAAGTCCAGTCAGTAACTCAGAACCAAGCAGCTGCTTGCTCACTCCCCCCCTGCCCCATTCCTTCCCCCTGATCCCAGAGGGATGGGAGGAAAATCAAAAGAATGTAACTCCCACGGGTTGAGATAAGAGCAGTCCAGTAACTAAGGTATAACAGAAACCACTGCTGCTACCACCAATAATAATAATGATAAGGGAAATAACAAGGGAAGAGAATACAGCTGCTCATGTCCTGGGTTCATCAGTAGCAGTCATTTTTTCTCCTTCTTAGTAGCTGGTGCAGTGCAATGTTTTGACTTTCGGCCTGGGAACAGAGCGGATAACACCAGTGTTTACTCTGACCAAGGACTTTGTGAGTCTCATGCTCTGGCAGGGAGGAGGGGAGGCCGGGAGGAAGCAGAGACACAACACTGACTCAAACTAGCCAAAGAGGTATTCCATACCACAGCACGTCATGCCCGGGATGTAACTGGGAGTTACCTGGAAGGGCACTCTCTGTTCAGTTGGGCTCATTTCATCGGGTGGTATTGTATTCTCTTCCCTTGTTATTTCCCTCATCATTATTATTATTCTTGGTGGTAGCAGTAGTGATTTGTGTTATACCTTAGTTACTGGACTGTTCTTATCTCAACCAGTGGGAGTTAGATTCTCTCGATTCTTCTCCCCACCCCTCCGGGAGCAGGGAAGGGGGGTGCGGAAGGAAAGAAGGGGGGGGGGGAGTAGAAACTGTGTGGCTTACTGGCTTTAAACCATCACAGCTCACCACCTACCGACCAATACCCAGCCTGACTGAGCAGTGATCTAACTCTTCCGGGTAACTGCCCCCAGTTTACATAGTGGGCATGATGGGCTGTGGTATGGAATACCTTTTTGGTTAGTTTGGGTCAGGTGTCCTGTCTCTGCTTCCTCTCGGTTTCCCCTCCTCCCTGATGGAGCATGAGACTCAGAAAGTCCTTGGTCAGACTAAACATTACTAAGCAACAACTAAAAACATTGACATTATCAGTGCTGTTCCCAGGCTGAAAGTCAAAACCACAGCACTGCACCAGCTACTAAGGAGGAGAAAAATGACTGCTGCTGCTGAACCCAGGACAATACTTCATCATTAGAACATTCAAAGTTTGTAAAGTATGCGATTAGAGTTTTTGTTAAACACACAAAAATTGCTTGTCTGCAAATGTAGCTTTGTCCCATTTAATTCAATAAGGGCTACAATGTTTTCTTTTTCCCTAATATTTCATTTCTGTGCATTTCTTATGTGGCAGTTTTGTTCTTTTGCAACTGTCTCTTTAAAGGAATGGTATTATTTTAATAGGCTTGGCCTTTACCATCCCTCTTCTTTCAGTCCTGATTGTTTCAAGAACAATGCCTGTTAATTGTGCTAGACTGTCATTAAATATGTAATAATAACAAATGTCAACCAAAAATTAGGATAAAGCTATGCAGTTTGCCTGAATTAATGCTTCACACTTGCTTTCAAAGGAGAAAAGCAGTGGCTTTACTGTGCTGTTTGACAAAATGTTTCATTGTTAAATTACTATATAAAATGCTGCAAACAAATATGAGTAATTTTCAGATGTCATTTTAGAGAGAAAATTTAATGCCATTAGTTTTTTTGATCAGTCCAACAGACGAATTGACCTATTATCTCAGCCATTAAAGAGGCCAGTTTGTTGCTAATATATGACTTTCTTCCTCAACTGTTTGACCTACTTTAAAACGGTTAAAGCTGTTTCAACAGACATTTCAAATATTATTCACTAGACAGAAGTTTAATTCCCCTGTTCTCCACGGCTTGTTTGATCAATAAACTGATGCAAGTTACTCCTAACAAATTGCAAATAACTCCCTATAAATGATTCTCATAAGCTTTGCTTTGCATTATATCAAAGAGCTTCTTACTTTCCTTTTCATTTATGGTGCTTTCACAATCCAATCCCTTTAAGACTCAAAAGTCAGAGTGTAAGAAATCAACTTTTACTAATTTACTTTTTTTGTCAATTGATTTTGGTACACTACATTAAACAATCTGTTTCCAATAGCCTATACCTTCCTGACCCTGCTACAATATTGATCTTATGCACTTGTTCATTCCAGAAAAGCTCTCTTAGCTAAAATGTGTACTTTCTTACCCCAGCAGCTTGAAATCTATTTAGTCAGTTGATTCTTAAAGATTTTAGAACAGAAAAATAATCAACATAAGTATCTGTAGACGTATATTTTTGATAACTTCAGCATCTTCGCATTTAAACTGGTTCACCAAGTTATAAATTTATACAGTTTCCTTGACGGCATTATATTAATACAATTAAAAGGCCAATACACAGATACCATAATAATAAACAAAATTATTACAACAAATAGATAAATCCAGACTTGATGTAATGGGACTTCTAAATTTTTAAATACTATTCCAGTCATAATTCCAGTTGTGATTGCTTATTTTTCAGCTTTTTAGGCGGAAGAACTCATTAAAGTCCCCCTGAAAATTGATTAGCCTAGCTAGACTATGACTTGTGTACAAATTTATATGATTTCACTTAAAAAAAAAAAAGAAGTCTGTGGATTGATTAAGGAATTATAAATCTGCCTCTATCATTAATGGCATATTCTAGATTTTCTTTGTTATACACTTAAGTTTCTCCTATGTGAAGGTCTTCTTATTCCTTTCTGCCTTGCGAATAGAAATATGGTATTTGCTGAGAGTATCAGTACCACATTGTAGGAATTCTTTTGAAAGACCTACAGCAATCACTCATATTCTCAGAGTGGTCTGGATTTATAATTGTAGCCTCACATGCAAAAAACTTATTCTTGAAGAAACATACATTTTATTGAACACCACATTTTATTTATTAAAAGTAACACAGGAATCACTGCATATTAAAGTTGATACAGGAAAAATCATCTCGAGACAAAATGCACAAAGTAATATTCTAGATATTGATACTGTGCCAGCAATGTTCTGTGCATGTGAAAAGTCACAGCAAATCTATAGAGAAAAAAAAAACAACAAACCAACCACTGTTTCAAACTTAATGCTATTCCAAGGCAAGCATGATCTACAAGAAATTCAGACATATTTTCATCAGGATGCAGCAGAAACTCTAATTGTTTAAGCATCTCTAATCTACATAGGTTTCCTGTCTTATAAACCATAAAACAGTGTGTTCTGCTGTGTGTGTGGGAGCTGATCTTTCACCACACTGTACGCAGGTCTTGAGAGAAGCCACAGGTGCAATTAATTTTATTGTAAACTTCCCTAAAACTGTCAGCAGGAACAAATGTCTTGGCAAGTTCTTACTCTTATAAAAGGCGTGAAGTAAAAGGAGAAAATGAAAAAGAAAAGAAAGGAGGAAAGAAAACAGATTAAATAGGTTCACCACCCAAGGGATCTAGTGACGTTTTATTTGTCAGCAAGTGGAAATTATTTCAGTCGAAATTGTGGTCTTCATAGCTAGCCAATGACTCTGCTGAGGTCCAGAGTGAAGGGATACACCATGCAGCTGAAGGCCAGCTGCCAGTTTATAGTGTCAGGGTCTCTTGGACCCCTCCCCCACGAGCAGAATCATTTTCGTGTGTCCTGGGTTCAGCAGTAGCAGTCATTTTTTCCCCTTCTTGGTAGCTGGTGCAGTGCAGTGTTTTGACTTTCAGCTCGGGAACAGAGCTGATAACAAGCGATGTTTTGGTTTGGCCAAGGACTTTGTGAGCCTCATGCTCTGCCAGGGAGGAAGGGAAGCCAGGAGGAAGCAGAGACAGGACACCTGACCCAAGTTAGCCAAAGAGGTATTCCATACCACAGCACGTCATGCCCAGGATGTAACTGGGAGTTAGCCGGAAGGGCTGGGGGACTGCAGGGTTGGAGGAGGTATCGGTCAGAGCTTGGTTGGGCCTGGGGGGCGAGTTATCGGTCGGCTGGTGGTGAGATGATGTATTCTCTTCCCTTGTTATTTCCTTTATCATTATTATCATTGGTGGTAGCAGTAGTGATTTGTGTTATACCTTAGTTACTAAACTGTTCTTATCTCAACCTGTGGGAGTTGCATTCTTTTCGATTCTCCTCTCCGTCCCTCCGGAAGCAGGGGGAGGGCAAGAAAGGAGGGGAAGTGAGTGAACGAGTTACCTGACTGGGTTTAAACCACGACAGTTCTTTTTGGCGCCCAACGTGGGGCACGAAGGGTTGAGATAACGACAGATTTGACTGGATTAATAGTCACTCGTCACAATGCTGATTTATTGGCTCTCAGAGTTGTTTCGCTTGATCTCACAGCTTCAGAATGTTGTAACTTACGTAGAGCCGGTATTTGCTGTGATAGTGTTTATCAAGTATGGGGCCTGGGCTAAGGTTCTTGTCTCACTGTGCTTTATGGCAATGGCTTGTAATACGGGCGGGCTCCAGCAGCAGGGCGGGACGGACGTGGCCGTGGACTTGTACCTGGCCGTCCGGCTGCTCTTCACCGTCCTGGCCCTCACCCTACTCTCCATCTTCGTGAGGCTGCGGGGAGCCGAGGGGGAGCGGCCCCGGGAGCCGGCGGCAGCCGAACCGGCCCGGGAAAGCGGCCCCGGCGACCAAGCGGCGGCGGGAGCGGGGCCGGAGGCCGCGAGGGGACGGCTGCCGGTGGAGGAGGTCGGGGCGGTCGAGGAGCAGAAGGAAGGGGCTGCCGAGCAGCGGGAGAAGGCGGCGGAGGAGCCGAGCCCCGCGGAGGAGCCGAGCCCCGCGGAGGAGCCGAGCCCCGCGGAGGAGCCGAGCCCCGTGGCCGAGCCCAGCCCCGCGACAGCCGAGAGCATTTCCCGGAAGCCGCCCGCCGAGCCCCAGGAGGATGCAGGAGACCACGCAGCATTTCCCAGCAAGGCAGAGGAGGAAGAGCTGGACTCAGGAAAAGAGAAGCTGGCGGTGGGAGAGCCGGCAAGCACAGCGGCTACACCAGCCCCAGTGACAAGTACAGCAGCATCGTGTGAGAGTTCTGAAGGTTTTGAATGGCCTTTGGGTATCCTTGGGACCTGCCTGCTGATTGTGGTGGGGATCAGTATGTTGGCACACACACAGACTGTGTGCTACCCACAACCATTTTGTCTGATCTCAAAAGTTAAGCAGAGTGAGGTTTGGGTCTTGTATGGGGTTAGACGAGGATATAGGGGGACCAAGAGGTTTTCTCCAAGGCTGGACAGTGATGAGTGGCAGGGTGTGTGGGACAGTATGGGCAAGTATCTAGTCCACTGGGCCCCTCCAGTGCTTTGGAAGCATCGGAGATGGAAGGCAGCTGTATGGAGTCCCCAGCAACAAGCTGCAGAAACTGCTGAAGGGGACAGTGAATTATTTTGAGCCTGGTGGGCCCATGGCACTTCAGGCCATCAGAGCAGAGATGCAACACAGAGATGGACTCATGATCGAGGGGTGGACTTAGCAATGGACACTATTGCCCAGGTTATTCACGAGTGTGAACACTGCACACAGTCTCTCCTGCTCTGGAAGACTGTTACAAGAGATGGAGCCTGACATCATGGACCAGATGGACTCAGCAGCTTTATAGGGACTGGTCCATGCACTAAGATAAGAGTGCACTGAGATAAGTGATGGTATATTGAAAATGTGGGATCTGAGCATGACGTGAATGGTATGGAATAAGGGGTGGATAATGTCCTGGGTTCATCAGTAGCAGTCATTTTTTCCCCTTCTTGGTAGCTGGTGCAGTGCAGTGTTTTGACTTTCAGCTCGGGAACAGAGCTGATAACAAGGATGTTTTGGTTTGGCCAAGGACTTTGTGAGCCTCATGCTCTGCCAGGGAGGAAGGGAAGCCAGGAGGAAGCAGAGACAGGACACCTGACCCAAGTTAGCCAAAGAGGTATTCCATACCACAGCACGTCATGCCCAGGATGTAACTGGGAGTTAGCCGGAAGGGCTGGGGGACTGCAGGGTTGGAGGAGGTATCGGTCAGAGCTTGGTTGGGCCTGGGGGGCGAGTTATCGGTCGGCTGGTGGTGAGATGATGTATTCTCTTCCCTTGTTATTTCCTTTATCATTATTATCATTGGTGGTAGCAGTAGTGATTTGTGTTATACCTTAGTTACTAAACTGTTCTTATCTCAACCTGTGGGAGTTGCATTCTTTTCGATTCTCCTCTCCGTCCCTCCGGGAGCAGGGGGAGGGCAAGAAAGGGGGGGAAGTGAGTGAACGAGTTACCTGACTGGGTTTAAACCACGACAGTTCTTTTTGTCAGGTAAACCCCAGCCCCAGTTCACACCCGAGTCCTGGGCAGGAACTGCAGTGTCTGTCGCTGTCCCCGGGCAGTTTGCTGCCGGGGCAGTTGATCTTCGTGGCCTCAGGGCAGACACCACAGGAAAACCATCCTCTGCCTGGGTAGAGCACTCAGGAACCCAAGAGGCAAAGAGTGGCAACATGCTATCAGTTCCTTCTATCTTTCGGGTTGTTTTGAGGCAAACACAGAAAGGGTCTTTTGAACATCACATACTGTTAGAAGTGAAATGTTTCATAGAAACAGTGCTGAGGAGATAGCTTTTGCATAAAGGAGACAGCAGAAAAGGCCTCAAAATACCACTAGTTATAGCATCTTTATTTGCTTTCAGTGTGCCTTGCATAAGCATAGTCATTGAATTACAGACACTAGTATTCTTGCAAGCTTCTGCTGAAAATATTCCACAACCATATCATAATTGAAGTATATGGCTTAAACTCAATGAATCATCTCACTTCTATATAGCATTATTGTTAGGTGTTTCATAAAGATTATTCCATGTTACACTCTTCAAAGTTTTGTCATAGTCTTAATACTGATAGCTAAAAGATTTGCTGAGTTATTAGCATATATTGAGACAAACGAATGAGTTCATGAAATTTCTTCTGTGTTAATAACTCTGCTGTTTGAATCTCATATTTTAATAATTTAATTTACATAATATAATGTTATACACAGCATTATAAAAATATTCAATGTTCAAAGATTCCAATTATAAAAAGCTTAAATGTAATCTGAAACTTGTATTACCATAATGACTGTGAAAGTATGTGACAATTAATTAAAGATATTCTGAAACTACAAAGCACCATCAGATACACCTCTTTTCAAAATGTCAATGAAACTGTGGGAGTGTACCAACTTTGTACAAAGGAAACACATTCTTGTTTGTTACAGGATAAAAAAAAAAGAAGAATATTCAGGTCATTCAGTAGCAATTTAAGGCTTCAGTAGTCTCTGAAATCATCCTTGGGAGTCCTAATGGAAATGATTTGCCAGTTGAAAAGTACTTATGAATCTGATTGCAACTCTGCTTCATCACACAGATCTATTGCAAAACTAAAATGCTTTATTCCCTGCTTTTGCTGCACCTCACTCACTGTCAGGAAGCACAGGTAAGGATGAACCGTTGCTAAATAGAGCACTATATTCTATAGGCACATATTACATAAACTGCATTAACAAAATACTGGGTAACAGAACCTTTACTCTGCTGAAGTCAGTGCCAAAATTCACTACACTATGAATTTAACCAGAGTAGGGATTTCAACTGTTGTGTTTCCTGTAAAGAAATATTTTAATTACTTTTAGTTACATCAATTTATGTTAGTTAGGACAGCTGCAGATGGTTGAAGTAAATTTATTTGCTTATTAAACTGTTGAAGGAAAACAGAAACATCTCACTACAGGATTATTAAAGAGGATGAAAACTATTTATAGAAGACAAAAGAGGGAATTTTGCAGGAGAAAGTTTTCATAGGTATTCACAGGATAGTAGAAAATGTGATTCCACAAATAATTCTGAATAGCTCTGAAAAATTCACGTTGCCTTTTAATATGTGTCATAAAGTCTGTGTATCCAAATATACATCTTGTTTGAATGCATGTGTGTGTGTATGCAAGCATATTACATGAATGAAAATACAGATGCAGAATTGATCAGATCTTCAGGACTGTTTAAAAAGTGGTAAGTGAGCTACAGAGTGAGATAGAAGAAAGATTTAATGGAGGGTTTTTTCTCCTATGATACTTTAATAATTAAAAAAAAAGTGTTGTTTTTTTTTTTTGTACAATCCAGTATCTATTAATGCATCTATGTGTATATAGTTTGTTACATGATAACTATTCTGTATTCAGTTTTGTAAAACTGTGTAACTGTCATTATCATGACTCATATTTGTTTTTCACAAGAACAAAAATTCAAACCTACCATTAGAGACCTTTGAAAATAAGCTACCATTTCTATATGTATGAAAGTGAATGAAAAGTGTCATTACTTAAAAATCTTATATCTGAGGAGTTTAAGAAGGAATAAATTCTGTCCACACAACTGGTATAAAGCTGCAGTGACTTCATCACCGTGTACAAATTCCTCAAGGGGGCAGCAGAGTGGGAGTATGCAGATCTACTCTCTCTGATGACCAGATATCAGATAGATATCATCTATCAGACGACTGTGATAGACAAGAGGAGATAGAATGAAGTTGCATAAGGAGAAGTTCAGATTGGACATCAGGAAATGGTTCTTCACTGAGGGGATGGTAGAACACTGGAAGAGGCTTCCTGGGGAAGTGGTCACAGAGCTAAGCCTGGCAGAGTTCCAGAAGTGTTTGGACAATGCTCTTAGTCATATGATTTAGTTTTAGGTAGTTCTGCAAGGAGCAGGGATTTGGACTCTTATGGATTAACCTCATGGGTCCCTTCCAAACTGAGATGTTCTATGATTCTATGTTTCTATACCATTTACAGCCAGCTTGATGGTTCTGTATGACTGCTACAGAACTATATCCTTTTGCATGCAGTTTTTTTTGTGGTTTTGTTGTTGTTGTTGTTGTTGGTTTTAGTTCCTAGGAATATTCAATATTATGAGAAAATATAGTCTTATTTAAGTGTTTTTTTTTTATTTTTTTTTTTTTTTAATGATATTAGAATGGCTAGGTAAGCCTGCTCAGAAAGTTTGAGTGTCTGAGATAATTCTAACAAAGAGATACTAATACTACAGAAGAAGAGTTTAAGTTCCTTGAGAAAAATACCATAGTACATTTTTAAAAATATTTGCACAAGGAATCACGTTAAGATATGTATGCCCATATAAGGTAGATTTAGATTTGGATGAAATAATTTTAACAACATTCAAATGAGAAAGACATGCAATCTAGTAAATACATACTTTCCAAAATGTATCTAATCTTAGATGTAAAGAATATTGCAAGGTAAAGAAATTGTAACTTGTTTTCTTCCTATAAACTACAATGGAGTTCAGTTAAATAAAGCAAAGTTAGAAAAATCTTGAAAGATGTTGTTTGAAGAGAAGAAGCATAGGCACTTTACTTACAAATGGGCTACATCTGAAAAAAGATCCATTAATGTATTCTGCAATGAGCCTCAGTACTTTGAAAAGTTTTTTCCAGTTCCTTATATGTATGAAAGATACATTGCTATCTTTAACAAATATTTAGTGGTTAAAAAGAACTGTTTGTTTAGGGGATTTTTACTAGAACAAAATTTAATATTGCAAAGACACTCATTGTAAAGCACTTTCTAGCACCACAGAAAACTTTATGACTTCTTTTACAAAATTAATGAAAGAATTTTCTGTTCCTATTTGAATTCAAGCCAAAAATAAAAAATCATACTTTTCAATGACATGAGAGGGCCACATATATTTATACAAAGCAGTGCCATCCAATGAAAAGAGTGAAAAATAATTTCTGACTTTGTCGTAATGAATTGATACAAGTATTTTGTAATCAGTGCTTAGTCACAGAAGCAAAGTGTGCATAGAATCAGAGAGTCATAGAACCAGAGAATGTTTTGGGCTGGAAGGGACCTTAAAGATCACCTAGTTCTAACACCCTTGCCATGGGCAGGGACAACTTCCACTAGACCAGGTTGCTCAAAGCCCCATCCAACCTTCCCTTGAACACTGCCAGGCTTGGGCATTCACAGCTTCCCTGGGCAACTTGTGCCAGTGTCTCATCACCCTCATAGAGAAGAGTTTTTTCCAAATGTCTCATCTAAACCTACCCTCTTTCAGTTTAAAACCACCACAACCCTCTCCCTCCCCATCCTATCAGTCCTTGCTCTTACAAAAAAAGTCCTCCCCAGATTTCTTCTAGGCCCCCTTTAAGCACTAGAAGATTCTCTAATGTCTTCCCAGAGCCTTCTCAGGCTGAACAAGACCAACTCTCTCAGCCTGTTCTCACAGGAGAGGTGCTTCAGCCCTCTAATCATCTTTGTGGCCCTCCTCTGGACTCATTCCAACAGGTCCATGTACTTTATGTGCTGGGCGCCCCAGAGCTGAGCACAGTACTCCAGGTGAGGTCTCACGAGAGTGAAGCAGAGGGGGAGAAACACTCCTTTGATGTGTTGGTCTAAGTCCTTTTGATGCAGTCCAGGATATGGTTGGCTTTCTAGGCTGCAAGCACACACTGCCAGCATTTTCATCTTCTTGTCAATCAACAGCCACAAGTATTTCTCCTCAGGATTGCTTTTAATCCGTTCTCTCCCCAGCCTGTAGTTGTGCTTTGTGCTTCTGCTATTCATAGTCATTCCTGGTGCTCTATTAGTAAGCCTAAGATTTTTACATAGCTGGATAAAATATTCCACAGGACATCTGTGGCTACAGACTGTATGAAATTAAATCATAAACTATATCTGTCTAGATATATTTATATCTAGATTTATCTGTCTAGAAAAATTTTGTTTTGAGGAAATAACTTCCAATTTTGGAGCAGGTATTAAAAAAAGTATGGGTTAAATTCATCTGACCTGGAATTCAGGTTGTCAAAATGTGGTCATGCAAGTTGCTTTTAAAGATAAAAGAGTGCTATGGCTATGGCTGCAATGCATCTTAGCATACTCTATGGATCTGAAATAGGTTAAATGAATATCATAAAAGCTTTAATTTATTATAAAAGCTGCCTGATTAGCTAGCTGGGATGTTACTCATTATGTTACAAGATATTTAAAGGTAGGTGTGATTAATACCATCCCTTAGGTCTATTTTGCTTTAATCCTTAATCACATTATTTACTTTTTCATTGTATGTATTCCTACAGGAGAAACACTGCAAAGAAAATCATGTCCATTTTCAGAATATCAATGAAATCTCCTCTGGCCAGGCACTTCTTAGTAAAATAAAAAAATAAATAACAGCCCATAAAACAAAACAAAACCCACCTGATTAGGGAAGCCCAGATAATGTATGGAGATTGTCCCATAGCACTTTTCAAAAAATGCTCTTCATAAACAAAATATGCTAAAGAATAACAAATTTACAGCAAGAGAAAGGTTTTATGTTAAGTCCGTTACCGAGTACATTCATCAGTTTCTCATTTATGGCTCCAAGGCCCCTACTGCAAGGGCTTTTCTTACTCATTCTCATTTGTGGAGCCCTTATTTTTTCCATTTCCTCAGAATGCAATGTTATCTAATGTTATTTCACGCTGAGATAAAATACTGCCTTTATTAGTAAGGATAACTGCTGAGAAAGAGGGACAAAAAGAGTTGTATACATTTAATAGTGAAACATCTTTACTGAGGATATGCTGAGTTAGCAATTTTTGCATCATAGGTCCCTAACAAATTATTTCATGCTGTATTGGTTTCAGCAAACTGTGGTATGTGGAAAGATGCTGTGCAAAAAAAAATTTATCAGTACAGTGAACCTGGGAAATTTATTAATATTGACAAACAAACAAAAAAAAATCAACAAATGAACCAAAATCTTTTACAAAGTTAGCTTTTGTTAGGATTCACTATAAGTTTTACCTTGAGTTTGAAATACATTCTTGATTTCAGCTGCTGGGGAACTAATCTTCTGATCTGACTAGCAGTTGTTTAATAATTTATATGAAACAAAGTGAGGACAAGTTTCCATAATCTTCTGGTAATCCACGCAAGTTTCATAAGAGTACTGTGAAAAGGACACTAGGAGAAGTTTCAACATTCTATCATATTAAAGCATTTCAATATATTATTTCTGTGTCTCCACTGGAAAATATTAAATGTCTTTTACAAATCTTTAGAACTATATGATTTTCATTTAGACACACCACTTTCCCCCAGTCTTTATTTAAAAAATGTGTTGGTTAGGATGTGCATGCCTGTTTATCCTTCTGTCTATGTGAGTGCTTGTAATAGTTACCATTGTGGCAAGAACTGAACTCATTTCAAAGAACAAAACTATGCAGAATAGTTAACAAAGTCTGATTATTACGTACTGTACATTTTGAAAGCCAGTGAATTATTACTTTAATAGCATAATAAAAATGCTAATTAATTTAATGTTAGTCTTTCAGTGATACAAAATGGCAAAATATAAGAACTTACTGATTCCATGATGATTCATCTGAAAGGTGCTGTCATTCCATATTACCATTTTGTATATCGTAGCTTAAGAACTACTGATTAGTAAATAATTTACATGGTATTTTTTCCTGCCTGCTTGGGTATTTTTATGATTACTAAATTGTTAACTGACATCAGAATGGTCTGAACAAAGATGAGTATCAGTTTTTAATTCTTCATTATCTTCAGAATTGCATTTGATGGGTGAAAGAAAAGTTAATTTGGCATCTATGAACACTGAGAGAGCAGGTATAGAGATGGTATGGTATGCAGTTAAATACTCAGTTCAAAGAAAGAAAATTATTTATTTATAATTTTCTTTTAAATCTCACAGTTCACTTCTTCAATATAACATTTGATTTCTTAGAATATTTCCATTTTTAACTAAATCTGATAGCCTAATCAGAAATTTTAGCTAGACTGTGACTTTGGTTTTCACAGTGATCTAAAAAATATCATTGTAAAAGTTTTACTGCTTAAGGGCTAGGATAATTTAAAATCATAAATTAGGATTTAAAATGTTTCCTATCCTACATTCCTACAAAAAACAGTTTCCTTTTTCCTTGTAGGATATCCATCTAAAAGCTCTATAAGATCTCCTGTGCTAGCTTTGCTATCTGGACACAAATTCTGATTCTTCTTCTCGGATGAATCTGAAAAGGAAACAAGAAACATGTAAACAAGATGCACTTAGTTTATCCTATCCATCTGTAACCTCCAGATTGTATGTATCTATAATCCAGATTGGTCAGAGACCCTACTCTGCATTTAGGCCATTAAATAAACCACTCTTCTGTCTCTAGTCTTAGGTATACGAAGAATATAAACATATCCTATAAGAAGAATATAAACATATACTATACGAAGAATAAAACATACCCTTTCCCATCCCAAAAGAATTTCTTGTCAAAGGATGTAATGGATTTTAAATAAATACCTAACATAAATGAGAGATTAGGAACCCTTATTCTGAGTTTAAAATTAAGACATTAGAGTGAAAACATATATCTACGTGTTACTTATAAAGTAACATATTTACAATAAAGTGCAGAGAATCCTACACTTCCAAAATAAGGTGATTTTGATTTAAGAATACTTACTGCTCAAGCTTCATTTGTTAAAGAATAATATGAATATTTTCTGATAGAATTCCTCTTGTCTTGAAGTCAGAATATATTTCTACATTAGAATTTTACTCTTCTTGTATGCCAAATACTGCAAATAAACAAGGAGAAAACCAACCAAAAAGAAAAGGGAGGCTAAAATTTATAAAATAGTTGTATGACAAATCTATCAAACGAAATAGAAGTAAAAAAATACATCTTGAAACAGTATGATTTAAAATAATCCAGCTTTAGCTGAGCTGTTAAATAGATGACCAATGAGAAACTCTTCGTTTTCACTTGGTGGAACACTGTTAAAGTGAATGATCTGACTGGAGTTTGTTCAATAGGCCATTCTCACGTGTATCTTATGTTGAATATGGCAGAGCAAGTGACGTGGCTTTTGGATACGTTTCTTTGACATTAATTCTGTAATGAGTGACATTATTCTTACCCACTGCACAACAGGCAAACAGTAATAGCTAACAACTGTAAGGGAAAAGTGAGCTTGGAAGAATATTCTTTATCTTAATTACATCTCAATCTTTTTGGAAATTCATTTTGCCTTTTCTTTTACACTAAGTAAATAGCTTTAGTATCAGTAACAATCTGCCACTTGTTATTCAAGCCATTTGTAAAGAGAAAAGATAAAACAAAGAAATGGTAACACATTTTAAACCCTGAAGTTTATCACAGTATCACAGTATGCTAGAGATTGGAAGGGACCTCGAAAGATCATCTAGTCCAATCCCCCTGCCGGAGCAGGAACACCTAGATAATGTTACACAGGAATGTGTCCAGGCAGGTTTTGAATGTCTCCAGGGAAGGAGACTCCACAACCTCCCTGGGCAGCCTGTTCCTGTGTTCCGTCACCCTCACTGAGAAGAAGTTTCTTCTCAAGTTTAAGTGGAACCTCTTGTGTTCCAGTTTGTACCCATTACCCCTCATCCTATCATTGTTTGCCACTGAGTAGAGCCTGGCTCCATCCTCGTGACACTCCCCCTTTATATATTTATAGACACTAATAAGGTCACCCCTCAGTCTCCTCCTCTCCAAACTATAGAGATGCAGCTCCCTCAGTCTTTCCTCATAAGGGAGATGCTCCACTCCCTTAATCATCTTTGTTGCCCTGCGCTGGACTCTCTCCAGCAGCTCCCTGTCCTTCTTGAACTGAGGGGCCCAGAACTGGACACAATATTCCAGATGGGGTCTCACCAGGGCAGAGTAGAGGGGAAGGAGGACCTCTCTCGACCTACTAACCACCCCCCTTCTAACACACCCCAGGATGCCATTGGCCTTCTTAGCCACAAGGGCGCAGTGTTGGCTCATGGTCATGGTTGGCTCATGTCGTCCACTAGGACCCCCAGGTCCCTCTCCCCTACACTGCTCTCTAACAGGTCGTTTCCTAACCTATACTGGAACCTGGGGTTGTTCCTGCCCACATGCAGGACTCTACACTTTCCCTTGTTATATTTCATCAAGTTATTCCCTGCCCAACTCTCCAGCCTGTCCAGGACTCGCTGGATGGCAGCACAGCCTTCTGGCGTGTCAGCCACTCCTCCCAGCTTAGCGTCATCAGCAAACTTGCTGATAGTACACTCAATTCCCTCATCTAAATCGTTGATGAATATATTAAATAATACCGGTCCCAGTACTGACCCTTGAGGCACTCCACTAGTTACAGGCCTCCAACTAGACTCAGCCCCATAGACTACAACTCTCTGGCTTCTCTCCTTCAGCCAGTTTGCAGTCCACCTCACTACCTGATCATCCAGTCCACACTTCCTCAATTTAGCTGTGAGGATGCTGTGGGAGACTGTGTCAAATGCTTTGCTGAAGTCAAGGTAGACCACATCCACCGCTCTGCCATCATTCATCCACCGTGTTATTTCCTCATAAAAGGCTAAGAGATTGGTCAAACATGATTTCCCCCTGGTGAAGCCATGCTGACTGCCCCTCATAACCCTCTTATCCTTGATATGCCTTAAGATGGCACCAAGGATACCTAACCTTTTTTAAATCAGAGGTGCTCTTTAATTCTAGAGATCATCCCTCAGCTGGAAAAGTCAGAGGTGTGAGAGACTTACTCATCCTACAGCAATGAACATGTTACCTGTCTTTTTCTTCTGCCATCTACAGCGCAGAAAACAGATTAGTAATCTATTTTAAAGAGAACTATTTTGCTTTATCCACTTCTTAATTATTTTGGTCATTCAGTGTAATTAGACCTGCATTTGACCAGTGCATCCTAGCAGAAATGCAGAAAGAACTGCAAAATCACAGGATATAGGGGTATGATGTATATACTAAAACTAAAATGAAGGCTGGAATTTTCCAGCTTCTAGTTACAGAGCTTTGTTTTTAATCAGGTACCCATCTGTGATTTCAAGATGGGTACCTCAGATAACTTTGTTCATTCTAGGATGAATGTCCCTACATTAAAAAGTATATTAAAGAAGTAAAAAAAAAATCAGGGTAATTATTTCAAAAGCTAGTATATCTAAGTCTGCATTTGTATAGTCACAGTGCTCCAATAATCAAACTCTATGAAAAGAGAGACTTCTGGAATCATTGAATATATATTTAAGCAGTTCAATTGCTTATGTGAAGGCTCTTATCTTAGCTGCTTTTTGTTTAACTGGACTTTGATGGCAAAAGAAAAAACAAATCACAAACAAAAAAACAAAACAAAATTATTTTTTTTTTTAATTAAATAAAAGGAATGTGTTACATTAATCAAAAAAAAAGGTAATTCTTGATATTTACCAATATATATTTATTAATGTGTGACAATGGCTACTCATGGAATAATGTCTCCTTTTTGGCAAAGGAAGTCAAAGCTGGCACACACACCATGCACATACACTGACAGCAACCATCTGGATATGACTTCATGGGGAAGAATTCTCCTCTTTAAATACACAGAATTTTCCCTAAGTAGTAAGACTTTCCTCACATTTCTCCAGGTTTCCTCAACAGCTACATAAGACATCTTCATTTTAAAAGGGAAACACTAAGGGAAAAAAAAGTGAAATAGTCTCTTTCAGGTAACAGAAGATACATTCTCCAATTCGAAGAAAAGGAAACATATAAAGCTGATCAAAATGAAGTACTATGATCATGTTAGCAATGTGTACTCCAATCATATTACTGGGACTGTAGTATTCACAACAAAAAAACATGCTTTGCAGCCTATACACAGCCAAAGCAAGTTGATTCTGTTGGTCTTATCAGGCTCTTGTGTTCAGCTTACAAGACCTGTTCCTTACACAAATCATCTTTGTATCACATATTGAATGAAGATACTCATAACATTTTTCACGACTGTGAATATGTAATGTAACCCTATATCATACTATGCATCATTGTGGCTAAAGTACTTCCGAAACACAAATCAGTTTGAGAGATTGCGTAGCTGACTGTATGATATTGTGCAGACATTCCCAGTCCTACTTCATATCACAGAGAACCGGAAAAAATGTTTTTCAGTGTCCCCACATTATGTATTCATATAGCATTGTCAATAATGTATTATCAGTTGACAGTAATTGTAACAGGGTAAATAGTTAAATAAATCACTGTTATGTATTGATAGACAGTTGAATTGAATTTGTCACTACCTGAATGAACTGTATACATAACCAAATCTTATTTTTGTAACTTTAGATATACTTAAAAAATATTGCTATAAAACCCAGAAATTTTCTCACTACACTTAAATAATGTATCATTGTACAAGAAAGGATTTTTTTAGTTGTTTTAATTACCTTATGACAAATATAAAAATTATTGTAAGCATATAAGCTATTTTTAAAAGGTGAAATTGCGTCAATAATACTGTATGCAAAATGCTAATAGCAAACTGATTCCCTATGGTTAGAATCAGATATGCTTTCATGCAATGTGTGAGGTGTTTTTTTTTCTTTTCATTTTATCATATCTTGCAGAGAGTTTTAAAAACAACCTTTTGGGATAACATGCAGTGCAGCATTTAAATATAGTTTCCAGTATGCCATGTTGTCAAAAAGTAAGAGATGAAAGCTTTTTCTCATATAAATATCTATTCATAGGTCACTGCTTATGCAAGGCAGGATTTCCATATATGCACATATAAGCCACATGGTTTAAATTTTATTCACTAATAGGTAATAGCACATACTTTATTGTGGGTTATAAATGCATAAATGTTCTTAATTTTTCAGTGAGTTTTCTAGACAATGATATAGTCCTAATCTTTTAAATATATATATAAATGTATATTATTGACCATATTGACCAGAATATTTTCTTCTTTAGTTTTATCAGTGTAAGCCTTTCTTAGTTCAGGGTTCAGTGAATATATGAGAAATGTTAGGCCTGAAATTACCTAAAAATTATAGTCTATCTGTCTTAAAAATCTGTTTTATGTGAGAGATTGCCTGCTCACAAAACTGATTCCTACCATCCATCACTGGCTTCAATCTTCCAATGGAACAGGCTAATTTATCACTATTATTCTGATGATATTCAGCTCTACCTATTTTTACCCTACTGATCCTATAGGGGCCTAAGAAGTACTCTGATTCACAAAATGTCCCAAAACTAATATCTCCTGGATGGAGCTTCTGTTGATTAATTCTATTAGTTCCAGTATTTTTGTTCTTTATGTGATATATAGCCACCTCTTATGTGTTGTTAAATACTTAGCTACAGATACTGATCAGGGTTGTTGTACGACCTTATCCAAAGCTCAGTGAAATCAAATAAAGAGTGTACTTCTGGAAACAACTTCTTAATTTTTATCTGTATGACTTCATACCACTAAGTGATGTCTAAGCTTGCTTGAATCTAAGCATAATATCAACGTTTCAAATAAATTTAAATAGAGTCATGTTCTCGAAAAAAGAAAAAAATTATTTTACCAAAAAAAAAAATCTTACTTACAGTAAATGCACTTGAAGAATTTGGACAATGCTCTGCAGTTTATATAATGAATTTTGTTTAGAGTATTGGCACAATTTACCTCTTTTATTAAATTTGCTATTCATACTTGAAACCAAGAAAAGATGGTGAAAGAATTCATGACACTGAATTTGACTGTGAATTTCTAATATGAGATGGCTGTGTCTGTTTGAGTGAAAGTGTACTGGAAGCAATAAGCCGGCTGAAATATATTTTCTGTAGAGTTAAAACAGGATAGTCTGGACCATACATAGCTTAAGGAAAGAAATTGGAACTAATAAGACTACAGTTATCTGACTGGAGTACATTTCTGCAGCTAAAATTTTTCAGCTTGAAGCAAAAAAAAAATAACAGTTAAACACCCATATTTTAGGTATGTGAAGCTGGAATAATTGTTGCCATTTAATAAGAAACTTGTGTTAACATTTACCTTCTACATTAATAAAATTATTATCCTCTTTACAATGTTTACTCTCTGAACAATTTCTTTCAGAAAGATACTTTGATGTAACCTCTTATTTCACATCTTTCAGGAGAGTATGCACATATTAAAAGACCACTTATAGGAACTGATATTTTCTGTTTATCCTAGTTTAGCTGCCAGGCAGGCAACTATGACTAATGCTCACAGGTTGACCTCAGCATTGTCTTAGAAGGTAGAATCTTTAAAACATAAAAGAGAATAAAAATAAAGAAAAGAGATGAGTACATTTCCACCTTTGCTGCTCAAGATCTTCTGAATTTCATGTTGATAAAGCAGAATAAATTGACCACCAAAAAAAGCAACCAGGTGTGAACAAGGCTCACTTAATGTAGCACCATTATCTATACTATCACTCTGCTATGGAGTTTGAGTCTTCTAGAAACCTCCAGCTTAATTTGATTTATAATGAAAGAATCACAATGAAAGTAGGAAAGATTGAAGACTGATACTATGTTGTCAGTATTATATATCTTCTACAGACTACTGAGCTACACATACAAAAAGGTGAACTCAACATGCATTTTTCTCTTGTATCTTATAAACTTGTCTTTTCTCATCACATCATCTGTTTTATATTGATAATCTAGGAAAGAATGATTATGTGATGCTTATGCTAGCAATTTTATTCCTGCAGCTTGTCTTCTGATAGAAGAGTGAGCAAAACCAAAAGATATGGCAGATAGCTGCTTTTAGGTTAGCTTTCTCAGAAGAATATATTTCAGCAATAGTGATATTTTTCAAGTTGCAGAGACATTTGAGAAAATTCCTGATTTAGAAATCCAGGTAAGGAGGATATAGTAGGCTGAAGCTCGTGAAAGTGAAACGTATACATGCAAAGAATACACAACATTTACACTACTTTCAAACATAGTTATTTTAGAGAAATTTATTTAATATGAAACACACTTAGTTTCTGCAATGTATCTGCCAAAGTATGTGGTTTGTGTTGTTTCTTGAAAGTTTTTTATATTGACCTATTTTTACATCTTCTTTATATGACCTTTTATTTTTTAATTACTTAAAACGTTTTTTAGAAGATTTTTTTTTTGTAAATTGTTTTTAGCGCTGCCTGAGGCATTTACCTATACTTACTGTAGTTACCTGTATTAGTAATTGTAATATTACAAATATAACTTCAGACCAGATCATTCATCAGAAGTGTTACTGAGTATGTGATGTTTGTGTTAAAAATACAAATTTAAGGTTTCTTTCTATCTTGTAATATTAAGAAGAAAGTTCTAGTGACCCCATCACTTCCTCATCTAGAATAATGACGAGTTAAAATTTAAACTTTAATACCTATCTGCACCTGAAAGCTTATTCTTCCTTTTTATCTTTTACTTACTTACTGTGAAATAAATAACTATTGTCATCTGTGCACAATGTAGCATTGTAACTTCAAATCTTTTTTCTTTTATTGACCTCAGAGTCCTTTGGTTGAAGTGCACAATATGTAAAGCTGTACACATGCAAGCAGTTGCAGGACTAGAATTTAAATGCGTAAAATTGCTTAAAGACTAAATCTTTTAGTAGCAGAATATAACAGAATATCTTTGGAAACTTTCACTATTATATTATTTAATATAATTTTTAGAACGTTAATTTATTTTTTAAATTCTTCCATATCATGCAACAATATCAGTAAATTAAAAAGGCAGATGGATATTATCATGTCTACAAAAAAGACTAATAAAACATAATTGCCAAGAATTCACTCTGTGTTCTTAAATAGTTTGCAAAAACCTTATATTCTTAATTTTTTTATTAAGCTTATGTAGTCATTTTACCTACATTCTACTTATTCATACTGCTTATTAGTTTAATGAGTTTCTTTAATTAGTGATAATTCTACAAGCTTTAGTCATAGGCTTAATTTTTTCATTATATTGTTAGAGTCATATTATACATGGGATTCTTATGTTATAATTAAAAAATAGCCACAATTCTTTTAACCAGGGATGGCATTCTCAAAACATTTAAAATATAGGAATAGTAATGTAGGAATAGGTACATATCTTAAAATGTAGACATTGAATTACATGGAAATTCCTATGTCTTAGTCTTCTAAATATATATTTTGAAGGGAAAAAAAAGGGTAGGAAAAAAAAGTGAAGCAACTGAAATATAACTAATGGCACAGTTAACACCAACGACTAGATAATGAAGATATGCTTCCTTTTAACTGATACTGAAATGATTGGGAGACACATTTTTTTCTAATAAGTAGAAAAAAATAAAGTAGAACAAAGTCATAAAGCAAGAAAAATAGCTTCCACTCTTCAAAGTAAACCGATCAGCCTCATGTTCTGTCTTATCTTAGTGTAAATTTGATGTTACTTATCAATGGAAATTACAAAAATTTGTAGATAGACTGGATAATTTAAAGTATTTACTGGGAAAAGATTAGGATATTTTTATATAGTTTTTATTTCTGTCTTGCTCCAGAGACTTTCAGTAACGTATAGCACTACATGTTATTTTTCTCTCTGTAAAGTTTTTGCAAATTAATTTTCTTATATGAAAAGTGCTTGTTGAATGTTACACAGTGAGATTAGAGAAATTATTACATATCTGCATAATATAGAAACAATTTTAAAAAGTAGGTTTAATTTATTTTATATATAAACTAAAGATTTCTCTTTAAATTTCAAAAAATAAAATAGAGATAATGGTGTAAATTTAAATTGTACTTTAGCAGCAGATTTATAAACCTGTAAAAAAAAACAGAGATTGTAAACGGGTTAGGAATCTGACAAGACAGAAGTGAAATTGATCCCACCAGTTGCAATTTAAAACTTCTCAAAATCTGAAGAAAAAATTCACTTCTGTCTCAGATATGGAATTCCTTGGTATCCCATCATATGTTTTTTTTGCATTTTCACACTGTAGTCTTTTTCCTTTAAATTCTTACCTTCTTAATCCTAACAAGCTGAAAGAGTTAGAAATGAAAAGCAAAGACGTAGAGATTAAATATTCCTCTTTCGAGACACAAAACAATTAATGTGCCAAGAGAACCAAGAAGAATCCTGAAATGTCTATTTATATCTAGAGAGTTTTTAGGGCTGACATTATTAAATATGCAACTTTACAAATCGTTAGTTATATTTCTGTTCTGAAATAGTATATTTAGCATATATATACTATATATACTATGATGGCTTGGCTTCGAGAGCAAGATTTGGGAAGGGCTTTAACCACGCTTACTACAAGCACGATTACCAAGGGCATGTGGGATATGCAAATCTGGTTGGAAAAAGGAGCTTAGGCAATCAGGAAGTGTCCGACCAGGACGGTCATCTCCTGAGTAATCTCGAGCTACCCATGAGCTGGTCCACCTGCATGCAAGGTTGGATTGGTTGGATGTGCTGCTTCCCATGCACCTTGTCACCTACCATTTTGACCCTTGGCTGTCTATACAGACAAGTGAGAGTAAGCCCTTCCAGCCTGCGCATTGGATTTTTTAGGTGAGCGGCAGCTTGTGCAGAACCGGGGACAGCGGCAGATGGGGAGTTTGACCAGGGTGGTACACCTGTCAAAGTGTAACACAGGTGTCTTAAGGCAAGCTCAGGGAGGACAGAAACCTCCTGTGGAGCAGAAGGGCAAAAGCTCACTTGATCTTGATTTTCAGTATGAATACAGTCCATGAAAGTGGGGCCTCATGATCCTTCTGGCTTTTTGGGTTTTAAGCAGCAGGTGTCAGAAAAGTTACCACAGGGATAACTGGCTTGTGGAAGCCAAGCGTTCATAGCGACGTTGCGTTTTGATCCTTTGATGTCGGCTTTTCCTACCATTGTGAAGCAGAATTCACCAAGCTTTGGATTGTTCACCTACTAATAGAGAACGTGAGCTGGGATTAGACTGCCGTGAGACAGGTTAGTTTTACCCTACTGATGTTGTGTTGTTGTAATAGTAATCATGCTCAGTACGAGAGGAACCGCAGGCTCAGAGCCCTGGTGCGTGTGTTTGGCTGAGGAGCCACTGGCACGAGGCTACCATCTGAGGGCTTATGACTGAACGCCTCTAAGTCAAAATCCCGCCTAGACAGAGCGATACCACAGCGCCACTGGTGCCTCGGTGGGCTCGCGATAGCAGTCGCTCATATAGTATATATACTAAGTATATATATACTAAATAATAGTACATTTAGTATATATTTAGAATATATACTATATATAGTATATATATACTAAATAATAGTACATTTAGTATATATTTATTTTAATTCCACCTCAGGCTGAGCAAAGACTCAAAATTTGGAATCAACTCTTGCTCTGGAAAGGAAGGAAGGAAGGGAGGGAGGGAGGGAGGGAGGGAGGGAAAACAAAAAGAAAACAACACTCTGAAAAACCAGCAAAGGCAAACAAAAAAAAAAGCCAACCACCAAAAAAAAAAAAACAAACAAACAAACAACACACCTCACCAAAACAGTTCTTGAAGTCATTAAAGTTTACATTTCAATTAATTTTATTTCATTATTCTTGCCCCTGTTGGTTACCTTTGGGCAGTCTGTGCATTATTTGAAGGTGGCTCAGATGTTGGCTCTTTTGAACCTAGTTCTGAAGTGCCTAAATCTCCTCATGAGCTGAGTACTGAAACTTACACAGTGTTTTAAGAACTAGAAATGTAAAAGTGAGGATTTGCAGTTCTCCATTCCTAAACTGTTTTGGGGGTTTATTTTCAAGTTTTCATTAGAATATAAAGCTGATAAAGCAGTTATGACACCAGAGTTCTGCTCTCTGCATAATAAATAGGTATTCAAACAAGGTCCTTTTGCCTCACTCCCACTGAATCATCATCTGTGAAGCATTTCAATTGAACTTAAGAGGACAATAATAAGCTTTACTGCCCTTAAGTGAACAAAAGAACCACAGTACTCAAAGCATCTAGCAGAAACACCCACATATTCTTGAGTTTGCTGTATTAGTCACTTGCAAGCCTTGATCTTCTACTTTGTTCTTTTATAAGTAGAAATTCTGCGATCTGAGGGTAAAGATTCTCCGCTTTCAGATATGATTGGGTAAAACTGGATATTAGCTAGCTGCATCTTCTAAGCTTCCTATTTCTGGTGGGAAATGAACAAACAGACAAACATTAGGAAACATACATGTATTGAATTATTAAATACACCAGCCCTCAAGCTCTAGTTCTGATGGTCTTTTAGACTAGTTTTTTAAAAAAGTTGAACAGACAAATTTTCTCTTATAAAATTGTTATAAGTTTGTTTTCATTCAGTATTTTTTTCTGAAATCCTTTTGTCACTTAGTCATGCTTTGTTACAGTAAAAGAATTCAAACACATATTCTAAAAGCGAATAAGGCACCTCCATGTGTTTGGTTTTCTTTTTCTACCTTAAGATCATGTAAGAAGCTTATAAGTATGCACACAATTATTAGAGAAAATTAATTTACAGAGACAAGGGGTAAACTTTTTTTTTTCCAATTGAAGTATTGGAGATTGTGTGTTACCTTGTTGAAGGTTATTTGGGAAAAATGCAAGAAGTGATTATGTTATGGCACCCAGAAGCTAAAATTCTAATCTTCATTCCCTACATAACCTCATGTAAAAAACCAAAAGAAGCTATAAATCAGCAATTGAGCTGTATGAGCAGAGAAGTGTGAGAACCAAGAGCCTGAGGGGTCAGAAAGGAGAGATGACAGAGAATAGGGCATAAGCAAGAAGAACATGGTGATGTTACAGGCACCTACAGATGGAGGGAAGGTCAATTACCTCCTCGGTAAGGAAAGATATTCACATGCGTTATGAACCTCCCACATATATATGCAAATTACAGATTTTCTCAGCATATTGTTGTTAATGTAAAGCTGTTTGACAGACTGAGGCATCTAGAGAACTAAGGGGACAGGAAAAAATTGCCAAGAGCAGTGGATGTTGGCTCCTCCACAGAACATAAACTGGGAGCTGAGCGTAGTAGCAGAGTAGGAGGGAACAATGGCTCCACCAACAAGGAGCAGGGATGCAGAGCAGCAAGCGAAGGTCAGAACCAGGTCCAGAAACAGGTATCTCATCAGACATAGTCAAATGCTCACGCAGCAAGGCTGCAGTGGAGGCAGGCCTGAGGGTAAACCAGGAAGCCAAAACAGCAAGCCATGGTCAGAGAGGTAAACCAGGCACAGTTGTAGGTGCAGTATGGCACACACCAGGCCAGCAGTACAATCTCAGTTTAAATGCAGCTCCAAAGGAAAGGAGCTGCTGGCTCTAACTTTTAGCTCTCTTCACAGCAGCTGCTGGCAGCTAAGGAGCTGACCTTGGCTCAGCCAGCTCAATTCAACACCTTAGCTTCTGGAGTGAGGCTGCCAGGGTTACTGCATATTTCTAGAGAAAAATTCCCAGGAAATAGTCTCAGTTTAAGTAGTTTAAATAACTTACATAGTTTAATAACACTGGAAAACCCCAACAAAATCAAACCTTAAAATGATTGCAGATACAAACTTACCAGAAGAGAGATCAGTAGACAACTATGACATATCTCTTGTTAAATGTTATATTGTTTTTCAGGCAGTGTTTTTGGTATGCATTTTTGACGCATATTTGCTACATGTAACAACTATATCATAACTTCAAATATAAGCTCTTTTTAATTATTATTTTTCCTGAAATAGACAAAATAAAAATATGAATGGTCATATAATATATAAAGCCTCAAAATTAAGAATGAGTCTATCTTCCACCAGCAAGAGTCCTGTAGTTACTGTTCACTCCCTTTATTTATGTGTTTGTATGTTATGTTTGTAAATCAATGGGATGGAGGAGAGACGAAAGCTTTGTGGAAGCTAAATGGTGATTTTACATCAGTAGAGAGGTTACAGGAGTCCTTCAGTTCCCATTTTCATTCACTTAGAGTATGTCATAATATTAGGAACCTATGCCAGCATGGGTCCTCTGTTGAGACATCAACCAGTTTCAGGTAGTTGAAATAGGCAGATGGGAGCAACCTGTCATTCTTTCTATATCTCTTTTCACTAATATACATATCATAAGTATTATCACTTAATCAAGACACCCTGTTGGTCGTAAGCTCCATTCAATGTGACCTTAAAGAATTGTGATAACACCTTGATTGTCATGGACAGGGCAATTTCCTGGCTGGCATTGCGTAAAACAATCAGAAAGCTCTTAACTGTCATGGTAATTCTTCTAATTATAACTGGCAGCATAATTATCTATAATATTGCCCCACAAAAAAATATCTAGTAGTATTAATATTGTTCCACCATAGTAAAGGTTCTTTTTGCCATTTAGTTTAATCTGTAAAACTTATTCTTTGAGATTTTTTTCAGGTAAACAGTTGTTTGGCTTTTTTTTATTCACTGTTCTGCATTTAAGCCTCTTTTTACCATATCCTGGTATGCTATATGCACCAATATCCCCATTTCCCCATCATTGTCTTTTTACAAACTAGAGTTTCAGAACCACAAATATGATACATAAACATCCAAACTCAACACCAGCTTTAGCAAAAATACTGTCTGCTTTAGCACTTAAGCTAATGACATTATCACGGTTTTCATGAATCAGAACAAGACAATGAAATTAATAAATTTCAGTGTTTTAAATTTAATTTTAAAGACAAGTGTAAATAAATTGAAACTCAAATTAGCTTTGGTAATTACAAATCCTTATTATTCTGCCTGAGCAGCTAGACTATGAGATGTAAAGGCAGAGAATCTACCTCTTAAGACAGTGATTGCTGTGAATTCATGTTGCAGAATGGCTCTAAGAGCAAGGCTATGGAGCCTTAGAGGCCTGTGCAAGCAAGGCAAGGGGTAGGCCCCACAGGTAACCGGAAACTGGAGGTGGAAGGAGAATGTGAAGGAAGCTGTGTAGAACTAACCAGTACTGTTCTGACTAGTAGGCGTGGCTAAACACCACGCGGATTTAAGCGAAGTGTGCCACAAATAAAGTAGAAGTTTGCTTATCACCCATATTGGGTTGGTGTGTCTTGCGTCTCCTCGCCGCTTACAAATTTAGTTCTTCCAAAAGCGTTGAAGTAGCATTAGATTGAAAGCAGTCTCCTTAGCTACAATATACCTGTAAAGTCCTTGTCTCTTTGCCATCTTCCTTTCTCTTCTGGAGTTTCATTATCCTTTACATCAGGATGAAACTCACTGTGAGCTCTGAAAGCGCATCTGCCAATATGTGAAGCAATTTTAGCAATTGTACTCCAAGGTATTCCAGAACAGTGATAAAATATGTCTATACAAGTCACATTCTTAAATTCTTACTCAGTTTTCACTCAACCTTTACTCAGTCAAAATCCTAAAGGTTTGTAATCAGTCTAGGATCTGGCTAAATGTGCAAACAATATAAGCTGGTTTGGTTCTTTTCTTCATATGTTTACCTGTCTTGGTTAAAAATTGATCTTACAGTACATAGCATGGCTCAGACTTCATAGATCTCCCTCACTACGGACAATATTTAAACTTATGTATCAGAAGAGTTTTGAAGAATAAAGGATTTTAATATAAATTTTTTGATTGTCAGTTTGACAAGAAATATCAGTATTGTGGAAATCTAAGAAAACTGTCATTAAGCTGTCTTTCTGTCAAGATAAAAAAATGTTTATTTTAAAAAGAAGGTCACTTATTACAATTTTTCCAAATTAAAAATCATCCAGCAGTGTACCTTATCCACCATATATGGTGAAACGAATTTATTGCTGCTTCTCAGTACTGAACAAAAAAGTTCATGCTGTCATTGATTGACCTTTAAAAAGAAAAATGTTGCTGGCTTATGGGTAAAAGCATTTCTTTCCCCCTCACTTTCTCCATTAGGGTTCACTGCATAGTTTCACAACACTTTCTAAAGTGTGCCAGCATAAATCATCATGTTCAGTTATCACAAGAACAAAATGATCTGATTTTATAAGCCCTTCACTAACAGTAATTCTTCATAATTATTAATTTCAGATGAAGCAGCCAATTAGTGCACATGGTAGCATGCTAGTATATATGAAAACATATATGTGTTTGTATAAGTGCTTCCAGGCAAGGCTGTGGAAGATTACTACAGCACCTAACATCCACATTGTTTTCTTTTTATTTTCTTTTTTTTTTTTCTTTTGCTTAATCACAAAATGAATCATGGATTGCATTTCTAACAAGTTTTCAGTATAGTCCTGATCTTTCATTTGAGAAAGAAGCATACATACCTAGAAAACAAAGATTGTTTACCAGGTTACCTGAAAATTTATGAAAAATCATAATTACTCTCTCATTTCTAGTAGTGCATGATTATTTATTGAAACCTGACACCAGCTCTTCATAGTCTTCCATATGGAAGCAATATCTTTTCTATTTAATTTATGCTTTTCTGAGTAATTTGTAATGCTGTATTTTTGTATTGAATTTCAACAAAATAATGCGATGCACTTCAAGCATAGCAGTTTTTCTCTTATAATATTAGAGGAATATAAATCAAGTTTTTCTGAAGGCAAGAGGTATCGCTTTTACACAGTGTTAATCAGTGAAACTCATTCTCTTTGTATAAAAGTATGCAGCAGGACAGATAGAAATGTTAAAATGTCATGAAGTATATCTGTCATCGTATTCAATAAGAAACAGAGCAAAAATTATCATTAACTGAATTAGAAACAGTTCTCTGAGGTTTTTGTAATTAATAAAAAACCCAATTTTTGATCTTTTTTTAAATATGCAAAATTGCTGTTTCCAAATAGATTTTTGCATGTATTTCATCCAGAGTTAATTATACTGGAACTACTACTGGAAAATTAATTGATTTCTCTTCTGAAGGCGTTAAAAAAAAAGGAGTAATCCATCTAGAAACTTGTATTAAACAGAAAACAATGTGATGTGATTTTTGCAGAAATTACTTCTGTCTTGAAACTAAAAAATGTGTATTTGCAAAATACACAAGTAATAATTGTATTTGCTGAGTGATGCACACAGGTCACAGCTCACACAAGGTCAATTGTAATTAAGTTATACAAATAAAAAAACAGTTTGCAAATTGTAACATTTTTTGCAAATGGAAAAACAATTGTGTGAGAAAAAGTTTTTCTAAAAATTGCTTAAATGAACTTGGTGGTTTGTGAATTGCCTGATTTTTTTTTTTCTTATTCCTAGACAAATAAAAACTTTTAAAAGGCCTGCTTTTGTATAGCCTGCAAGACTCTTTATCATAACAGAATGTGAGGTCAGCCAGAGGACCTTTTCTACCTAGAAGATTTTTCTCTGCCTTTTGTTGAAAGTTGTGAAATAGGTTTATTAACAAGAGTCATAGCACCTACACAACTATCCTATAATTTTCAGATAAACCCAGTTCAAATTTATCTTCTTGTGTGAAGTTAATCATGTGGAATGGCTTTTAAAATATTTCAAGAAATAAGAAATAAACTGTTCGTTATTCAATATTTATGTATGTTTTCTGTTTCTGCCAGTTAGAGCTGCACAATATTAACACTTGGAAACCAAAAGAAAGATGGCTGGTTTTACATTTGGAATTTATTTGTTTTTTTTTTTTCTTTTCTTATTGTAAAAAAAATAAAAGTTCAGAATTTCTAAGGTATTACTATCCATAATATTTTAAAATAGACTACAGTAAACTTTACATGACTAATTTGAAAAATATATGCAAATAGAAAATGTATTTTTATGAATATAATTTTACTATTTGTTTCATTAATTGTTTTGTATTTTTCTAGCTTCCAAGCTAAACCTAAAAGTACAAAGGTAATCTAATTTGTCTTGTGTCTGAATAATTATCAGTGATAAGCGTTGGTTAGTTCTTTTCCTGTCCTATCAACCACCTGTTCTGTCACATGCATTCTGCTTCCTATCATCATTTACGGGTAATTAATAAGGAAATTATCTAAGAATGGACTTTGAAATGTCCATGATTGTTTAAGCAATACTGTTAAGATTCCAGTAACTCATTGAAACAGTATAAGTAAACTGAAGAAGTTCCATAGTGGAAAAAGAAGATCACTGAGTACATGAATTCAATTTCCTGGCATTTAGTAATTTGCTTTCACTGAAAATCAAGAGCAAATATATAAACTTACCAGGCAAATGTCTAACTGATTTCATGTCTCAGGTAGAAAACACATATGTGAACAAAATCAAATTAGATTATCAAAACCATTTTATTTCAAGATTTATATTAATATACATTATACTGAATTGTTTGTTTCAGTTCTTAGGTTATTTTCAGTCAAAATATTTGGGACAGAATTGCTTGGGTGTGAATTTAAGTTAGCCAACTACATTTACTTTTACCCTGTTATTTGCCAGCATTTACAAATGGAAAAGAAATAACAGTGTTTAAGATAATTAGAGGATTTTTTAAATTAGAAAGAAATAAAAAAATGCAGAATGATGAAAAAGGCTTGAGATTAGATAAGATGTGCAGCTATAGCTATTTCTGTGAAAGATGTTGAGTTTTCAATTATCCATCACATTGTAATAAAAGCACTTTAGAAGATAATAAATAAGGAAGAAAATAGCCTCACAACACCATTTAAATAAGCGGATTTCAATTTTTCCCTTTTTCAGTGTTTAATGGATTCCTGTATTCCAATTGAACTCAGAATCATTGAATGGTTTGGGTTGGAAGGGACCTTAAAGATCATCCAGTTCCAAGCTCCCTGCTACAGGTAGGGACAACTTTCACTAGACCAGGTTGCTCAAAGCCCCATCCAACCTGGCCTTGAACACTTCCAAAGATGGGGCATCCACAGCTTCTCTGGGCAACTTGTTCCAGTGTCTCACCAGCCTCACAGTAAAGTACTTTTTCCCAATCACAGAATCACAGAATCCTAAGGGTTGGAAGGGACCTCAAAAGATCATCTAGTCCAACCCTCCTGCAAGAGCAGGGTAACCTAGAGTACATCACACAGGAACTTGTCCAGGTGGGCCTTGAATATCTCCAACGTAGGAGACTCCACAACCCCCCTGGGCAACCTGTTCCAGTGCTCTGTCACTCTCACAGTAAAGAAATTTTTCCTGATGTTCACATGGAACCTCCTATGCTCCAGTTTACACCCATTGCCCCTTGTCCTATCACTGGACATCGCTGAAAAAAAACTAGCTCCATCATCCTGACACTCACCCTTTACATATTTGTAAACATTGATGAGGTCACCCCTCAGTCTCCTCTTCTCCAAGCTAAAGAGTCCCAACTCCCTCAGCCTCTCCTCATGAGAGAGATGTTCCATTCCCTTAATCATCTTTGTAGCTCTGCGCTGGACTCTTTCAAGCAATTCCCTGTCCTTCTTGAACTGAGGGGCCCAGAACTAGACACAGTAATCCAGATGTGGCTTCACCAAGGCAGAGTAGAGGGGAAGGAGAACCTCTCTTGACCTACTAACCACACCCTTTCTAATGCACCCTAGGATGCCATTGGACTTCTTGGCCACAAGGGCACATTGCTGGCTCATGGTCATACTCCTATCCACCAGGACCCCCAGGTCCCTTTCCCCTTCACTACTGTCCATCAGGTCAACCCCCAACTTGTACGTGGGGTTGTTCTTCCCCAGATGCAAGACTACACCTGCCCTTGTTGAATTTCATCAAGTTCCTCTCTGCCCAACTCTCGAGCCTGTCCAGGTCTTGCTGAATGGCAAGACAGCCCTCTGGTGTGTCAGCCACTCCTCCCAGTTTAGTATCATCAGCAAACTTGCTGAGGGTACATTCAGTTCCCTCATCCAGGTCGTTGATGAAAATATTAAACAGCACTGGTCCCAGCACCGACCCCTGAGGGACTCCACTAGTCACAGACCTCCAGCTAGATTCTGCCCCATTGACCACGACTCTCTGCCTTCTTCCTTCCAACCATTTCTTGATCCACCTCACTACCTGACCATGAAGCCCACACTTCCTTAGCTTATCTATGAGGATGCTGTGGGAGACAGTATCAAATGCCTTACTGAAATCAAGAAAAAACACATCTACCACTCTACCATCATCCAGCCACCTAGTTACTTGCTCATAGAAGGCTATAAGGTTGGTCAAACATGACTTCCCCTTGGTAAAACCATGTTGGCTGCTCTTAATGACCCCCTCATCCTTGATATGCCTAGAGATGGTGTCAAGAATAAGTTGTTCCATCACCTTTCCAGGGATGGAGGTAAGGCTGTCTGGTCTATAATTACCCGGGTCCTCCTTCTTGCCCTTCTTATAGACCGGCGTGACATCTGCCACCCTCCAATCCTCAGGCACCTCACCTGTTTCCCACGACTTACCAAAGATGATGGAGAGAGGCTCGGCAATGACCTCCGCCAGCTCCCTCAGCACCCGTGGGTGTATTGAATCCGGACCCATCGATTTATAGATGTCCAGATTATTTAACTGATCCCTAACCCAAACTTCATCTACCAAAGCAAACTCCTCCTTTATCCTGACTCCTTCCAGGGCTATAGGAATCTGGGTCCCCCAGGGAGAGTCTGCAGGAGTAAAGACAGAGGCAAAGAAGGCATTCAACACCTCTGCCTTCTTTATATCCTCTGTCTCCAGGGCACCCACCTCATTCAGCAGTGGGCCTATACTGTCTCTTGTGTTAGTTTTATTTGCTATGTATTTGAAGAAGCCCTTTCTATTGTCCTTAAACCTACTTGCCGGATTAAGTTCCAAGGAGGCCTTAGCTGTCCTAATTGCTTCCCTACATCCTCTAACAGCTGTCCTATATTCCTCCCAAGTGGCCAGCCCCTCCTTCCATAATCCATAGATTCTCTTCCTCTGCATGAGTTTGCCCAGCAGTTCCTTGTTTAACCATGCTGGTCTCCTGGCTCCCCTACTTGACTTCCTACTCACTGGGACACTGATCCTGAGCTTTGAAGAAGTGGTCCTTGAATGCTGACCAACTATCTTGAGCCCCTTTACCACCTAGTACCCTTTGCCATGATACTTCCCTTAGCAATTGACTGAAGAGGTCAAAGTTTGCCCTTCGGAAATCCAGAAATGTGGCCTTGCTAGGTATTCTATTCCTCCCACACAAGATCCTAAACTCCACCATCTCATGGTCACTGCAGCCCAGGCTGCCATTGACCGTCACTACTTCAACCAGGCCCTCCTTGTTGGCGAGTACCAGATCCAGCAGCGATCCTCTCCTAGTTGTTTCGTCCACCATTTGCATTAAGAAGTTATCATCAATGCACTGGAGGAACCTCCTAGACTGTGAATGACTGGCTGTGTAAGTCTTCCAGCAAATATCGGGGTAGTTAAAATCCCCCATAAGGACCAAGGCATGTAGTCGTGAGGCTGCTTTCAATTGCCTGTAGAAAGGCTCATCAACTCCTTTGTCCTGATCAGGAGGTCTACAATAGACCCCCACAACTGTGCCACCCGTACCAGCCTGTCCCTTAATTTGCACCCACACTTTCCACTTGGTCCTCATCTGCCCCGGACAGAATTCAATACATTCTAGTCGCTCTTCCACATAAAGGGCAACTCCACCACCTCGCTTTGCTGATCTATCTTTCCTAAAAAGGACATAGCCATCCATAACCACATTCCAGTCATGTGAGCTGTCCCACCATGTCTCTGTAATTGCCACCAGGTCATAACCTTTAGACCGCACACAGACTTCTAACTCCTCCTGTTTATTCCCCATGCTGCGTGCATTGGTGTACAGGCATTTCAGGGAGAGAGCTGAGTACGCTAGTGGCACCCTTGGAAGGCGGAAGGCCTTCTGATCTTCATTCATACTAGGACATTGCCCCACTAGTTCAAACCCAGCTACAACCCCCTCGCACTTCGAATCTAACCTAGAGCTCTGTGAGTGAACTCTACTAACTCTTGCCCAGGTACCCTTTTCCCCTGCAGGACAGGGTTTAAACAACTACCCTTTCCCTCAAAGGAAAAAATAGATTGAGAGTCCTCCCTAGTCTGCCATTCTTTAAGCCCTAGCATGTTTCTCTTGGGCTTGTCCCCAACAGGCCCAGTTATCTCCCCTTCCCCTTTCCTATCTAGTTTAAAGCCCTGTCAATGAGCCCTGCTAACTCCTGCCCCAGAAACCTTCTTCCCCTCTGGGACTGATGTATCCCACCTGCCACCAGCAAACCAGGTGTCTCATACAGCAGCCTGTAGTTGAAAAACCCAAACCCCTGCCTTTGGCACCAGTCACGCAGCCATACATTAATCTGCAGTCTCTTCCTATTTATCTCTTCACCTTTGCTTGTAACAGGTATGGAGGCAAACACCACTTGCGCTCCAGACCCTCTAACCAGCTGTCCCAGGGCCCTGAAGTCTCTCCTCATTGCCCTTGCCCTGCTTGTAATAATTTCATCACTGCCAACCTGAAAAACCAGCAGCAGATAGTAGTCAGAGGGCTGCACCAGATCAGAGAGTTTCCTTTTAACATCTCCAATCCGAGCCCCAGGTAGGTAGCAGACTTCCCTGTGGGATGGATCAGGTCGACAAATGGGCCCTTCTGTTCCCCTCAGAAGGGAGTCACCCACCACAGTTACTCTTCTTTTCTTCTTCGTTGAGGAAGTTCTAAGGCATGGGGGTGAGTGACAAGCCCTAGGTGACTTACTGGATGGATCTACCCCATCATCACCATTTACCTGGCCCTGTAGTTCCAAGACCTCATACCTGTTACTCAAGGGCAACTGGGAGAAAGGAAGGGATTGCGAGGGTTTTCGCTTACCTCTCTGAGAAGGGACTTCCCTCCATGCTTCCTTGTCCCTGAAGTTCACTCTTTCTATCTGATGGTAGGAGGGAAGGCGATCTATCACTTGTTCAACCACTTCCCTCTGCCCTTGCCTTAGGGTGTGGCTCCACCAATCAATTTCACTTTCACACTCCCTGATAGCTCTCAGCCTTTCAACATCCTCCCTCAGTTCAACCACCTGCTTTAGCAGGTCATCTATTTGCTCACACCGCACACAAGCGGTGTCACTGGCTCTCTCCGATACAAGTGCCAGGCTCAGGCATTCACTGCAGCCAGAGACCTGCACAGCCCCATGTCTGCAGGAAGGCTCAGTCTGGGTACCCACGTTATTCCTAACTACAGGTTTTGATCGAGTGGTGACCATGATCTCTCTGGTTGATTGGTCCATCTATGTCTCTTTGCACAAGCAAGCAGTCCTTCCTCCTCCTGCACTCCAGTCGAGTCCTCTTGATCAGGCGGTCACCCCACTCCCCTGCCCACGTGAACTGCCTCAACCCACTCAACCCACTTTGTTTGCCGTGCTCCTGGTCGCTCGTGCTCCCTGTGCAGGTTTTTAACCGTTCACAGCTGCCGCCGAGCCTGCTGGCTCCACCCTCGGTGAGTCAGCTGCTCGTGAGAGCTGAGCTGCCAGCTCCTGGGCAAGTCCTGTTGAGGACTTGAGGCTCCCTCCTCAATGGCTTTTGTTGCTCTGAGTTGAGGCTCTTGGACGCTGATCTCTCCCCACTCCACTCCGGTGTTGCAGGCGTCCTCTCTCAATCTACTCATCTCAGCAATTGACCCAATGTCTAATCTATATCTACCCTCTTTCAGTTTCAAACCATTCCCCCATATATTTGCACTTCTTTGAAAGATGTTCAAAAAATTTCTAAGAAATTTTGTTTAAAGAATATCCATTCTTCCTCTGGATATTAAAAATCTATGTATGTATATAGAAACACAAGCATATTTTTATGTGAAATTTAATTCACCATGGAGAATTATCATCTAATGGTGAGGGCCTTGTATTGCAGAAAAAGACAAGACTGTATTAAAAGAAATTGCACATTCATTATCATGGTAAAATTCATTATTTGTTTGGATATCTTTACCTGGCTAGACTTGCTTAGACTTGATCTTACTGACTTACTTGTCGTAGTAGGTCAAGTAGGTCAAGTATCTAAAAGCAGAAAGGATACAAGGGATGAATTCAACCCTCACACTTAATATTGTTTTATACATATGTGTATGTGCATGTATATGTATAGAAATACATACTTTAAAAGTCAATATGGCATAAAGAGAAGTCTTAACATCATTCCAATGTACAAATTGCTAGCATAACATTATACACCACTGGCCCCCTTGCTCATACACAGTTTCATAGTTCACTTATTCCATACATGTGTCAAACAATTTATTGTTTTATCTCATGAACTCTAGTGCATCCTTTTGCAATGGTTCAGTTCCCTGTAAAGACATGGAAGTTTCAATATAAATACATCTTGGCAAATAAAGAGCTTTACAGGTCAGGCCTGTGGGTTAACTGCAGAGGACCAGGTACTTCCACCAATAACCAAAAATATTCTATGAACTCCAATGGGAGGTATTCTGAGTAATTATATCTTTATCTATATAAATATACGAGTTTTGTATAAAGATTAAGATTCTGATGTGGAGCAGCAATTAATTCCATGACTAATTACACTAAAATTAGTTAGGAGTCAGACATCTATTTTTCAACATAAGTATATGAGAATTTGGCCTCTGCAATCCATCATCAAGCGCATTTTTTCTTACCTTACTATACTGTCTCAGACATGGGTGAGCACTACACACTCACAGCATATGAGATTTTACCATGGAAATTAACTACTTAAATGTGTATTTTTGAGAGGGAAATAAGTCTGATAGTTTATACAAATGCAGTAATTTCATTTTCTGTCCATCAAATCTTTTCCAGTGTTTGTCAATTGTTTTTCAATTCCTATTCTCACATTCCAGCTATAGAACCTCATTTAATTTTTTCCGACTGCACTTTCCCTACAACTCTGTCTCTTGTTTTATTGTTTCTTCTGGATCTGTTGATATTATTTTATTTATATATCAGACTTACTGTGTATGTCTATGTGTTAGGGAAAATGCGAGTGCTTTACTGCCCAGGACCTGTGCAGCTAGCAACAAACAAGCAAACAAACAAATAAACAAATAAATATAGATTTATTGAATAATCAATTAATTAACAAAATGTGACAAGTGAGCTAACTGTGAAGGTATTGCAACTTTTAGTAGTTATGGTAGTTATTATTAATGTTAATAGCAGCTGTCTTTTGGGTTTGGGAGCATGACAGAGAATTTCTTATATTCCTTATAAGTTTGTGTTTTTTTTTTCTCTGCCCAAGCCAGTAATAAAGGGAAATTGTCTTGGATTTGTTAATGTTCTGGGCACACTGAAGCCCTCCTCCTCCATTCCACTCTCCTTATTTCCCTTTTTTTATCAAATATTCGTTGATGTGGGTAGAGTCTGGTGTATTTGTAGGCACGCATGGGGGAAATTGTCCAAAGCACTGGATCAACACCTACAATTCCCAACTTTGAAGACATAAATGTAAATAAATATTAAAACTGGAATAAGATCAAAATTAGTTCTGGACTGCCAAACTGATTTAAGGAGGTAATAATCTTCAGTTGATTAAAACTGTAAATATAAGTAAGGTACATAAACATTAAAGTTGCAGGATGTCTCTTGCATCTTTCATTCTTATGCAATATTACAGTATTTAATTTCAGCACTAAATATTATTATCATATTTTCCCAGTGCAAAAAATTCTTCCCCCAAAACACAATGAAAATAAGAAACCAGAAGTCATTATACAGAACTGAGCAAGACAGTTATATATACCAGTGAACCCAGGAGCAAAAAGCAGATCATGATATTCTTCAAAACCTTCAGTCTTGATCCTCTTGTCAGATAAACTCTTCTCACTTTAAGGTGATTTATGGGTCCTTCAAAAGGTCTTGTCCAAAAATGATTAGGACATATTTTACCAAAAGAGTGGTGATAGCAGTGTATAAACTATTTAACTGATGTGGAATTTGATGAATAGCTAAAACAAGCCATAGTAACATCAACTTTAGAAACACACATCCTATTAGTTGAACTTTGTATAAAATAATGAAAAACTCCCCAAATTTTATTGTAAGAAAGGATAATAAACTGATTAAGTTCTTTACATTAATATTATAGAGAGTATAGCTCCTCTCTGCGCTGGTTTTGGCTGGGATACAGTTACTTTTCTTCATGATAGCTAATATGGGGCTGTGTTTCGGATTTGTGTTGGAAACACTGTTGATAACACAGGGATGTTTTAGTTACTGTGAGCAGTGCTTACACAGAGCCTTTTCTGCTCCTCACCCCACCCTACAATGAGTAGGCTGTGGATGAACAAAGAGTTGGAAGGAGACACAGCTGAGACAGCTGACCCCAACTGAACAAAAGGATGTGTTGTACCATGTGTTACAGAACATATATGGTTCACATATAAAGCTGAGCAAAGAAGGAAGGGGAGGATGCTGGAAATAATGGTGTTTGTTTTCCCAGGTAACCATTATGTGGGATGGAGCCCTGCTGTCCTAGAGATGGCTCAACATCCAGCTGCTGATGGGAAGTGGTGAATGTGTTGATATGTTTACACACACAGCTTTTCATTTAACTATTAATCTGTCTTTACCTTATCCCACTGGGAGGGGAGGGAGCAAGTGGCTGTTTGATGCTCTCCTGGGTTCAGCAGTAGCAGTCATTTTTCTCTTTCTTAGTAACTGGTGCAATGGTGTGGTTTTGGCTTTCAGCCTGGGAACAGCGCTGATAACACCAATGGTCTTAGTTGTTGCTTAGTAACGTTTACTCCTACCAAGGGTTTTCTGAGTCTTATGCTGTGCAAGGGAGAAGGGGAAGCCAGGAGGAAGCAGAGACAGGACACCTGACCCAAACTAGCCAAAGGGGTATTCCATGCCGCAGCACGTCATGCCCAGTATATAAACTGGGGGCAGTTACCCAGAAGGGCTAGATCACTGCTTGGGTTGTGCTGGGTATCAGTCAGCAGGTGGTGAGAGGTTGTATTCTCTTCCCTTGTTATTTCCCTTATCATTATTATTATTATTAGTGGTAACTGTAGTGGTTTGTGTTATACCTTAGTTACTGGACTGTTCCTATCTCAACCCCTGGGAGTTATATTCTTTCAATTCTCCTCCCCATCCGTCTGGGAGAGGAAGGAAGAAGAATGGGGGTAGGGGGGAGTGAGCAAGCATCTGCGTGATTCTGCATTACTGTCAGGGCTTAAACCACAACAGATACTTAAATGCCAGCTATGTGAAAACTTAGTTGCTACTTAGTTGTCACCTGAGTTTAAAACATGTGTCATGGTTTAAAACCAGTCAGGCAGGCCGTTCACTCACTCCCCCCCCCCCTCTTTTTGCCCTCCCCCTGCTCCTGGAGGGATGGGAAGGAGAATCAAAAGAGTGCAGCTCCCACAGGTTGAGATAAGAACAGTTTAGTAACTAAAAGATAACACAAATCACTACTGCTACCACCAATAATAATAATGATAAAGGAAATAACAAGAGAATAGAATACAACACTTCAGCACCAGATGACCGGTAACTCGCCCCACTCCATCCAACCAAGCACCGACCAATACCTCGTTCAACCCCGCAGTCCCTAGCCCATCCGGGTAACTCTCAGTTACATCCTGGGCATGATGTGCTGTGGTATGGAATACCTCTTTGGCTAGCTTGGGTCAGGTGTCCTGTCTCTGCTTCCTCCTGGCCTCCCCTCCTCCCGGGCAGAGCATGAGACTTGGAAAGTCCTTGGCCAGACTAAAACATTTGAGCGGTAACTAAAACATCGGTGCTCTCAGCACCATTCCCAGGCTGAAAGTCAAAACCACAGCACAGCACCAGCTACTAAGAAGGAGAAAAAATGACTGCTGCGGCTGAACCCAGGACACCATTACAGCTCCTTATGGTGTAATATAGCCTTTCATGCAAAATAAGTCTCATTCTGATGCCTTAACTGTTTTACAATGACTATAAAAGCCTTATATATCATATGACCAAGTTTACTTTTAGCAGGAATTATGGATTTAACTCTGCACTCAGTTTCATTGAAGTAAATCAGAAAAAATATAATTCAAGTTACATCAACTTCACTAGTTAGCTAAAACTGTGCATTCTGGCTTAGTTGAAAAAGAAGCTTCTGTTTTACTAATCTGACAGATAATAAAAGGCACAGTAAGTGAATGGCCAATCGAGCTATCACCTTGTACATGAAAAATTCCCACAAAGTTAATTAGTATTAGCATGAAAGGCAGGTTCTAAATGTGAATTTTGGCTGCAAGAAACAATGGAGGGATTTTCAGAGAGCTTTACTAATCTACTGTTTCCATAAATATAAAGTACATTATTGTTGTTAGTAATGTATTAGTGGTGGTAAACTTAACATTTGCTCAATTCTTTCTTCCTCCATTCTTTAGCTTTCTCACTACATTAAATAGCATTTGAATATCTCTCTTTTAGCAGTTTCTTTTGCAAATAGCATGAGACAATGTAGAATTTTCTTGGCAGTCTAATCAATGAGAGGCAGAGTATTTTACCAGCACAAAGAAAACATATTTTAAATTGAGAATTATTGTTAACCTCTTCATCCTTACTGTTGAACTGTGCAGGCCCTTATCATATTAGAACTGCACAGCCTAGAAGAAGGGTAATTGCATCATCAGTCTCTCTTGGTCTCTGCCTCAGCCCTTTTAACACACTCATCCTTTCCATTACTTCATGATTTCATTTAATATTCTCCTGGGTTAGAAGCATATCAGCAGCAAGAACATCCTGAAGTAACAGTTGCTGTATGCTTTATTCCAGAATGCCTTTCCTGTAGATTAAAATGCAATTAACATTTTTTTCATAAAGAGTGTCCTTTTGAACATTTATGTCCAAATAGATGAATACTGAATTTTTATTTTAGAGTTCGAATTTGAAATACAAACAGGTAACATAATCCTGTCTTTAATAAAATTACAAAGCATGACTTTCGATATAAAATAATCCTTTAGGTACCAAGTGCCCTTGCATTCCCTTCAGAGTTAAAGTTATTTAAAGGCCTTAACATAGTGGCAGTTGCATGCCTGTGTATATCTTTTTTATTTTCTTCTCTTGCATTTTTTTGAGTGGACAGATAATGTACTTGCTGAAGATGAGAAATGCTGATTTTTGCTTGAAATTTACATTGGCAACAGGTGGGATCCCTGCTTTTCATGATTTCAAAGGACAGAGTATATGGAAATGTAGAGAACCTTATTATTAATTGATGCAAATCTTCCTTTTTAAAATATATTATATATTTTCAGGTGTCTATACCTGTAATAATAAAAAATAGATACCAAAATAAAACAGATGAAATTGATTAGGAAAAAAAAAAAAAAGAGCTGACAGAGATAGCAAGTGATCTGCTATTTTTATCTCAAATATCTCTTGCTCCCTAATGGTGCATATGTGTCTCTGTATAGACAGACACAGATATTATATAAATTCTATAAGTTCTGTGTCTGTAGGTACAAAGTCTTACACCGGCAGAGCCCCCTTGATAATTACAGGCAAGAAAATTAACATCCAGAACTTACCGATAAAAATAATACTTCCATTAAAGTCCCCTCAAAGGTCAAGATTCTGTCACTGGTATTCATAAAAAGTGTTTGAATAGTCTTATTTCAATAATAGCACTGCTTACAGAGCTGAATATTGTCTGCAAGAGAGGAAGAAAAAATCTAACTTAAAGACCTTTAAAAATGTTTGCTGTTGGGATAGTACAGTTCTCTAATGACATTTGTCTGAACTTGGTATTTAGATGAGGTTCTGCCCAAACAATGCCTTAGGAACCAGTTTGGGTTCCTGTTTTGCTTGCAATGCTATATATTTCCTTCACTACTCTGATGCTGTCCTTCTATGTTATAACTTGCAGTAGCAGCATTATTTCTTCAGAGAGTGACAGAGGGAGCAGGATGGAGGTAGGAACCAGACACTGCTGCAACAATCTTAAGGGAACATGTTACTTCAGGGAGGAATCCCCGAAGACCTAATGCTTCTGTAGTCAGCCTGACTTTTTTTCTTTAGCTTCACAATTTGTCTTTTGGGAGAAAGAGGATGTATGTAGCAGGAGGTAGCAAGATAATACTCTAAAGAGACATGCCACCAAAACCAAATACAAGCAAAGTATGTTGTGAGTTGAGACTGGTGGCAACTGATACCAATGATTTCCAGATCCATTTACTGACAAGCTGAATTTCTTTAAAGAGGAATCATAGAATCATAGAATAGTTAGGGTTAGAAAGGACCTTAAGATCATCTAGTTCCAATCTCCCTGCCATGGACAGGGACACCTCACACTAAACCATGTCACTCAAGGATCTGTTCAACCTGGACTTGAACACCACCAGGGATGGAACATTCACAAGTTCCTTGGGCAACTCATTCCAGTGCTTTACCACCCTCACAGTAAAGAACTTCTTTCTTATATCTAATCTAAACTTTCCCTCTTTTAAGTTTTAACCTGTTACCCCTTGTCCTATCACTACAGTCCCTAATGAAGAGTCCTTCCCCATCATCCTTATAGGCTTCCTTCAGATACTGGATTGTTCATTGCAGTGGGAAGAAAAGATGCATACAAGAAAACTTCATATACACAAAATAGTAAAATAGTAATTTTTGTATTCAGTTAATGCACAGTATCATTGGAACTACTTTATGTTCACTTGAAAACAGCAATGAATACAAAAGATCGAGAATTTTTAAAACACATTTCCACTGCTTTCCTTAGTCATATCTTTCATTTTACTCTGATATAGGACTTTTAACTTCATTTCTTATTAATTGTGTAATTTTAAAACATCTTGAAGATTAAACAAAGGTCTCTCCCAATACTTAAACTTATATGATGTTTTGATCATATAAATTTGAGATTAAACTAGACCATTTTAGTTTAATACTAAATCAAATCAACTTAGATTTTACAAAACTTCCTTCCAACTATTTTCCTGAGGAACATAGTAAATCAATTAATTTTGTATTGAAGAGCTATAAGGGTAAATAATGCAAGAACCTTTATTAACCAGAAGTTCATATTGTCATTTCAGATGATAACTTCCCCTGTTTAAGTTTTAACCCGTTACCCCTTGTCCTGGCACTACAGTCTCTAATGAGGAGCCCCTCTCCAGCATCCCTATAGGCCCCCTCAGATACTGGAAGGCTGCTGTGAGGTCTCCACGCAGCCTTCTCTTCTCCAGGCTGAACAGCTCCAACTTCCTCAGCCTGTCCTCATACGGTAGGTGCTCCAGTCCCCTGATCACCCTCCTGGTCCTTCTCTGGACTTGTTCCAACAGTTCCATGTCCTTTTTATGTTGAGGACACCAGAACTGCACACAATACTCGAGGTGAGGTCTCACAAGAGCAGAGTAGAAGGGCAGGATCACCTCCTTTGACCTGCTGGTCACGCTCCTTTTAATGCAGCCCAGGATACAGTTGGCTTTCTGGGCTGCAAGCACACACTGCTGTCTCATGTTCATTTTCTCATCAACCAGCACCCCCAAGTCCTTCTCCGCAGGGCTGCTTTGAATCTCTTGTCTGCCCAACCTGTAGCTGTGCCTGGGATTGCTCCGACCCAGGTGGAGGACCTTGCACTTGTCATGGTTAAACCTCATGAGGTTGTCATCAGCCCACCTCACAAGCGTGTCAAGGTCCCTCTGGACGGCATTCCTTCCCTCCAGTGTATCGACCGAACCACACAGCTTGGTGTCATCGGCAAAACTGCTGAGGACACACTCAATGCCACTGTCCATGTCAGCGACGAAGATGTTGAATAAGACCGGTCCCAACACCGATCCCTGAGGGACACCACTCATTACTGGTCTCCAGCTGGACATTGAGCCATTGACCACAACTTCTTGTGTGCTGCCATCCAGCCAGTTCTTTATCCACCAAGTGGTCCATCCATCAAATTGATGTCTCTCCAATTTAGAGACAAGGATGTCATGTGGGACAGTGTCGAATGCTTTGCACAAGTCCAGGTAGATGACATCAACTGCTCTACCCCTGTCCATCAGTTCTGTAGCCCCATCAGAGAAGGCCACCAAATTGGGCAGGCAGGATTTCCCCTTAGTGAAGCCATGCTGGCTGTCACCAAGCACCTTGTTGATTTTCATGTGCCTTAGCATGCCTTCCAGGAGAATCTGCTCCAAGATTTTGCCAGGCACAGAGGTGAGACTGAGTGGTCTGTAATTCCCCGGGTCATCCATTTTCCACTTCCAGAAAATGGGGGTTATATTTCCCTTTTTCCAGTCATCGGGAACTTCACCTGACTGCCATGACTTTTCAAATATGATTGCCAGCAGCTTCGCAACTTCATTTGCCAGCTCCTTCAGGACCTGCGGATGGATCTCATCAGGACCCGTGGACTTGTGCACGTTCAGATTTTTAAGATGGTCTCGAACCAGATCCTCTCCTACAGTGGGCCTAGGGTCTTCATTCTCACAGTCCGTGCATCTGCCTTCCAAGACCTGGGTGGTGCAGTCAGAGCCTTTGGCAATGAAGACTGAAGCAAAGAAGTCATTCAGAACCTCAGCCTTCTCCAAATCCTGTGTAGCCAGTTTTCCTGCGAGCTTCCTGAGGGGGCCTACATTCTCCCTAGTCTGTTTTTTATTTGCTATGTACCTGTAGAATCCCTTCCTGTTATCTTTAATACCTCTAGCTAAGTTTAATTCTAACTGAGCCTTAGCTTTCCTAACCTGGTTCCTAGCTTCTTGGACAACATCCCTGTACTCTTCCCATGCCACCTGTCCTTGCTTCCACTTACTATAAGCCTCTTTTTTCAATTGAATTTTCCTCAGGAGCTCCTTATCCATCCAAGGAGGTCTCCTGGCCCTCCTGCTGCACTTCCTTCTGGTTGGGATGCAACACTCCTGAGCTTTTATCAGGTGATCCTGAAATATCAACCAACAGTCTTGGGCTCCTCTGCCCTCTAGGGCTGTATCCCATGGAACCTTCCTAAGCAGGTTCCTGAAGAGGCCAAAGTCTGTTCTTTTGAAGTCCAGGGCAGTTAGCTTGCTGCATGCTCTTCTCACTGTCCTGAGGATCTCAAATTTGACCATCTCATGATCGCTGCATCCAAGGCTGCCCTGGAGTGTCACATTTCCAACGAGCCCTTCCCTGTTGGTGAGCACGAGGTCAAGCACGGCACCTCTCCTTGTCAGCTCCTCTATAACTTGTAGAAGGAAGTTGTCTTCTACACAGTCAAGGAACCTCCTGGATTGCTTGTGCCGGGCCGTACCGTCCTTCCAACAGATGTCAGGGTGGTTGAAGTCCCCCATGAAAACAAGGGCCTGCGAGCGTGAGGCTTTTCCTATCTGTCCATAGATTGCTTCATCCACAGGTTCTCCTTGATCAGGTGGTCTGTAACAGATCCCCACAGTAATGTCTCCCATAGCTATATTCCCTTTAAACCTGCCCCACAGACTCTCTGTTAACTGCTCACCTGTCCCCAGACAGAGTTCCGTACTCTCCAGCCTATCCCTAACATAAAGGGCAACTCCCCCTCCCCGCCTGCCAGGCCTGTCCTTCCTAAAGAGCCTGTAACCTTCCGTTCCAACACTCCAGTCATAGGAGCCATCCCACCATGTTTCTGTGATGCCTACTATATCATACCCCCGTAGATGTGCACACATCTCTAATTCCTCTTGTTTGTTCCCCATGCTACGGGCATTTGTATAGAGGCATCTGAGCTGAGCTCCAACTGAAGGTGGCTCATCGGCTGGAGCAGCTGGGATATCTCTGCATTGCTCTGAGCATTTATTATAGGTTCTGGCAACTGACTGGGTGTGTTGGAATGGAATGATGTCCCCCTCCCCCAACACATCTAGTTTAAAGCCTCCTTGACCAGTCTGGCAAGCCTCCTACCAAAACTGCTCTTTCCCTTCTTTAGCAGCAGCTCCACCAGCCCCCACTAGACCTGGCCTACAAGCTTGGGTCCCATGTTCAAGACACCCAAACCCCTGACTATGACGCCACCCTTTTAACCAGTTATTAACCTGGCTAATCCTCCTAGCTTTTTTTAGGTCCTCCCCTGTACCCTGGAGAATTGATGAAAAGACCACCTGAGCTCCAGAGCCCCTAACCACCTCCCCCAGGGCTCTGTAGTCCTTCTTTATGTTCCCCAGGCTACTTCTATCTATATCCCTAGCACCCACATGTATCACCAAGAGTGGGTAATAATCCGCGGGACTTACTAGAGCAGGCAGCCTCTCTGCCACACCCCTGATCTGTGCCCCCGGTAAGCAACACACCTCCCTTGAGACAGGGTCTGGCCGGCAGACAAGTGCTTCTGTCCCTTTCAGTGTAGAGTCCCTGCTCCTAGGACCTGCTGCTTTTTCCTAGCAGCACCAGTAGAGATCTTCTTTACCAGGGCATCAGCTGGCTGTTTCTGGCGCTTCCTCATTAGCCCCCTGCAGGACAGCAAAGCGGCTCTGCGTGGAGACAACAGATTAGGGGGAAGCCCCTTGCTTTTGGTTGTCCTTTTCCTTCTTTTTTGTTGTTGTTTTTTTTTTGTCACTAATTCCCAGTTTCCCAAGTTAACGGCCTCCTTCTTTCCTTCATGAGGTAGAGGTGAAGGTCGAGGCTTCTGCACAGTTTGGGCCTGGAGCAAGCATCCCTGCTTCCTCTCAGCTTCCCTGACATCTTGCAGTCTATTAACAGCATCCCGCAGCTCAGCCCCTGCTGCAGGAGCACCTCCACCAGGGAGCTCCGAGTGCAGCCCTGCCCATTGTGCACCATTCCCTCACAAGACCAGTGCAGGCGCCCTCTACACTCAGAGCTCTGCACTGCAGCCTCCCCTCTCATCGGCTCTGTCTGGGTGCCTACGCTGGCCACCGCCGGGGCAGCCAGAGCAGAGCTCCCGGACCGGGCCCTGATCATACGACGAGTGCTCACCATCCCGCTCGCCCGCCCACGCAAACTGCCTCACTGCGCTCCCTGGCGCAGGTTTTTACCCACTGAGGGCTGGTGCCGCTGCTTCAGGCTCCGCCCCCTGTGAGTCAGCTGCTGGCGTCAGCTGAGCTGCCGGCTCCTGGGCAGGTCCTGTCGAGGACTTGAGGCTCCCTCGGTGGATCTTGTTGCTCTGAGTTGAGGCTCCTGGACGCTGATCTCCCCCCAGCTCCGGTGTTGAAGGCGTCCTCTCTCGAGGTACTCACCTCAGCAATTGACATTAATCTAAATTATTGTTATTTTGACAACTATTGATTCTCAGAGACTTTAACAAATACCTGCCACACTTGTAAAAGTGTAGGATCCTATTTCTCATTTCTTATGCAAGAAAATACTATTTAGCACAGTTTATAGGAAAATAGTGAAAAACTAAGGGAATATTAAAACCTCACTGAGAAGTTAAGCTTTTTTTCAGCAATCTGTTGGTTTGCCAAAGGCATAGGGCTACCAGTAGAAATCTGTACCTTGAAATAAATTGCTCGTATTCAGACATTTAAACATTAGATAACCAGCTTCAGAATATGGGGGTAAGATCTCTTCAGTCAAGTAATAAATGCATTTCAGGACTTGAGGTGCAGATAAGCAGATCTAGGTGAATCACATTTAGCTGAAATTACAATGTAAATGGGGATTAAAAAAATAAAAAAAAAAAAAAAAAATCATTTTTGCCCAGCAGAAAGTACATCTAAGGAACAAATTTCAAGGCATTAGACCTGAGCTAACAGTTCAGATAGGCAGAAAAGTCCTAATGATATCACTGGGACTAACAAAATACACATTTTATAAGTACATAGTTGAGCACATCTTATGTGGGAAAATCTGTGTCGATCACGGTGGAATAGCACCAAGACCGCCAGTATGTTGTACTGAAATGTGCCATTGGGACTCTGAGTTAAGATGAGGATACTGCAACAAAAGTAGTGTCCTACATATGTGCTTTCAGATTTATGTTTACTCTTTCTTCTTGAAGACTTTAGGCTATGTCATACTAGTTAAGTAAGGGCACGTAGAAAACACAAAAAGGAAGCAAAAGCAGGTGTTGATCATTTTGTGATGCTCACACAGATGGGAAGAACTGTTCTGATGTACTGTTAAGCACTGAATTATCACTGTGTGAAATATCCTCAAGCCTCTATTTCTGCAGAACCGGTTTTGAGAAATTCATGAAGTAGACAATATAACTTCATTCTTGCTATATTGCTCAGATATGTTGAAATTTCTATTACATATTTCTAGGTTTGAAATCCTCACCTAGTACTGTGTTTGATCTTGAGACTATGATGCAAGAAGGATATGTATTTTTATTCTTTAATAATGATATCTTCTCTCTGAGCAAATTTAATCTGTTGCCCCATCCAAACAAACATCCCCCCAAAACATAAAGGCTTTGTGTTAATTGAATTCTTTTAATAGAGGCATAGGACCAATTTTTGCATTGAAGAATTATTAGAGTTCATACAATTATAGAGTTTATACATTATATATCATAATGACAGTTTCATGAGATTTACTTTAAAAAAGAGCATGAGATTCACTTTAAGTGAGATAGCATGAGATTTACTTTAAATATCTTTAGCTTCAGGAAGAATTGGGGCTGGGTTGAGCAAATAAGCATCATGTGAAATTATAATGAAAATGTGCAACTTCTAAATAATTTTACTTTCCTCTTCTGTAATTTCTGTTTTAAAAAAGCTTTACAAAGGAAATATAAACTGGAAAAAAAATTAATGTGAATATCTGAGAAAAAAACAAAAATATGAAACTTTTTGAATTGGATTTATGTTATCTTTGAATTTCTACAAAGAACTCCTAGAAGATCCTTTTTACTTCAGACATCTAAAACTAGACTAAACAAAGTATAGATATGTTACCATACAAATCTATGCAGTAGTGACACCAGTCTAAACCACCTGCTGTCTTCCACTTACATTTAGAAATTAATAGAACTAAGGAGGGTTCTATGGTAAATTGCTCACTGCTCAGTTGTCTCCAAGGCTGACATTGGAGCTGCAAATTTATTTCAGGTCTTGTGCAGTATTTAGATAGATAGACAGACAGATAGATTTCTAAAATTCACTATAATTTTTTACAAAACCAACAAAGACTTTAGCAGTACAAGACTGGGTCCTAATTTTTTTAATCCAGTACCACCAGCAAAAAAAAAAAACACTTTTACCTATCTTCATAGTCTTCATATGCACAAATGCTGACATGCATTTATTTTTTTCCCTATTTTTTTCATTTATGTTTTTTCAGAACATAGATTCTGAGAGTGGGTTTAATTAATGAAATAGTATATATGTTTCTCTTTGTGCTATAAGCATTTTGAGATACATATGCTAGCCTTTTGCTTGCCTTTAAACCAACATTGCTGTACATAAGTTGAATTTCTTCTTACATTAATCAAATCTGTTCACATTGCATAGAAATATTACACCATGGAGGACGAAAACAATTTTAAATAGGCTGTTGATATCTAGCACAATAATTTTTAAAACTTCTGTTCCGTTCACATACAGAGTTTTGATTTTGGACAACCTAGAAATATTTAAAATATAGGTAGAAAAATTATTTTTATATATCAGAATGTATTTTGGGAATAAATATTTCCATCCTCAGGTTTTATATAGGATGGAAAGAAAAAAGGAAACCAAAAGAGGCAAACCATTTTGGAATCACTTTATCTGAAAGCACAGCAAGAAGTTCTGATAAGGGCGTAATTTCTGTTTTGACTGTAAAAATGATTAACAGAGTTGTTTCCTTATAAGAAAATCCTGTAATAACCTGAATGATGGAAAGGAGGGAATCTCTGCTATGGATGGGGATCCTCATGATATGCTGTACGTTGGTTGGAATACTGTTCAATGCTACAGTTGCTGGGATTCACAGCATCTGAAGGGACATAAGACAGTCTGCTTTTCTGTTCTTACAGCATTAACTCTAATAAATAACATTTCAAATGACACCTTACAGTCTGAGTGTATTTCTTACTAAAATCACAATGGACCAGCAACTCCTGGTGCAAAACACTTCTTCATAAGTGCTGTGTGGCTGCTGTTAGGCCTGTCTGTTTTCCAGGCTGAAAAAATCCAGGTCCCTTAGACTCTCCTTACAGGATAGGTGCTCCAGCTCCTGACTAGCTTAGGGCTCTCTACTGAACTCACTCCAGTTTATCAGTATCTTTACAGTACTTGATTTCAAAAACTGGATGCAGTTTTCTAAATGTGGTCTCACAGGTGCCAGGCACAGAACCTAGGACACTTCAGTGAAGGCTGACACCGAAAAAGCATGGAGTACTTCAGCCATGTCTTCGTCCACTGTGGCTTAAGTCACTCATCCAATACAGAAACTAGCTTAAAAATTTACTTGCTTATCCTTTTACTACCAACATAATAGCAGAGGCTGATTTTGCTCTTAACATTCTCTGCATACTTTAAATTACTGCACATTATATAAGGCAATAAACACGCCAATAATATTAAATATTGCAGGATTTGATTCTAAGTATTTCAAGACTAGTTTAACAAAAGATTAATGTAATAAATTAAATAAACTTAATTTTAATTAATTTAATAAACTGGTTTGCACAATCACCACCACTGGAGGCAGTAAGAATTTTAAGTCATTAAAAAGAGAAATAGTTCCATCACTAATGAGAAAAAAAATACACTAGTTTATCCTCTTCTTAGCGTTCTATTACAGGAAGATAGTGTTTTAAGCAAAGAATACAAGAGTAATAAAACATTTTCTCCTAATAAGATTAATCTCACCAACCTTTACCCTGTAATTTCAGCCACCAAGACTAAGATAGTCATCTCGTGTAGTGCGAGAAATAAGATGCTTTTAGAGGAAATGTCAAACACAGAAGAGGAACTGCTATTCCTGCTCTTTCCCATAATGACACAAGGAGTCTGAACAATTTACACTCAAAAATAAAGTTTTAGATAGTCAAAGTTAAGTGAGGTGTATCTACTGTCAGTGTATTATCCAACCTTGTAAAATTCAAACATGTAGCTCTTTTATTCATAGGTAAGTAGTTTCCTGTGTTTCAGTCTCTTGCCTTTCACGTTGTTTGAAATCCTGAGATTACTCCCTGCAATATCAATATGACACAAGATGGAAAGCTGCAGGAAAGTAAAAAATTCCTTTCTGATTCTTCTTCAACAGGAAATATTAAAACTCATTTTAACTCAAAACTCAACAAATATTCTGACCTTCTGTTTCCTTCTTTTTGTTTGAAAATAAACAAAACTAATTTCATAGAAGCTTGAAAGTGCTATAAAAAGAAAAGTGGCTTAGTGGGAATATTAGCTTTACCAGGACTTTGTTTTGCTTTGTGTTTACAAAATAAAAATATTTCCAGGAATAAAATATTCAACATTATTTATATTTTTTAAATTTAAAACATTTCTGGGTTTATATTTCACTTTGATTTTTTTCCTCTTTTTATTGTTTCCTTTTTCAATGCCTTTCAAGTGGTCCAAGAGTTACAGAAGTGTATCAGCTGATAAGGAATGTAAGTCCATTACTCTATGTACATCTATGTCTTCTGGCAACAAGGTGACAAATGGACAGGCATTTAGCCTCTGAAAGTTCAATAAGCTGGTATTGTCCTGACATTGCCAACTGTTTACCACAAAAATCCTCTTCATCTATCACCCAGACCCAGCCTTTGCCTGATTCCAATTCTACTGATGTTGAAACCTGAAGTCCTTTGTGAGTCATTTATCACACTTATGAAAATGTTCCATTGTGCATTAGAATAGCAATTCACTATTACTTCAGAATGCTGTCCAAGAGCTATTCTATGCAGGAAATTCTAATGCTTTATTGAAAAAATGGTTTGGTCTTAATAAATGATTCTTTGCAAAAGGCACATGCTTTCAATTATGAAAAATTATGCTGGCATTTCAAAAAGCTGACATCAGTGCCCAGTATCATGCAAATCCCCATGCTTGTTACTTCATTTAAATCTGGCTAAATACATCACACCTAATATTTTAAGAAGTATGCATCAATGGGATTATATAGAAAACTCTTAAGTAAGGAATGATTCTCTGCTAACTGAACTATAAATAGGAGTCTAGTGCTTTGGAACATAAGATAAATGATACTATCCAAAGAGATATTCATTCCTCATTAAAAACTGACATGTTCAGAAACCTTTTCATGGTTATTTTCCTAAAAAGCTTAATCTTGTTCTTCCTAAAACAAAATATTTACTGGGAGCAAAGTATGCCTATGAAAGAAATTCCGAATCATGTCTTAAGTGACTGATGCACATTACAAATGTATTTATTAAAGTAACTATCTACATTTGACAAAAGATCTAATATCTAGATGGTTGTGTTACCTAACACAACTGACCTTCATATATGTGAAGCATATATAAAGTGTGTATATTCAGCACAATTAATCTATTATTTGTATATTTAACTGCATGATAACAGTTGCATCTTGCAGACTTTAAGTTCCCTCGTATTACTGATGCTGTTTGTGAGAAATGTTCAATAGAAGTGGTGATGCTTTTAAGTATTATTCTTGTATATATAATACCTTTATTTAGAAAGGTACTTCAGCAGACAGGGTGTTAGCCCCGGCTTTCAAACTCTGAACCTAATTTTAGTTCTGCCAGTCTTTCACTGCATCCATGACTGAGTCACTTAAATATAGATCTTCAAGACCACTACATAACTTTCATGTTCTCACAGCAATTTGACTTTTGTGTCTTATTCTTCTCATTTTTAAAATGAGATTAGTAGTGCTTCTCTATCTCAAGAGTGTTTCAAGAGTAAATATTGTAAATGTTTTGAGGGTCTCAAACACTGTATGTAAGGAGTATAAAAAACACTTAACAACAGAGTAACTTACATAAAATTGCAATCACTTTATCTCCTTCAAAAACATCTGGGAAAAAAAAAAGTTCATCACTGTCCTCATTCATTATCAGTACTTTATATGCCACTGCAATGTGTTCACTGGGAAGAGTTCCAATAAACTTCTTTTGGATGAATTTTCATACACAAATGACATTTTGAAGTCTGAAAAACAGAAATTACATCCTTGATAAAGAAAACCTATATCTTTAATGTAGAAATAAATACATTCAAAAAATATAAATATTATGACTATATCTTACAATCAGTATGTACTATATATGGATACATAAATATACCTATTATAAATATATAGATATATTGATTTCATGGGTGGTTTACCTTTTAATATTGTTTTATTAATGGCAAATATGATTTTGTTCAATCAGAAATACATATCTGTGAAATGAAAACATGTCATTTACTACATTGCAAAGGCAGAATAAGAGAAAATACTGTTACTTCTTAGATGCCTGTCATTATGCCCTGGCACGTGTTTAAAAATAATGATGTGTTAGGTGAGGGGAGTTAAAATGCTGACTAAGTAATACTATTCATTTTATAAATAACATTACATTTAAATTGCATGAATGAGAAGTGAAGAAATTATAAGACTCTAAACTTTAGCCCTTGCCTCATAATGTGGCTGTCTTTTTGAAATTTTAAGAAAACATATAATTTTTTTAATTTACCTAAAAAAATAACTGAGGTTGTCTATAGATTAAACATCTGATCCAGCTCCCACTGTAGGAAGTGGGAAGACTTGCTGTCCTCAACTTGCCTCTGACCAGGATTCAGACACTGACACTGTACACATATGAACTGTGCCACAGGATTTGCACCAGAATGAACCAGGTAGGATAGTTTACAAGGACAGAGGAAAGCACTTGCTTCAAGTACAAAGTGCCTTGAGTACTGGGCTTTTCTGCAAATGTCGTAGATGAGGATATAATAAGTTTGAGTAATAAAAATCCAATAGATGCATCCCAACATGAGTATCTAAACAAATATGCACATATTTGGTATTGTCTCTATGAGCTGAGTAAGAATGCTACTGTAAATATAAATGTAAACATTTTCCCAGAGAGTCACTGGACAGCAAGAAAATTTCTGCTGCCATACATGTACTTTAACTCCAATGTAACTTATGAGGAGTTCTGAAAACACAGCTTGAGCACAGAGCAAAGCTTTGTACATAGTATAAACTCAAACATTTGCCTTAACTTTGCACAAGTATGGTGTCAAATGGAAATCTTAGTAAAACTGCTTTTGAAAACATTAAAAAGGATTAATTTTGCATCTCTTTTTAAAAGTTTGTGACCTACTCCTGATTTTCAATGCGGTTTGGAGTATTAATGTGAAAATAGATGTGATTTTTATACTGAACACATTTTCAGAGAATTGTAGAATCATAGAATGGTTTGGGTTGGAAAGGACCTGAAAGATTATCTAGTACCAACCCCCCTTCCATGAACAGGGACACCTTCCACTAAGCCAGGTTGCTCAAAGCCCCATCCTATCTGTCCTGAATTTCCAGGGTGGGGCATCCACACTTCTCTGGGCAACACGTTCCAATATCTCACCACCTTCATTTCATCCTAATTTCTTCCTAATATCTAGTCTAAATCTACCCTCTTTCAGTTTAAACCTACTGCCCCTACCTTCTATCACTACATGCCCTTTTAAAAAGTTTCACTCGAGATTTTTTGTAGGTGCCCTTTAGATATTGCCTTTCTTTGTAAAACAAATAAATAATAATGGATATAAACAACAATGCCATGATCTTTACTATTATTTATCATCCTCATCAGTACCATTTATCTATAATAAACATCTGAACTTTTGGAAGATAAAGCACTAAAGAGGTTAGGAAAATAAACCTTTTTTCCTATGCCTTATGCTTTCACTTCTTGCAGAACTCATTTTAGACAATGAATCTATCTTTTCCTTGCATTTTCTGATTTGTTAGAAGCACCACTTTACAGTTTGTTTCAAAGATATATCTGTCTGCTTTCCCCTCCTTATATAGTTTAAGGGCTCATTAAAATAAGATTTGTCTGTGGGCTTTCTTACAAGTATCACAATATAGGACCTCATTTAAATTGAAATATACAGTTTCTTCATAGACTCTCTTCCAAAGCTTGATACCATATAATGAATGATTTTTTTTAAAGGGTAATCTTACCATTTTTAGCATCTAATAGGCCTACATTTTGAAAAAGGAAGAAACTGAAATAACTTGGTTCACAGCACACAAGTATGACATGATCCAATAAAAATCCCTGTCTTTCGTTCTGCCTCCTATAGTATCGTTATTTTTTGTATTAAAAAGGTTAGCAAAAATAGTCTCTCTCTTAGAGACAGTTTAAAGTAAATGTGATTAAAGGATGTTCTGATGAGCAGCTCCCCCTTCCTGCCTTGACTGGGGGAGAAGACCTATTATTCAGTTTCATCTGTATTTTCATATGCTTCCCCCTTTATTTGAATATCCTTTCAAGTGTCAAATGATATCACAAGCATTCTTTACATTGCAAGGTATAGCTGCTGATCTCTTATGCCCCAAATCAATTTTTACTGGCAAAATCATGAGCATATAGTACAACATGAATCCAAACTCATAACACCTTGCACCATCTCAAGCTAAATCATGTTCTTTTCTTTTCCACCAGTTGAGCAACTTGCATTTTTATTTTTCTCTGATTCCTTGAAAAACATTGTAAAACTCCTACCTTTAAAATGAAAATTGTCATTAAAAAATCTCACTTCAGAAATCTCGATAATTCTTCTCTAAGATGTTGCTTGAGCCTCCTTTTTGATCATCAGTTCATCTCTAAAGAACACAGATAAAGATCACTCCACAGTCTTTCCCTGACATACATACATATATATATATATATATATCCTTTCTAAAAAGCAGTAGGCAAATTTTGCATAAGCAAGAGAAAGTTTTGAAATACTTTTGGAGATTCTTCTACTGTGTTCTAAAACCAGCTAATCAAGCAACTTAAATCCCAAGTAATACAGGATCTGTTTCAGTATTATCACTCATTCTTGCTGTCCACAACTGGGGAAGTAAACTGGTCTGCTTTTCTTCTTTGTATCTCCCTGAGAGATGTTTAGCAGATTATCTATCTGAAACAGGGAATTTCTACCTCAGCACAGGAGAAAAAAAAAAACAAACAACATATGGATTGCTGAAGCAAATGAATTTGTGTGAGGGAAAGAAAATCTGTTAGCTCATAAATTTAGAAAGTGGGGACTATGAATTAATAAACTTAGGGGGTAAGATTATATCCTGGGAGCAAAGAGATTTATGAATGCCTGCAATGGAAGAATTTGTGAAAATGGATGAAATACATTAAAAATTATGATGGATGAGGGGTGTGGTAGAGGCAGAACAATAAGGAATAGCTCAATTTCCTAGTATCATATTTAAAGATAAAATGACAGATTTTAGCAAATGTCTAAAGAAAGATGAGATGGATAAATATTACATATATCTATAAACATGCATATGCATACAGAAAATATTATTGTGGCCAAAAGAGAACATATCACATATGCATGGAAATTACAATTATCAGGTTAATTAAAACTGTAAGAGTCTAAACAGAACACCTCACACTTATCTGCAGTCCAGCTAAGGTAGTTCTTCCACTCAGCACCCAGATTAATGCAGAGGAGCTGCATTCTACCTCTCTCTATCTTTCCAGGACTAGGATCCATTGTGATTGTGTTTATATCTTCTCATGTCATAACCTTTCTCCTTTGCGCTGGTTCCCAGCTACAGTTCAGAAATTGCACAACTGCACTGCCTCCTGAGCCAGAACAATATAAAGACATTTTGTTTGTTGCTTACTGATTACACTGTGGGTCATTTATTTATCATAGGAGACATTCGCAATGTTTCAACTCAAGCAGCTGAAGTAGTGGGCAGCTTGCCACCAGTCAACTGTTTAATCAAATTACAACCAGTTCACGCTGAGGCAATCCAAAGCAGTTCTGAGACCCCACAATGTTTAATACAAAGTATGGGTCCTTTTGCTTGTAATGGCCAAAGATGCTGTTATTTGGGATACATTACACATAATCTCGTATGATGTGCATATTTGCATAGAAAGGACATAAACTGAGAGTTCAAATGGATTGACAGCTCCTTAAAGTATTTCATTTAGGGTATGTGAAATGGCTTGTATGATGATACTGAAGTGAGACTGAGACTGCAAGACAGGGTAAGTAAACACAATCAGATTTTAGCACGGCTTGAGTTCAGAGCTTTTCCACCCTGCCTGTGTTCTTTTGTATTTACTATTATTTTTCTTTACTCAAAGTTTTGGAATTTCAATGCTAACTTTACAGTTTCTTTGGCATATTAGAGTGTATTATATTTCCTTATGGCAACACAGTTTTATGCAGAGCTTGTAAGTAGAGTATATAGAGTTGTGTTAAATTGTAAGAACATTTTTTGTAACAATAAGATAATAAGATCTTAGTGCAACATCTTTTTTCAAGATTTTTACAAATTAAGTTACATTTTGAGTAGATTTTATGAACTTCATTTCACTTTTGATAGTGAAAAAATTAAGAATATTATTATAGCTTTGTTATCTAAGAAAAACATTGTGGACAAAGAATTTGACAGTTTTAAAATGCCCTGCTTGCTTCTGCAATTCTGGCAATGTCATTTAAGAGGACAAGGGAGAAAGGGGAAAGGACTTGTATGATTTAAGAAATATACAGTGGTGGAGAACACAGAGTTTCTGAATGTACAATGTCCATATCACATACAGAACTACTACAAAAAATAGACGCATCAGCATATTGCAATAGAAAAGCCTTCCTATATTATCTTCCTATATCACATATATGTGATTGTGCAACTTTCAAGGCCAAACTGAATCTTTAAACTCAGTTCTGTCTGCTCATGTCTATGTAGACAAATTCAAGGTGTCACCGAAAGTCTGCCAGATAAAGGACTATCAGCTTTGGGTAACAGTGCAAGTGCTTCAAAGAGAGACTTAGCAATTTGTACTGGATGTAACTTACACCTCTCTAGTAGTTTTGAGCAATCTAGAAGAATGTTTAAAGAGAGATTTTCCTTTTTTTTTTTTTTTTTTTGGAGAGGGTATTGGTCCTAAAGCCTCCCAGCAGTCATGGAAGTAGCGTGAAATCATTCCAGCAATACTTCTTACCTGTCTAGGTATTTATCTGCCTTAATTATAACAGTATTCTCAACTAGTCAATCAGATTTCTTTTCCTCCACTATTGAATCATAGAATCATAGAATGGTTAGGTTTGGAAAAGACCTAAAGATCATCAATTTCCAACTCCTTGCCATGGGCAGGGACACCTCACACTAGACTACGTTGCCCAAGGCTCTGTCAACCTGGCCTTGAACACTGCCAGGAATAAGGCATTTACCACTTCTTTGGGGTACCTGTTCTAGTGCCTCACAACCCTCACAGTAAAGAACCTCTTCCTTATATCTAATCTGAACTTTCCCTGTGTAAGTTTAAAACCATTACCCCTTGTCCTATCACTACGGTCCCTGATGAAGAGCCCTTCTCCAATGCCCTTGTAGGCTCCCTTCAGACATTGAAGCAACGTGATTGCATAGAATCAAGACCTGCTAACCAAGGAAGGGAAGAGAGAGCAAGATGAAGGCAGAACAAGAATGCAGTATTCTGCTTGAGATGCTGAACCTAAGGGGAGTTTTCTAATTACAGCCTTCAAATAATGCTCCTGTATCTGTATTAAACATTTTTTAATAAAAAGATCTGTACCTATGACCTAGATATGGTGTCTCAAACATCTCCTTGTCTGGCCATTGCCTGTGTGTGCTCTTCTTTTCCAAAAATTTGCATTTTTTTTTTTATTCTCCACAGCACAATTTTAACACGGAGAGAAAATATCTCTCAATTTCAGAACTGTCTGTAACACTGAGTTTGGAATAAGCTCCAGGAAGTTGGAAGCTGTGGATTTGAATTCCCTTTGAAACAGGAAGGAACTGAAACTCAATAAAAGGAAAATACTATTGATGGCATTATATAGAACAGGGGGACTCTTTTCTTGGTTATTCTGTAAGAAGGTAGTAAATGTTGTGATTTTATTTTGGAAGAAGTCCAAAATAGCTGGTGAAGTCAGATGTGTTTTCAGAAGAAGTGGGAAATCAAGCCCTGGAGGAAGCTTCTGTGAACAAGTGCTTGCCTCAGACCTGTGTGCTCCGATCAGCTTAACCTGAGACAAATTATCACTCTTCAAACTTGAGTGCTAGTCAGGTTGCACAGAGTAGCATAACTACATCTGTTAGAAGAGTATATGGACCTCTTGGAGCAGATCCAGAGAAGTGCTACAAAAATTATCAGAGGGGTGGAACACCTCTCCTGTAAGGAAAAGCTGAGAGAATGGGAGTACCTCAGTTTGGAGAGGAAGCTCCAGGAAGATCATATTGTGGCTTTGCAGTACTTAAAAGGTGCTTATAAGAAAGATGAGGGCAGACTTTTTAGTAGGGCCTATAGTAACAGGACAAGCGGTAATGGTTTTAAACTAAAATAAGATAAAATCAGACTACATATAATAAGAAATTTTTTTATGATGAGGGTGGGTGAGGCACTGGAACAGGTTGCCCAGAGAGGTGGTAAATGCCCAATTCTTTGAAACATTTAAGGTCAGGTTGGACAGGGCTCTGAGCAACCTGATCTAGTTGAAGATATTCTTGCTCATTGCAGGGGGGTTGGACTAGCTGACCTTAAAGGTCCCCTCAAACCAAACCATTCAATGATTCTATAATTTCTCAAGGGAGCTCTGAACATAAGATGAAACCGAATACAAGCACATAGATGAATAGTGTTTTTTAAGGTTACCATTTTGAGAACAGAAATATAAATTCTGCCTGTATCGCTCAGATATCAGATTACTTTTATGGATTTGATTCTATTAGTCACTTAAATTGCTAGATTTCATTGTTAACTTTTGGTTTAATGGCCATCCACGAAACTATGTCAAGTACACCACAGAACCATCAGGAAGGATTGGCTTAAAATAGGCTTTGAAAATCTAATCAAACTAAAACATAAAAAATTAAGCATTATAACACAGGAAAAAATAGAAGTCACTGCTTTCAACATGCAGCAGTCTAGCTTTGCAGGAGAGATGGTGAATGCAGAAAAAGCATGAAAATCTGGAAACTCCTCTCAATGTGGTTTGAAACATGAATTTACTAATTGTCCATCTCTAACTACTTGGGTTAAATGTCATTAATCATCATAGTCATTCATGCATTTGACAAATAAATGGAATTAGATTTAGTGCAAATACTTTCTATTCCTGCAAAACGTATGAGGTAGACAAAACTGTATAGCAATCCAGACACCTTGTTATGATAGGACAAGGAATAATGGGTTCAAACTAAAACAGGGGAAGTGCAGGTTAGACAAAAGGAAGAAGTTCTTGAAGGTGGTGAGGCACTGGAACAGGTTGCTCAAAGAAGTGGTAAACGTTCCATTCTTGCAGTGTTCAGGGCCAGGCTAGACAGAGCTTTGGGCAACATGGTCTAATGTGAGGTGTCCTTAACTGTTCTATGATTCCCATATGTGTCTCAAGAGAAAAAAAAAAAAAAAAAGAAGCCTACTTCAGCTTGATGAGATGGAAGCCTTAGGCAGAATTTTGTTCTCTGCAGGAAATTACACAGAGGTTAACGTTTCCTAAGAGCATATAAAACAATATTTGATTATGATGCATGTGAGCTATTTTAAATTACTCGGGCTGAACTTTAGCGTGGTGGTAAGGCGTGATCATTTTTTACTAATGCTTCTTTCCCCACTTAACAATAATTATATTTGTACTGCAGATTAAAGACCAAAAGACATGGGCATTGGCATGAAGAAGCTGCAGCTAGAGCTGTGCGAGAAACAAAGGTGAATTTTTTCTTGTAGTCAAGAAACAAAAAAACAAACCCCATAATTTTCAGAATTCATGATTGAGTTCTGTGAGGTTTCTTCATTAAAAAAAGAAACCTTAAAATTACACAACATCAGACAAAAATATAGCTACTGTCCTAGAATTCTTTTCTAAGGACATATCTGTGCTCATCACCTTAACATCTTGTTACCATAGATCTTTCTCCTGAAGCTTTAAGGACTTATGGCCAAAATAGCTAGGAAACATCAATCTTTTCCTTTTCCCTTTCAATCCTCCCTCTTCTCCTTTACTATCCATTGCTTTCACTCTCACAAAACCCCACCACAAATGCTCTGTAAAGTTATTCTGACAGTATTGTATTTTTGTTTTGTATTTACCTTAAAAAAAATAAATTGCAACATATTTTGTCCATCCATAACTTTTTTTCCATCACTCATTCTTTTATCTGACTCCTTTGGGATGAAACCTAAAATTGACATTTTGAAAGCCCTAATAAAACTGACTTAGGTATCTCTGAGCTCAAAAATTAAACCAGCTCTAGAAACAGAAACCCAAATCCTTCACAAGCTTTAATAAACAGTAGTAAATCCTGTATATTTTTGAATTCCTAATAAAACATCCATGTATTTTCCTGGCATTTCATAGGTTGGAAAGTCATAAAATTGTTGCAAAATTGTTCACTATTTTATGTTAAATTGTGTACAATGTTTATCTCTTAATATCTCTTACAATTTTTATCTCTTACTCTCACAAGCAATAACTGCTGATTAAAAATCTTTTCTATTTCATGTATGTAAAAGCTTGATTAAGTTCCTAGATGGCAAATTAAATATTTATGCAAAGTAAGCAAGACTTGAATTCAGTTGAATCTGTTATTAATGGTTGTTAATAGAGGTGTTTTTGAGTATACAAACACTTCTTAAACTTGTTGAGTGGTTAAATTATTTTTAGTTCATGATTTTGCCTCTGATTTTTATCATCTGGTCTTAGAAAATGTAACTTTCCCTATGAAATTCTCCTTACCTGTTTCATGATTGTCTGAGTTATTAATAAAAGAATACCATTATCCTATGTAAACTATATTAGAACTATATATATTACACCAGCTGCAGTCATGGCAAATCTAAATTTCCCTTCCTTACTTCTTCCCTTCCTTCCTCCCTTCCTCTCTCTCCCTACAGGAATATTTGTCAATGTGCTCATCTGGTAATTAGGCCACACTACATGCTTAGATCAGATTATAATTTCCCCAACTACTCCATCAAAGATACACTTTTATGAAAAATGAATGAAGAACCTTTGCCTTCCTTTTTCAAGGAAAGAAACTAATAAAGAATCTTTCATCATGGAGGTCATTCATTAATATCTAAATGTACTTCCTGCATCTCCTCTCTTACTATTGAGTATAGAATTAAATATTTATAATTAAAATTTTAACATGGTGGAGGTTCCTCCATTTCATCACAAAAAAAAAGTCCAAAACCTAACAATTTAATTTTTCTGAGCCATTATTATTCAACTAACATGAAAATAGTATCAGCTACACATTTTAGAAGACAACATAAGATAATAAGTAGAGTCTGGGAAAGAAATCTGCTATAGCAAGAATTATCCCAGTGAAAGAATTCAGAATCTCAGTGCTGTGAAATACACATCGTACAGCTTTTTTTTTGTTATTAAATTATGCATCAATTTATTTAAAGACATCACTTTCATTAATTTATTTAAAGACAATATTAATCCCTGAAATTGTTTTAACCATAAATTTTGGGTTGCAGATTAATTCTGCGGTAACTTCAAACCTGCAAAAAATACATATTGCATAATATGGATCAAATTAGTATGGTCTTAGTCATTAAAAACTAAGACCAGCATGGAAAAGACCAGTAAATACCTTATGAAAGAGTAACTGTCTACTATGGGTACAGGTTATGAATTGAACTAGCTGTGCTTTGTGGTTTTTCTGTGCCAGTTGTCAACATTAACAGTAATATAGCTTTGGTGCTAAGTTCTTCCCACAGTGAAAAATAAGCAACACAGACAATACCTCTTTCTTTCTGTACTGTTGTTACTAGAATAATTATGTTTAGGTGCCAGAGATAATTTTACAGTAAATGTTTTTGGTTTTGGTTGTTTTTTTTTAAGAAGGCAATATCATTACTATTTGACTTCATGTGCCATAACAAGTATATGTTTCATGATACTACTCTATGCTACTGTAGTTTATATTTACAGAAAAATTATAAGACTAACAATAAATATCATCCAATTTAAAACAAATATAAGCTGTTACATGGTCTTAGAAGTCACCTAATTAATTAGTTTTCTAAGTTAATAATATCCATGTATAAGTACAATTTAAATTCTAGTCATATAAACTGTCCAGGGAAGAAAAAGCTTATGTAAGACTGTCACCAAATAACAAAAAAGCCCCAAACTGAACTGTAAATCCAGACAACTAATCTGTTTCTACTGTTCTACAATTAAACTGAGTTTTAAAGCCATGCAAATAATTTGTACATAAATGATCGAGATAGTGCTTGTAGGAGCAATTCAGGTGCTTCAGATGTTTAGTGGCAGAAATTAAGAGTTGCCTAAATAATATCAGTGGAAATATACTAATGGTACCACATCAAATAATGGTCTGGCTTTCTCCTTTGTAAAAATATTTTTCCCTCTCATCTTGCATTTCTATTATTTAATAAAATTGGTTGGCTATTACAGAAATTCCTACTCTTATGAACAAGGAAAGTAAGAATCTCTGATGCATTTAATTTTTTTTTTTTTTTGAGAACAATGTATTCACCATTGCAAAAACTCAGCACACCAAATGTCTGAGTTACAACATCACATACAATATTTCGACAGTCTGTTAAATGCCATTGAAGCATGAAGAACACTAAATTGAATGGTAAAGCTAGTTTCAAAAGCCATTCAGTTGCTGCTTGGTATTCACATTTTATTGTCTGCTCTGGAGTCCAAATATTACTTGTCTACCTACCCTCCATGCTTGAAAGATGAAGAAAGATATATTATAAAAAAGCTATTCATAAGAAATACAAAAATATGAATTTACCACTCCCCTAAAGTATTGCCATCTTTTCCTGTCAATATTTTTCACTACTTAATAAGGACTGAAAAAAGACCAGGTTATTAATATTTTAAGGGTTGTAAGCTGCAGACAGTTTGCTACCCTTTCATCACATCACTTAATTTACTGTTTCAAATTATAAAACAATTTTAGAAAATTCATGTTGGTTCAAAGACTTAGTGTTAAGAAAATAAATATACAAAGTGTCAATCTTTTCCAAACATCAGAGTACTTAAATGCCTGATAATATAGTTAAGCACAAAATAAGTGTATTTTAAAAAGACAATTTTTAAAAATTCCTGAGTTAAATGCGTCACTAATTTATTATTCCAAAGTATGTGAATTACTTATAAGTGACATTTTTTGCTCTTTGAAATAAAATGCCTATATTTTTGGGAAAGGGGAAAAATGGAAAGAAAATATACTTACATAATCCAGGAAAAAAGCCCCAACAAAATAATACCTCAGATTATGGAAATCATTCTTTAAATATTCACAAGATAATAATGTCCTAGAACCCAGACTGATTCATCACAAATCAATTATTATTTTCAGGTTTATTATCATATCCTAGCGTCTGTAGGCATAACCATAGCTAAGTTGCACTATATCTTACGCACATAAGCAAATATTTGAAAACTTACTCTGAAAATCCAGTTAGAATAATTCAGCTACAGAAGCTGATGTCACAGGATCAAAGTAAAAAAGGATTTTCTTTTTCTTTTCCTTTCCTTTCTTCCATTATAGCTTTTCACCATGCTCTACACACAGACAGAAAAAAAAAAAAATCCATTTGTCTTGCATAAAGAGGGTACCAAACTCAAGTATCTTGTTTCAGAAAGAAACTGGACAAAGTAAAAACTCTTCTGCTATTATTTTTCACATATGGCAAGTAATAGACTGTGTATAGAGAGCAAATTTCATTATGAAACTAAAAGATATGTTTGTAAGCATCTTTTCCTTTTATGATTCACATACCTTCAATCATATGTGACAAAATTACCAGCTACTGCTCTAAATTTGGACAACTTCCAGTTACTATTTATCCTTACAAAACTATTTAAGGTACAGTTGAGAATGCTCTTAGCACTGTGTTAACCAGCATAGTTCATCTCCAAGTGTAGTAAAAAACTTCAGAAAAGTAAGCATCACAACAGCTGCCAGAAATTCTGCATATGTATATAGTTTATATATCCAGTACAAATCTTGCATCCATTCACCCCTCACCATCCATTTTGCAGAGATTTCTGGGTGAGATAATGGCATAATATCACAAAGATAACAAACATGTTTTTTCATGCCTTGCACTGAGAATAATCAATGATAGCCGTACTAAGTCTATAAACACTCCTTTGGTTGAAATCTTAGTCCTTTTGTTGAAATCTTCTAACATAACCTATGTGTTTGCATTATAGATTGAAACATTATGCTAGATGCTGTCCTGTGTAAGATGTGGGTTTACTAGGCAAGGTTTTGGTGGATAGCAGCTGCAGGTGGGGACACCAGCAGCTGCCCCCAAGTCAAAGAACCAGTATCATCTGGATCTGAGATGGACCAGCTGCTAGCCAAAGCTGAGCAAATCAGTGACTGTAGTAGCACCTCTGTGGAATACCCCTCTAGCTAGTTTGGGTCAGTTGTCGCTGCTTCCTCCTGGCTTCCCCTCCTCCCTGGCAGAGCATGAGACTCACAAAGTCCTTGGTCAGAGTAAACATTACTTAGCAACACCTAAAAACATTGGTGTTATCAGCATTGTTCCCAGGCTGAAAGTCAAAAAACACAGCACTGCACCAACTACTAAGAAGGAGAAAAAGTGACCGCAACTTCTGAACCCAGAACAGCTCTCAGTGCTAAACCTGTAACAGGCTATGCTGCTAAGCAAACATAGAGCTATACTTCATGCTACATGATACTCTGTTCTTTGCATCACCAGCCTTTATCCTCATGCATCTGGCCTCTTCCCTTATCTTGAAATGGTGACTTAAATTCTAATATAATCACATGTAGATATTATGCACATATATAGGGATTAACAGGAAAATACGAATTTGTAGTGATGAGCTACTCTGACTGCATATGATCTGCAATCAAAAATGATGTGGTGTTTTTTTTTTTCACTCCCTGTTATATCATAGATTCACAGAATAGTTGTAGTTCACAGAATAGTTGAGGGTGAAAGGGACTTCTGGAGGTTTCCTTTCACCTGGTCTAACCTTCCTTGTTCAAGCAGGGCCACCTAGAGCAGGCTGCCCAGAAATGTGTTCAGAAAGCTTTTTAATATCTCCAAGGAACAAGACTTCATAACCTCTCTGGGCAACCTTTGCCAGGGCACAGTCACCCTCCCAATGAAAGACTGTTTTCTGATGTTGACGGAACCTCCTGGGCTCTTTTTCATTGCACCTTCTCTTCTGGTATTTACATAGATTGGTAAGAATGCACTGAGCCTTCCAAGCCTAACAGTGCCAGCTCTTTCTGACTTTCTTCACTGGAGATATGCTCCAGTCCCTTAATCATCTTCAAGGTCTCTTGCTGTATTGTGTTCAGTATCAACATGTCTTTCTTGAACAGGGGAGCCCAGAACTAGGTGCCACTCCAGGGCTGGACAGAGAGGAAGGGTCTCTTCCCTTGACCTACTTGGCAACACTTTTCTTAGTGTAGCCTAGGAAAACCTTAGCATTTTTGTTGCAAGTGTGCATTGTTGTCTTATGGTCAATTTGGCGTCCATCATAATCCCATACTTTATATGAGGTAAATGTTAATTTCTGGTGTTCAGATTACTGTATATGCTAATTATTCTATATTTTACCAAATAAGCATAACATAACTTAGAAAACACAGAAATAAGTCCAAGTTAAATGATGGAGTTTAAAGCTATTTCATGTTAGTTTCCATCATCCAACAGATAGAATTTCAGAAAGCAAATGAAATACAGAAGGTTTGATAGCAAAAGTGAGGAGTAGAGTGATAGTGGATTCTAAGGTAATCTTGAGAGTGAAAAGAGTAGCTGTTGAAATGCCAGCTAAAATAATGAAGTAGTTGATGAGTTTAGGGAAAAATAGGAGGGAAGTAAAGAGAGACAGAGGATAAGGTACTGGAAAAGTATGAAGCATGCAGCAGCAGAGAATGCAGCTATTGACATGGAAGCTGAGTGAGGGGTGGCAAAGAAAAATGGATGAGGGGAAAACAAGGAATAGAGGAAAGTGGGAGCATTTCTTAGTAATAGATTTTTTTTTGTCTGTATTATTTCTTCCTGTCTAGCCATTTCTATCTTTACATGACATTTTATGAAATTGCATACCTTCTTTCCTTTTCCCTATTGACTATTCTCCAGCTATTTCTGCTCCCTCTTCTATTCTGTTTCTGTCAAAGAGCTCAAATGAGATGCCTACATTCAAGAACTAAAAAGAGTATAAATACACTGTATGAAAAATAACATTTAAAAGGTCTAGTACACTGTATGTGGACTATCTAAAATGTATTATAAAGTGGAATTTCCATAATTATTTGTTTTAATATTCAGAAGGTCAAACGTATAGGCATGGTGCTGATCATTATAGTTAAGCGTGCATAACAGTTACAAATCAAAATTTTGCAAGCACTTTATGAACAGTTCTAGAAATAAAACAACTGGGCTTAGGAAATTAAATTTGGTTTTGGAGTAGAAGACATTTGAGGATTTTGCCAAAAATTGACTGATTCAATAGTTATGACCCCTTGCCACAATACACTATGCTTGTCCATTTCATTTTGCATGAGAATTTTCTATTAAATTGCAACGTGTTCCCATGAAAAAAGATCTGAAGCAAATTTATAGTCTGATACAAAACCTGCAATAACAAAACCAAATATACAATAAAAGGTTTAAAAATCACTTCATATACCATAATCCATAAATACCATCACAATCTACCCTGCAGTCTTAAAGTCTGACAGATATGAAAATATTTGCTGGCTGCACTGCAATTAATAATTAATACAACACATATGCTGAGATGTACTTTTCTGAGAAAAAATGTAAATAAAAGTTATAATTATTACAGCATAGACATTACTATCTGTTATATATTACTATACATTCATTTCAAATATCCTCACTGGTCAGTTACATTGTCCTAAAAACACGTTATAAAACATGATAGACAACTTCATAAAAATAATGACAAAACTTGATATCCTGTGAAGTTATTTTCTTTCATAAAGTCTGAGAAATCATTATTGCAAGAATAGTTAAAACATGTGAGTGGCACAGGAATATTCGTGTTAACTGAATGTTTAACTCGCCATTTTAAGCACTCTAAGTTTAAATGAAATAAACTGAGGAACCCATCTAGTACTTTATAATATGCAATACTTAGAGTTGTAAGCAATTTCAAATTATCCAAGCCTTCTTAAAATGTCTAAAATCAAGGTTAAGAGGAAGACCAAGGTAAACTTTGTGTCAGGACTGAAATAACAACTGCAGATAAAAATGCAACATTGATATCAACTTGCAATGGAGAAAATAACCTATTTCTTGAAAAAAGACTGAACTTTACAAAGAAAGATGTTTAGAAGCACCAGACAGGGTACTTTGAGTGCCCTTTCTAAATCTAAAGTACACTAATAGTCTACTGACTTCAACAGCAAAAGGCATTAAAGCTCCATTAGATGCATTCCAGTGGACACATTGAAAACAAAAAATAATTTTTTAAGTCATTGGTATGTTTAAGTCACAACTGGTGCATACCACAAAAAAGTGTATGAGAGGACATAGTTATGCTGAATTTTCTGTGTGCAAATCCAGTTTTATCCTTTACCACTTTATAAGCAGCCTAGAAAAGAATTTCTTCTCATATTGCAGAAATGGCAGTTGAGACACTAACTTTTCGACTTTTATTTTCACCTTTGTCCCAGGCATGTCTTTAAAAATCCTATCTTTCTATGCTCAAGCTGTTTTGTGCAGCTAGGCTAATACTTTCAGTGAGCTCTTGCATACAAAGCATAAGCAAAGTGTCCTGGGTTCAGCAGTAGCAGTCATTTTTCTCCTTCTTAGTAACTGGTGCAGTGCTGTGGTTTTGACTTTCAGCCTGGGAATAGCACTGATAACACTGATGTTTTTAGTTGCTGCTCAGTAATGTTTAGTCTGACCAATGACTTTCTGAGTCTCATGCTCTGCCAGGGAGGAGGGGAAGCCGGAACAAAACAATGACAAGACACATGACCGAAACTAACCAAAGAGGTATTCCATACCACAGCACGTCATGCCCAGTATATAAACTAGGGGCAGTTACCTGGAAGGCCTAGATCACTGCTTGGGTCAGGCTGGGTATCGGTCAGCAGGTGGTGAGAGGTTGTATCATCTCCCCTTGTTATTTCCCTTATCATTATTATTATTGTTGGTAGCAGTAGTGGTTTTGTCTTATACCTTAGTTACTGGACTGTTCTTATCTCAGCCCGTGGGAGTTACATTCTTTCGATTCTTCACCCTGTCCCTCTGGGAGTGGGGGGAGGACTGGGGGGAAGTGAGCGAACGGCTGCATGGTTTCAGGGTTGCTGGTTGGGCTTAAACCAGAAAACAAAGTCACCTGGTCACTGATTCTACAGTTGAACAAATAAGATGATTAATTTATCACTAGGAAAACTCAGTCTTATTCCTTGCCAAAATAAACTGTGCTGATACGTAGAATTATTTTAGGTTTTTTTCCTGTTTTTCATTTTGTTGTCAGTTTTGTTCGTTTGCCTGTTAATTTTGTCTGGTTGGGGGCTTTAGAACTGAAAGGCTCTTTCAAAACTTATGGGATTATGTATCAGGCATTACTCAATATTACCTACAAATATTGCTAGAGACTGAAATCTTTTTTCTCCCTGACCTTTCATCTTCAAATGCATTTGAAGTGTATACCCACATATCACCTAACTTGTACTTTCTTTCTAACTACAAATAAATTCAGTCTTTATTGAATAAATATTATTTTGTTGTTTTTTTGTTTTTTTGGGTTTTTTGTAACATTCAACTGCAAGTAGTTATTACTACTATCACTGCACATTCCTAGATAACATTTGTGGAAAAAATAAAAAAATAAAAAATCCTGGAGATGGCAAAAGAAATGGAAAGCTTCCAGAAGAAAATAGAAATCAGTTCTTTAAAACCTAGGCTTTCCTAAAAGATGACTGAATTTCTTTGTCACATGCAAAGTCCACTGTACTGATCTTCTGAACTCTTTTGAGTCCCTGTGGAACTCTTAGTGTGGAAATGCACATACTGTGTCCGGAAAAATATTGTCATCTCCTAACAGTTCTTCTAGGCTGCATAAACAACCTTCAAAGTTTATAATACATAAATATTACTTGAAATGCTGGACAGCTCAATAATAGCTCTACAAATAATTGGGATCCAGAAATTACTCCTCAGTTGTCTTTGACCTACCACCTCACACTGAAATACTAAGATTAAATTAGCGGTCAATGACTAACAATTACTGTCACAGATGCTGAAATCACTGGGTTTTGAGAGGACTGTAAGTGGGTTTATTATGTTGTAGTAGTGGGTAAACAGCATATTTTTGTTGCTTATGCATTTAGGAAAGTATAAGGAAAATGAAAAAATAATTAGAATGAGTTCCTTATTTTCTAGATAATGAGAACAATAACAAAGCAGAAATAGCAACAATAGAAATGCATTAATAATTTAAAAAAGCAAACCAACAACAAAAAAACTTTCTATGTGATATTTGATTCTAAATACCTCTTTCACTAATTTAACAGATATTCATAAGTACTGGAAAAGCAAAAATAAATGGAAAATTGGGGTAATAGACATGAATTTAAAAAGCTCATAATATCTCAGTCTTATGACAAACTGAAAAAAGCATGTGATGTGCAGAAAGAATAAACATTTGCCAGAGTTAATTAAGTCACTGCAGCAGCAAAACACAGAATGACATGATTTCTTTTTCCTTTTATGTGTTTTGGGCAGTTATTATTAACTGTTTTCAAAAATGCATGTCTCTTCTATTTTGCTATCACACCAAGTGGTACTTCTGTAGATGTTTAACATAATTCTGATGAAATCCTCGTGGTATGTAACAACACAATAACTTCAACCCATCATTTCTTCTTTGTTCATCCTCAGGTGTACCTGTTTACAAAATTATTTCCTTTCTTTTCTTTTTCCCAGTGGCTCACTTTTCCTTAAAGACTAAGAAAATTCCAAGTAATATACAAAAGAATTTATTTATTAGTCATTGGTATTTAAAAGGCTCTCAACTATTTTTTTTTATTTATTTATTTATTCACAGTTGCAAATGTGGTTCTCTGTAGGTTCGTGTGAAATATTCAATTAAACCTTTTTCTTATGTCTGTACACAGACAGACATAATTGCCATTATTTATCCCCAGTGACCCATCCGGTGGCTTGTACCATATTTACACCTATTATAATTCAAAGATTTCCACTGGTACTGCAGATAATCTTTACATACGTAGTATCTTTCTCATTTCTAAAACGAATGTTTTACTTTTCCTGTACAAACATACCCAACTATGTGAGGTGTAGGCTTTTAGGGTTTAGTGCTGTTTTATGATCAGAGTAATGTTATGTTACAGGATTTTTGGTAATCCTAGATCGTCTTTATACATATTAATATGTGTTTTGCCTAGAGTGCAAACTGTAAAATAAATAAAAAAAAACATGCACAAAAAAATATAAGAATATAGTATGATGGATCCTTGAATACAGGCAAATAAGGAACTGACAACCATATTATCATCAAGATAGGTGGTTAATTAGCATCTAAAGAGTTAGCCCAACCTAGTCATCTGTCAGAAGATAGAGAAATACAAATCCACACTGAGAAGACAGATAAATATGTGAACAGAAACACAATAAAGTCTGAAGAATAAAAGCAGCAGAAGAAATAAAATACTGGTTTGTAAAGCTGCAAAACACATTTAAATGTTTAGCAAGAAAAACCAATAACCTTCTCAGAGACAGTTTCTGTATATACAACTTTGAGATTGTAAAATATTATGGTGATCAGGTTAGGATATCTCAAGAGGAATACTGTAAAAAAAAAAAAAAGAGGAGGTTGTTTAAAAGTGGACAAACTGGAAAGTTGCTGAAAGCCTTGAGAGATTACGGAAAAGTGATTACTTTGGTATTCATCTTCTTCTCACTTCCTAATCAATCTTGAATTAAATTTATTTGAAACAGGCAAATAGGCAAATTTTCATTTCTGAAGTGAAGGTGAAGATATGATATATGGTACTGCAGGATATTCATCAAAATAATATATATATAAAAAGTAGAAATCTTGTCATATAAGATGTGTTACTTTTAAAGTTGCACTTTAAAAACAAATACAGAAATGGCATATAGATCAATGGTAAATGTGCACAGAAAGAACTACAGTAACTGACAGAATTATATGGATAGGTTGTTAAGTTACTGTTTCCTGTCTGTATATCTATACAGACTCAAGACCTGTAAAGAGACCTCACCATCCTAGTGAATTTTTTGTATCTATACTATTAAATTTAAAAGGTTGGTTTCTGCTTTCACAGCTTAATGTTATTTTCCTTTAAAAGAGAATACAGTTATGGGACATCTATGGCTCTATATAATGACCCTAAAGTCCTAACTTTATTTCTTAAATATTTCATTAATTTCAAAAAAGATTTTTTTATTTTTTTTAGTAGTTTGACTTCGCATTCTCATTTAATACTGCTAACTGCATCCATGTTTAATTCCTTGGAATAGCAACATCAGAAACATAGTGACTTTTAATTAGACATAACACCTTGCTTCCTATATCTTTCGTTAAAAAAAAATACATACTGGTGAAAAAGAAGTTTATAGTTTTTTTATCTATAAGGGGGAAATACAATTCTTTTGAAAACCAGATAATGAGCAGGTCATTAGAGCAATATTCAGACATGCCAATTATGAAGTAAACAAATGGTTAGGTAACTTTTAAGAAAGGATAGTCTTAAACTTCTTATTAGTTTGTCAGAGATTTAATGATATTTATTTTTTCCCATGTTTAGTTTATCCCAAAGCCATCCTGAAGTGCAAGAAAAGAAACTTGCTCTTGGTCATGTATCTGTATGCAGCCAATACTATTTAGTCTTTTTTGTATAAGAATTAAAGGCTATTTATCCTGTTGCATCATGGGGGCATATATCTGCCTTCAAGACCACAGTTTTCGCAATGAAGTTCAAAATTTAGGTTAGTCACTAAGAAGCTACCTACCAAAAACATATCCAGATGGTCCTTCACTCTAACTGGCCATGACTTCTATGTCTTTCCATGATTGCCCACAAGACAAAACTGAGGAAACTAGTACATTACTCATTTTACTACACAGTTATTCGCAGTTATTTTAACTGTTATGATACAGTTTAGATATTATCAAAGCATAAGAAATTGAAAGAAAATATGGTGGTTTATGCTATCCATTTACTTTGCAGATTGCCTAAACTGTTGTATTTTACTTTCTTGGGTTTGACAAATAACGAGCTCTGTTACAGAAACTGCCTGTGAATTTGTATAGGTGGAGATGTTTTGGCTTAGGGTAGCCTTCAACCAAGCAGATATGAAGTGCTTGATGCACCACCACCCCTGACCCTCCCACTTCCTGGCCTCCAAAAAACCCACACTCTATGTCTTTTATTTGAATTATGTGTATATGTTTCTCCACTGACCTATCTTGTCTACAATCTTGAGAGTGTGCAAATATTTGTGAGCTGCCATTTGTGATGTTTTAATCTTCTTTATGCAGGCAATCTAAGAAAGCAGAACCCTCCTAAAACATTCTTTCTCAATTTTGCAAACTTGTATTACCAATAAAGGAAAAGAGGTCCTGTTGCAAATCTGATAGTTGGATGACATTTCAGGTGGGTTTTTTTTGTTTTGTTTGGATTTGGGAGTTTTTTTTTGTTTTGGTTTTGTTGTTTTTTTTTTTTTTGGTTGGTTGGTTTTTGTTTGAGGGGAGAGGTTGTTCTGCTTTTTTCTTGAATCTTTAGATTATATATGATGAGGTCAAATGGTTTGAATGCCTGTTCGTGGCTGGAATGCATTATGTGTACTCTGGGAGCACATTTTCCAGTTTAGTTTCATTCAAGAGGAATGCAATTCGTGATCAGACTGTGTGGTTGTAAGTACAGTACAGTACTGTAGTAGTACTCATCAAAGTACAGTAGTAGTACTCATCAAAGTACAGTAAGTAGAGACAATTAGAAGGACTGTTTCAAAAACACATTTCTGATCCTGAACTAAAACAGTAACATAGAAAAACTGAATCCTCTGGGCCCCAGTTCAACATCATAGATACTTTAAAATCTGTTTTGAAGTGGTAGCAAAATTCCTGGAAACTGTTACAAAGGTGTACAGACAGTTTGAATTCAATCTCAGTTTTCTGGATGTAAGGAGTTGTGAGGTACCAGGCACCTGTCTTATTAAGAAGCTTGTATGAAGACACATCAAAAACTAGAATCCTTAATCTAAATACTGAATGATGTGAAAAAATACTAGTGCCTAATGTCACAAATGCCACAGCAAGCAAGGCATGAACACCGTTTAAGCTTGTAGTAATAGGTTTTGAAATTTTTCATTAATGAATTAGTAGGAAGCCATGAAAGGGGGTTGAAAAAAAGACAAGGAAGACTACGGGAAGACTTTTAACTGGATAAAATAATAATCAGTTCTAATATCCAAAGTTCTCCATTTCAAATTTAATTTTTAAATCACAAACATTTGCATTGCATTTTAAATTAATTTTGTAACAACACAGATTTTATCTGCTGCCATTTTAATTTGACAGTATTCCATAAGAATTTTCCTCCATTTGCCCAATACTCCATCAAGTTAAACTGGATATAATTTATTTTAAAACTAGAAAATCATATCCTAAGGCAATGCACTGCAGGAACCTTTCATGTTTAAATGAGGGCTATTGAGGGAACAAGACATTCTACAAAATTAATGTTAGTGAATAAGAATTCCCATTATAAGAATACATTAAACTGATGCATTACAATAGCTCTTTGATATTCTATATCATTTATCAACAACATTAAGAATGTGAAAGTTTTATTCAGGATGACTGGATTATTAAATCTGTTTGTTAACATATTGCACAAAATACTAAAGAAAATAATTATACTTTAAAAAATGGTATTTCATTAGAACAGAGTAAATCTTAAGTTTCTTCTGAGTGTTAAATTAGCCTGTTAGATGGTTAACTGAGATTAGCCAATGTTAATAAAGACTGACTTTTGTCATTGTTTAAACCCAGACAGCAACTAAGTCCCACATAGGTGTTTGCTCACTTTTATTTTCCCTCTGCCCAGGGTAGGATGGGGAGGAGAACTGGAAGAATGTAAAACCCCACAGGTTGATATAGGAACAGTTTAATAACTAAAACTAATATATAGTGATACTAGAAAGAATACCAACAATACTGATAATAATAACAGGGAACAACAAAACGAGAACTGAAAACGCAGAACATACAAGCAATGCACAATAAATTGCTCACCCCATGTTGACAGATACCCAGCCCAACCCAAGCAGCAAGCTTGGCCTTCTGTGTAATTCCCCCCAGTTTATTTACCGGGCATGATGTGCTGTGGCATGGAATACCATATGCTCAGATTCCCTCTCTCCACTAAAATTTCCTTGATAAAAAATTTCAAATAAACATCTATTCATAAATCACTGTGTTTTTAAGACTGCAGACTAGCATCCTTGATACAGTTTTTGAGATTCCAAACAAATCATCAGGTATTTAACAGAAACCATCATTCAAAAGCCAATTAGTGATGTCTAAAAATTCAGTGTTATCCACGCTTCTAATTTTGTCCCTGGAATGCATTGCTTTGTTAAGTGTTTTAAAACATGACACTATTAATTGAACTGAACTGAAAATTAAAATATCTTGGTACTGTTACATTATTTTTAATAGATACAAAGAAACAGTTTCTTTGGTTGGTTCCCCCACTCTCACAACAGAAGAGTGAAGTAACTTCCATTACTACATTTCCATCAGGACTTTACAAACAGAAAGTAACTTTTAATCATTACAATTTTTCCAAAAGTGACAAGTAATTCAGTGCCTACCTTGGCAACTTCACTGGGTGCTCTTATTAATTTGAAGTGCATTCTTTCTTGGCAAAGGAAATGTTGACAATGATTTCTACCATTTTTAACAAAGACCCCTCTTTATGGACCCTAAACCTGGGAATTTGCTAGTACAAACTGGTATCAAGCACAGAATGTGCAAATGTGCAATATGTGAAGCATTCGAGGATGTCCTGGGTTCAGCAGAAGCAGTCATGTTTTTCCTTTGTGTTAACTGGTGCAGTGCTGTGTTTTGACTTCCAGCTTGAGAACAGTGTTGGTGAAGCCGATGTTTTCGGTTGTTGCTAAGTGATGTTTACCCTGACCAAGGACTCTGTGAGGCTCATGCTCTGCCGGGGAGGAGGGGAAGCTGTGAGGAAGCAGAGACGGGGCACCTGACCCGGGCTAGCCGGGGAGGTATTCCATACCACAGCACGTCATGCCCGGGGTGAGGGGTAACTGGGAGTTACCCGGAAGGACAGGGACTTCCAGGTGGAACTCGCTTTCTTGGCCGGTGGTATCGTATTCTCTTCCCTTGTTATTTTCCCTTATCATTGTTTTAGCTGATAGTAGCGGGGGTGATTTGTTGCTGGACTGTTCTTGTCTCAACCCGTAGGAGTTGCACTCTTTCGATCCTCCTCCCCGTTCCTCCGGGAGCAGGGAAGGGGAGAGCCCCGGTGCGGGGGGAGAGACGGACACGGACCTCGATTGTGGTCAGCTCGGCACCACTCTCTGGGAGTGAGTGAACAAGTTACCTGACTGGGTTTAAACCACGACAGTTCTTTTTGGCGCCCAACGTGGGGCTCGAGGGGTTGAGATAAGAACAGATCTGACTGGATTGATAGTCACTCGTCACAATGCTGATTTATTCGCTCTCAAGGTTGTTCCTCTTGATCTCACAGTTTCAGTATATCATATCTGACTTCCATCCAGTATTTGCTGTATTAGTGTTTTTCAAGTGTGGGGCTTGGGCTAAGGTTTTTATCTCATTGTACTTTATGGTAATGACTTGTAATACAATAGAATCATTGATCATGAAACTGATCTGGCTTATGTTCCCAGTGTGGTCACCACCTTTATACTTTGGGAGGTATATGATGGAGGTGCTTAGCAATTACACATCTTTTTTCTCCTTCTCAGGTGCTCAACCTGGGAAGGAGACATCCTTTTACCCTCCTAGTCGTCCCCCCAGACCATTTACATTTGAGAGTTTTGAATTTTTTAAATGGCATTTTAATGCTGTTGAGACTTGTTTGCTGATGGTGATGGGAATCACCATGCTAACACGCATACAGAGTGTGTTTTGCCCACGACTGAATTCAAGAGTTAAGCAGAGTCAGGTTTGGGCCTTGTCTGGGGTCAAACGACAATGTAGGAGGACCAAGAGATTTTCCCTGAGGCTGGACAGCCATGAGTGGCAGGGTGAAGGGGATAGTATGGGCAAGTATCTAGGTCAGTGGGCCCCTCCAGTACTTTGGAATTTCACTACCAAACAACTGCAAAATCCAGACGAATTAGTAAAACACTTAAATGAGGTGAGTGGTCATTCTGGCCATACCAGAGATGGACAAATCACGGCAACGTGCTTGGGCTTGGCCCATGCTTACAGGGCCTTGTTCAACACTATCCAGCACCTTCAAAAGGAAAAGAATGTCGGCGGATCTGAGGGCAAAGCGACAGTCGCTACTCAAACTTTGGCTGCAATGAACAGCACAGCTACCCCAGCGGCAAGTACAGCAGCTGCTCAAACTTCAACTGCAACAGACAGCGCGGTTACCCCAGCTCCAAGCACAGTAGCTACACCACCCCCAGCAACAAGTACAGTTGCTACTCAAACCACAGTGATAATCACTGCAGCCAAACCAGAGGACCAATTCGTACCAATATCGGTTGCCCCTGTACGCAAGAGAACAAGCAAAAAGGAGGCAAAAAGGGTGAAGCGAGATGAAGAACCAATGAATTCACCACCCAGTCCAGAATCTGATCAGGAGTCATCATCACATGACGAAGAAGAAGAAGAAGAGGTAACTTCTCGACCTCGGACCTCAACCGAGCTGCGGAATATGCGAAAAGATTTTACCCGTCAACCAGGGGAGCCCATCATCACCTGGTTACTCCGATGCTGGGACAATGGGGCCGATGGTCACGAACTAGAAGGTACAGAAGCCAAGCAGCTGGGATCACTTGCTAGAGAAGGGGGAATTGACAAAGCAATTGCAAGAGAGAAAAAGTCCCTCAGCCTTTGGAGGAGGCTCTTGGCAGCTGTGAAAGAAAGGTTTCCGTACAAGGACGATGTTACGAGTCGTTCGGCCAAGTGGACTACTATAGACAAAGGCATCCAGTCTCTGAGGGAATCAGCCATCGTAGAGATGCTCTATCACATCAAGCCGAATAACGGGGATACACCTATAGATCCAGATGAAGTTGAATGTACACGACCCATGTGGCGAAAACTCACATGGAATGCACCGTCATCATATGCCCATTCATTGGCAACAGTGACCTGGAATGACATAGTACCACTAACAGTGGATGAAATGGTTCATAAACTCCGAGAGTTCGAAGACAATCTCACCCCTTCCATCATCTCAGCTGTGAAAAAACTGTCCCAGGACCTCGAACAATTGAGGGACAATCTATCTGATTTATCGAGCTCCTCACGTGTACCAACACATGTCTCAGCTATTAACAAAAGGCGTCCTCTTGTTCAAGAGAGGAGATACAGAAGGTATACGCCACGGGGTACCCTATGGTTTTACCTGCTGGATCACGGAGAAGACATGACAAAGTGGGATGGAAAACCTACTTCAGCTTTGGAGGAACGGGTGAGTGAACTGAAGAGGGGAGCAAGGGCCAAGACTGATCGTCCCATGAGAGCTACGGCTTCAGTCTCTGGTGATCAGTTTCCCAGATGGAGTGGAAGAGCTGATTTTACTCCAGCTCCTGTGATAATGAAAAATAATTCCTTTCACCACGACTTAAGTGTCCAATGCTGTGATGACCATTAGAGGGGCCCTGCCTCCAGCCAGGTGGAGGTAGGGGACAATCGGATTTACTGGACTGTGTGGATCAGATGGCCTGGCACATCAGTCCCACAGAAGTATAAGGCTCTAGTAGATACCGATGCACAGTGTACCCTGATGCCATCAAGCTGTCAAGGGCTTGGACCCATCTATATTTCTGGAGTGACAGGAGGATCCCAAGAGTTGACTGTGCTGGAGGCTGAAATCAGCCTGACTGGGAGGGAATGGCAAAAGCACCCTATTGTGACTGGTCCAGAGGCTCCATGCATTCTCGGCATAGACTACCTCAAGAGAGGGTACTTCAAAGACCCAAAAGGGTACCGGTGGGCTTTTGGTATTGCTGCTTTGGAGACTGAGGAAATTGAGCAGCTGTCCACCTTGCCTGGTCTCTCAGAAGATCCCTCTGCTGTGGGGTTGCTGAAAGTTGAAGAACAACAAGTGCCAATTGCGACCACAACAGTGCACCGGCGGCAATATCGCACCAACTGAGACTCCCTGATTCCCATCCATCAGCTGATCCGTCAACTGGAGAGTCAGGGGGTGATCAGCAGGACCCGCTCACCCTTCAATAGCCCCATATGGCCAGTGCGAAAGTCTAATGGAGAATGGAGACTAACAGTAGACTATCGTGGCCTGAATGAAGTCACACCACCATTGAGTGCTGCCGTACCGGACATGCTAGAACTTCAGTATGAACTAGAGTCAAAGGCAGCCAAGTGGTATGCCATGATTGATATTGCCAATGCATTTTTCTCAATTCCTTTGGCAGCAGAGTGCAGGCCACAGTTTGCTTTTACTTGGAGGGGTGTCCAGTTCACTTGGAACCGACTGCCCCAGGGGTGGAAACACAGCCCTACCATTTGCCATGGACTGATCCAGACTCCACTGGAACAGGGGCAAGCTCCAGAACACCTGCAATACATTGATGACATTATTGTGTGGGGCGACACAGCGGAAGAAGTCTTTGAGAAAGGGAGGAAAATAATCAAAATCCTGCTGAAAGCCGGTTTTGCCATAAAACGGAGTAAGGTCAAGGGACCTGCACAGGAGATTCAATTTTTGGGAATAAAATGGCAAGATGGACGTAGACAGATCCCACACAGATGTGATCAACAAGATAACAGCAATGTCTCCACCAACTAATAAGAAAGAAACGCAAGCTTTCTTGGGTGCAGTGGGGTTCTGGAGAATGCACATCCCAAATTACAGTTTGATTGTAAGCCCTCTCTATCATGTGACCCAGAAGAAGAATGATTTTAAATGGGGCCCTGAGCAGCAACAAGCCTTTGACCAAATTAAAGGCGAGATAGTTCATGCAGTAGCCCTTGGACCAGTCCGGACCGGACCAGATGTAAAAAATGTGTTGTACACTGCAGCTGGGGAGAACGGTCCTACCTGGAGCCTCTGGCAGAAAGCTCCAGGGGAGACTCGAGGTCGACCCCTCGGCTTTTGGAGTCGGGGATATAAAGGATCTGAGGCCAGCTATACCCCAACTGAGAAAGAGATACTGGCAGCCTATGAAGGGGTTCGAGCTGCTTCGGAAGTGATTGGCACTGAAGCACAGCTCCTTCTGGCACCCCGGCTGCCCGTGCTGGGCTGGATGTTCAAAGGCAGGGTCTCCTCTACACATCATGCAACCAATGCTACATGGAGTAAATGGGCTGCACTAATTACACAACGAACTCGAATAGGAAATCCCAGTCGTCCAGGCATTCTAGAAGTCATCATGGACTGGCCAGAGGGCAAAGATTTCGGAATGTCACCAGAGGAGGAGGTGATGCACGCTGAAGAGGCCCCACCATATAATAAACTGTCAGCAAGTGAAAAGCAGTATGCCTTGTTTACTGATGGCTCTTGCCGTATTGTGGGAAAGCATCGGAGATGGAAGGCAGCTGTATGGAGTCCTGGACGACAAGTTGCAGAAACTGCTGACAGAGAGGGTGAATCGAGTCAGTTTGCCGAGGTGAAAGCCATCCAGCTGGCCCTGGACATTGCTGAACGAGAAAAGTGGCCAGTACTTTATCTCTGTACTGACTCATGGATGGTGGCAAATGCCCTGTGGGGGTGGTTGAAGCAATGGAAGCAGAGCAACTGGCAACGCAGAGGTAAACCCATCTGGGCTGCTGCACTGTGGAAAGATATTGCTGCCAGGGTGCAGAACCTGGTGGTGAAGGTACGTCATGTAGATGCCCATGTACCCAAGAGTCGGGCCACTGAGGAACACCAGAACAACCAACAAGTGGATAAAGCGGCTAAGATCGAAGTGGCTCAGATGGACTTAGATTGGCAACATAAAGGTGAATTATTTTTGGCCCGGTGGGCCCATGACGCTTCAGGCCATCAGGGCAGAGATGCAACATATAGATGGGCCCGTGACCGAGGGGTGGACTTAACAATGGACGCTATTGCCCAGGTTATTCATGAGTGTGAAACATGTGCTGCAATTAAACAAGCCAAGCGGTTAACGCCTCTTTGGTATGGAGGACGATGGTTGAAGTATAAATATGGGGAGGCCTGGCAGATTGACTATATCACACTGCCACCAACCCGCCAAGGCAAGCGCCATGGGCTTACCATGGTGGAAGCAACCACCGGGTGGCTGGAAACATACGCTGTGCCCCATGCCACTGCCCGGAACACCATCCTGGGCCTTGAGAAACAGATTTTGTGGCTACACGGCACCCCAGAGAGAATTGAGTCAGACAATGGGACTCATTTCCGGAATAACCTTATAGATATTTGGGCCAAAGAGCATGGCATTGAGTGGGTATATCACATCCCCTACCATGCACCAGCCTCTGGGAAAATCGAACGGTACAATGGGCTGTTAAAAACTACACTGAGAGCAATGGGTGGGGGAACTTTCAAGCATTGGGATACACACTTACCAAAGGCCACCTGGTTGGTCAACACCAGAGGATCTGCCAACAGGGCCGGCCCAGCCCACTCAGAACTTTTACATATTGTAGAGGGGGACAAAGTTCCTGTGGTGCATATGAAGAATTTGCTGGGGAAGACAATCTGGGTCATTCCTGCTTCAGGTAAAGGCAAACCCACTCGTGGGATTGCTTTTGCTCAGGGACCTGGATATACTTGGTGGGTAATGCGGGAAGATGGGGAAGTCTGATGTATACCTCAAGGGGATTTGATTTTAGGGGAAAACAGCCAGTGAACTCAATTGTATGCTGTTGCCTGCTGTGTAATGCTTTTATAGCCCATCAACTAGATGTCTTCAGGTCACCAGCGACTGGCCCTGACTTCCCTCCAGTCATCATCCCATCAGAGAATGAGCTTTGAACATCATGGACCGAATGGACTCGGCAGCATTATAGGGATTGGTCCATGCACTAAGAAAATGATTTTTCCTCTTGGTCTGTATGTATATGGATGTATATATGTGGGAGAGCGATGGTGTATTGAAAATGTGGGATCTGAGCACGACGTGAATGGTATGGAATAAGGGGTGGATAATGTCCTGGGTTCAGCAGTAGCAGTCATGTTTTTCCTTTGTGTTAACTGGTGCAGTGCTGTGTTTTGACTTCCAGCTTGAGAACAGTGTTGGTGAAGCCGATGTTTTCGGTTGTTGCTAAGTGATGTTTACCCTGACCAAGGACTCTGTGAGGCTCATGCTCTGCCAGGGAGGAGGGGAAGCTGTGAGGAAGCAGAGACGGGGCGCCTGACCCGGGCTAGCCGGGGAGGTATTCCATACCACAGCACGTCATGCCCGGGGTGAGGGGTAACTGGGAGTTACCCGGAAGGACAGGGACTTCCGGGTGGAACTCGCCTTCTTGGCCGGTGGTATCGTATTCTCTTCCCTTGTTATTTTCCCTTATCATTGTTGTAGTTGATAGTAGCGGTGGTGATTTGTCTTGTACATTGGTTGCTGGACTGTTCTTGTCTCAACCCGTAGGAGTTGCACTCTTTCGATCCTCCTCCCCGTTCCTCCAGGAGCAGGGAAGGGGAGAGCCCCGGTGCGGGGGGAGAGACGGACACGGACCTCGATTGTTGTCAGCTCGGCACCACTCACTGGGAGTGAGTGAACAAGTTACCTGACTGGGTTTAAACCACGACAGAGGATCAGTCTCAGGTGGCCTGAGCTGAAGGCACTTCAAGTCAACCATCCAGGATGTGCCAGCTTTTTCACACTGCAAAATAACTGTTCAGTAATGAAACAAAAGGATATTTTATATCAACAATCCTCTTTCTACCTGATTTGTACAAACAATCAAGGTAATTAAGTGCACTTTTAGGTGTCTAAATAGTGCCAGGTGTGCCTGCAAATAATTGTATGTTTAAAAATAAAACATTCACTTCAAAAAAATAAAGATCATGTAGTTACATTGCATAGCTTATATAAAGACTGTAATCATGATTTCTGTACAATAACAAGGAAGAATGAATGTAGATTTCTGCAAAGTACACAGCCATGTAGTTAGGAAAATTCATCATATAAGGTGTCTGAGCAAATCCAGGGGGAATTAATGATCAGCTCTATTCAAGAACATCTAAAAAACAATGCCATCTGCTGTTAAGCAGAATTCTAGCCAAAAGCTGGCAGCAAAATAGGTTTGACGACCTGGACGTAAAAACTACTTAAGCTCAGTGCCAATTATGATCTCCTTGCCAGTCCAAAAGCATATCTTTCCAGGAGTGGCTTTTACCCTCTGCTGGCATCTGAAATGCTATGCAGTCTTTACACTTATGCAAAGCACCAAACAGAAATAACAGAATAATCTGGACAACCATGCCAAAGACCAAAACACAGTTCATTATGTTTAGAACTAGTAATAACTGGCACTGAATAAGGCAAAAAAAATAAAAGAAATAGTGGTCATTCCTCTAGCTGGGAAATTCAGAATTGTCATGGTTTAAACCCTGTCAGCAAGTCAGCCATGCAGTCTACTCCCCCCCACCACCTCTTTCTTCCCCTCCCACCCCCCCACCCCCGCCCCTCCCTGGGCTCCCAGAGGGATGAGGAGGAGAATCGAAAGTATGTAACTCCCACAGGTGGAGATAAGAACAGTCCAGTAACTAAGGTATAACACAAATCACTACTGCTACCACCAAGAATAACAATAATGATAAGGGAAATAACATGGGAAGAGAATACAATACCACCCGCCGAAACAAGTCTGACTGAGCAGACAGTGCCTTTCTGGGTTACATCCCGGGCATGACGTGCTGCGGTATGGAATACCTCTTTGGCTAGTTTGGGTCAGGTGTCCTGTCTCTGCTTTCTCCTGGCTTCCCCTCCTCCCTGGCAGAGCATGAGACCCACAAAGTCCTTGGTCAGACTAAACATCAGTGTTATCAGCGCTGTTGCCAGGCTGAAAGTCAAAACCACATAGCTGCACCAGCTACTAAGAAGGAGAAAAAAAATGGCTGGACAAGAATATAGTTTGTTTAAATTATTCCAATATTTTTTTTAAATTCAGAATTCTGTATTTAAAAAGGTCTTAGTTGAATCTTGATTTCCTTACAGAAATGGAATTTTGTCTCAGCTATCTGTGCCTTAGCAAATGCATTTTCCTAGATTAGTGGCAAAGGAACAGATGAAACTAAGACTGGTTTCTTTCACAGTAATGTCTTCACTATTAAAAGCCTATAATGTACTCAGTGCAGTTTTCAGGTACTGTTTAATGGATTTCGGATGGTTATAATCATGTTAATTAGTTCCCACATCCCCCTTTTTTTTTTTAACAGCTTGATAGGCAAAGCTAAGGCAAACACATGGCCTTAATTTCTCTGAAATTAATTTCTCTGTCTTAAAGTTTCTGTGGCTGGCCAAAAATTATAGCCATGTGTAGTGGTTTAAACCCAGTCAGGTAACTCGTTCACTCACTCCCCTCCTTCTTTCCCTCCCCCTACTCCTGGAGGGACGGAGAGGAGAATCAAAAAGAATGCAACTCCCACGGGTTGAGATAAGAACAGTCCAGTAACTAGGGTATAACACAGATCACTACTGCTACCACCAATAATAATAATGATAAAGGAAATAACAAGGGAAGAGAATACAACACCTCAGCACCAGTCGACACATAACTCGCCCCCCCCCCAGCCCGACCAAGCACCAACCCATACCTCCTCCACCTCCTCCAACCCTGCAGTCCACCAGCCCTTCCGGGTAACTCCCAGTTACATCCTGGGCATGACGTGCTATGGTATGGAATACCTCTTTGGCTAGCTTGAGTCAGGTGTCCTGTCTCTGCTTCCTCCCAGCTTCCCCTCCTCCCTGGCAGAGCATGAGGCACACAAAGTCCTTGGCCAAACCAAACATCATTGTTATCAGCTCTGTTCCCGAGCCTAAAGTCTAAACACTGCACTGCACCAGCTACCAAGAAGGAGAAAAATGACTGCTACTGCTGAACCCAGGACACCATGGCATCTCTTCCTTCAAATGCAAGAATTATATTTCAGTAAGTGGCACTGAATAATGGCTATGTCATGTACAGTCAAATACAAAATTTTTATGCTCAAATGCAAAATACAGAATTTCACAATACAAAGGGAATTTAAAGACAAAGAATAGGATTTCAGGGAGATAACAATGATCACCTTCCAATTTAACAAATCTTTGTGTTAATCTAAGAAGCCACTTCTAATGTTTAAAATTCTTGGATATAACAACATAGAGGATTATTTTTACAGGTGTCATACAACAATTCTCAAGCAATAGTTTCCCACCTCTAAAACAATAAAACACTTATATAGGACTTATTTTCCTGATTGGTTTAAAACTGTGTATTATTGAATGTGTTATGATGTAAAATACACAGAATCAGTGTATGCAAAATTTGATCATGTAACCTGTATTAGCCACAGGCATTGCCAGGTGGATTCTTGATGCTCTGTTATTTTTCTTCCATCGTTACTAAAATTTAAAATAATTCTGTAGTGAGAAATCTAAAAATATGTTGCCCATTCAAAGGGTAGAAGATATTGCCTTTGAATTTTGAGGGTACAGAATATCTGTGTCTTAAGAATGAACACTTCCTTTAAATAGACATAAATAAATTCATCACCCATTATCAATAAATATGAAAAAATTATTTTCTTTTAACATTTGAATAGAAAGAAATAGTAACTGTATTCATACCATATTCCAAATGACTCTAAACAATGTCAATTGTTCCCCTGCTCTTTCACTTTCTCTGGTTCTAGACTTTGTAAGTATATCATCATTAGCTCTTTTGGAAAGGAAGTAGGAAAGAATAAGGGAAAGGCAGTGTGGCTTTTCTTAACTAAATTATGAAAGTTTAGAATAAACATCTCTATAATCATAGAATAGATAGGGTTGGGAAGCACCTTAAGATCATCTAGTTCCAGCCCTACTGCTATAATCTACATATATAATTGTAAACATCTGCTGATCTTCATTTGCTAATTCCTAACTAAAAATCGTTCAGGCAAAAAAATATGCAAAGCTTCAAAAAGAAGTCAGAAATAAAAAACAAAGGAGAATACAAAATCTGAACTGAGTTGTGACCTTTGATTAGACTTACAGACCTGAACTGAACTGCAAATATAATATCAGTTTATTAAAATTTTACTGTGGGTGCTTCAATATCACTGAATCAGAAAACTAAGAATATTTAGCCGCAAGAGGACACAAGACTGACATATTAAAAAGATTATGTGTACAATTATTTATATTCCACAGATGATTTATTTAGTTAGGTCTCAGTGAATACGATTTTTGAGTTACTTCTGTCAAACACAGCATTTAGAGAAGCTAATAACAATATCCAGTTAATGATTTTACTCAGAAGATAATGCTTCCTTGTTTCCTATGATATTAACTAGTACTAGGGGAAAAAAAATGATTAAAACTAAAATAAAAAAGGAATTGATAAATAATTCTTAATTCAGAATGAACACAAATTTTCCAAGCAAAAATCAAAATAAAACATCAGAATAGCATATAGAGTTGATAGAACTTACTGACATTTTGTGCCTATATATTTATATAACACATTGCTTCAATATTTCATGTTAGTTCATGATGAACATCATCCAGTTCCTACTAAATCACTGATTTATTATTTTAATGAGAATTTAAACTTAATGCCTGAAAGTAAAATGCAAATGTCATTGACATGTTTCCCCCCAAATCAGGACTTTTGGTGTTGCTTAACATTATCAGTTGTAAAGCAAAAACTTTAAAATTCAACCATGTTTTATAGTTTTCTGGGGAAAAAAAAACAAACCAAAAGAAAACAAAGCCAAACAAATAAACACCCCCCTACACCAAAAAAAACCCAAACAAATCAAAAAACCCAACCAAAAAAAAAAATAAATTAAAATTTTCTGTTAAAACTGCTTAGACATTACATGACTCAGCTTTACTTTATGGATTGGATTTTCCAATCATGCCTCCTTCTACGTGCTAAAATCATAGAACATTGGATGCAATATATCTCTGCCAAAAAAAGAACCATGAAACAAAACAGAGGTATTTAATCCATGTTAATTTAAAGAAAGGTTAAGATGTGAAATGTACTAACGAATAGTGTCTGACTTGGCCAAATTTCCTGTCCCTCAGACAGCATATTTCTGCATGTATTTTTTTTTCAGTTCTATTCAAAAATGTCTCAGTGATATTTCCTAGACACTTTAAGGATCTCAGCCTCTAAGATGTGAATATCATGCTGCTTCATTTATTGTATAAGTGAAAAAAATGAAATGGTACAGAATTACAGAAATTATTCAATATTTGGAAACCCCTCCATTCATCAGAAACTAAACAACTACAATTTATTATTTTCTTTGAAAGAAATTAATTTATTAAATTCTGTATCTGCTGTCATGGGAAGCTGAATTCTGATGGAGTAGGGGTTTTGCTGCTGAAGTACTTGAAAAAGTAGGGAGAAATCTAGGACACCAAAAAAAAAAAACAAAACATCACACAAAAAAAAACCAAACCAAACCAACAAACAAAACACCAAAACACCAATATCTTCAGTGGAAACAATTACTTATAGGAATACCTTTAAGGATGTGATAGAAGCTCTGTCAAACAAACAAACAAAAAAACCCACAACCCACAACAAACTGGAAATATATTCACTGTTTGAATCCAGTAACTGAAAACAGACAAAAGAGCAATTTGACCTTCCAAACCAAAGGCTCTCCTGGGTAACTGAAAGAGGCACATCATATATTCTTTGAGAAAACATGTGAGAAATAATTCAAAAAATTTCCTCTCTGATGCTTAGAATAATTTTAAAATATTCAATATTAATGCCACAGCTAAGCTGTGAGAAGCTAGCTAGTATTGAAAGAAATAACTAAAAAGTTAGAAATTACATACAACCTTCGTCAGAGTGGTTGCCCACCTCACAGTTCCAAGCTAATCTCCACTTGCTCTATTTCCTAAATGGCACTGTTCAAAATGCCTCATAAAAGATAATACAGATTGAGTTTCTCTCCAATATATAATAGATGTAATTATCTCTTTCTTGGATAAGATTTTTCTTTTTAATTATAGCTCAACAGTGTTTATTCCCTAATTTTGTTCCCCTACCTTTGTTTGGATGTAATCTTCAGCTGCATTTATTCAAATGAAGACTGATTATTTCATGAATCAATAAATAATTTTAAAGCTGTAGTCTTGCAATTCAGACTGGCTTGTTATGATGCTCAGAATAAAAGCATTTTTGATTGTTCTTTTGTTTTCATTACAAACCTATTTTTTTCTACTAATAACTAGTATGAATTTCTTAAACTATCATTGATTTCCTAGAAGTTATGAAATTCATGTTTATTTCAATACAAGCTATCTGGATTAAACACCTGGTGTAAAAAAAAAAACAGGAGTTGAAAGAGAATATATTGAGGGATTTTTATAAATAGTATTGGTTTCTACTATTGATGAAGGAAAGCACAAATCTGTACTTTATAAAATACCATGGTAAATGGTCAGTCATTAGTAAATTTTCTGAGCAATACAATCAAAGTTTAGTGAGGAGGAAAAAAGGTATGATATAAATGCCATGCTTGCAAGACATTATTAAGAAAAGGAACAATGACTCACTCCAGTTTATTGTAAGAAACTGACTTGCAGTTTATTAAATTCAAGAGATTGTAGATTTATGCTTTAAGTATGGAAGTTCTGAAATTCTATATCAATATAATTTTTTAGTCAAAAATAACTACACTAATAAAGTCTTCCCAGTTTCTTCATATGTAGGACAAAATTAAAATTTAAAACCTTCAGTATACATACATTTGTGTAAATAAAGTTGTTGCTTATGAGTTCTGCTTCTTTAAACCAGGTGCCAGTAGGGCAAAGATAAAACCTCTCTCTAAAGCTGACAAGGTGCAGTTAATCAAAGATGTCGAAAAGAGAGGCAGGTGTGATGGACTGATATACAGACAAAAACATACCTTAGAAAAAGGAAAAATCCAGGGTCTTCAAAATTTTATATAAAATCATATCTTACATTCATTGCGTTTGTTTCAGTTTAAAAATTTCACCAGTTTTACAGGTGGAAATGCTAGTTCTGTTGCAAAATCTCATGTAATGTGAACTGCTATAAGGAGAAACTTGCACCATACCATAGATATGCAATCAACATTTCTTCAGCCTAGAACTGCAGATAATCTACACTTCACTGAGACTCAACCTCTCAGATACGCACTTGGAATATTTGCTTGATATGCCATTCTCATGCATTAGGGTTTTGTGGGAGGACACACAAGTGCATTCAACAGAATGAAATTTAAAACTCTATTGGAAAAAGTAGATTAATTATTAGTGCCAGTTTTGACCTTGCCTGGGAACAAGCTGCAGATAAGTTCTGTTTAAAGGAGAAATCTTCATCCATTTTCTCCCCATTATTTAAAAAAAAATTTCTTGTCTGAAACAATGCTCTTTGCTTGTCAAAATCACAAAGATGTCACTGAAAAATTTATTTTGGAGAATACTACAGAAAATAACTGCCTTACAAGAATTAGATAACTGATAAAACTTATTTTAAAGGAAATTTTTATGCAATTAATCAAGAAAAGCTTGCTGTTAGAAGATATCAATGGACTAGAGAAACTGCTGTAAAATTCTGTATTTAATTTCAAGTAGTTAAACTTTATCTCAAACTTTTGTCTCAAAACGATTTCTTGACAAAACAAATAGCAAAACAATATCAAGAGCCTGAAAGAACCTCATTATATATCAGAGTAGTCCGTGTAATCTAAAGAAGCAGTTAGGTCTATGACTCTTATTTTTACATAAGGGTAAATTAAACAGAGAAATTAAAATAACAACCAATTAAAAAATTTTGTTCTGAGTTATCATTCTCATAGCTGCTGAGCACTTGCTGTTGCAGTGTAACTGCAGGTGCTTCTCACACCTGAAAAGTCTGATTAAGGAACTGACCGCAAAACACATTTAAAATCAGTATCTCTCAGTCCTGGTGGCTGTTATTAGAAAAGATTGCTGGAGCTTTTGACCACAAGTTAGTATCCATAATAGTATTCCAGGTGCTATTCTATTACTTTTAGGAACACTTCTTCCTTATCATCTTTAATTTTACATGGAATGGAAAAGTATATACAGCATATTTGTTCTAGTTCTGAAATAGCTATGGAAAAATCACAGAAGCAGAGAATCATACAATGGTTCAGGTTGGAAGGGACCCTAAGGATCATCTAGTTCCAAGCCCCCATCATAGGCAGGGACACCTTCTACAAGACCAGGTTGCTCAAAGCCCCATCCAACCCAGCCTTGAACACTTCCAGGAAACAACTTATGTGGGCTACCTGTTCCAGTGTCTCACACCTCTCACACTGAAGAATCTTTTCCTAAAATCTAATCTTAATCTACCCTCTTTTGGTTTAAAACCATTCCCCCTTCTCCTATCCCTACATGCCCTTCTAAAAAGTCCTTCTCCAGATTTCTTGCAGGCCCCCTTTAGGTACTGGAAGACTGCTCTATGCTCTAAGGTCTCCCCTAAGCCTTCTCTTCTTCAGGCTCAACAACCCCAGCTCTCTCAGCCTGTCTTCATAGGTGTCGTGGTTTAAGTGCAGTCAGTAACCCACGCAGCCTACTCACTCACTCCCCACCTTTCTTGCTCCCCTCTGCTCCTGGAGGGATGGGGAAGAGAATCAAAAGATTGTAACTCGCACAGGTTGAGATAAGAACAGTCCAGTAACTAAAATATAACACAAAACTACTACTGCTACCACCAATAATAATAATGATAAGGGAAGTAACAAGGGAAGAGAATACAACACCACCCATCGATACCCAGTCCGACCAAGCAGTGAACTAGCCCTTCTGGGTAACTCTCAGTTACATCCTGGGCATGACATGCTGTGCTATGGAATACCTCTTTGGCTAGTTTGAGTCAGGTGTCCTGTCTCTGCTTCCTCCCGGCTTCCCCTCCTCCCTGGCAGAGCATGACACTCACAAAGTCCTTGGTCAGACTAAACATCAGTATTATCAGCTCTGTTCCCAGTCAAAAACACAGCACTGCACCAGCTAGTAAGAAGGAGAAAAAATTACTGCTAAACCCAGGACAATCCGACTTACTTTCTTCTTCTCCCTACTGCCTACCACACTACACAGGAATATGGAAGATCCATTCATTACATTACAACACCATAGAGTATAACTGTCCTCATTCTACCAGCATCTGGTCCAGATTTAGATCCTTAGCCATGAGCATCCCTGCCTCAGATCTCTTTTGAATCACAACACAAATGTTTATCAATGGTACTGCTATTACTATATCACTTCCAATTACTTCTAAATACAACCCTGTCCCCATCCCTGTTCCCTACCTTAAGTACACAGCTCTCATCCAGATACCTAGACCAAGTAGTTCATGTGTCAGAGCCATGCCTGGAGTTTGGCAGGCTTGTCACAATAAGTAATTCTCACAGGTTCATTTTGGAGCTGATTTATCTGCATAAGGGAAGATAAGAAAATTTTGTATCTACTGTCCACTGGCACACTCCTTCATCCCAGTTTCACATGGGCTGTATCCTAAATTACCTTAGATATTTTCTCCATCCATAACTATTTTATTTCCAAAAGGGGAATGAAACTTTAGCATATGGCTTCAAGAAAATGCAGGCTGAATAAAGGGAAATTTCATTACTTTAAAGTTAAAATGAACCATTATGAGGATTTAGCCTATTTTGAAACACAGAAATTCAAATTTACACAATAATTCACTCATTAAGCTGATAACTTTATCATTCATCTTATTACACAGTGACAAATCAAACAAAAAATTATCCCATTTAGGGTGGTACAACACATACACACACACGCACACAAAAAGGCATTTAAACCAGCTCGTGATACCACTACCAGTCAGTGAACATACAAGTCAGAGTGTGGGAAAGGGTGTCAGTTTCTAGGCAGACTGACTAATATGTTTGATGGAAAACATTATGCTATTGTGTTTACTTAAATGGCAATAATCTAACAGGAAAGAAAATGATGGCATGGCAAGGGACTGGGAAGAGGGAAAAAAGTGGAGACATTATAGAAGAGGAAATAAGAAAACTGAGACTACTGGCATATGAGCATTGGATAGCAGGCTGCGCAAAATATTCAGGAGATTATCTAAACATTCTTCATTTTGGCAACTTCCACATTCATTCCTCCTGCCTGCAGTCCTGGATTGTATCTCCCTGTGTAGACCTCAATGTTTCATTGTAAAGGCTTAGATCCCTAAAGTATTTTATGGAAGAACCCTTTCCTGAGTGCAGTGTGCGTGTGTGCAGACCCTGCTGGATATCTTTACCCTGTCTCTGTTGGTACTACCCTCTGTGGTAGATGAACTTATACCACATCTCTGGCTGGTGGAATCTGAAAAGAAGTGAAAGAGGTGGGGGAAAGAGACATAGTCTGAACATCATGCTGCTTGTCTCTGCTTCTGCTTCTATGGAAGTCAAATCTGCCGATTTCATTGTTTGAGAGGTGATAAATACTGTGCCATTGCGAGGGTGCAATTACTCTTACTAATCATAACAACATCAATAAGTAGTAGGTTTATTTTACCAGACTATTTTTCATAAAACGATTTATAAATTATTAAGCAACTATTCCACTTTCCTCTAATTTTTGTATTTCCTTCACACATACCAATTATACTACCTTGTAAGGAAATAATGCTTGAGAATCAGAGTCATTCATCATTTTGTTTTCCAAGTTTTCTGTTTTTTTTTAATGATATCTCAGAATTCATGAAAATGTGCTTAAAGGGTCAAACAGTTCTTAACATACTTTTTCAAAAAGCACAGATATTACTTATACGACTTGGATGAAATGCTCCCCAAATGATCTTGAAATAAAGGACTTTTAATTGCAAGTTTGACATGCTCCATAGCTTAATCTGAAACATTTAGCACTTCTTTTTTTTTTTTATAATCTTCTGTAAAATGATAGATAATTTTGTGTTTCAAATCTAGCAACAGATTTATAACACTGATACGATTTCTTTAACTTCCAGAGTGTGAGTAAAACACATTTTAGGCTCTAAACCCACCTGGACATCAATTTTCCACATCTGTCTTTGGCCAGTCTTATCACCTGTTTTTCTTCTGTACATGTCAATTTAGATTTATAATATTTGTGCATCCCTTCCCTATTTTATAAGAACTTCTTTTTTTTAATTTATTTTTTCTCTTTCATAAACAGTTCTTTTTAGGCACCCATAATTTCTCTATAAAATAACTGAGAAGCAACATAGGAGGCTCTTTAGGCTTTGGGAAGTTCTTTTCAGATCTGTACACAGAATGTACATTCCATTCAATCTAAATAGCGGAGATGAACTAAAATTGACAGTCCAACACAGGTATTTTTTTTCTCTAAAAATTGTAATTAATTAGAAGAGTGAATTAAGGGTAGTTAAAGAAAATAAAAGATATGCACATTTAATTCTAGGTCAGCATGAACTTGTCTTTGTCCTAGCTATATAATATTGAATTCTGATACTGCCCATATGATCTGAATTTTTACCTTCTTGTAATGGCATAAAACTCTTTTCTTATTTAGAGTAATAATAAGTGTCCTGTCTGTTTCCTCCCGGCTTCCCCTCCTCCCTGGCAGAGCATGGCACTCACAAAGTCCTTGGTCAGACTAAACATCTGAGCAGTAACTAAAACCATCGGTGTTATCAGCGATGTTCCCAGGCTCAAAGTCAAAAACACAGCGCTGCACCAGCTACTAAGGAGGAGAAAAATGACTGCTACTGCTGAACCCAGGACACAGTATAATAAAAATAGTAAAAGATAATCTGCTATTAAAAAATAAAGCTCTGAATCTCTTACTGAGAGAAGTATGTTCCTAGAATGCATTTGTAATGTTTAGTAGGTTCATAAGTTATATTTTGTACTCAGAACAACTTTCTTTTTGGCGTGGCAGTGGTGTTGTTTTTCTCAGTTAAATCTTTTTTACTGTTAAGGAGTATAAAATATCGAACTTTCCAGAACACCCATGACACAGAAGTTAAATGAATTATAACAATAAAAAGAAATTTCATTTCTCTTTGTCAGGAAATCTTCAGCAGACACCGATGCTCTGTTAAAACTCTTATAACTGCTTTTATTTCATTAGTATGTTAATTGAAGCTTCTTTTATAAGTTTCTGTTTTTCAGGTCTGTTTTACTTTTGAGCATGATTCCTACAAATTTTATTCAAGCATGAGGTGGAAACATCGCTGACAATTTTCTTCTGTGATTTCCTGCACTTTTTAACCAGTAGATTAGAATTCCACAGTTGCTCTAATGGAAACAAATGCAGTAGTTTACAAAATCTATTTCAAATATTTGTTCAGCACTGAAATCAGGTACAATGTTTCTGAAGGAAAGCAAAGACTAGAACTGTTCTTTTATTCTTTGTATTACTTTTTCAAAGGTAGACAATCAAAAGATGCATTTTTGCTTGAAATGAAATAGGAAAAACAATCAGCAACAATGCAATAGCACACATTTTTTTTAATTCCTTAATTAAGATTAAGGAATCATCAGTAAGCTTTGTGAGCTGAGTCAAAAGTAAGACTGGTCTCTAAAATAAGGAATCCCATTGGTAGCAGTCAGAGAATTATGATCTTGCTCCACAGTTGTGAGTTTTTTGGTTTGGCTTTGTTTTGTGTTGTTTTTTTTTCTTTTTTTGTTTTGTTTTGTTTGGTTGGGGTCTTTTTGTTTGGTTGGTTTGGGTTTGGTTTTTTTTTTTTTCAGTTTTAATTTTCCCACACCTTATCTTAAAAAGCACTTATGAATGTTTTGGAAATTAACAGGGTTAATCAAAGCTTATCAAAGAAAACAAAATTCCAGTGGTTTAGGTGATCCTGGACTGAGGACAAGACTGAGAGGGGAGTTACTTTCAAGGTCTTTTTCAGGTCTATTTCCTACCTGAAGTTGAGATACTATATAAATGTAGTTAACTATAGAAAAACAGCACAGCAAGAAATTGTATTTTTATATAGAACATTAAAGATATAAATACATATTTTTTAGGGAACTGAAAATATGGCTTTGTTGTCTAAAACACACAAAACACATAATGGACTGTCAGTTGCTTGGCAACAATATGTTTGCTGTTTTGTTGAATTTCATCTTTCATATTGATGTATTAATTTAAAAAAAAATCAGACTGTAAGACAATTTTAGATCATACTTGAATGCTTTAACTGTAAAAAAACCACACTGTTAATATTATTGGAAATTTGGCAAGAACTGTTATTAAATCAGAAGACAAAAAGGTGATACATAATATTATTTAGGTACCATTAGTACTGTTTCTATTTTTAATTGTTTATAAACTATTATATCCTTAAAAATGGAAGAGGAGTCTGTTGCCATTCTGTACTTGATTAGAAGCACTGCAGGAGGGAAAATACTGCAAAACTGAACAGTTATTCCTCTACATACATATTTGAAATCTGCAGTTTTGCCCAATGTATGAGATAGCCCCGAATCCAAGCTAATTGTATTTATTTTGCTTGTACTGTATGTTATGTATTTATGAGTTTTGCCATTGCTTTTAACAGGCCATAGGTGTATTGAGTTTGCAGGGCCTCAGGATGAAGACTTGCCAGGCTTGCTCTGTCTGAACTTGTCTTGATGTGCCCAGTGATTTTTTTTACTTGACTCCAGAGAGGCTGGGTAAGGGTTACTATTACACCAGGTAAAGGGATAGATATCATATACTGTGTGTATAATGATTTCAGCTGCATCAAAATAAAGCAAAGGTGATTCTGAAAGAATTTGCCTCCATACCACTACTTTGCCTCTATCATGTCTCTGCATGTTTCTTGCTGGGTAATAGCAGAGCATCCATTGCCTCTTTCTCTATAGTTTCTTTGTTTTGGATTTATTTTTTTTCCTCAAGTATTTAAAAAAGTTTGTTTGTTTTTTTTTTGTTTTGCATGAAAAAAGAAGAAAAAATATGTTGACAGCTATGTTTTCTCCTTTTCAACCGTGAAACTGAATTAGTCAGTTTAATACCTGTAATTCCAATAATTCTAGAATGTCTGGTTTGCTAGCACATGCTTATCATGAAAAAATGATATGCATAAAGGCAGAACATTAGTTAATTGAATCAGTAACTATTTTTTTTGTTAGGAAAATTGCACAATTTTTCAATATCTAGGCATTGTGTGAAATCTGGTTTTAGTAAGCACCAAAGGTCCATTATCTAGTCCAAAAATTTTTAAAGAGAAAACATATGAAGAAACCAACAACAAATACACATCACAGAGGTTCATGAGAAATAAATTTTAAAAAGCAGTTGTAGGTATAGGAAAATCTACTTCGATAAATATCTGTGGTATATAATAGGCAAAAATCAAAGATTGTGTTAAAACTTATTTTGGCTTCTCAAACGTGAACCGGGAATAAGGCTTTCTTGTCTGAATGTACTCTTTTTTTTCCTTTCATCTTTAGTGACAGGCAATCTGAAAAGCATGAAGGGTATAGAAGTCCAGTACATGTAACTGAGTTACATAACATTTAGGCATAACGGAAAAACAAAACAAAACAAAAAAACAAACCAAACCACCACCACCACAAAAAAAAAAAAACAGAAACAAAAAAAAAAGCCCCACAAAAATAAATGGGAAGATGGACTTAAACTTGACATAAAGATCATCAAGAGGTTTGGGAGCATTATGTTTTTCAACAGTATTTATTCATCCATCCATAACAAACTTACAGCTTGACTATTTGATACTGAAAGCTCCAGTGTCCCTATTCCTCTGTATCTAAATATTACACTTGTGTACTATAAATACATACAAAATGAATTGATACACTATGAACTGACATATAAGTAATTGTGTTTATTTTTCTTTGTGTTAGTAAAGAACATTGCACAGATTGTTTGTAAAGACTAATTAGTAAAATATGACAGTGTGACCTCTTGTGTAACAATTCATACTTGTGTGATTTTTTTTTGTTATTATGAAAGTTTTGATTCTAAATCAAGATTTCCTGAAGTTTTTTTCTGTTTTAAAATAACTTGTTCTCTTTAGCATGTAGTGTCTGATATAGCCCAGGCAAATGAGTTTTTAACCAGCAAAATCTTTCATACTCACAAGTTATATCTGAAGTGAAATAAATTATATCTGGATAGCTAGGGTTTGTTTGCTCATATGCTTGCTGGACTTAACCTGTTTTGGAATAAATGTTCTGTTTCATACAGGAAAAGTTGTTACAAATATTGTTTTTATTTTGCTGGCATTAATTATTTTGCCTCAGTAATTAATCACCTTTTTAAAAAACAAGTAAACTCTGAATAAGATTTCTTTAAATGTATAAACTTCATATAAGCACATCTGTTTGCTTCCAGATTAACTTTTTCAAGCTTGACACCTTGATCACTTTCCTTGATCCATTTCCTTTTAACTTCCTCTGTGAGAATATTTGACCAAATGTCATTTTCTGTTTAAACATAGGTGCATTACCAGATTCTTTGATCTGCCACAATGTGACAAATTTTTATTTACAGGGCTGACAGAAAAAAAAAATAAATATCAGAACATATGTTACTTGTGCCACAATTTTGTTTTAGAAAATTAAAGACATCTTGGAATATTAAGAGAGGAGCAGATCCAGTGTAAACAACTGAGTATCAGGATTTAGATGAATATCATGTTTCCAAAAAGACTGGATTATTGATATCACTCTGTGATACAGGAGTGATGCAGAAATGCTCTTGCAGTCTTATAAATATGCTAAGGCTTAGTTAATTATCTTAGCACCTGCAAATGCCATAGGGAGCTGCAAAAGGTTTTTAAGTGGAATGTGTCTTGGAAAAAAAGTCTGACCAAAAATATTTTTCATCAGAAGCCACGACAATGTGCACTGACATAAGAGACCTGCATTAAATGACTAGGGGCTTTAAGAGTAACTCAAATTTAGTGTAAGAGCCAGAAGACATTGCGAATTAAGACAAAGATCTGATGCAAGTACCAGCAAGGGGCTTCTTTCAGTAATGTGGCAGCATATTGAGAGTTTTTTTAAAAGTTTGCATTGCATGTTAGAAAAGCACTATACCTTGGTTTACAGTTTTATCATTTTTCCAACTGAAATCATGTTGCACATAGAGTACATCTCAGGGAAAACTTTAATAACACATAATTCAGAAACAAATGGTTCTTCACCTTACGGAGTCATTTATGTCAAGTACGAGTAAAGCTCTTTAGCATCTGTTTAATGCCAAGCACGTAAGCAGGCCACTTGGCAAAATATGTTTAGAATCTTTACTAGATTGTATAAAATTACTGTAAAATGTAACCTATATTGCTAGCTAAATAGGACATAGTCATATAAAAAACCAATACCTTCATTATTAAATGAGATAAAACTGTAGTCATATCACATTACCTGAGTATTTGTATGACCAGTTGGAGAAAAGACATCTCTGTCTGAGAACCATTTCAGTTGAATAAAATACCAATTTCCTACGCCAACTAGGTCAACTATGGGCCAAACTTTCCCAGTTAAAAAATGGTACTCCTCTGACCATATACACTTACATGAAGTTTAACCATTAGATTCATGATTTCTTGGTGTCAACAAAACTGCATGGGTTGGCACGAAAATTACAGATTTTTTCAACCGATTCTATTATGTGTTCAGAACACTTTATGGTTGGACTTCAGCCTCACAGTTACAAATGTGAAGTAGGCAGAAACAAAATTATACTCTTCAAAAGCTGAGATGTGGAAGGATTTAAAATTCTAGACTCCCACTTTTTTTTGTAAGCAGAGAGACCTGTAAGCATCTATATTCTGTGCTGTGCACATTTAGAACTGACATACTGCTGACTATTTGAATGTTTAAAGTATGCTGCTAGTCATGGAATTGTCAATATATGACACTTCTGCTTCAGTATCTTCTATCTGGATAAATATCCCATCTAGTAAAGCACTATATAATACATGGGCACTGGAACTCCATCATGGTTTGAAAACCAATTGAGAACAGAGAACTAGTGAGGCGGTCCTGATTTAGGGATGAAGGCTCACTTACGGGGCTTGAACTGAGAGGTAATGAAGAGTGTTCTTTACATAGGAAATTATTATTTTGGACTGAAGCAGGTAACCTTTCCTGTACTGTACTATATTGTGAGCTTCAATTTCTATTCCAAAGATTACACATCTAAAATTTAGGCATTATGCTATCAAAATTGTAGGCCTACCAGTGTCTTATATATTGCAATGAATTCTTACCTATGTGCAAGCCTAAGATTGTGGACTGGCTCTAGCAGGTAAAGACCTACTGAGACGGCAATAAAGACCATGCATAGATTGCCACAGCAGAATATGGACAGTGGAATTTTGTATAATACTTTGACTTCCAGATGTCTTGTTGACCATTTATTCAGTGCAGGATCTCCCTGTGATATTTTCTATATTTTCAGTAACTTTTTAATGATTTCTCTTCCATTCATTTGCCTATTCTTATCATAAACCTAGGTTGAATTCTAAATCTTGTTTCCTAAAAATCAGTGTCCTGGGTTCAGCAGTAGCAGTCATTTTTCTCCTTAGCAGCTGGTGCAGTGCTGTGTTTTTGACTCTCAGCCTGGGAACAGCGCTGATAACACTGATGCTTTCAGTTGTTGCTAAGTAATGTTTACTCTGACCGAGGACTTCTGGAGTCTCATGCTCTGCCAGGGAGGAGGGGAAGTCAGGAGGAAACAGACAGGACACCTGACCCAAACTAGCCAAAGGGGTATACTATAGCACAGCACGTTGCGCCCAGTATATAAACGGGGGGCAGTTACCCGGAAGGGTGAGATCACTGCTTGGGTTGGGCTGGGTATCGGTTGGCAGGTGGTAAGCCGTTGTATTCTCTTCCCTTGATATTTCCCTTACCATTATTATTATTGGTGATAGCAGTAGTGGTTTGTGTTATACTTTAGTTACTGGACTGTTCTTATCTCAACCCGTGGGAGTTGCATTCTTTTGATTCTCCTCCTCATCCCTCCGGGAGCAGGGGGAGGAAAAGGGGGCGGGGGGGTGAGCTGTGTGGTTCCGGGTTGCCAGCTGGGCTTAAACCATGACAATCAGCTATGTCTAATAAACGCTATCCCCTTTTTAGTTCCTAATTTTCAACTGGTTCTTTTCACTAACTTCTTAAAAATAGGTTCTGTTGTTTGCTTTAGCCTTAGCAATAAATAAGTGAACATAGTCTTAAATAAGATTTGTTCTGGTTCATAAACCAGATTGATGCACACATGACTCTGTTTCAGCTCTCCACAGTTTAGTTCCTATCCTCAAACTAGTATTCTAGCATGCTAAAATAGACTTTTGGTTCAGGGTAGGACACCTTGATAGCAGATTTTTCAGATCAGATTTAGTTCTCCTTTGCTCTGGGTAGAGGAATTTAAAACTTTTGCATGTCTCTTAAGAAGTTTATCGCAAAACTCAAAGAACTGAGAAAAAATGAAAGAAAAGATGAAGATCTCTAATAGCTTATAGCATAGATTTTTCATTATTCATGGAGGTCTGACCACTGCTGTAGCATGACCATTTATTCAGTCCATTCACACACACATACCTTACACCTCACTAACCATTCTATTTACCCCATCTGGGCACTTCTTGCCACCATGTATTCTAGCAACAAAAAAAGGTAACCATTCCAAGACATGGCCTTTGGTACTTTAGAATCTTGTCAGACTACTTTGACTGCTGTTTCTTATGAAATATGTCTCTTAGGAATCATTCTGATGACACTCTTTTCACTAGAGCTGTCAAGCTGCTATTGCTTAGTAAGATCAAAAGTGGCCATTATCATTATTTTCTTTTTTAAAAAACTGTTAGGTTCATATAATCTGCAATTTCTGTGTGATATCAGCTAGAAAAATATTAAAATTCATAAAGGATTGCTAAGTCATTTTTTGAATAAATTAAGGTCAACTGTGTTTCCATAAATTATGATGCATTATTTATTTTATACATTTGTGAAATTTACTTTGAATAATTTATTCCTCTCATAGTATTTTCCATATTTAGTATTTCATTAAGTATAAACCAATATGTACATTTATGCCGCAGAAAATATATAGACTCAGTCAGAGATCAATATGATCAGACAAAAGCTGTTTATTACAAAGCCTTAACCCCTTAAATACTGTTTCTTACATGTATTTACAGTGATTTGGCATATTATGATTGGATACATGCCTTGAAGACCCTTTGCAACTAGCATATAATTGATTAAGCACAGGTGTGGGAACTTGGCCTCGAAAGCTTGCCAACAGCCCACAGTTCTCATTACCTCAGTGAATTCCATCTTCTTCTTATCTTGCTTGCTTAAGCTTCCTTGGGCCTCTCACGGCCTTGCTGTATCTTTCAGGATTTTCAGTTTATGTACCAATTATCCATTCTCCTGTGAGAACACTGTCTCCACACATTTATATCTGAAATAGGAGCTGAGCTTTTTTACACAGGACTATTTTGAATGCTACCTGCATGCATAATAGCAAGGAATAAAGTTTCATTAAAATGTTGAACATGTGGCTAAATTAGAAATGCTCTTCTTATAAAGGGAAGTATCCTGAGGAAAATATTTTCAGTTTAAGTTCTACCTATACAAGGTTGGATCCTGGAGCTCATATTCACGACTATGTTCCAAGTGTCTCAGCCTTTCATGATAACTAAAAATCTTTCCACATATGTAAAAATGCTATCTTCTTCCTTTCTATCTTTAGTATGTTATTCTCTTTAATGTGTACTTATTTTCAGCGACCAAGACCCTGCTCTGTCATCTTTTTAGCATAAAGCCTAAATCCTCTTATTAGAAAAGGTAAAATTTATTTGCTTGGACACAAAGCATAATTCAAAGCATTGACAAATCATTTTCCTAAAAAGTGATTAGGCTGCCTGCAACAACTTCCAGGAATATAATAGAAAGGTATGAAAAGTATTAAAATAGCCACACTTATATCCCAGTGCTGTTATCTTTTTCCTAATGTTCACAAGAGCATATCCAGCTACACAGATCTGGAATTGTATCTAGGTACAACATGTATCCAGAGTATTCTAGAACATTTCCCTTTCAGTATTGTTATATTCAGGGAGTCATAGTGCAGTCATTCATGCTAACATGGGGGCTTTTCAAGCCACAGGTACAAGGTCTCATGGAGTGGGCATGGCTTGCCCAAGATCATTAACTCCCTGAATAAAAGCTCTTCTGTAATACTGAGGATATGGTGAAGCTGTTTAACAGAACAAGGAGTAAGGACCATCAAAAAGCTATAGGGGAAATTTCGCAGGATGGCTACGATGCAAATTATACAGACACTAATATAAATGATTAGTGCTTCTTTGAGCTTCTTTGACAGACTATAAGCTAACACAGAAATTTTAGATCATGATTTCAATAGTCTGATTGTTTATAGTTTTGATCTGGTACCCTTGGTACTCTTAAGCCAATAAGCCTGTTAGAGTCTCTTATTAAACTACAGCCAGAGCACATTTGTTCAAGAACTTTATCTCACCTAGAGTTAGCCTATTATACTTGCAATTTCTAGTTATTAGAATTTCCCATTGATAGCATAATCTCCAGTTTCCCTTGCTCAAAACAATTTGAAAGTCCTTTACTTTAAAACTTTATGACATATTAAATCTGGAACTTTGTTTTGTCTTTACTTCTATGACTGTTTCTTCTGCATCTTTTTTTTGTCTCTAAAAGCTGGGAGGAGGAGTAAGAGAAGAACAGAAAGACACAACAGTCTTCTAACACCTATAAAGCTCACAAATCAGAATATAATTAATACTAGCTTTCCTGGAACCTGAATACACACATACTAAAATGGTGTAACTAACAAATGTGTAAGTATTCTGTAACATTGTGATAGAATAATCAGACACAAATTTCCTAAACTATGTAATGTGATCACCAAAGGAGAGAAACAAAAATCTGTTTTCAGCTCAGCTCTTTCTGTTGAGGCAAAACAGTTGTCTCGTGCAATTTATTCTGCACTGCAAAAATAGCAAAGGTCAGAATCAGGATTAAAATACAGCAGTGTTTATATACTCTTTTTTTTTTTTTTTTGTATCCAAAGATATGGTTTGTTTTCCTTATGCCATATACTGACTCCAGCAAAGTTTTTCAGTCTTTCACAATATCTCCTTTAAAATAGTTTGCATTAGTGAACTGGTGGTGTCTGAAACTATATGGGATTCTACAAAAGTGCTAATTAAAACTAATCTTTCCATGAATAATTAATATTTACCCTGAATTTTACACAGTGCCAGGGAGATACAAAACCAGCATCTGTGGTTAAAACAAGTTATACCTTCTAACCTTTTAAATTATAAATTGTCATAGCTTGCTGTAAGACTGTGATAAAATTTATTTTGAAACAAAAAATATGAAATGCAAATCATTAGGCTTTAAAACTTATAAATAAGAATGCAGGTAATAAACAAGTTTAATTTAGTCCAAGAGTGTTTAAAAATATCTATAATAAAAATATTATATTTATTAAGAATTCTCCCAAAGTCGATGTGATTGAATATGTCTTTGTGTACAATAAGAAAAGAAGATCAATGAGAAATATCAGCTGCATCTCAGTAACATTGGCAACATTGACCAGTTTTCTGCTACCAGTATTAAGGTAACCCTTGATAGAGCTTTGTCTCCCGAATGTCTACCAAACACAGTTTTCATAAGCTAAAATAAAGTTATTTGATTTATCTTCAGCTGATGGTCACAGAATCATATAATCATAGAATAGTCTGGGTTGGAAGCAACTTCAAAGGTCATCTAGTCCAACCCCCCACAATGAGCAGGGACATCTTCAACTCAGGTTGCCCAGAATTACATCCAGCCTGACCTTGAATCTCTCTGGGGGGGCACATCCACCACCTCTGGGCAACCTGAACATATTGTTTTAAATAAATGTGATTGAGTTTCTTCATATACACAATATAAAGATACCTGATTTCTATATTATGTTATGATATTTTTATTTATTATATTATGATCTTTGTATTACATTATGAACCACAAGTTATTATTAGATATAACTGACAAATGGTAAAATGAATGTAAAATATTGCATTTCTACTTTCATATTAAGTAATAGCCCTATGATCTTTCCCATGCTGTGAGCAAATTTATAAAGAGAAGTCTCTCAGCTGAACATGAATGAGTTTATTGCTTTGAAGTCATCCAGATTTTCAAAGATTAGATAAGAGCAAGTTATGGAAATGAGTGGGTCATCACCCAGCTACAAAATCAATTATTTTTATGACTGTTATATTTCAGCTTCAGAATTAAACTTTATTTTCAGTTCCTTACTTTATAATAGATGTTGCGGTTGCTAAGAAAGAAAATTTTCTTCATTCACTTCCAGCTGATAGTGTATCTATCCACATTTCTTCAGCAGTTATGTAGGCTGTTTTTTACAAGTTGAAATGAAAGGGGACACAAAGTATATGATGTAAATAGAAGAAGATTGTTTTTCTATATATGTACACCTCAGGTAATAACTGCTATAATATATAAAAACTAATGCTGTAATAACTCCCTCTTAGAAGGCAATTTTGGACTAATAAAGTGATGCTTCTATATGTAAGCATTCCTGGAACCTGAATTTCTGAGAATTTCTGGTTCCCCAACTCTTCACAGTGTTATCTAGAGCACTTCTTTCTCTTCTTGTAATGCCACTTTTGAATGAAAACATCAGTAACATTATTTCAGTGCCAAAACTCTGACCATAACTGTAATCATTTTACTCTTTCTTGCATTAAAATAAATTATAAACAGCTATTTCTTGAGTCTCTTAAAAAGACAAAAGGTTAGGTTTTCAAAATGGTTAGCTGTCTTATACTTAGCAACTTTTGCAAGGCTGATTTTTAGTCAGTAAATGTATTCATATGACTTTTTTCTATATATAATTTATAAAATAGCACAATAACACAGCTCTAAATGAATCTTCAGTCTAAAATTGTCAAGTTGATGAACAGGAGTTCCGAAGACCCAACACTGATATCTTTGTGACTATCTATGTTTGTGCTTTTGTATGGCAGATATTGTAGAGACTGAAGATAAAAGATCAAAAGGTGTAGTTTGTCATAACTCCATCAACTTGATGTGCAAGGACCACTTGCACAATGCTATAAATATATTTAATATAAGAAAAAATTTACACTGTATAACAGTGCTGAAGTGATATAAGTACAAACTTCATTGTAATGCTGAGAGTCCTTGCTTGTAATAAGTTTTGGATGTCCATGACCTGCTGGTATTTCACTCAACAACCTTAACAAATTAAGGTAGGACCTAATTTTCCTACCATGTGCTTATTAATCTGTCTATTTAATAAGTTTTTCTATTCGTAGTTTTGCTTTCTATAAAGGATAAATTAGCCATTTGTTTTCTGTTGTGCATTTTTAATGTGCCGTCTTGATGTCTGGATTTTTGTAAGCACTATAAGTGTCATTGTTTGCATGAAGACTTAATCATTCTTTTATTTCTATTATAATGACAGCTATTTTTACCAAGCAATATTTTCTCACCAAGAATTCTACTTAGAAATAAAATAAAGTTTGAATTTTAGCAATCTACAGTTTGTGCTAAGATTAACTTTACATGAAAAAATATTGTTATATGGCATTGTAGCTTCTTGGTTTTAATAAAAATCACATGATTTTACACAGGTAGTAGCTTCCTTAAAAATACATGAACTGTGTTATCTATTTTTGTGGGGAAAAATGTGATAAATAGAAATGTTTCTATTTTAGGTGAAATTACTTATTATATATATATGACTTCTAATTTTCTGTCCATCTAGACATTAACTCACTCTCAACATAGACAAACCTTGCACCATGTATTGGACATTTTTAATAATTAAAAATTTCTGTGAAGAACCAACCCTAGCCTTTCCACCTTATTCCTTTATGCAAATTTTAATTCCCATATAGTCACTTGCTTTCAATATATTTGAGCTTTAATGTCTTTAATGGTGTAGAGATTCAAGTTGGTTTGAGGGTTTCTGTTTGATTGTTTACCAGAAACCTTGCTTCTTCCATTTATTAGATTTCAACATAACAGTGTTATTTCATGCTTTATATAGTCCCTTGATCATCCTTAAGAAAATTATTAAGAAAATAGTTTTAAGTATTATGAATAGTGGGACTCTAGTGCTAAAAATTCTTTACCTCTATCAGTACTGTTACAACAAAAAAAAAGAAGAAAAAACAAACCACCAAACATAAAACCAATAAAAAAACACACACCCCCAAAAAAAATCCCCAAACAAATGCAAAAAAAAAAAAAGACAAACTTCAATATAGAAATGTTACTATTTATGCCATGATTTAACTCTTTGTAACAATTCAATTACATACTTGAATTATTCTTTTTTCTTTGTGGCTGTCATTCGTTAACCTTTTGTGCTCATGTAGGCAATGTCTTAACTGTATGAAACCTTCTTAATGTTGTTATAAAACATTCATGTAATATATATCAATTACATACAGCTTAAAAAGGCAAATTTTCCATGTTGTTACAATATTATTTCTACATAGATTCATGATCCTATTACCAGGCACTAATTACACATTTATTTAAGAAATTAACTCTGAAAATGGCTTTCTTGTCAGACATACAAGACCTGAAAGTCATTTGGTTAATAAAGAACAGGAAGTGCTTACTAACCAGGGAAGGTATTGTTCTGGCAGTATCACTAATTACCCTGACAGGCTTCTAAATTAAGATTCTGCACCCAGAAGTTTTGCTGGCTTTCCTCTTTCTCCATCCTCAGAAAACCCCCTTAGTTTTTTCATGTTTTTGTTTCCTGGCAGTATGATTTATAATGGAATCATAGAAAGGTTTGGGGGAAGGGACCTTTAAAGTTCATTTAGTCCAAACTCCCTGACATGGAAGAGGACATTATTGTGCTATGTCATTGATCAAACACAGTGCATCTTGCTTCTCATGCAAATAAAGAGTCCCACTATTCAAATTTGGGTATTCTTCTTCTTTGATGTAGCACTACATATATCAACTATATTAAAAAATTGCTGCAAGAATTATGTTCCATGAAGACAGACCTAATGCCTTAAAGAATGTGTAGGACAGAATAAATATTACTATTCTCAAAACTGGATGAAAAGCAATTAAATTTTATGGTGTTAGCTTGTAGATGTAGCACAAATGAAATTGATGGACTAAGTATGAGCTTAAATACATAAAAGATCAAGATCTAACTCTGTTTTACCATCTGCCAACTTTTATTCAAGTTAAGTACTTGTTATTCAAGTGTCAAGGGTCAATTAGTCAACTGATATTCAAGTCAAATGTTGCTATTCTATTCTGCAAAAGTAGCAATAAATAAATAGAAAAAAAAAAGTGAATTCTTACAATTTATTGCCTTATGAACGGTTTTGGTTTGGTCTTATTTTGGTTTTGGGTTTTCTTTAATTAATAAAAAAAAAGGGCAGTGATGTGGAAAACAGAAATTTTGATACCCCAAGGGTACTAACATTTGGCTATATACAAAGCTATAATTGTATCATAAAACATCCTGTTACTTGAACATTATTAGATTTTTCTCTATAGTCTTAATCTCAGGCCAAGGATTTTTGTAGACTGCAGAAGATAGATATTCTTTTGTTTAAATTCTAGATTAGATCACCTATACTTTACACTAGTGCTATAAATTAAATAATTATAGGGCATATTTTGGTTAAGGCCACAATACTGGGTAAACAAATAGATGCAAGTGATTTATAGATGTCTACCTCCAGCAGGCTTGCTGAAAATGGAAATCCTGATTTTAATTTCTTGTCTATCATGTATTCTATCATGTGAAGGGAAAACAAGCTATTAACAGATCAAAAACTAGGATACATATATTGCATGTGAATAGAGAAATGCAAACAGTGATATTGGACAACCTGTGGTAGTTACTAATTCTACTACCCTTTATAAGCACTTAATATCTAGTAGTATTAATGTCTTAATCTGTAGGAAGGAATAATACAGATTAAGTAGAATCAATTAAGATTTTTGTTTGGGGTTTTGTTTGTCTATTTTTTAATGTGTATGTTAAAAGAAAACTTTTTTTTTTTTACTATTGCCCTGAATAGCATTTTTTTGTTGGCAAAGTATTAGAAAACTTTACCTACTTAATCAACAACTCTTCACAATGCATGTGTAAATTGCTGAGGCGAGTAGCTCGAGAGAGGACGCCTTCAACACTGGAGCAGGGGGAGATCAGCATCCAGGAGCCTCAACTCAGAGCGGCGAGAGCCACCGAGGGAGCCTTGAGTCCTTAACAGGACCTGCCCGGGAGCCGGCAGCTCAGCTGACGCCAGCAGGGACTCACAGGGGACAGAGCCTGAAGCAGTGGCACCAGCCCTCAGTGGGTAAAAACCTGCCCCAGGGAGCGTGAGCGATGGGGATTGTGACGAGGCAGTTTGCGCGGGATGGTGAGCGGGATGGTGAGCGGGATGGTGAGCGGGATGGTGAGCGGGATGGTGAGCGGGATGGTGAGCGGGATGGTGAGCACTCGCCTTATGAGCAGGGCCCGGTCCGGGAGCTCTGCTCTGGCTGCCCCGGCGGTAGCCAGCGTAGGCACCCAGACAGAGCCGGTGAGAGGGGAGGCTGCAGTGCAGAGCTCGGGGTATAGAGAGTGCCTGCACTGGTCTGGTGAGGGGAGGGTGCGCAATGGGCAGGGCTGCACTCGGTGCTCCCTGGTGGAGGGCCTCCTGCAGCAGGTGGCTGAGCTGCGGAATGCTGTTAATAGGCTGCGAGATGTCAGGGAAGCTGAGAGGAAGCAGGAATGCTTGCTCCCGGCCCAAACTGTGCAGGGGCCTCGACCTTCACCTCTACCTCGTGAAAGAAAGAAAGAGGCCGTTAACCTGGGAAGCTGGGAATTAGTGACAAAAAAAAAACAACAAAAAAAGGAGGAAAAGGACAATCAAAAGCAAGGGGCTTCCCCCTAAATCTGTTGTCTCCACGCAAAACCACTTTGCTCTCCTGCAGGTGACAGGTGAGCAGTCAACAGAGAGTTTGTGGGTCAGGGTTAAAGGGAATATAGCTATGGGAGACATTACTGTGGGGATCTGTTACAGACCGCCTGATCAAGGAGGACCTGTGGATGAAGCACTCTATAGACAGATAGGAAAAGCCTCACGCCCACAGGCCCTTGTTCTCATGGGGGACTTCAACCACCCTGACATCTGTTGGAGGGACACTACTGCCTGGCACAAGCAATCCAGGAGGTTCCTTGATTGTGTGGAAGGCAACTTCCTTCTGCAAGTAATAGAGGAGCCGACAAGGAGAGGTGCCATGCTTGACCTCGTGCTCACCAACAGAGAAGGGCTCGTTGGAAGCGTGACACTCCAGGGCATCCTTGGATGCAGTGATCATGAGATGGTCAAATTTGAGATCCTCAGGACAGTGAGAAGAGCATGCAGCAAGCTCACTGCCCTGGACTTCAAGAGAGCAGACTTTGGCCTCTTCAGGAACCTGCTTAGTAAGGATCCATGGGCTATAGTCCTAGAGGGCAGGGGGGCCTAAGTCTCTTGGTTGATATTCAAGGATCACCTGCTACAAGCTCAGGAGTGTTGCATCCCAACTAAACGAAAGTGCAGCAGGAGGGCCAGGAGACCTCCTTGGATGGATAAGGAGCTCCTGAGGAAAATTCGAATGAAAAAAGAGGCTTATAATAAGTGGAAGCAAGGACTGGTGTCCTGGGAAGAGTACAGGGATGTTGTCTGGGAAGCTAGGGACCAGGTTAGGAAAGCTAAGGCCCAGTTAGAATTAAACTTGGCTAGGGATATTAAGGATAACAGGAAGGGATTCTACAGGTACATAGCAAATAAAAATAGACTGGGGACAATGTAGCTGCCTCTGGAAGCTCTTGGGAGAACTACCTACACTGGGTTTGGAGAAGGCTGAGGTTCTGAATGACTTCTTTGCCTCGGTCTTCACTGGCAAAGGCTCTGACCAAACCACCCAAGTCTTAGAAGGCAGACACAAGGGACTGTGAGAATGAAGACCTTGGGCCCGCTGTAAGAGAGGATCTGGTTCTTTTAAGGTAAGGTGATGGCCACTTTGACATAGTACTAATGAGAATTATTCATTCTAAAAGACTTCCTTTCCAGATTTTGATTTAATGACTGGGTCCTCCGATTTATACTTTCTATGAAACAAAAGCCATGCAAAGTTTATGCAATTGCTTTGGTAAAGTAGCACTGTAGCAATGCTGAAATAATCCCTTTTAATATACAGAATGAAACACAAAGGGGTAAGAATAGTAGATATTATTTAGATTCAGGTAAAGTTATCAACAGATTTTTCATATTCAAATAAAATTTATTGTAAAGAATGTTTTAATACTACCGTTTCAGTACAATCTATATATAGCCTTTGGTTTTGCTTAGTATTACTTATAGATTAATGAGAAATTTTAGTAGTTGACCTCAGGTTGTTTCATCAAGAAGCAGTATGTTTAGATAAGCATAGCTTTCTGTTACATTTGTGAAAAGAGTGAGCTAACAGAAAAGGAAAACAGGGTTGTAAGTATTGTGGCATTAACCAAAATATACCCTATAATTATAAGATCAGGAGATAAAAAGGAACAATGCGGTTAAGTCACATGTCCTGCTGAAAATCTCAGATTTGAGTTTTTCTGGCCTTTGGGGTATTAAATGTCAAGAAAAATGATCATGTACATATTGCTTCATCAGTTAAACAGGCAAACACAAAAAAAAAAAAAACCCGAAAATCTAGTAAAAGAAAAAATATTTGAAGCTGTTCTGAGAATCTGAAGACTGATTTATTGAAATTGCACATAGATATGCTGACTTCCACATGAACACACAAAACAACAGCTAACTAGCTTCAGCATTTTCCTAATTTCTGTGGATGGTACAGGAACACACTTGCTGCTATAAAGAGAAAAAGCTTTGGACAAGGCCAAATGATTTATCATCTGGGTTTTATATAGAGAAAACATTGATAGGTATACTTTTTTGCAGCATTGAACAAAACACAATTGATACTGCTGCAAGCAATTTTACTATTTTAGTTGCAAAACTTTGCTTATTCTTTCTTTAATTGCTTGCTTATTTTGTTTTGATTTATGTCCAGAGCCCACAGAAGTCAAATAAATTGATGACATAAAGCAATTTCCTTAGAAATCTACAGAATTAATTCTGTTTCTCTCAAGGATTACAGGAATTGCAACTGAGAAATAACAGCAGTCTTCTCAGCTGCTTCTATGAAATTCTTTCTGGGAACAAATAAAATTAAGAACCTGTTTTTAGAAAGTAAATCATTGTCAAAGAAGAATACATTTAATATGTTCCTAATTACTTGTTGTATGTTGTATGTTCAAATAATTAAGTTTTTATTGTAATAATATATCTGTTTCACCTACAGGTGTTATGCTGCAGATTTGTGCAACAGCTGTCACTTTCTTCTGAATATTTACTGATGAGTTAATAGTTATAAACAGGCTGGTTGTAGAATCTTCTTTTTTAAAAATATTCATATATTTGAACATTCTAAAGAGTATAGATTAAAATGGAACTTATTTTGAGCAAGTTTGTTCTCATATTGAGACTTAGTTTGACTGCTTAATGCTTCAACTACATCTTAATTCTTTTCAACTACTAGCAAAATGTTAAATTAGGATTTCTACAAGTTCCATAATTGGATATCAGTGTTAAAGATTAGAAATTTTTAGAATGTGAATGTATGTGTTACCTAAACTTGTAGGGAACAAAAAGAACAACCAGCCACACCTGTTTTCACAACAACAAATAATTTGTTATTCATTTTGGTAACACTGTTTATTTCTGTTTTGTTTTGGCTTCTTTGAGGGGGAAGAATGGAAAGAGTTTATCTGGCTGAAAAATATTTAATTTAATTCTTGAAACAATGCTATGTATAGAAAATACATATTACTTTTTCTGGAAATAAAAATTGTTTTTTCACTTTTTCATGACAACCTCTGTCAAGTGAAGTAACGATGAAGTCATACAAAGTTGAAAATAAAATACATAAGCAAGCATGAAGTCTGTGTTGCTGCTTTCTTCTCCAACAAGAATCTAGCCATCAATGACACCAGCAATGGAAAAGGAACATATAATAAAATATTTTTTTAATCTAGCATTGCAAATTCTAAGCAATCCTTCAGTATGCTGAATCACTGCAGCCTATGGTGTTGCCCTGGATATAATGAAAAGAAATTATTTCTCTGTGTGCTATTATTATTCTTATCAATAATTTGGGCGTTTAATAGTATTTGTCAAATGGAGGTTTAAAAAAAAAAATTCAAGTGAAAATGTTCCTAATTCCCTGTACCTACAGTTGTTAATTTAACAAAAACACCATATTATGACAACATTGTACATAAGTCCTTCACAGAAAGAACTTAACAGAAACCAAGTCATGAAACATCATCGTAATAGTTATCTATATTGTTGTTCATATAGGTATCTTGTTGAGTACACAGAAATTGGTGGAATTAGCTGGGATTCGGAAGCAAACTTTCAGGTTAAGTTAAGATCGTGCAGGAACAACAGAAATAAGCAGTTCTCCACATCTGGTAAAGGAGAATAGGAAGAAAGGTGCCTAAAAATCTGCAAGACAAATTTAGGTTGAAGATTAAGGTCCACTTCTCTGTATAAGCACAACTGAATATTAACCAAATATTCCATTATTACATTTACCTACATTTCAGTTTATACAAACATCCAATAAGAATATTTGATCGCCTTTTAGATTCAGAGGATGAGCCACATAGTAACATCTTGAAGCTTCATGAAGTTTATTTTTCATATTACTAAGAAATTGAATAGGTACTATCTGAAGCAGTGACACAGTTATGGTCTTTAATACTATAATTTTAAATGTTTCATATACTGACTTTTTTTAGATATTCTAGATAATAAAATTATTAAACTATGTTGAATATGCAGATACTAGAATAAAAGATTGTTCTAGCATTTTTTCAGGTTGTTGCACAGTAACATGAAGAAAGTCTCAGAACGTCTGTAAGGACACAATCCCTTTAGGATTCTGAATTTAATTTATAAATATAGTTTAACTACAGAAGATGAACTATATCACTAAGAAGGGTTATATAAAATAACTGTTTATAGTGTAATGGGCAGCCAGCAGAAATTATAGCTTTTTTTAACTTGTTTTCTTTATTTATTCTGTTTATTCTTTATTTAGTCGATTTATTCTAACTTATTCTATTAAAAAAGGTCACTTTTTAAAGCAGCACATTATATAGCAATAACCACCATATGTTTACCATATGGTAACTATAGAGGTGTGATGAAGACCTCTGAGAGAGTAAAGGAATATTTACTAGACAGATTTTGTTAGAAGATATAGTTCACAATACCTCATCAGTTCTTAATTTTTCAGTAAATTCGTTATCACCAGATAAGGGCTCTAAAGCTCTCTTGTACTCACATCTATCAGAAAGACTGTCACAAAACAATCTAGGGATTACTAAGCAGTGACCTCATATGGCACTTATTGATTTCAAACTGAAAGATAATTCCTAACTCTATAAAATGACTAGTTCAGTCTACTGCCACTGTGGCTGCAAAGTGTGAGTGATGTAAATAAATTTCTCTTTGTGGCCATTATAATTGATGAATTGCAAAGTCCTTTGGACATTTTTCACTTTTCTGTGTTAATTTTTGAAAAATATAGTTCAGGGTCCTATTTAGCAGGAAGGTAGAATTTAAGTGAATTAATATCACATTTACTTTTTCTACGGTACATACATACTGCTATACTGCTATTCAGCAATACAAGTGGGTACAGATCAATAACAGCTTACTACATCTTCTGTCAAAATTTTTCAGGGATTTATCTTTTGCTTTTTCCTTTAATCACTGCAGAGATAATACTATGCTGAGTTTTCCTAAGACCCCTCTTCGGTAGAGTTAGGAGCTGAAGGTATTCAACAGCTGCCAGGATATACCTCTCTAAGGGCTGGGAAGCAGAGCAACTATTAAATTTACAGGCATGTGATAATTCTGAAGGATACTAATGCAGAGTATGCCAGTCAGATGTATTTCATACTAAATACGTAAGGAGTAACCTTTACCAAAAACTGTAGAATCTCTTCTCTGAATCTAAGAAAATCAAGATTTCATCCATAGAATCAGAACTAACATCATCAAAACAAATCACAAATAATTAAATCTACCTATTTTTATCATCTATCAGCAAGCAAAATCCAGTCCATGCCAACTGGAAATAGAACATCCATACAGTGGTCTTACATAATGATGTGTAAGTGAGGTCATAAAATACACAACCAATAACTGCTAAAAAAACTCAGCAGCGTAGAACTCCATTCTCAGTAATGAAAGGTTTCTAGACACATGTTATTTTGCCAGATGTAACAGTCTGAAAATACACATTAAGATAATATAAGACTTTGCATGACTAACCTTGTTCAAAACACTAGCCAGTAGCACACTACTAATTTGGTGCAAGAACAACACTAGAATAGATAGTGAAATGTCATCACAACCTCACCACAAGAAAAAATAACTTTTCCATTCAGAGAAACAGTACTAGATTTTATAAGTTGAAAAAAGATAATAGCAAGGAGGTAAGTAGTCTTGAATGAGTTTGAAGCTTCTGGCAAAAGATATCACTGGAAAAAGATTTGGTCTAAAAATTGCTGAAAAAAATTCCTCAGAGTCCTGATTTGAAAAAGCTTTCTCTCAGAAAGCAGGTCAAAGGAATTTCTTTGCTGATCTCATATTCCAGTGAGAATGTAATAAAGAACTTTCAATTATGTAACACTGTATTAACAAATTAAATGAACTACTTCTACCTGTTTCATAATTGGCGACCTATTAGTACCTACATTTTATTTATTTATACCTAAAAATAATATACCTAACTTTTATTATTCTTTTATACCTAAATTTTTTAATTTTAATTTTTAATTTTCTTCCTAGTAGCTGGTGCTGTGCTGTGTTTTGGCTTTAGTCTGAGAATAATGATGATAACACACTGATGTTTAGTAGCACTTGCCCTGATGAAGGACTTTTCAGTCTCTCATGCTCTGCCAGTGAGGACAGGCACAGGAAACCAGGAGGGGGCAGAGACAGAACATCTGGCCCAGACTAGCCAAAGGGATATTCCATACCACAGCGCATCATGCTCAGTATATAAACTGGGGGCAGTTACCTGAAAGGGCAGACCTCTGCTCAGGTCAGGCTGGGTATCAGCCAGTGTGGGTGATAATTGTATTGTGCATCACTGCTGTTTCTTTGTTGTTTTTTGGTTGGTTGGTTGGTTTGGTTTATTTTTTTTTCCCTTTAGTTTTATATTCTCTCCTTGTTATTCCCCTTAATAGTAGTAGTATTCTCATTAGTATTACATTGTACTTTATTTTATTTATTAAACTGTTCTTATCTCAACGTGTGGGATTTGGATTCTTTCAATAGTTCACCCCATCCCACCCTGGGAAGGGGGAATGGGAGGGTGAGCAAGTGGCTGCATGGTACTTAGTTGCTGGCTGGGTTAAACCACGACAATCTGTTATATTTATCTTATGATCAGTACTGTATCTTACAACAATCTTGACTCAGGAAGGCAGGGAAAATGTTCTGCAAACAATCTCTTAACTAATCCTCTGATAAGATTTGTTTATTAACAGGAGAAATTTTTGCCACAATTGCCATTATTAGTTATCAGATCTTGTTAGATAGTCTGAGCTATCATTAGTGACTTACCTTTGCTGATTTTACTTGTCTTGAACAATATTTAATTGATCATTCCCTGCATTGTTTAAACAGGTCCTATTTGAATCCCCTTATTATTACTATGAGAGTCTCAGCCTCTTTTTTGTTCTCTCTCAGTACATCGTCTCATTAGTAGTCATTATAACAGGTTGTGGCCTCAGATAATATTTTCATGCAGAAGATGCATCCTTTTACAGGTTGTTTTTTTTAATGTTTTGTTCTGCAATGTTTCCCAAAGAAATCTCACAGTTGTTGACACTGATACGACTTATGTTTGACACCAAATATACTATATGAAAATGTCATCTCTAATGCTGAGCTGATGACGTGGCTTTCCCTCAGGGAAATCACCTATCTTCAGTATTGCTCAGTGAAAGAGCTGATACTTCATGCTGCCTGACTAGCAGAATGTTTTCTCTTTTTTAAAACCAGGATATTTCACTGACCTTCTAAAAAACACAGAATCATAAGAAGTAAATGATACATTTATCTCAAATGCTTTTCATCATTTTCACTTTCTAGGGAAAACTTCAATAAGCTATCAGTACAGACATTATTCAATTTTTTAATGTGCTTGTATTATGAATAGAAAACAATACTATTATTCCATTTGGAATAGACGAAAAATGTTAAGCTGATTCAAAAATTCCACTTTGGGGACTGAAATTGAAGAAAAAAAATATTATTTATAGTCATAAAGTAGAAATTGAACACAAAAGCATGTAAAACAAGACAGATTTTGAAAATTATAAGGGACCATGGCCATGTGATTTTTGCTACCATAATACTTAGATGAGAACCCACTGACTTTGGTACTGAAGAAATAAATCAAAAAGCTTTGATCATGATACTACTGTTTTAGAATAACTTTTATCCCACTTACACCATTTATCATTTCCAGACTTCCACAGGCTGATTAAATAAATGGCCTTATTAACAGTCTTGTTATAGTGGCATATTTCTGCTATTAGTATTAAACAAATGAATGACACAGATGTATCCTGCTCAGTGCTCAATGTTCTCTAATTAACAGTAATTCTTTATTGACAGCCACTAAAGAAGAGTTTCTTAAAAAAAAAGAGATACTGAAGTGGTTCTGTGATGAAGCTCTCACATTTTGACTAAAAAGATTTAGATTTTGCACTGGCATCTTCAGCTGTATAGAGAGACAATTCAAAAGACTTCAGAGAGACATATATAGGAGCAATCCTATTGATGCTATCAAGAAATGTCAAGATCCCAGTTCCATGTACCTTTTCCACAGTTGTCAAAACATTTCTTCACATGTACAAAATTGGCCTTATAGAATTTCAAATTGAATTTCAAATTCCTATTTACAACTAAAAATATTTATATACTTCCAAAGTTCTTTCAATTTACCAACTAAAGAAACATTTAGATTTAAGAATAGAATAGGTCATAACTACCTGTATATTAACACTTATTGTGTTGACTGATAGCTTGCCCCATGACCAGTGTTTTCAGCATAGACAGACTGCTGACCCCTGCACCTTGACAAACATCAACAGTGTAGGGAGGGTGCCTCCTACATTACTAACGTAAGATATGAAACTCTTAATTCACGCTGTTGTTGCTGGAACCAAAGTGCATCATAACTCTTACCCACATTTAAGAGGCTTCTGCACAACTGTTTGTTGCAGCCAAATGACCCAAACAGTAATTATCCACAGCAGTACATTGAAGCAGCAGCACCACTTATGATCCTCTGCTATCAGGGATTCAGTGACTTGCTACATAGATGTATTGTTGCACATCTTTTTAATTTCGTCAATAAAACTTTTTATTATAATGTATTGTGAAACTTCATTATGGTTTGGAGCATGCCATCTACGGGTCCTATGATCCTTACCTAGAATCACAGAATCAACTGGGTTGGAAAAGAGCTTTAAGATGATCAAGTGCGAACTTTAGCCTTTCCTTTACTCCTTTTCTTTACTCTTTTTTCATTCTGGTGGTATTTCTCTCTCATCTTTTACGAATATGAATATTTTCCATTCAATTTATTTCATTTTTCTGAGGTTTGCATGTCTTTCCCTTTTCTTTTACTAACAGAAAAGAAAGCCACAGTTCAGTTTTTATACTTTAGACATCAAGATGAGATTTTATTAAGTAGGTTTGAAATTGCAAACAGAAAAAGTGCATAATCTATAATAAAGGACAAATTTATGCTGAGATGCAAAGCTGAAACAACATCTCTTGTAAATCACAAAGAGAAAGAAAATAAAAACTAGATAAAGAAAACAAGAAGTAAAGCATTCAATACAGAAAAATAAAAAATCAATAAATAACTTAGAGAGCAGACTTTGGCCTCTTCAGGAACCTGCTTAGTAACGTTCCATGGGATATAGTCCTAGAGGGAGGGGGGTGGGGCAAAACTGTTGGTTGTTTTTCAAGGATCACCTGCTACAAGCCCAGGAGTGTTGTGTCCCAACTAGAAGGAAGTGTGGCAGGAGGGCCAGGAGACCTCCTTGGATGGATAAGGAGCTTCTGAGGAAACTTCAAAGTCACAAAGAGCTTTATAGAAGGTGAAAGCAAGGACAGGCAGCCTGGGAAGAATGCAGGGATGTTGCCTGGAAAGCTAGGGACCAGGTTAGGAAAGCTTAGGCCCAGTTAGAATTAAATTTCTCTAGGGATGTGAAAGTAACAGAAGGGAATTCCATAAGTACATTGCGAATAAAAGACAGACTAAAGACAGCATGGTCCCTGTCCAGAAGCTATGAGTAGAGCTGGCTACCCTGGATTTGGAGAAGGCTGAGGTTCTGAATGACTTCTTTGCCTCAGTCTTCACTGGCAAATGCTCTGACCACACCACCCAAGTTTTGGAAGGCAGATGAAGAGACTGTGAGAAGGAAGACCTTAGGCCTACTGTAGGAGAGGATCTGGTTTGAGACCATCTTAAAAACCTGAACATGCGCAAGTCCATGGGACCTCATGAAATCCATCCGCGGGTCTTGAAAGAGGTGGCAAATGAAGTTGCTAAGCCACAGTCCATCATATTTAAAAAATCATGGCAGTCAGGTGAAGTTCCTGACAACTGGAAAAAAGGAAATATAACCTCCATTTCCAAGAAAGGGAAAATGGATGACCTGGGGAGCTACAGACTGGTCAGTCTCACCTCTGTGCCTAGCAAAATCTTGGAGCAGATTCTCTTGGAAGGCCTGCTAAGGCACATGAAGGACAGCAAGGTGGTTGGTGACAGCCAGCATGGCTTCACTAAGGGGAAATCCTGCCTGCCCAATTTGGTGGCCTTCTATGATGGGGCTACAGAACTGTTGGACAATGGTAAAGCAGTTGATGTCATCTACCTGGACTTGTGCAAAGTGTTTGACACTGTCCTGCATGACATCCTTGTCTCTAAATTGAAGAGACGTCAATTTGATAGCTGGACCAATCGGTGGGTAAAGAACTGGCTGGATGGTCACATGCAAAGAGTTGTGGTCAATGGCTCAATGTCCAGCTAGAGACCTGTAATGAGTGGTGTCCCTCAAGGATCAGTGTTGGGACTGGTCTTGTTCTATATCATTGTCAGCAACATGGCCAGTGGGATTGAGTGCGCCCTCAGCCAGTTTGCTGATGACACCAAGCTGTGTGGTTCGGTCGATACACTGGAGGGAAGGAATGCCATCCAGAGGGACCTTGATGTGCTTGTGAGGTGGGCAGATGCCAACCTTATGAAGTTTAACCATGCCAAGTGCAAGATCCTACACCTGGGTCAGGACAGTCCCAGGCACAGCTACAGGTTGGGCAAGGAAGAGATTCAGAGCAGCCCTGCGGAGAAGGACTTGAGGGTGTTGGTCAATGAGAAACTTAACATGAGCTGGCAGTGTGTGCTCCCAGCTCAGAAAGCCAACCATATCCTGGGCTGCATCAAAAGGAGCGTGACCAGCACGTGCCCTTCTACTCTGCTTTTGTGAGACCTCACTTGGAGTATTGTGTACAGTTCTGGTGTCCTCAACATAAAAAGCACATGGAGCTGTTGGAACAAGTCCAGAGAAGGGCCACGAGGATGATCAGGGGACTGGAGCACCTCCTGTATGAAGACAGGCTGAGGAAGTTGGGGTTATTCAGCCTGGAGGAGAGAAAGCTGCGTGGATAGCAGCCTTCCATTATCTGAAGGGGGCCTATAAGGATGCTTGGGAGGGACGATTCATTAGGGACTGTAGTGATAGGACAAGGGGTAATAGGTTAAAACTTAAACAGGGGAAATTTAGATTGCATATAAGGAGGAAGTTGTTTACTGTGAGGGTGGTGAGGCACTGGAGTGGGTTGCCCAGGGAAGTTGTGAATGCTCCATCTCTGGAGGTGTTCAGGGCTGGTTTGGACAGAACTTTGTGTGACATGGTTTAGTGTGAGGTGTCCTTGCCCATGGCAGGGGTGTGGGAGCTAGGTGATCTTTTCCAACCCTAACGATTCTATGATTCTATGATTCTATTCTATGATTCTAAGTCAGGACAGGTAAACTTGAAACAGAGAATCAGACATAAAAGAATGAAGACTTTTCAGGACATTTCAAGAACAGCAAACAAATTTTTAATAAAGTAAGTAGGGGAGACATCAAATGAAGGTATTTATCCCTTTTACTGTGAAATAGACTGTATTTTCAAAAGAATGAAAAAAAGAATCAGTGCATTTCTGTTTTTAATAAAGGCATATGTTTTGCCCCAAAGTAATTCAATAAAACCAGTTGTACTCAGTTCTTGTATAAGAAAAAAATGACTCTTATTCACCCTCTTTATTCCAAGCTTTATTTCATAGAATATTATCATCACTCTCTTCCCCCAAACGCTTATATATTTATTTATGCAAAGATGATCCATGTCTTTCTTCAAGAGGACTGACTTGATGCTTATAGCAGCTATATCTTTCTTGTAACTTTCACAGGCAAATAAGTCACCAGTGGTTATTTATTATGTATAAAGAATGTTTTGACCTGCTTTGCTAAATTACAGCTTGTCAGCATGCTTTGTAACAGCCAAATGTTTTATATGACAAATTAAATATGTGGGCCTAGCTTTCATAAACAGAATCAAGTGACATTTTTATTAGTATATATGCATGCAAATAATCAGTATTGTGAAACTGAGCAGAAAATTTGATTGTCTTTTGGTATTTATTCTTGGTGTAAAAGACAATGAAAGAAGAGTGCCTTGAATTCATGATGGATTTTTTTTACAGCAATTTTACAATACTCTCTGATCTTAACATTTTTGTACTTGAGTTTTATTATCCAGTAATTTGTGTTATTCCAATGGATAAATATATTATATAATAAAGGTAGAGTTACTAAGATATACTAATGTTTTCACACTGTTTCCAAAGAGCACTGAAATAATCTACGTTGTGCTGTGCAGCAAAAAGATACTGATTTGAACCAGATGGAAAACTGTCCAAATTCCACTAAGGCTGATTCTCAATGTTGTTTTAATTTATTTTTGTACCAGAAATCTGTTTTGTTTTTTTTTAATTATTATTATTACCTTTGCGTGAATATGATGGAAATATCAGCAACTACATTCAAGATCAGTAACTATATTAAAATATGACAGGTCTTAATTTGGATGTCTCAATTTTGACTGGGGATTTTGACTGTCATGCCTTATCAATATTCTATGCTCTGTTCTGATGAAGCAGGATGTAACAAAAGGTAGGTATTATTTCTTAAAAACTCTGGTTTTCATTAAAACGTCAAAAACTTTTTGGAATTTAGGGATATTTTCTTTTATGGTAACAAGCTTTTGGCATTATGCTTTTGGCAGTCACTTCAGATCATTTAACATTTCCTAACATTGAGAAGACATTTTCAAGTGCCTTCTCAGAATAAAATGTAAGGTTTCTCTGACAACACTGTTTCATTATATTGGTATTTTTGGAACAAGCCTTGAATTAATTGATTTTGAAATTTAAATCACATGGTTTGTCACTAGGTATTCAATTTCATTAGCAAAACTGCCTACTGATTTGAGATCAGTCCCTGATATTTGATTCTACTGTACTTTCATCAATCTGCAAAACAATTACTTGTTTGCATTTGTAAAACAATACTTCTAGATACTCATCACACAAAAAAAATCAGTTTTTGAGTTATGTGAAGAAAGGTATCTCTGTTCACAGAAATTTAGCAAACTGAAACATGCATTCTTTCTTTCGCATTTTGAAACAGAAGCAGAGTCTTAGCTCTTTTAAGAGGTATGTGCCGTTCTAACAGTGAGAAGTCTTCATACTCAGTTGCCATGGACTTAGCTCTGTAGCTGTAACCTCTTATGCTCTGTATATGGGGTACAAAAAAAAAGGTAACCTAGTAATAAAAATCCAAAGCTTCAGGCAGCCTTAAATCTCAAAGCAGCAGTTCCTAGAATGGTCTTCTTTTTTTCCCTCAACAGAACAGATAACAAGTGGATGGATGAGAAGGTAGAAAGCAGTGAATAACCATGGATGAAATCTGATCATGAAAAGGTTTTAAAATCTCCCCAAGTTGTTCCAAAATATTGTCAACGTTGCCTTTTCTCCCATTAATTAATTAGAAATTCTGAGGTATAAAAACATTTTTTGAATGTTTTTTGCTAACCTGGTATAATCACAATCTTGTGTGAGTTCATAAATTTCTTTCTTCTTTTCTTCTGTACTGCACAAAATCAGAAAACAAAAGGTTTATGTTACACAAAATATTAAAGAAGTGATTTAAGAAGGGAATGAAGGGAAATACTGCAGAAAAAACAATGCAACCAGGGTTATGAACTCACCATTTCTTTCAAAAAAATTGCAGGTGACAAAGAGGAGAGGGTTTGGTGCTTTCATAACAAAGGAAGTGGTACTTCATCCTTTATTGTCTAAGGATAAAGAGTTTTATTATTTACATGAGCTTCCAGGGGCTTCTCCAAGCCTTATTTTTTATTCTCAGTCTTAGTGTAGGGGTTAAAAAAGCATCACTATTTTCTTTAAAGTTGTAAATGCAATTCTAGAACATCTGATTTATGAAATATCAGCTTAAGACTTTAAACTGGTGACTATGGAATTCAAATAAAGTGGGTACTGAACTGTCACCAAGAGTGTAAATATTGGAAAAAAGAAGAGTAGAAATCCAGGATAAGAACTCATGCCAACCACACTCCTGAGTTATACATTAATACAGTTTATACTGTAAGAGTATCATCTTGCGAGTATCAAAGTTGAGAGAAATACAGAGAAAAGCACATCATTTCTGCCGCCTAAGTTGCAAATGAGATGACAGTCATAAATTGATTTCAGGAAAAAGGAATGAATTTGCTATCTGTTCACCCATTAAAAATCACTTTATTTTAATAATCAGGATTACCTGGTATTCTGAGACCGACAAGAGGTAACACTCTTTCAGAAAAGTGCATCAGGAATTTGGGAAAATCTAACATATGTAGTGAAGGTAATTATGTGTAATTAGAATATGAAGTTAAAATTACTTCTTTGTTTAATCTTTCTCAAATTATGAAATATTCTTATTTTCATCAAGCTTAGTAAAGCATTGCACAAATGCAATCAATTTCAATTTCAATTATTCAGAGTGAAAGTGCTAATTAGAAAAGGAAAAATATGCCCAGGATCAATTTTACTGCTATATTACATTTCAAAACAAAAGCTTCCATGTTTTACCATTATTCTGAACAGGCAAGAACAGTTAGTACCATCAGTCTTTTCTTCTCAGGGTTACTTCTCTAATTGAATTTCTCTGCATGCTTTTTCTCTTGTGCATACACTGCATACACAAATATTACATCAAAAAAAAAATGGTAATGATTTTGAAGAGAAAACGAAAATTATTGTATATTATAGATTATGAGGATTATGACTGACAAAAATGCTGTAGATGGTTTGTAAATACAGATAATAACAAGCTGGAAATTATTTAGTGGGATGATTTTCAACAGTTTGACAAGAAAGTAAGTGTTGCCACTGTGTTCAAATATCTGGTAAAATATATGAACGAAATTAAATTGTTATATACACAATTTGTTAAGCAAACCCAGGAAAATCAACTATGATGTTTTATAATATTTTGCTGATTATAAATATAATATACTATGACATCATTCCCAACAGTGTAAGAGTAATCATATTTCAAATATATTAATTTTCTTGAATTAATTAGCTATTGTCAACTAATAAATGGGATTTTTAAAAGCAATATTAATCAGTATGACTCAATAACACTTTAAATTATTAGCTATCTATAAAATATATGCAAATAAAAATAACTAATATATATTAAGGGCTATCAGGAAGACAGAATGATTGTGATTGACTTTATTTTAATTTTAATTAGGATTCTTAAGTGTGAACTCGTACGGACCAAAAAGAACAGAAGCCATCAGTGCTGAAATACAAAACTAATGTGTTATGGCACTGATTATAAATTATCACTTTTATTTTCCTATATCAAATGACATAAGAAGGAGATATGAGCATTGCTACAGATAAGAAGGAGATATGAGCATTGCTACAGATGTCAGTAAGTTTGCAGATGACACCAATTTGGGCAGAGGTGTTGATCTGATTGAGGGTAGAAGAGCTCTGCAGAGGGATCTGGACAGGCTGGATAGATGTGCCGAAGCCAACTGTATTAGATTCAACAAGGCAAAGTGCAGGGTACTGCACTGTTGAGGCAGTGCTGGGTACTGCCTCAACAACCCCACCCACTGCTACAGGCTTGAGGAAGAGTGGCTGGAAAACTGCTCGGCAGAAAGGACCTGGGGGTGCCCATTAACAGCTGCTGAACAGGATTCGGCTTGTGCTTAGACAGCCAAAAAGGCCAATGGCATCCTGGCCTTTGTCAGTGTTCTGGGTTCAACAGTAACAATCACTTTTCTCCTTCTTAGTACCTGGTGCAGTGCTGTGTTTTTGACTTTCACCGATGTTTGTAGTTGTTGCTAGGTAATGTTTACACCTACCAAGGACTTTCTGAGTCTCATGCTCTGCCAGGGAGAAGGGAAAGCTGGGAGGAAGCAGAGACAGGACACCTGACCCAAACTAGCCAAAGAGGTATTCCACACCGCAGCATGTCGTGCCCAGTATATAAACTAGGGGGCAGTTACCCAGAAGGGCTAGATCACTGCTCGGGTGGGGCTGGGTATCAGTCGGCAGGTGATGAGCTGTTGTATTCTCTTCTCTTGTTATTTCCCTTATCATTATTATTGGTGACTACATATGCACTTCAAATTCAGAATGCTTTCTTTCAACATGTTTTCCCTTAAGGTGTTCAAAGATGTGAATATATGATTGATGCCAGTAATTACACGCTATATTCTTTTCTTAGAAATTTTGTGGTGAACCAGTAAAAGCGCTGTTCCAAAAGTGCAGGCATTAGATGTAGACACCATCGTTAATTCCATTTCCCCCCTTTCTTTCTTCCCAAACCTGTCACATTTCCAATAAAATTGACTAAATGCTGATGAGATGATTTGTTTTACTGAAAAGAAAAACTAAACAAAATAAAACTCAGAGTTACTTTGCTATACGACATTCCCAACAACACAAACTGCTCCTAAACTAGGTCAGATATTTCAAACATAATAGTGGTTGGCTGTTTAATATTTACAGCTGCAGAAGGCTCCTACACAACCTTTAGAAACTGCTTCTACTTTGCAACCTCAGAGAAATTTGCAAATGATCTTGAGGTGCAGGTTCACATAAGATACAAGGTACAAGGAAGATCTTCCCCAGACTGTTCATCACATGATTCCGTGATACGTAAGTCCTCTTTTCTCATCCTTACAGTTCAGGAAACATAATTTTTATTGCTGACTACAATAGAGCAACATCTGAAAAGCTTGAAAACTGTATTTTCTAGTCTTCAACCTAAACATCCAGTCCAAAGTTTACTCTTTTGAGCTTCTGCAAAAAGACTTTTCAGAGAAAGATGTTTGTTTACAAGTTGCCTCATTCTGTCTGTTTAAAATCAAGGTTGGGATTGTTTTTAAATCAATAAATAAAATTGAAAATAAAAATTAAAAAAAATTAAATAAAAAGTAATTAAGCCCAGAAATATTGGACTGAATAATGAAAATAATTTTGAAGAATCAAAGTGCATTGGGAAAATGAAGTCACCACACACAAATTATGAAACCAGATTTCATTTATGGATATTAATCTTCTCTGTATTTTGTTCTGGTTTTATTTTATCTGGAAAGCTTAGTATCCAGATTTTCTTAAAGAGAAGTGATGTTTTCCTATATCCATATTAAATCTTTTTTACTTAGCTAAGTCACATTTAAGGAACTAATATAATTATCTTTAATGCTGCCTGTCAGTCTTTCTTTAAAGCTTTATTTTCTCTAGTATTTTTTTCAAATTGTATTTATTTATTTCATTCTATTTATTTATTTACTTATTTATTTAATGTTATCATAGTAGTCCTCCATATGTGGGGTTTTCTGAAATGCCAATCCACCACTTTGGGGAGAGTGTGAAAACTTTTTTCCCATTACCATTTAGGAATCATTAGGAAAAAAATCATAAAATTACCTGAATAGTTTAAGTTAGCAAGCTTAACATGCCTTGAAATCTTCCTATTAAGGCACAAAATAACAGGTTAAAAATATAAGGTGTAAAGTGTGGCCTTCTATCTAGTCATCTTGTATGATGGGTATTATTTAGCATGTATGGCAACAGAAATACTGTTAAATTGTTTTTCATTGTAAACCAAACTGAAAGCTGTCTGGGGCCAATGAAAGCCTTTTATTTGACTTTGATATGTCCACGATGAGGCTTTGAAAGATGAAAATCAGGTACATAATAGTTAAGTCAAAGTTACTCAAAGGTACTCTGCAAATGTAAAAATGCATGAGAGAAAAAATAAGGGAAGAAAATTGTTCCATTATGGCTGTAAGGAAACCACTGACATTTGCATGCTTACTTAGACAACCGTAATATCTTCTTGACAGTTTCAGTATTCAGTTTCATAAGGTTTTTGCTTTCATATAAGAATTTCAATGCCTTTATAAGAGAGTATACTGGTCATCAGGTACTGAGATGCAGCTCATCCATATAATTGGGAACTTGAAGCAGTTTTATTAAAGAATATGTTCTTACTGAAGAAGACCAGTGCACTGGAGTTAAATCCAACCTTAAGAATTAGGAAGTAGGTTTGTAAGATACTGGCTCTCTGCTGTCCCTCCAAGTGTAATTACACATACCTTTATTTGCGTGCAAAGATGATCATGCTGAGTCAAACTAAAGATTTATCTAGCATAACATCCTGTCTCTGAAGTGGGAAAGAAAAAGAGCTAAGGGAAAGAATATACAAAATTGGCAAATATTGATTCTCAGGTTCCGGGAGCTAGTGGTTTAAGAAGTGTATTTAAGCCCTTTTTTCTCAGTTTTGTCTTCTAAGACCTTTCATAAGATTTATTTTTTATCATTAAAGACACACTGCATGATTTTTCCTCTGTTTTTAACTTCTTGCATGATAAAACAGTGATGTTCTGATGCATACAATTAATCAAACTTTATACTAATATGCAGATGTTAGCATTTGGAAATGTTCATGCAGATGTATGTGCGTGGAAGCTTGGGCCAATTCCCCATTGGAAACCACACTCTAATGTACATTTCTAAGTGACTCATTAATTTTAAATTCAGATATACATTAAAAAGAGAATATTTATTAGCAGCATCATTATGTCACTGTTCTACAGAAACTGACCAAAATAGTGATGATACCTTGGGAAGTGACATAAGCAGTCATGGCTATTTTTTCATGAGATATATGGGTGTTACTTGAATTACATGAGTGAGAACTATGTGTGTATATTGAGAGGGAAATAAATCAGACTGAAAAGTATCGAGAGTGCACAGGTGTTCCTACTTTTAATTTTTTCACATTAAATTGTGCATTTGTGATTTCCCCATGTATTTGTATCCTTTAGAGCTTTCAGCAGAACATTTTTTTTTGCACACTAAATCCTCACAGGCATTTGTAATAACTTGATTCTTTGGTAAATACCCTATATTTGAAAAGAAAAAAGTAGAAAAAAAAAATAAAGAGAAAAAAAAAAGAGAAAGAGGGAAAAAGGAGAAGGAAATGGAAAAGTGAAAGAAAAACGGAAAAAAGAAAAGGAAAAGGAAAGGGAAAAGGAAAAGGAAAAGGAAAAGGAAAAGGAAAAGGAAAAGGAAAAAAAAGGAAAAGGAAAAGAAGGAAAAAGCAAGAGGCAATTATGTGGAGCCATCTAAGAACAAATGTTGGATTTCATTGTAAAAAGCTGCAACATTTTATGGGAAAGTGTTCTCTATGTTTTATAGACTATATAACTTCTTTCCTCTGACCGAATAAGATTTCAAAACAGAAATTTGACTCTATTCTGCCATGCAGTTATTCAGATTCTTTGATATTGCTCAGCCTCCATTCAACCCTGGAAATTAAGACAAGATCTCCAATTTTCAGATTTCTTTTCTGCATGAAATTTTTATTATCTGAACCTTCCAACTTATGTGTGCAACGAAAACACATTCATACCATCTCAGATGCTCTCATGTCATTTAGAGGAAAAATGAGAGTCTATCTAGTTTGTTTTAAGAAGTCTGTGACCCTCACAAATATTATATTTTCTGCTTTATATCTAACCAGAATTCTGAAAAGTTTGTTTTCTTAATTCAAAGATTTCCAAATATCACTAGTCTTACTGGGAGGCTGGGGGGGGGGGGAGGGGGCGGGGAGGGTGGGGTCAGTGTGAGCAGACTGTATAGAGCAAGAACGAAGGAGATAACCTGGACTAGTTTAGAGGATGAAGTTATGACCTAGAATTGGGAACCTCAAAAATGTTTAACAGCAGCTGGGACAATGAGATACATCAAGAAATGCCTAGTTTGCTCAGAATGCAGTCTACCATTTCTGCTACTGTTGTAGTTAGTCTTACCTGCAACTTTCTCTGCTAGTGTATGTGAAATGATGTAACAATTGTTCTGACCTGCCAAATGTTGATATTGGCTCCTTTATCACTACCTCAGGCAGCAGATGTGCAGAAGCTTCTTGTCTTAGTTTTAAAAATCCTTCAAAACCTCTCATCTTTCCTTCAGTATCAGAAAATAATTTGATTTCCATATCACAGGCCTCTGAACTTCCAAATATTCCTTGTTGACTGAATTTTGAAACAAGTGTGCTGATAATCATTCCTTAGCAGTGCAAGCATATTTTCATTTCACAATTTTGCCCATATTGTAGTTAACAGGAAAAATGCCGCATCATAAGTCTTTGACATATGGCAGAATTCGCATTTCTTACTCTTTAAATCAAGCTTGAAAGTATTGCCTAAAGATATGATTTCTTAGAACTAGGATTTTTGATACATTTCCATTTGGCCTTATTTCTGTGACAATTATATCCTTCCTCCGTAACCCATATTTGTACAACCAAAAGATGGCAGTGCTTCATCAACAATCCCTACAAAGTTTAAGTTTATTCTTAGGTTATCATTTAGGATATGTAAAAGCTTTAAGAAAATACACAGTTTTACAAGATATCCAGTCTGTCTCTCTCTCATAAAATTTCAAAGCAAATGAAAGGGTTTTAAGGTGTTTTGGCTCCCTGACATCTTATAAAGCTTTCTTAATTAATATTCTCTGTCTCACTTATCAAACAAGATTTTTTAGAATGCTTAATAAATATAAAACAAGTAAGTTTCTCCTGTTTTTCAGATTTAACAGATTTATGCAATTCTGTATCTGGCAGTGACTCATCATCATAGCTTTATAGACTTTCCTCAAACTCATGATATTACACCTGATACTGGAGCCTTAAACATTTTAAATAAGATGAAAGACAGAAGTTTAAAACTGTGTACGAAGAGAGTGATACAGTTTGTAGTTTTTTTCCATTATATTCACATCTAAAAGCCAACATTTTTTTCATAAAAAACAAGTATCATGTATCATGTTTCTGCTTGTGCTTTTTCCATATTGCTTTTTCCTCACAACACTTTTTTTTCATGAAACAGCTCTGTCTCATACATATTTGGGCAGATTCTATGCTAGTGTTGCTCAGCATGTCTATGCCATAAATAGGGAACAGATCTATACTATTTACCATGATCCTAGATTTTCTTTATTTTTGTTTCACAGAGATACACTCTATGTAAAACATATTCCTGTTGCAAAGAAAATAGAATATCAAGTTATATACTTGCAAACTATTGAAGCCGTGTTGGAATCAACTAAGTTATTCTGCTCTAATTAATTTATAAGAAAAGGATTATATTTACTTTTGTTCAGTAGTGTTTCCTGTTCTTCTGGTTTTGTTTGAAAGTTAATTCAGCCCTCTATGCTTCATTTATTCTTACTTAAAATTAAAATAATTTAAAGTAAGGTAAGACTTGCGCCCTCAGCAAGTTTGCCAATGACACCAGACTGTGTGGTTCGGTTGATACGCTGGAGGGAAGGGATTGCCATCCAGAGGGACCTTGACATGCTTGTGAGGTGGGCTGATGCCAACCTCATGAGGTTTAACCATGCCAAGTGCAAGGTCCTACACCTGGGTCGAAGCAATCCCAAGCACAGCTACAGGTTGGCCAGAGAACAGATTCAGAGCAGCCCTGCGGAGAAGGATTTGGGGGTGTTGGTTGATGAGAAAATGAGCATCAGCCGGCAGTGTGCGCTTGCAGCCCAGAAAGCCAACCGTATCCTGGGCTGCATCAAAAGGAGCGTGACCAGCAGGTCAAAGGAGGTGATCCTGCCCCTCTACTCTGCTCTTGTGAGACCTCACCTGGAGTATTGTGTGCAGTTCTGGTGTCCTCAACATAAAAAGGACCTGGAACTGTTGGAACAAGTCCAGAGGAGGGCCACGAGGATGATCAGGGGACTGGAGCACCTCCCGTATGAAGACAGGCTGAGGAAGTTGGGGCTGTTCAGCCTGGAGAAGCCTGCGTGGAGACCTCATAGCAGCCTTCCAGTATCTGAAGGGGGCCTATAGGGATGCTGGGGAGGGACTCTTCATTAGAGACTGTAGTGACAGGACAAGTGGTAATGGGTTAAAACTCAAACAGGGGAAGTTTAGGTTGGGTATAAGAAGGAAATTCTTTCCTGTTAGGGTGGTGAGGCACTGGAATGGGTTGCCCAGGGAGGTTGTGAATGCTCCGTCCCTGGCAGTGTTCAAGGCCAGGTTGGACGAGGCCTTGGGTGGTATGATTTAGCATAAGGTGTCCCTGCCCATGGCAGGGGGGTTGGAACTAGATGATCTTAAGGTCCTTTCCAAACCTAACGATTCTGTGATTCTATGATTCTAAGACACAAATATACAGACAGACAGAAATGTAAATAGGCATGAAAACTGAATCTACATATTATGAATAATGTTTTATGTATTTCAACATCAGTACAATTTTTTTTTTTTTTGTTGCGATCTCAGGTCTACATTTTAGAAACTAAGTAATCTAGCCTAATATTCATCATCTGTTAATATCCTTAAGAAAGATGTATATAAACATAGAATTACCAGATTTCTTATTCCTTAAAGGTGAAGCAGGTTTGTGTGTTTTTTTTTTAAAAACTGATAACCCAGAAATGCTCGATGGACTGGATATAAGAACAATATGTCCCTAATCCTAGCTATAAATTCAACTTCTTGAACAGATACACATCTCATTTTTTTGGTAATGTGACTTTATGCATGATGGGGCATTTGTCGTGGCTTAAGATATCCATAATGCAGTATCCAGAAGGTACTAAAATAGTATTTTTGAATAAAAGTTAGTTTTATACCAGCTCACCTGCCAGTTTCTGGCAGCTTACTTGGTTAGCTATTGTAGACAACATCTTTTGGTTGCATACCAACATTTATATTTGCTTCTCAGTGTATATTCACAGTAGAAGTGACTATTTCACATCATGCAACTCCCTGGGGTTTTGCCCGTTGTGCTTTTAACAAAAGTATGTATGTACATATAATTTCCATTAAACAATAGTTTATTCAGGACAAAGTAGCTTCCTCAAAAAAGAAATTTGGGTTGTGTCAAATCTATTCACAGTCTTCTGGGGAGGAAAAGAAAAATGGGTAGATTTGCAGACAGGAGAAAGAGAAGGAGCAAAAATACCTCTGTTCCTTCAACACCTGGTACTTAAAATGTTGCAGACTAATTCAGAAGTTCTTTTTCAGCCTGGGAAAATGTCAGTTCATGTTCTTTCACTAGACATCTGCTATAAATAAGACTCAAGCCAAACTGGTCAAGTTTATTGACTTAAAGTATCTTGCAACAATGCTTCTAACTTAAAGCAGGCTTCTAATTTCAGATGGACCTTTAAATCTAATATTATAGAAATCTATTTCTATAAGTAGTATTTTCAAAATGAAAAAAGACATGATTTTGCAGTTTCTGATGGCAGTAGATTCTTCTTACACTAATTGCTTTCCCTCCTAACATGTGCGTGTTCTATGACACTTTTTATCTGAGCAGGTTCTTTCTTACAATAATGATATTCAATAACTCCCAAGACTTCTTCTCCCAGATTAAATGAATAGTAATAAAGTCTCTATAGCCATGAGCACACAGTTTGCAATCAAAATTAGCTTTCTTCCTAATCTCAGTGAAGGGTATCAGTTAGCTATTTTGGATGTCACTATAACATCAGCATTTAGACATTACTTAGTAAACATGTGTAATCTAAGCAATAAAACATTACAAAGCATATTATGAAACACTATATTGAGATGAAAATTTCTATATACAAGCTGAGGGCTAGGTTTGCGTTGAATGTAAGGCAAGAAGATTATAATGATGTACCATATGCTAAAGGTAATTTTTTTACTTTATATTTGTACAGGCATGCGAGGGTAACTTCAGAGAAAAATGAAACATATATCTTTGCTACCATTTCTGTGTACAAATACAGCTTTTCTCAGACTCTCATTGTCTCAAACCTCAGAACTTCATACTGTATTTTTACTGTGGCAAGTGTAAACTCTGAGGCCATTATCATCCAAAAGATCATTTTTCCTCCTCTCTGCATTCACCATGTCACCTTTTACCACTTTTCTCATTCTGCTGCCCCAAACACAGAGTGATTACCTTTTATTCCAATAGCTTCATGTCATTATACATTTTCACTTGTCAGTGCTATTTTCAACATGCTACTTTCAACATGCTACTTTCAACATGCTTATCAATCTCCGTTACAGACAGTTGCATTTTCCAGCAAGCATCTCCATGCTTTTTCACTCACATGATAAAGGTAAACTAATTCCTTTTAAATGAAAATAGTAGTACTAGTGAAAATTAATAACAGTAATGATATTATTTATATCCCTTCATTTGTTGTGAAATGTGTTGCTAGAAAGTTCTGTGGAGGAAGCTATTATCAGTGCACAAGAGGTTTTACTGCAACCCCTGGAATTCGGATGAATGCTTTTTAATAAGATATAATGATGTTTTATTTACCTAAACAATAATTTACAGATATGTTGGAATACTCTGTGTAGCAGAAACATCTAGGTGATATAAACACAAACATATAGTCTACATACATGGAAGCAGAGCTCGGAAGTACCCAGGCTAAGTTTGCATAAAGCAATTTGACATGGTAGAGTTTGTGAGCTCGTGACCTGTTTGACAATGGCTAAACCATTTCTGAACTTGAGCAGATTCTAGAGAAAATATAGTTTCTTTAACACAGTGCTATAGATAGATTACATAGGTGTATTGTATTTATTCTTCTACACCATGGCATGATGAATTCATGCATTTAATTACTTGTAAACAGGTAAACAAGTGCTGATTCTATATTGATCCTCTATTTCCAGTGCATTGTAGTGACATAATATTTTTTTTCTTTTTTTTTTTTTTTTTGCTTCCGGTGATTTTGTCTTATTTAAGCCTTTAAATGTGGCAGGTTGTATATGGGCCATTTAACATCTTTGTGCTTTTGTTTCATCATTAAGGGAAATTTAATATTGGCTGCAAACTTCAGAAATAGATGAAGATATAAGTCAATACTACTAAAAGTTAGTGAATTACTATGGCAATAAACCCCATCAGAACACTATAAATAAAGAAGACCTAAATAAGATAAATCCAGCCTAAAGACATGAAGCCATTTCTTTTTCACCCTCACTTTTTTGTAGTATGCCATTGGAGAATCTAAATCAGCTGACTCACAGCATTATGAAACAACCACAAGGATGTCCTACTGAAATGCACCATCTCCATCGCATCACTCTTACTGTCCTTCTTCAAGATAAGATTTAATCACTACGACATTTAGTTACTTTTGTTTACTTGTACATTTTTATCTCTCTTCCCTTCCTTTTTTCCTACTATGCACAAAACAGCATTGATACTCCACTTGTGAGAATAATTCTACCTACTGTATAATGTTATGATTATAGTTTGTGTTTTGAACTATCCATCAGCTCATCAAGAGAATTATAAGCATTAAATGGAGATGTTTAATATGTGTTTGTGTGTCTTTTATCTTTCATGATATATCTATTTTTGAGAAGATGAGAAATTCCAGTCTGAGAACCAGAATTGAATTATTTTGAAATATTTAATTTAAAAAAAAAAATCAAGAAAGAAAAAAAAAAATTAAAAAATATTTTATTTTATGATCCTTTTCAATATATCCTCAGTTTTGATTATTAATAGTTTGATTGAAATTCATATCACTACAAAATGGATTTGGTCACTCTCTGATTGGTCCTTTCTAGGAAAAAAAAATAAAACCAGAAAAAAGTGTTAGATGTTGATACTCTTAGCAACTGGTTTGCTTCAAGACTTGTTTCAGATTGTTTTCATTCACCTGTATCAGTGTACTGAGCTGAGTGAAAAGTGACTTTACTAAGGCATTGTCCCTATAAGCAATATGAGAGGTTATCCATTTCACTCACACAGTTGAATTCAATTTTTTCTTTCCACTTAATTGTACTCTACCTATGAGAGTTAGCCTTTAGATAAATGTCATGGTTAAAATATTTTTTAACCATGACCCAGTTTCTAAGGGGTGTTCTGGAAGTCTGAAGAAACAAAAACAGTATTGGCCCATATTTTAAAGAAAATCCACACTAAAGCCCAAACCCAGGTACAAGTAATATCTTTGATAAAGTTATCTTTTTTAAAAAATCAAATAATAGCCTTCTATACATGATTTTAAAATAAATAAAAGTGAATGTGATATATATTAGATTTAATCATTGATAAGCATCAAAAGATTTACTATTCCAAGCATTTAGGGTCAGAATGGCTTTTTTTGTCAGAGTGAGGGTTTCTGTTAAAAACAAACAACTCCACCAGATATATACTACATAGCAGATTTTGGAAATTGAGATTTAAAAATAGATTAACACAGCTACTGAAAAAGCAACTTTATGAGTCAGCTTTAAAATTCCTGTAAATCAGCTTACTCTTATTCAGTTAATTCAAGATCTGATTTTAAAAATACAACCTGGAAATATTGCTCATCCTTAGACATGATCAGAAACGCTTGAATATTTTTTCAGAAAACTTGGTGCTTTTTTCACTCTGTCAAATGGTTGAAGAGACATGGTATAAGGCCTAGTGACAAAATTCTAAGTAGCCAGGGATTTACTAATCCTCTTTTAAGAGCACTGAACAATGTAGAAAATGAAGAATAGCATATTTATGCACATCCAGCTCTGCCTTTCTAGATAGAAGTGTGAAGTGAGGATTTCATAAATGGGATGGGAGAAGGTGATGAAAAGCAGCATGAAATCTATCCACCATGTGACCACAAAACACATTATAGAGCTAAAATAGAAAGGCTTAAAGACTAAATATTTCCAAAACCTAGAAATCTTTGTAGCTGGAAAAAAAGCCACTGAGGCATATTAAAATTAACTGTATTTTCTGTGATACATCATCTGTATTATCTATCTCTAAGCACTCAATGTTTTGAATGAGTCCTCTCTAACCTCACAGGTTTCTTTCTGTTTCTCCTCCTCAATCTGCTAATAGTTGTGGTTTTTTTTTTCTTTCCCCTGGATTTTCCTGCTTTAGATTGACATTTTACGTACTTCTTGAGAAGCAAATCTTAGAAGAAAGAAAAAAAAAAGAAAAGGAGGCCAATTTCTCTTATCCTATTTGAAAAAGCAGAGCTAAGTTTAGCTTACTGCTAAATTTAGCTAGATTTATGAACTATTATTCTCAAGAATGATTCATGTGCATGAGGCCATTTTCCTGACACATGAGCACTTCTTATCTTCTTACCTAACACAATGCATCAGGGTGCAGCAGGAGCCAGCTGCTCTCCAGGGTGGGCAGACCAGGGCCTTGCACCCAAGGTTGGTCCCACCTAGGCAGGTTTTGGAGGGCAGCCCCAGCCCCGAGCACTGTGATGGGACAGACCAAGTTCAGTCTGGGATGTCAACCCAAATGTGGAGATCAGTATGAGGCCTGGTGAGGGGAACCAGGGTCAGACACAGCACTGAGATGGTCCAGCAGGGCCATGGGTGTGAGGGTGGGATGACACCAGGCCCAGGGGTCAGGATGAGGTCCAAGCTCCTGAGCAAAATAGTGGGGAGCCCCCACTGAGCTGTTGTGGAGCACTTCATCTAGGGCAGCCACTGACTTATGTCCAAGCTGGCCCCAAGTCCCAGCAGCCAAATCCCCATGAGCCAGGGTGTATCCAGGCTTCTGAGAGCATCATCACAAACATTTTCATGTCCCATATTTTGCTATTGCAATCTGCCCTTACAAATTGCTTCAAATCTGTGACAGCTTCCAGAACACTACAAAGGAAGAGTTATTATGTTATTCCAACAATGAATCACTTATATGGGGGCAATATGTGTACCTAAACACATATTTTCAAGTTTCAACCATGTTTGAGAAAAAAAAAAGAAAATTAGTTTTCTCCTCTCTTTCAACTCTTAATAAAGGTCAAAACTCATAACATTCAAACTACCTATATAAACTTAGATATCTCCATGTTTATTGCAAATATTCTATAAGCTTTATTAACCACTAAACAATGTCTGTTGAATTTCTGGTTTTGTGTTATCAGTACAAATGCTAGTAATAGACTTCTACTAGTTTAAGGAAAAACAGTAGATGATTCTGATTAAGTAGCATAACTGGATGAAGGTTTTTTGTACAATCAGTCCTTCCTCTGTCTTTGATTTTATGATCTACAATTTTAAGACACTGAGATGCTGTACTTAAAGCTTTCCCTAGGCACTTTCATTACTTCCCACTTGACTTGAATTTTTCCCACTGAGGGAAAGAAAAAGAAATTTTAAAAATCATGTTTTCTAGGAATTCTGATCATGGACATGCAAAAAATTTCAATAAACAGCCACTAATGGCTGGTTCAGTACAGTTGTTTGGAACGTATATGATCTTCTGACATAAGAAAACACATTGCTGATAATCTTATTTTCTTAAATACCTCAGACTTAAACAGCTGAAAAAGTTCTATTTCTTTTGAGTTTCTTTAGCACAAAACATACAGTCCATTTGTTTTGTTTTATTTGTTTTATTTTAAAAACATAATTGAACGAAACTCATTTCTTCTCTAAACTTAAAAAAAACAAACAAAAAGCAAAAACAAAACAGTTAAACATTGTTTTCTGTCTTTAATATTTACTTTTAATTACAAAGGCAAGCCAAACCCCAAACTGTAATAATTTTAAATCAGATTTTACATATGAAAAGCTAACTCAGGCTCTGAACATGATGTTATTCTTATTGAAGTTCTTGATCCTGTGTTGAACACCTGAATCTGGAGAAGCCAGCTACTTTTATATAAACCTGCTGGTAACAAAGTGGTGTCTGAAATAGATGTCATACTAGCAGTCAATGAGACAAAATAGAATACAGTCCTTCATATGATGTTTCTATAACCCACCATGACGTAAAGTGCTTTTGCATACTGTATCAATCAATAAGAATATGCTGATGTTAGCATTTTGTGCATCTAACAAATCATCCCGCATTCTACTCCAGAGGTGAGGCACCTAAACTTATTAATTTTGATGGTTGATTTACATATACCAAAGTCTTTTGGAATAAGCTTTAACTTTCTTCTGAAGGGCACAGACATACAGCTAAGAACTAGAGAAAAACTTTGTAGAAAAATTGTGATATGCCATTATTAATTTACATGTTTGTGCTTCAAATGTTCTAAATATGTGTACTTGGGTCCAAATATACTGGACTGCAAATGCTCAACAAGTGTAAGCCTCTTATGTTTTCAAACCACACAGACTTTTGACAACTGACATGCAGTAAGACAAACAATAACTGCATCTCCTATGTGTGGTATATATAGACAGATCTTGTAATGATCAGTTTTCTAATATTTTAGCATGTGTGTAATGAAAGATTATGTTAAGAGCTCTATGATAAACTTTTCTTGTAGTATTTTTGGGGCAGGGGATGGAAACAGGAGAGAAGAAGAAAAATCTTGGGAAAAGTGGTAAACCAAATATGTAGAGTTAAAATATAGGGCAAAATTTTACTACCTGTGCCTACATAAGAAGTTTTTCAAAGTGTTACAGTTTCTACACTGAGTTTTTAATGAGGGATGTTCTTTGAGACAACAACATAGGAATAGTAACTAGTAGGAATAATAATTTTTTTACTTGATGTACATATGTCAGTGTATGTGTGTTTGCATATTACAAAAATGTATTTTCTTTATGTTTTTAGATGTCATTGATTTATATTTGGGTTTTGAGTACCAGCAAGCACATTTTCTAGAAGCTTGTTGTATTAGCAGAGTAGGGGTTTTATTATTATTTTGGGAGTTTTATTATTATTTCATTGTGATTTCCAAAAAGACTTAAAAACTTAAACCAAAAATACATAAAATACTTAATCCCCACCTTGTTTTGTAGTTCTCAAGTTTCTTTCGACTTCCTTGCATTGAAAAGCTCTCACACATACTGAACTGATAGTCTTACAAACTGCAAATCCATCCAGTCATCTGTGTGTCTCTGATGAGTAGGGGTGATCTGGAGATAGTTGCAAAAGTCTGCAAATCCTTGATAGCACTGCCAAGATTGAAAACATAGCTGCTGCCACTAAAAGAAATGGTGAAGCAGATAAAGTTGTCCTGTGATTTAGAATGCAACAAATAGTTCATACCAACAAAAAAAAAAACATGAGTGTTCTTTGGTCGGTATCTGTCAGCATCAAAACACTAAGGCAAAAGTAATGAACTGTCATAGAATCATAGAATTATAGAATGGCTAGGGTTGGAAAGGACCTTTAGATCATCTAATTCCATGTTGCCTATCTCCATCTTCTCAGATTTTGATGTGTTGGTTTTTATTTTTCTTTTCTTTTTCAGCTTTACATTTCAAAGGTAATAAATTGCTTTAGTTTCTTATCTTTAGCAAGAGATTATCTTAGATGTTCTCTGTCTAATTTGTCACAAAGGTACTTACTATTATATACACGCATACCTGTCGTGCAAGGTTCAGCTCTATGCTGAAGATTTACTGCCACTCTAAGCATTTTTTTTTACATGAATCTGAGCTCTTAAACACTTTGAGACCAAAGAAATACATATAGACAATATTAAATTACCTTAAGCTATATTTAATGCTTTGCTACAGTTTTTGTAGCATTTGTGTCTGAGGTACACCTAGATTCTTTAATGAAGAGCTGTCCAGTGAACAACAAACTCAAGCAAGATATAACAATCTCAGCTATCCAGGGGACAACCAGCAGTCAGAAATAGATTACTGGATAAACATGCATGGTTTCTGTGATTGATAGTGCTGCTGATTTGCACGATCTTTATCAAGTCTCCTTCCTCCTTTCTTATCTCTCTTTCTCTTCTATCTTTAGTCTATAATGTCTGTAAAAAGTTCAGGCTAAGCTAATGCTTTGCTTCATATATAACATAAGGTGGTAGGAATTAGGTAGTTTCAGGAATTTGGTTGTGGGTGTGTGTTTTCATGTTTTCCCTTGTCATAGTCTAAAACTAAGTAGCCATGCCAGTTCTCAAGAAAAGGAGTTTTGGTTCCACAACGATGTAATTTTTATTAAAGGTCACAATCCAGGAGTTTACAGAGTTGTGGCTAAGATATATATGTAAGATACAGAATACTGAAACAATAGCAGCGGTCTAAATAAGAGCATTAAGCTGAAACTGGATTTATGATATCTTAAATAAGCTCCTTATTTGTTTGATCATTCTTGTGTCTCTGTCTTCATTAAAAAGACTATAAGTATCTTTGAAATGTTTTGGTTGATTTAGATGTGAAGTAAGGATTTTTCTACTTTTAGTTACAGATATTTGTCAAACAAGAAAATTGATCTTGAGCAGGTTTAGTGATACATTCTGCTAAAATAATGGCATGGAATCTCCAAATGCTGCTGTGGGACCAATAAAGTAATGATTATAACAGCAATAATAGTAACAATGAATTGTAGTATTTTTATGCACAGAAACAAGGTAATTCTTCCTTGCCTTTAGCATGCTGTTGTGGTTTAAAACCAGTCAGACACACAGTTTCTACTCCCTCCTCCCCCCCTCTTACATATATATACATCCAGATACACACACAGACACTGAGAAAGAGATCATTTCTTCATGCATGGACCAATGCTTCAGAGTCCATTCGGTCCATGATGTCAGGTTCCATCTCCTGTAACAGTCTTTCAGAGCAGGAGAGGCTGTGTGCAGTGCTGGATCGTTGCCTGCTGATGCTGATCGTTCCTTTACTGTGGAACTCATCCGGTTCTATCAAAGTTAATTCTCTGTTGGGATGATGGTCAGAGGCAAGTCAGGGCCAGTCGCTGGTGACCTGAAGACATCTAGTTGATGGGCTATAAAAGTATTACACAGCAGGCAACAGCATACAGTTAGGTTCATTGGCTGTTTTTCCCTAAAATCAAATCCCCTTGAGGTACACATCAGACTTCCCCATCTTCCCGCACCACCCATCAAGTATGTTCGGGTCCCTGAGCAAAAGCAAACCCATGAGTAGGTTTGCCTTTACCTGAAGCAGGAATAACCCAGACTGTCTTCCCCAGCAAATTCTTTATGTGCACCACAGGAACTTTGTCCCTTGCTACAATATGTAAGAGTTCTGAGTGGGCTGGGCCAGCCCTGTTGGCAGATCCTCTGGTGTTGACCAACCAGGTGGCCTTTGGTAAGTGTGTATCCCAATGCTTGAAAGTTGCCCCACCCATTGCTCTCAGTGTAGTTTTTAACAGCCCATTGTGGCGCTTGATTTTCCCAGAGGCTGGTGCATGGTAGGGGATGTGATATACCCACTCAATGCCATGTTCTTTGGCCCAAGTGTTTATAAGGTTATTCTGGAAATGACTCAATTCTCTCTGGGGTGCCGTGTCGCCACAAAATCTGTTTCTCAAGGCCCAGGATAGTGTTCCGGGCAGTGGCTTGGGGCACAGCATATGTTTCCAGCTATCTAGTGGTTGCTTCAACTATGGCAAGCACATGGCGCTTGCCTTGGTGGGTTGGTGGGAAAGTGATATAATCAATCTGCCAAGCCTCTCCATATTTGTACTTCAGACATTGTCCTCCATACCAAAGAGGCTTTAACTGTTTAGCTTGCTTAATTGCAGCAGTCATGAATAACCTGGGCAATAGCGTCCATTGTTAAATCCACTCCTCTATCACGAGATCATCTGTATGTTGCATCTCTGCCCTGATGGCTTGAAAAGTTATGGACCCACCTGGCCAAAAAAATTCACCCTTATGTTGCCAACCTCACTCCATCTAAGACACTTCAATCTTAGCAGTTTTATCCACTTGTCGGTTTTTCTGGTGTTCCTCAGTGGCCGGACTCTGGGGTACATGAGCATCTACATGGTGTACCTTCACTACCAGGTTCTGCACCTGGGCAGCGATATCTTGCCACAGTGCAGCAGCCCTCGAGTCTCCCCTGGAGCTTTCTGCCAGAGGCTTCAGGTAGGATCATTCTCCCAGGCTGCAATGTAGAGTACATTTTTTACATCTGGCCCGGTCCGGACTGCTCCAAGGGCCACTGCATGAACTATCTCTCGTTTAAGTTGCTGAAAGGCTTGTTGTTGCTCAGGGCCCCATTTAAAATCATTCTTCTGGGTCACATGATAGAGAGAGCTTACAATAGAACTGTAATTTGGGATGTGCATTCTCCAGAACCCCACAGCACCTAAGAAAGCGTGTGTTTCTTTCTTATTCATTGGTGGAGACATTGCTGTTATCTTGTTGATCACATCTGTGGGGATCTGTCTACGTCCATCTCGCCATTTTAGTCTCAAAAATTGAATCTCCTGTGCAGGTCCCTTGACCTTACTTCATTTTATGGCAAAACCAGCTTTCAGCAGGATTTGGATTATTTTCCTCCCTTTCTCAAAAACTTCTTCCTCTGTATCAGCCCACACGATAATGTCATCAATGTATTGCAAGTGTTCTGGAGCTTGCTCCTGTTCCAGTGCAGTCTGTATCTGTCAAAGGCAGATGGTAGGGTTGTGTTTCCACCTTTGGGCCAGTCAGTTCCAAGTGTGCTGGATGCCCCTCCAAGTAAAAGTAAACTGTGGCCTGCACTCTGCTGCCAAAGGAATTGAGAAAAATGCATTGACAATATCAGTAGTAGCATACCACTTGGCTGCATTTGATTGGCACCTGCTGTTCTTCAACTTTCAGCAACCCCACAAGAGAAGGATCCTCTGAGGGACCAGGCAAGGTGGACAGCTGCTCAATTTCCTCAGTCTCCAAAGCAGCAATACCAAAAGCCCATCAGTACCCTTCTGGGTCTTTGAAGTACCCTTTCCTGATGTAGTCTATGCCAAGGATTCATGGAGTCCCTGGACCAGTCACAATAGGGTCTTTTTGCCATTCCCTTCCAGTCAGGCTGATTCCAGCCTCCAGCACAATCAACTCTTGGGATCCTCCTGTCACTCCAGAAATACAGATGGGTTCCACACCTTGACAGCTTGATGGCATCAGGGTACACTGTGCTCCGGTATCTACTAGAGCCTTATACTTCTGTCGGACTGACGTGCCAGGCCATCTTATCCACACAGTCCAGTAAATCCGATTGTCCCCTACCTCCACCTGGCTGGAGGCAGGGCCCCTCTAATATTGATCACAATATTGGTCACTTACATCTGGTAGACAAGGATTATTCTTCTTTATCACAGGAGCTGGAGTAAAAGTGTCTCTTCCACTCCATCTGGGAACTTGCTCATCAGAGACTGAAGCCACAGCTTTCCTGGGATGATCATCCTTGACCTTTGTTCTCCTCTTCAATTCATGCACCCATTCCTCCAGAGCTGAGGTAGGTTTTCTATCCCACTTCCTTACGTCTTCATGATCCCGCAGGTAAAACCATACAATGGCCCATGTCTTAAACCTTCTATACCTTCTCTCTCGAGCAGCAGGACACCTTTTATTCATAGCCGAGGCATGTGTTGGCACACATGAGGAGCTGGATAGATCAGATAGATTGTCCCTCAATTGTTTGAGATCCTGGGACAGTGTTTTCCACAGCTGAGATGATGGAAGGGGTGAGATTGTCTTTGAACTCTCAGAGTTTATGAATCGTTTCATCCATTGTTAGTGGTACTATATCATTCCAGGTTACTGTTGCCAATGAATGGGCATATGATGATGGTGCATTGTGTTTAATTTTCTGCCATATGGGTTGTGTACATTTGACTTCATCTCCATCTATGGGTGCATCCTCAGCATCCAGCCTGTGATAGATCATCTCTACAATGGCTGATTCCCTCAGAGACTGGATGCCTTTGTTGAAAGTAGTCCACTTGGCTGAATGACTCATAACATCATCCTTGTATGGAAACCTTTCTTTCACAGCTGCCAAGAGCAGCCTCCAAAGGCTGAAGGACGTTTTCTCTCTTGCAATTGCTTTGTCAATTCTCCCTTCTGTAGCAAGTGATCCCAGCTGCTTAGCTTCCCTACCTTCTAGTTCGTGACTATCGGCCCCATTGTCCCAGCATTGGAGCAACCAGGTGACACTGTGCTTCCCTGGTTGACGGGTATTATCTTTTTGCGTATTCCATAGCTTGGTTGAGATCCGGGGTAGAGAAGTCACCTCTTCTTCTTCTTCCTTCTCTGATTCATGTGATGATGACTCCTGATCTGATGCTGTCCTGGGTAGTAAGTGCATTGCCATTGCTTCTTCATATTGCTTCTTCATCTTTCTTGTCTCTTTTTTTACTTTTCCCCTTGCATACAGGGGCAACCAATATTGGCACAAATTGCTCCTCTGGTTTAGTTGCAGTGATTATCACTGTGGTTTGAGTGGCTGCAGTATCTGTTTTCAGGTTTTGGAGATCTGCTGTACTTGTCTCTGGGTTGGTGTAGCTGCTGTGCTTGGAGCTGGAGTAGCTGTGCTGTTGCGGTTGGAGTTTGATTAGGTGCTGTACTTGTTGCTGGGGCTGGTGTAGTTGCTGTACTTGGAGTTGGAGTAGCTACATTATCTGTTGTAGTCAGAGTTTGAGTAGCTGCTGTACTTGTCACTAGGGCTAGTGTAGCTGCTGTATTTGGAGTTGGAGTAGCTGTGTTGTCGGTTGTTTTGCCATAAGATCTAGAGACATTCTTTTCCCCGTGAAGGTGCTGGATGGTGTTGAACAGGACTCTGTAAACATAGGCCAAGCCCCAGCACGTTGCCATGATTTGTCACTCTCTGGTACAACCAGGATGAAAACACACCTCATTTAAATGTTTTACTATTTTTTTCTGGATTTTGCACTTGTTCAGTGATGAAATTCCAAAGCACTGGAGGGGCCCATTGGCCTAGATGCTTGCCCATACTATCCTGCACACCCTGCCATTCATGACTGTCCAGCCTTGGGGAAGATCTCTTGGTCCTCCAATGTTATTGTCTGACCCTAGACAAGGCCCAAATCTGAGTCTGTTTAACTCTTGATATCAGACAAAATTGTGGGTAAAACACACTCTGTATGCTTGCCAACATAGTGATCCCCATCACAGTCAGCAGGCAGGTCTCAAGGGTACCCAAAGGCCATTCAAAACCTTCAGAACTCTCAAATGGTGATGTAAACATTCTGCTAGGGGGCTTGGGGAGATGAGGGAATGTCTCCCTCACAGGTTGACCACCCGAGGAGGAGAAAGAAGGAGAATTGCTAAACACTTCTATTATATATCTCCCAAAGTACAGAGGTGGTGACCACACTGGGAACGCAAGCCAGATCAGTTTAATGGTCAATGATTCTATTGTATTACAAGTCATTACCATAAACTACAATGAGACAAGAACATTAGCCCAAGGCCTCCAGCCGATGAACACTAGCACAGCAAATACCAGATGTAAGTAGCGTACGACATGCTGAAACTCTGAGATCAAAAGCAAAACTTTGAGAGCCAATAAAGCAACATTGTGACAAGTGACTATTAATCCAAAACAATAAATGCTTATCAAAAATGTGATCAGATTCTCTCTGGTCAGATTTGTTGTTATCTTAACTCTTTGTGCCCCATGCTGGGCGCCAAAAAAAACTGTCATGGTTTTAGCCCAACCGGCAACCCGGAGCCACAGAGCCGCTCATTCATTTTCCCCCCTTCCTCCCCTCACTCCCGGAGGGATGCGGAGGAGAATCAAAAGAATGTAACTCCCACGGGTTGAGATAAGAGCAGTCCAGTAACTAAGGTGTAACACAAAACACTGCTGCTACCACCAATAGCAATAACAGTAATAATAAGGGAAATAAAAAAGGAAGAGAATACAACTGCTCACCACCTGTCAACCGATACCCAGCCCAACCCAAGCAGTGGTCTAGCCCTTCTGGGTAACTGCCCCCAGTTCTACATCCTGGGCATAATGTGCTGTGGTATGGAATACTTCTTTGGCTAGTTTGGGTCAGGGGTCCTGCCTCTGCTTACTCCCGGCTTCCCCTCCTCCCTGACAGAGTGTGAGACTCATGAAGTCCTTGGTCAGAGTAAACATTACTGAGCAACAGCTAAAAATATTGGTGTTATCAGTGCTGTTCCTAGGCTGAGAGTCAAAACCACAGCACTGAACCAGCTACTAAGAAGGAGAAAAATGGCTGCTACTGCTGAACGCAGGACACAAACCTTTTTGGGTTTATTATGTTGCAGCCAAAGCAAATGCATTTCACTGTTGTGTTTTGGGGTTTGTTTTGATTGCTTGGTGGATATTTTGTTTCTTGTTGTTTGTTTTGTTGTTTTGTTTTGTTGGTTTTTTTTGTGGCTTGGGGGTTGTGGTATTTTGTTTTGTTTTAATTTTTTTATAGTTTGTTTTGTGGGGGTTTTGTTTGTGGGTTGTTGTTTTTTGTTTTTGTTATTGGCTGCTTGTTTTTTCCAAAAATGGCAAATCATTTCTTCTAATGGATACTGATGAGATGGGACTTCTACAGGGTTAGATTCATGGAGCTGATAATGGAGGCAATTTCAGTACTATGAAAACAAACTGATTAAGTCCACCATCCTTAGTAGAAGCCACCTGTAAAGTCCAGCTGACTTCTTGCTTCCACACTAAAAGAGGCATCTTCAGACTTCACAGTCAGCTGTTAGTGATTTCCCTCTATTTAATTCTTCTGTGAGTGCCAGAAAGATATTATTGACTGAAGTAGTTTGTTCTTAATTACTAATTTCTCATGGAGATAGAAGTAGATTCTTTCCCTTCTTCTGATGTAACCTTCTGCTGACATTTCAGTTAGCAAAATCTCAAGATTATGAAGGGATACTATGAACCATTAGGCTGATTTAGCACATCCTAGGTTTAACTGTATGTAAATGGCGGAAGACAGAAAATCCATTTATTTATGTGTGCTCCTAGAATATATTTAGCCAAAGAAAATGGAAAAACTTGGAATGTATACAAAAAGAAATTAATTACCCCACATAATTCTGTAGTTAATGCATGTTATAGGTTGGTTTGTTTTTCTTCTCAGAAAACAGACTGAAGGGAGAAAAAATTGTTGCCTCAGGGAAGATTTAGAACTTTGAGTTTACAAACTTCTATTTGTAATTTATACAAACATAAATTATATTACCAACTCTGAATTTCTATTTTTATCTTTTTAAGTTAGATCAAGGTATACAGGATGGGCTTACACAATCTCATAAATCATCACTCATTTAAACAAACAACTGTTTTTTTCTCAGTATACTTTTAGATGTTTTATAATCAAATCATTTTTACCTTTGATGGACTAAAATTAGTTAAGGCATTTACATTTATGGTGCACTATTTGCAGAAACATAATAAAATTATAGTTCAAGATTGACTGCAAGTAATTATTCCATTACTAACTTTAAAAAGAGTTTTCAATAAAATATACACTGCATAAAAATAAGATGTATTATTTTTTAAAATGGTTGCTTTGCAGTACTAAATGGTTGATAAATCAGGTTTGATTAATGTGATTCATACTCAAACAATTCTGTAAAAAATATAAGCTAATACATACATTCTGAAATCCATCAAGAGCCAGATACATATTACATAACATAAATGTACTCATTCTGTAAATTTTATGTGGACAGTTACACAATACAGACACTGCTATAGTGACTTTGACACTGAAAGAAAAGCTGTGTAATAAATTAGCCGAGTGTTGGAAGAATCTCAAAATATCCTCTGGCTTTAAGTACAGTTCTGTTTCTCTTGTTACATGCCAGAAATTCATCCTGGTCACTTTTGATTACTGTAACAGAGTTCTTAATTTCTTGACTTCCGTGACTGCAGCTGTCCACTTGGTCCAGATAGTTCCTCTCTGGGAAACAATTTATTCCTTTTTTTGACAGCTGAGAGTGGCTGAAGTACCAAACCTCTACCTGCATGCATTTGTTAGACTCTTCAGTTACAAAAACCTTGTTGGCATTTACAAAGTCATCTTCAGCTCAAGGCACCTTACAGTCTAGTAAAAAAAAAAGTGTTCAGTGACAACACCCAAAACAAACATCTATGTTCTTTGTTTCATTGCTTTGATAAAAGGTGCAGTAGAAAGAATAAAATTAAAGTAGCATTATGACAGAATTATTAAAAGTCCTTCAATTCCTCTGTTCATCAGACCACCTTTGTGTATAGGTACAGCACTATCATGACAGGGTTTCTGTCTTTCTGCATTCCTTGTTTCTGAGATTACATCTTAAGATAACTCTTGTATCTTAATATCTAAGTTTTATAACCAATTTGCTGTTAAAGACATTTCCATGTCTTAATATCTGTGGAGATGGATATTAAGATGGAGGTGGATGGCCATGGAACTTTTAGTTGAAAAACTACACCATATCTCAAAACATGCTGTCTCAGTGTAGATCAACAGAGGTACTCAAACTTTGTCCTGACTTGATAAAAAAAAGAAACTTCTCCTTACATGCAAATATATAATATAATTCAGTGTAAAGCTATGCAAAAGAAAACATATTAACATATTTGCATGTTTATTCTAAGTTCTGATTCATATTAAGGATTTTCATGGTCAGTCTATCAGTGCAATGTTTTTATGTGCATTTCATATTTAGATTATGGAATTAATTGTTGTTTGTTTTTTTTTTTTATGGGATGGTGTACTTATCAAAAGTAGTTAAAAGTGCCTTCTCCACAAATGCAGAGTTTTCCAAGGCCCATACGTTTGATATTCAGAAGTAGAGTAGCTGTCAAGTGTAGGATATTAATCTCAAAGCAGCATTCTGTAAAGCACATTATAAAGTTCTTTCTTTCAATGAAACACATATTCATCAATATAAGGTGAATACTGCAATATCCAGAAAAATATTTTTTTTGCCCAAACAAATGAAATAATTTGTCCTTCACAAGCACTGAATATAAATAATTACATATATATGGTTTAGTAGTACAATCCCTATTCATTTTAATATTAATATTATTAATATGAATCTGAACTAGAGAGTGAGATCCTAAAGTATCGTAGAAAATATCAAACAGTGCACTGCTTACTACCAGGCAACTTTTTCCTGCTGACAAACTGTATTTTTAATATAAGTAAAAGATACCTCTGTGTAAGATTCATGTCTACCCGAATTCATCATCTCTGAGTATTCTGAATTTGGAAAGAATATGAAGTGTTGCAAAGAGTCAATTTTAATAAGGCCATGCTGAATTTACTTCCTGGTGTGTACATCTTCTATTTGTACTGTTTCCATAGTTAGTTTATATATTTAATTATTACTATACCTTATTGAAACCGAGATGAATCAGTAGGGGGAGCTTTAAGACCCATGAGCCAAAATTATTTTTGTGTTCTGCTACTAAAGGTTTAAAAAGCCTGAGGGCTTCAGTGTTAAACATATTGCTCTGCTCAGTGAATAGTGGCACACAGATTTCTACAAATCTATGTTTGTTTCCAAGCACTTGTAGGGTGCCTATAATCACCTTGTCCTTTGTGACATTGATTTTTAATATATATGGTTAGCCCAGGATTTTTTATAACCCAAATGAAAAGCTCCTGGAAGTAAATATCACAAAGGACTGGAAGTGTGTAGTTTATATATCCAGAAATAGAAAATCATTTGTTTAAATAAACTCAAGCTGAGCACAGTAATTGATGGCTTCTTTACCCCCTGAAGTTCCATGAAATGACTGTGCCCTTATATAGTAATTAAAATGCTCCAACAACTATTTTATTGTCTCCAGTGGAATTGTCAAGCAGTGTTTCAAACACAAATCAGAGGCAAAGCTGCTAAACATGGTAGTATCTGCCATTGCAGTTTTTAGGCTTCTATTAGAAACAGACTGTCACATCATACATGTCTCCATTAACAGTTAAGATCCTCTGTTCCTTTCTTATGTCTTAGGTAAAGGGTAGTCCTAGTTTTTTTCTTAAATGAAAAAAACCTACAAGATGAACAAGAACCACCATCTTTGCATCCTGTGGACAATATTTTGTTTATTAAAAAGGAAAATTATAAATCAAATTTAAAAAAGTTTTCTGGTTCACTCTTATTTTAAAGAGAAAGGTCTACATATCAAAGTATAAAATCAAAATGGTCTGGGGAAAAATAATTTAGAGATTAAACCTAGGTATAAAGAATTCTGGAAATAAACGCACTACATATGCATATGCATTTTCACTAAATTCAGAACTAGAAATACACAGTGTCTATGCATATTAGACGTTTTTTCTTCATGGAACTTAAAACCAACCAAATGACAAACCAGAAAATTCAAAATTGGCTCACAGGTTCTTATTTTTCAGCAAATCCTATTGTACTAGAAAAGTTTTACTTGATTTTAAAACATAGATATATTTACAATAATTAAATGCTTAGAGGTTTTTTTTTTTTAGCTTACTTATTAAAAACAAAACTATTTTCTCTGCCTGCCTTACATTCTGTGCAAACATAAATTGTCTGGCAACATCACGTGTGTATAAATACTAAATAAAAAATATCTGTTCCACAGAAAGCACACTGCAGTTGTTAATAAGCCTAAAAAATACATATGTAAGATCCACATACTGCCTTAAATAATTTTTTTTAAGCAATCTTTTTTACAGTGTGTGCTTTCTGTTACTTCTGCAGGACTTTTTGCTCACACAGTGAACATGTAGAAATGAAGAAACTAATTTTGGAATATGTTCTTATATTTTTCATCAGCAGAAGTAATATTGTACCACTGTACCATTCTTACCTGTAATTTACAGGGTCATGACACAGTATCCATCTTAAAGATATTATGATGGCATCTTCCAGTTCTGTTAGTTAAAATATTGTATGCCTTGAATGAGTTAACAGACTTTTAAAATAGTTCTCAGATTTTGGCTCCAAGTGATTTGTCATTATTTCATTGCTGAGATCCAAGAATTCTAAGGATACATCAGATGGAAGTGGAGCAAATTAAGGGTTTCAGTACCCTTTTTTAGTACCGATCTATGTTTATCTTCAACTTTGACAATAAAATCTTGGGGTTTTGGTTGTTAGATTGTGGGGGTTTTTTAACATCACCTGTATGCTTATAAAATGTCATTGACTGTGATAGATCACTGACTACACATGGAAGAGAGATGTTGAACTGCAGTAGGCTTAAGGTTAGAAAATGTGACAAAAATCCAAAGCAGGATATAACTACAATTGGATTTCTGGTGGTGTGGTACAAACTTTATATAAGCATGAAAAAAGTGCAGAGAAACAAAATCACTCCTTAGAGAATATAATGATTTTTCTATCCAGACACCTAATTAAAATTTGAATGACATTTCCTTGAAAGGCAAAGGTAAATGTTTTATTATCAAAACCCTATTGATTTGGACACAGCAAAAAGAAGGATGATTGTATCTTAATGCAGTTTAATTAGACTGCAACTTCATTAATTTTTTATAATTATATATTCCCAAGCATAATTGACCAAGTGTGAGACAGGTTTGTTTTAATAAACAGTTCCTGAGGAAAGCAAGGTTCTTAAATAATTCACCTTTATCCCACTCTGCAGCAATTCGACCACCTGTCCTCACTCAGGCTGAACAGAGAATGCGAGGCTGCCCTCCCAATTGCAAATATGCTGAACTTGTTGACTTCTTTCCTTCTTCAGTCTTATTCTATTTAACTTGGGATAGAAAATTCTTCTAAAGTATTCACTAGTAGGTAGATGTTCATAAAGCTGAAACTATGTGAAAGTGTAGTCAATCTAGTCTCTCCATCCCACAGCTCTGTCACTTACAGAGGAAGGAACTCCCCATTGCTGTGCATCTTTTTGCATTCAAAATAGCTTGCGCTAATATGGAACAAGAAACTAAAAAGAAATAAGTTTGAAAGAAAGCCTAATTCAGAAATTGAATAAAAGTATTTTTCACCAATTAGAGGAAAAGAACAAACACACAGAGCAGCAGCAGCACTGTTATAGCTGCCATCTCATATCTGCCTAAACTGATGTATTTGAGCTTCCAGGTAGTCTATTTAGGAAAAAATGCTAAAGACCCAAATTAAACTGTGACAGTTGTCATTTTGCTAAATGGCTTCTGAGATGTGAGATTTTTCAACTTCGCTTTGTCCTATCTGATAGGCTGCTTACCATAGAAGTAAGACCCAACTCCTGTAAGCAGCATTTGTGTGGCTAGAGACAGCGTGCCAAGCATGTACAGTAGTCTTAGTCCTAAAGTACCAAAAAATCCCTTTTGTCTTGTCTTCTGCAATATATTTCAACACACTGTTATTTTTCAATTAAATTTTGAATTTGCTAACTGTTACCTTTATCAGTTTTTGGTAAGTTTTCAGAAGCAGCTGAAATGCAAAATTATGTTCCGTAGTGTTTTCCTTTCTTTTCCATCCTCTTTCTTTTTTTCTTCTGGTTTTTTTTTTTTTTTTTACTACATTTCTGTGCCTCTCTGCATTCTGTTTATTGTGTTAGCCTCACACAATAAACCATATTTTGCTGGGTTTAAGTGGCAAGTTTGGGGAGGTGGGCCTTGTGGAGCAGCCTCTAGGAGGAGAAGCCAGGGACCACCACGTGCCAGACACAGCCATATCCAGCTGGTTTCATCTGGTTCCAAAAAGCTTACCACAGGGCACAGCTGAGCCTGTCAGCCAAGACCAAGAAGGGGATAAAAACACTGGACAGACAGAGACAGAGGGAACAGAACGAGAAATAGCATAGGGAACACCATGGTCAGAGAAGAAGGAGGGTGAGAAGGTTCTCCAGGTGCCTTAGCACATACTACTTCTACAGTCCTTGAAGAAGACCATGGTGAAACAAGTTTTGCTCCTGTAGTCCATGGAGGACTACACCAAAGCAGATATCCATACTCTGGAGGACCCCACACTGGAGTAGGTGGATGTGCCCTGAAGGAAGCTGCAGCCCATGGACAGCCCACATGCTCCTTGCAGAAACTAGAGCCTGGAGGGACTGATGCTGAAGCAGTCTATTCCTGATGGACTGTGGAAAGAACCCACACTGGAGGAGTTCTTGAATTGCAACCAGTGAGATGGATACGCATTGCAGCAGTTTGTGAATGGCTGTATCCTGTGGGAGGCACCCCACAGTACAGAGGGGGAAGAGCGTGAAGAGGAAGGAGTGGCAGAGATGAATTTTTATGAACTGGCAACAACCTCAGTTCTCCTCTCCTCTCCTCTCCTCTCCTCTCCTCCCCTCCCCTCCCCTCCCCTCCCCTCCCTTCCTCTCCTCCCTTCCCCTCCTGTTCCCTCCCCCTCCTGTTCCCTCCCCTCCCTTCCTCTCCTCCCTTCCCCTCCCGTTCCCTCCCTTCCCCTCCTTCCCTTCGCCTTCTCCCCTTCCCTCCTCCCCTGCCCTCCCCTCCCCAAGACTCCCCTCCCCACCATTCACCTCCCTTCCCCTCCCTTCCCCTCCCTTCTTCTCCCTTCTCCTCCCTTCTCCTCCCTTCTCCTCCCTTTGCCTTCTCTCCCCTTCTCCATTTCCCTTACCTTCTCTATTTCCCTTCCCTTCCCCATTTCCCTTCCCTTCCCCATTTCCCTTCCCTTCCTTTCCTTTCTTTTCCCTTCTGTTCCCTCTTATGGTATTATGCAGCCATAGAAGGAGTTAGTATGTTCACACTTTACACATTCTTGTTTCAAACAAAAAAAAGAAAAGTAGTTAATACAATACTGTGCCAACACCGATGAACTGTTCTGCATCTGGTGTTAGTTAGCACAGTCTGTGCTTGCTTAAATATCATTGCATTTCTCTGCATTGAACACATATATATATATTTATAAAACAAGTTGACCTAGCTCATGAACAAAGACAGCAGAAAATAAAATTTTGTATGCATAAAAATGTGCAGGGTAGCCATCGGATTGTGAAGTTAACAGCAAATTCCAATTTGTGTGCTTGGAGATAGTAAGCATATGGATGTATGAAAACTATCCATCTTTTGGGCCAGTTCACTTTCCTTTAATTGTGCTGTAGAGTTGAGTCCAGGAATGTCTATAGATCCCTTCACGTTAACTCAAGCCTGATTCAGAAAATTACTCTGCTAAAGTACTAAACCGAAGAAAGGTGTCCCATAATCCCAGGTCCTAAAATTCTCCAAAGCCCTTACAGTCAGTAGGCTGCAGTCCATTTTGGATCAGCATGAATGAATTAGCCTAAGGGGCTCCTTGATTTCATAGAATTCTCATTTTTGAGTTGTTACATGTGTTGCTGCATTTTTCTGTCTGTTACTCAGCAGTTGCCCCAATATTTTATCTTAGGGGAAACAAATTATCTCCCTGTCATCTCACACTTCTGAATTGTAAAATGATGACAGTAGAAGTAGGAAACAAATATAAAATGAGCTCATAGTGTTTAAAAGATTCTACTAAGCTCTTTTATATTATTAGTGATGAGTTGACTTTGACCAACTGCTAGACACCCACCCAGCTACTCTCTTACTCCCCTCCTTAACAGTCCAGGGGTAAAAATAAGATGAAAAAGCTTGTGGGTCAAGAGAAAGACAGAGAGATCACTTACCAATTACTATATTGGGCAAAACAACTTGGGAAAAAGTAATTTAACTTAGTACAATTAAGATAGATTTGGACAGTGAGAAACAAAGATAAACAAAACAATACCTTTCCTCTACACCCCTCCCTTCTTCCCAAGTTCTTTAATTCTGAACACTCTTACTTTTCCCACCCAAATGGTGCAGGGGAATGGGGAATGAAGGTTGCAATCAATACATAATTGTCCCTCTCTGCTGCTCCTTCATCCTCACTCTTTCCGCCTACTCCAGTGTGAGTCCTTTCCACAGGGTACAGTGCTTCAGAAAAAATCTGCTACAGCATGGGCTCTCCATGGGCCACAGTTCCTTCCAAAAATGCCCATCTGCTCCAGCATGATCCTCCCCAAAAGCTACAGGAAAATACCTGTACCCCCATGGCTGTGTGCTTGGGCTACAGGGGAATTTCTGCCTTGGTGCCTGGAGCACCTCCTTCCCCTCCCATTTCCCACTATTCCCTCTTCTGCCTCCTCTTTGCCCCAGAGTTCAAGAAGGACGCAGACAAACTGGACATGTTCCAAAGGAGGTCCATAGAGATGATCAAAAGGCTGGAGAACTTGCTCTGTGAGGAAAGACTGAAGGAGTTATGTCTTCCTGGAGAGTGAAGGCTCAGAGGGAGCCTCATCACAGTATTCCAGTACATGAAGGGTGGCTGCAAAGAGGAAGGAGGCTTTTTCTTCACAGGTAGACGCAGAGAGAATACAAGGAACAACAGGCACAAGTTGCACTGAGATAATCACCTAAGAAATTTTTTCTACAGTGAGAATTATCATTCATTGGAACAGCTTCCTCAGGGCTGTGCCAGAGTCTCCATTGCTGGAGGTTTTAGAGAAGCAATGGTATATGGTGCTAGATAATCTCATCACAAAATTATATGTAGTGAGGCTGGGTGACAGGAAAGTACTATATTTATTTCAAAATGTTTTGAAGAAGATTGAACTGGACAAGTAAATATGCTGTTCTGGAAAACATGTTGAAGAAGACTATATAATTTGTGCCCAAACTTGAAGTTCAGACTCAGAAAACAAAAGAAAGCTTTGAGACTTCTATTTTAAGCAAGCAAATTTTTTTACTGTTGTACTTGAAGGAAAAAACACTACCTTTTTTCCTTATCAGTATCAAAGAATTAAAATTTCAGCATTTCTTTTATTGGATCTTTCTCCAAGGTTTGCTACAGCTAAAAATACCCCTGAACCACCAAAAATAAAAGAGACTGTCTTAGTGCATAATGATTTCTAGGTTACAATTAACCTGATATTACATGCAAAATAGTTATATACTAAGATCAGCAACAAGCAGGAAACACCTTTCTACAGTAGAGCTAAGATACATTGATCTACAAATTAACATCACAGCACAATGAAAAAAATACATCTCATTTTCATTGCAATATAATTTGAAACACACTAGTTGAAATTAAGCTGTGGATAAAGTGCTGATATTGATCCTTTCACTTAGGATTAGCTGAAATATATGCAAGTCAGAAGATTTGTTATATATACTGCTTAACAGTGGGTTTAGAGGATGTGAGCAGAAGGGTATGATTTATCAGCATGGAGCAGTAAGAACACTGGAAGAAAGCAAAAAAAATTCAGATGGTAACCATATCCTCCAAATACTGCAGTGCAAATTCTCATAGAAGTGATATTTACAGCAGCAGTAATGCAGTGGATCGGAAGCTGAATGAGGGGGTTGTTGTAAATGTTCTTTTATAGGTTTTTTTTGCTTAACTATAAAATTGAAGATCAAAATTAAACTTGTACAACTGCAATGTAAACTAATGTGACTGCAATATCAAGACAAGAATAATCTAAAAATCAAAATACCTATCATATTCTTGTGAAAGGTATTGCAAATAGAAACACCAAGGTAAAGTAATAGACTCTGTAATAACATCTATAGCTTCTTAAAAGACAAACTAATGTTTAAAATGTTTGTTATGCAGACATGAGCATTCACCTTCCAGCAAAAATCAATACTGTGTAAATGAAGTCAAATATACACTCAGTTCCTTATTTTCTCCAGCAGTTTTTCTACAGTAACAACCAAAAGATGATAGTGTAGTTGCTGCTACAAAGCCTTTTTGAAAGCTCATCCACACATGAGAGATTTTGCAGGCACAAGTAGTTTATTAAAAGCTACTTCACGCTAGCAAAGTTATCTGGATTTTCCTGAGCACTAGGGAATATTACTTCAAAATCTGCACTTAGACATCCTCAGTTCATGTTGTAGTTAAAAGGTCGAAAGCTCAGTAGAGGAAGGAAGATTGCTTTGTTTGCTTGCTTTTAAAGATTCAACACTGAAACAGCAAAGAATGTCAAAATGGAAACGCGGAAACCGGGAACTGAAACAAACTTTCAGCGTATGATTCTTTGATGCAAAGAGCAATACTGCCCTTCTTTTCCCTTCTAACCAAGGAAATTAATTGCATATCCTTTATGTTAGCGTTAGTGATTATGCGGATGTGCAGGGGATGAGCTCAGTCTTATAACCTTACTATAAGCTTCTCCTTTTCCCTAGTTATCTTTTAGAAGAATTATTGAATTCCATGATTACCATGACTCAATAATTATTAGTTTATATACAGAAAAGGATATGAAAAAAGTCAGACCATCTCTTTAAAATGATTAATTTAAAATTAATTGTAAAACTGCACCTACAGGAAAGAGAGATGATTTTTCTTCTTCTGGAAGGAAGTTATTTAGTGAAAGCAAGTTGTTGAGGAGTTGTAGTTGAGGAGCCATTTCAACTGTGGAACCAGTTTTAACTATCATCTTTTCTGATGATTTAAATTTCATGTTCAGCTCAAAGTACATAACAGTGGGACACTATTAAAAAGAACTGACTAACTCCCAAGTTTTTCTTGTTAGATAAAACTTTTGATAAGGACATAAACGGATCTTCTGCATATATGAAAATAATGCAAGAGAAATTAATAAGTGTTTGGGGAAACTGAGTGAAAGAATGAACGCTGTTGTCAAAAATATCAGAAACTAATAAGAATTTGTATTTCAGCAAAGATGACCTGAAAATAGTATAGGTAATAAAGATCCCAAAATCCTATCATCCTCAAGGAGCACCATTCAGAAATACAAGGAAAATTTAGCTCTGGGGAATCTACTAGAACTCATGAACTTTCATTGTTGCAATGGTATAAATAAAATCTGCTATATTCTCTGGTTAAACTGGATCTTGATTCAGTCATAAAGTATTTTAAACAGCCATTTCACACTTATTTCAGTTTTTATATAAAAGGTCAGAGACTATAGACAGCTGAACACATTTTGAAACATTTTCCCTCTATAGTCTAATCTGTTGTGTACCCATTGAGACACCTCTTTCCAGAAAGAAGTGTTCTTCATATAACTGAGCTCAGTGCTTTGCTAAAATATGGTGTTTCCATTGTTCTAAAGTTCTCATTATGTCTCTCAAACACTATGCCTCAAGCTACAGATGCATTGCTGTACTCACTGTAGAAAATATTATAAATACTACAAAACATTTTTTGTTTGTTTGTTTCCTATACAAAAATTTAAAGAAATTAAAGGGATTTGGAGACTGACTGCTGTCTTCTTTCACTTGAGACAGATGGTAGAATTTGCTCATAGCTTTAAATAAGAGGTGATACAGATTCACATCTCCACACCAGAGAGGCGTTAAAGTCTGACAGATAACATGAAAATGATTTCTTCTCTATATTAGGCAACATAACTCTGCGTGAGACTGGGAGCAGGGAAACCATTGCATAATTGACCCAGGTTTGAATTTACTGACATTATGATTGCTGTGTCAGACTCACAGAAGCCTGGGAGGTTTCACACACTCAAAGGCAGAAAATGTTAGCAATTTGTTTCTCATATCAGACTGCCTTTTTTCTCTTGCATGATGTCTCTTCTCCCTTGATCTACATGTAATTCAAAGGAAGCTTTTTCACTATCAACAACATATTTGAGAGTCAGTTGCTGCCCACAGCCCCATTCTAGTGCCTGTTTCAGCTTAAAATAAGGGCACTCATGTTAGTAATGCCAGAAGCTTAGACGGAAACTTTCCTGTGTGAATCCATCCATCACTGGCTGGTTAAGTTGTGGTGCTTCTGGTACATAACAGAACAACAGAGAAGCGATCACACATCTGGTTTGATGAAGGAGCAAGAAAAGCAGCTATGAGCACCACTTCCCAAGGTAGAGTTGCTCCTAGCTGCTTGAATGTTCTTCCTTGCTCAGCCTGTGGGAGTGCAGTTGCTAGATTTCGCTTGCAGATATGATTGTTGGTTAATACCTCTCTGAAGAGGTAAGGAAGAAAATTTTGACCAGAATCTAGTTTCAGCTGACACTCCTAAGCATTTCTCAGCCATCTACAATGGATATTTAGGCTTTGTGGAGTTGGTTCTGATCCTACGGATGAGTAGGATGTCCAGGTTAGAAACTGAAACCCTACACCATGGTTTCAGAATAGATTAAATATGTTATCATAGAATCAGAATGGTTTTGGTCGAAAGGGGCCTTAAAGATCACAGAATCATAGAATCATAGAATAGTTAGGGTTGGAAAGGACTTTACGATCGTCTAATTCCAGGCCCCTGCCATGGGCAGGGACACCTCACACTAAACCATGTAACTCAAGGCTCTGTCTAACCTGGACTTGAACACCATCAGCCTTCAAAACTTCAATGGGCAACCCATTCCAGTGCCTCACCAACCTTACAGGAAAGAACTTCTTCCTTATATCCAACCTAAACTTCCCCTGTTTAGGTTTGAACCCATTACCCCTTGTCTTATCACTATAGTCCCTAACGAAGAGTCCCTCCCCAGCATCCTTTTAGTCCCCCTTCAGATGCTGGAAGGCTGCTATGAGGTCTCCATGCAGCCTTCTCTTCTCCACGCTGAACAGCCTCAACTTTCTCAGCCTATCTTCATACGGGAGGTGCTCCAGTCCCCTGATCATGCTCGTGGCCATCCTCTGGACTTGTTTCAACACTTCCATGTCCTTCTTATGTTGAGGACACCAGAACTGTACACAAGACTCCAAGTGAGGTCTCATAAGAGCAGAGTAGGGTAGGATCGCCTCCTCTGACCTGCTGGTCATGCTCCTTTTGATGCAGCCCAAGATATGGTTGGCTTTCTGGGCTGCGAGCCAATGCGACCGGCTCATGTTCATTTTCTCATTGACCACCACCCCCAAGTCCTTCTCCTCATGGCTGCTCTGAATCACTTCTTTGCCCAACTTGTAGCTGTGCCTGGGACTGTCCTGACCCAGGTGTAGGACCTTTCACTTGGCATGGTTAAACTTCATAAGGTTGGCATCAGCCCACCTCACAAATGTCAAGATCCCTCTGGATGTCATTCCTTCCCTCCAGTGTATCAACTGAACCACACAGCCTAGTGTCATTGGCAAACATGCTGAGGGCGCAGCTGTCCATGACCTGTCCATGTCACCAGCAAAGATGTTGAACAAGACCGGTCCCAACACCAATCCCTGAAGGACACCACTCATTACTGGTCTCCAGCCGGACATGGAGCCATTGACCACAACTCTTTGTGTGCAGCTATCCAGCCAGTTCTTTATCCACCAATTGGTCCACCTGTCAAATTGATGTCTCTCCAATTTAGAGACAAGGATGTTGTGTGGGACAGTGTCGAACACTTTGCACAAGTCCAGGTAGATGACATCTGTTGCAGAATGGCTCCAAGAGCAAGGCCATGGATCCTTAGAGGCCTTGTGCAAGCAAAGCAAAGTGTAGGCCTCACAGGTAACTGGAAACCGGATGTGGGAGGAGAATGTAAAGGAAGCTGTGTAGAACTAACCAATACTGTTGTGACTAGTAGGCGTGGCTAACACCACGCGGATATAAGCAATGTGCGCCACGAATAAAGTAGAAGCTTGCTTATCACCCATATTGGGTTGGCGTGTCTTGCTTCTCCTTGCCACTAACAAATGGCGCCCGAACAGGGACGAGGAATACAGGGCCCCGGATAATGGGGACCCAGAATACAGGGCCCCAGATAACGGGGACCTGGATAACAGGGCCCCAGATAACGGGGACCTGAATAACAGGTCCCTGGGTAACAGGGACCCAGAACAGCAAGTGAGCGCCACCGGCGGCAGTGGACAGGGAGCATGGGCAGTGCTACTGTGGTGGCGTGACTGACCCGGGTGCTTGGACTGACCAAAAGGAGTCTGCCGCTGGGGCAAGCCAGATACTGCTGCATCGGGAGGATGATCCAGTATTGGACAATCTGGAGACCAAGGTTACAGGACGATCCAGAAGAGGATGATCCGGAAAAGGCTGGCCATGAAAATGGACCGAGAGGTAGAGGTAGCCCTTGATTTATTACAGTGCTTTTTAGAAAAGCAGGGAATTAAGCCTGATACTCTAAAGCAGCTAGCTGGTCTAGTGGCTGTAGGGAAGGCTAAGGGATTTTTTGTAGATCCTAATACAGTTTTTGAGGAGAGTGAGTGGCGAAAGTTTGGTGATGAGTTATTCGACTTGATGCTTGATGATGATAAAACATCAAGGAAACTCGGTAAGCCCTGGAGGGAAGTAATAAATTGTATAAAAAAATACAAGGCGGAAAAGAAAATTGCCGCTGTAGCAACAGAGAAACTAGGAACAGACATCCCCGGTTGGTTGAACCTGGGGGAAGATTATAACTCGTTTCACCCAACTCGCGGGGCACTCCCTGTGCTTGGAGCACAGGGTTTCCCCCCCCCCCCTTTCCTTTTCTCCCCCTTCTTCTTCATCAGAAGGTGCAGTGGAGGAGGTGCAACTCCCTGCTCCCCCACCACCCCAGTTGAGTTCCAAAAAGCAGAGGGATTCCAAAAGTAGGGACTTTGAAAAGGACAGAGAAAGTATATTAGAAGGGATATGCATGATAAATGTTGAGGAAGCTGAAAGGAAGAGGGCGGTGCCTCGGCGCCGGATCGATTGGGGCGCCATTTTGAAACACGCAGTGGAAAATAGAGATTATGCCCTAGCGGGAGATTTGGAAGACCTGCGAGCCTTTCCAGTCTGGTATGAACCAGATGGACTGGGAGGAGCACAGGGAACCCATTATGCCCTAGATTGGAAATTTTTAGCTCAGTTACGGATTACAGTGAACAAGTCAGGATTACACGGTGAGCCCAGTAAACAGATGTTAGGTTATATATGGAGTGGTACAGTTTTATGCCCTGAAGACATTAAGGGAATAATTAGGATGATCATGACACAAGCGCAGCAGTTATTGTGGCAAGCGCATTGGCAGTAGCTCTGTGATAGATCATCAAATCTGCCCAGAGGCCAAAATGACCCGCTGTTTGGTGTTACAACAGAACAATTGATGGGAACTGGGCGATTTGCTACTATAGACATTCAAGTGCAAATGGGGCCAGACGTTTGCCTGGAATCCATGCGTACTGCCCGGGAAGCCATTCAGAGGGTGCGCACCGCCCCCCCCCCCCCCCCCCCCGTACATGTCCATTAAACAAGGGGAAGATGAACTATTTGCTGATTTTGTGGATAGACTAACCACAGCCATCAGCACATCAACACTCCAGATTATATGAGGGGTCCGTTGTTGCGCCAGCGTGTCATGGAAAATAGCAATACCTACACAAAAGGTATCTTAGTTACCCTACCCACAGATGCCTCAATAGAACTTATTTTAGAACACATGAGCAGGGTGCCCGTAGGAGCTCAGGCACTACTTGTAGAAACTGTCAAAGCGATGGGAAAAGAGATCGCTCAGGCACAGAGGGAGGCAGCTCAGGCACAGGTACAGGCTTTTGCAGTGCTGGGTCCTCTCCAGTCCAACAATATAGTGCCAGCCCAACTAAGACGTGAATGCGAGCTGCCGCTTCGTTGTTTCCTATGTGGCAGAAGACATTTGAAATGAAACTGCAGAAAGACTGTCTGGTGCTCTAATTGTCAGCGAAACAGCCACAGCACAGAAGCCTGCAGCTGTTCGGGAAACGGACAGACGAGCGCGAATGGCTGCCGCGTGCAGATAACAATTGCCGCCCCCGTTCAGACCGCCACCCAGTGCCCAGCACCAAGTGCCATCAGCCGGGAGCTGCGGTCTGCAGCCGGCCTACGGCCCGCCACAAGAGGGAGCCTCCGCTTGGACCTGGCAACCGCAATAGATGCGACCCTCATTGATCAACGGCCGTGTAAGATTCCCACCGCTGTACAGGGATCACTAATAATCAATGGACAGGCCTATGAAGCGTTGCTGCTTGGGCAATCCTCCAGTGGACTGAAGGGTCTGTTTATTTTACCTGGACTGATTGATGCAGACTTTACTGGAGAAATTTGCATTGTAGCTCAAACGTCATTTACTCTGACTCATATCCCTGAGGGGAGTAAAATTGCCCAGCTTGTCCCCTTGCCACCATTAACTGCTGCAATGCAAGATATTGGCCCACTGGCCAAGCGTGGGTCCCAAGGATTTGGCTCCACGGGAGGCCTTGTTATGTTAACTGTCCCAATGACCACCAGCCCCATAGTTGACTCCACATGGTCTCAAGGGAATCAGCGTCTAAATCTGCCAGCATTACTGGACACTGGAGCAGACATCACCATAATAAACACTGACAAGTGGCCACACTGGTGGCCGTGCCACCCTACCTTTGGCGGGGTTGAAGGCGTTGGCGGTACTGCTTCTGTGCAATGCAGCTCTGACTTAATACAGGTGGCCGTCGATGGTCAGGTTGCCTCCATCTATGCAACCATCATGCTGTTGTCAAATGGGGTCAAACCCCTAATCGGCCGAGATGTGCTAGACCAGCTGGGACTTTTGCTGACTAACCAACATTTTTAGGAGCGGTCACTGCACAATGGACTTTCCCGATCCAGCTCACATGGACTACTAATACCCCAGTGTGGGTCGAGCAGTGGCCGCTGAAAAAGGAAAGTCTAGAGCAAATGGAAATTTTAGTGCAGGAACAACTACAGCAGGGACATCTACGACCTTCTATGAGCCCTTGGAATATGCCGATTTTTGTCATAAAAAAGAAATCAGGAAAATATAGACTGCTACAGGATTTGAGAGCTGTCAATGCACAGATACAAGCGATGGGTGCCTTGCAGCCAGGACTGCCCAACCCTGCTATGCTCCCTGAGGGTTGACACCTGCTGATTATTGATCTCAAAGACTGCTTTTTCACAATTAAGCTGCATCCAGTAGACACCGCACGATTTGCCTTTACCTTGCCAACGCCAAATAAAGCAGCACCTTTTTGCCACTTTGAATGGACTGTATTGCCACAGGGCATGAAAAATAGCCCTGCCCTGTGTCAACTGTTTGTGGCCAATGTGCTCCAGCCCCTTCGCCGAATATGGCCAAGAACATTAATTTATCACTATATGGACGATATTTTATTCGCCCAAAATCAGCCCTTCACTACAGACTAAGAGACACTACTGGAGCAGCAACTGAGCAGGCAAGGACTCGTTATCGCGGCTGAAAAAATTCAGCGTGGCCCTGCTTGGAAATATTTAGTCTGGCATATTACGGAGGGCCAAGTATGACCGCAAAAACTGCAACTTCACATTCAAATATCAACCTTACATGACGCGCAATGCTTACTTGGAGATATCCCATGGCTACGTCCCGTCGTGGGCATTTCAAACGATGACATTGACACCTTGAGACCCCTTCTGCAAGGTATCGACCCAGCATGGCCGGTGCAACCCACGTCAGAACAGCGGCTAACCATTCAGCGAATTAGCACACCAATCGTACAGCGATGGGTTGACCGTCGAGACCCAGACCTTCCCATAGATCTTACAATACTACAAGGCCCTAAGCAACTTTTGGGTGCACTGACACAGTGCAAAAAGAAAAAGGGGGGGAGGTGAAGATATTGGAATGGCTTTTTACCTCTATCCGACCCAGAACTACTATTCAACAGAAAACTGAAAATTTAGCAGAGTTGGTCCAAAAGAGCCGTATGAGGGTGTTACAACTAACGGCCCAGGAACCCGGAACCATCTACTTGCCAATAAAATGGCGGGATCTTGAGTGGTATCTCCAGCATTCACAGGCGTTACAAGCCAGCCTGCTGTCTCAGGCTGTGGAGCTCAAGGTAGAACAGCTGCAATCCACCACCTTGTGCTGGATCAGCCAGCAAGAATGGATCAAGATACCAAAAGGAGTGAGCGTCCACTGGCCAATGCAGTAACGGTTTTTACAGACGCCAGAAAGAAGTCTTTGCGTGCTGCGGCGATCTGGACGCAGGATGAGAAATGGCACCAGCAGATATTGGCCGCGGAAGCAGAGGACTCACTGCAAACCTTAGGACTGGTGGCGGTCGTTTGGACCTTTCTGAACTGGCATCACACAGAACTAAATGTAATCTCTGATTCTATGTATGTCACAGGTGTGGTTCAGCGCATTGAGGATGCTTGACTCAGAGAGTGTCAAAACTGGTGGTTGTTTGACCTGCTGCGTCAGCTGCAGGCAGCCATTCACCATCGGGAGTGTGCTTATGCCATCATCCACATACGGAGTCATAAATGATCACAGGGGTTGGGGGAAGGCAATGATAGAGCAGATCAATTAGTTTCCATTGCTGCACCTCTGAGAGACTTCGTAAAGGCCAGGGAGGCCCACAACACTTTTCACCAGAATGCCAAGGGACTATTCCGTCAATTTAAGATTACAATGGAAGAAGTGAGAGGCATTGTTAGGGCCTGCCCCAGCTGTAGCCATCATGGACCAGGACTGGGGATTGGGGTGAACCCTCGGGGCTTGGGCCCTTGTGAATTGTAGCAGATGGATGTCACACACGTGCAGCAGTTTGGGCGCCTAATGTATGTGCATGTCACAATTGACACATATAGCAAATTCCTATGGGCTACAGCCCAGACAGGAGAAAAGGGTTCCCATGTAGTACAGCATCTAACCAGTTGCTTTGCCGTTATGGGAGTACCTCAGCAAATAAAAACGGACAATGGGCCTGCCTATGTAGGTGAGAGAATGCGCCAATTTTGTCAAACACGTGCTCAAGTGCATGGCCAAGTCGCGGCATCAGAGTCTAAGGCACCCATGATGGTCATGTACTGTGATCCCAGCACGGGCCTGTGGCGGGGCCCGGCAGAAGTGAAGTATATGGGGTGAGGTGATATGTGTGTGCTTACATCCACAGGTACACAATGGGTCCCCACGAAGTGGACTAAAACAGTGTCTTTATCTTCCCCTGCTGTTCCTGATAGTAATGAAAACTCCAGAAACGGCCAGTTATCTGCCTCCACAGCCCAAGACCAACGTGCTGGTGCCAATGGCTAATCTTACGAGACAGAACACCATTTGCCTCGCCTTATCTTCCCCTGGCAACCCGTTTTCAACCTGTTTAGTTGGTGTTCCTATAGATGACTGGCCCTGCCTGTCCACCATACCTGTGTGTAGCACTACCAAACTCAACAGCACAACAGATAATTGGGACGCTTGGGTACCCTATTTGCCTATTGTCCCCTATTGGGACAAGCGCCCAAGCCAAGGTGAATGGTACCGCGACAAATGTAAATTTTTAGTTTACAGGAACGCCAGTGTGTAGTGCAAGTACACTTCCCACAACACTTCCCGATCTACCAATCATCCCCTGAAGTTGCCCAGTGGAGTGTTCCTGATTTGTGGCGATCGAGCCTGGCGTGGTATTCCCTCCAAAATAAAAGGGGGACCTTCTTCCATTGGAAGACTGACATTGTTGACCCCCAACACTTCAATGATTCTTGATATGTCTCGACAGCACCATTTAAGGCGCTTAAAACGCTTTGTACATAGCTTTACTGCTAGCTGTAGATCTGATGTAAAGTTTTGGTCACCTGACACTATTATAGCAGCTTCTTTTTTCGCACCAGGTGTGGCTTCGGCCGGGGCCTTGGCTCAGTTAAACAAACTGGGTTGCTGGCTTGCTAAGCAGACAAATGCTACATCGAAGGCAATTTCTGATTTTTTGATGTTGACTCTGTGAGACATGCAACACTGCAGAACAGAGCCGCTATAGACTTTTTGTTGCTGGCACAGGGACATGGATGTGAAGAGTTTGATGGAATGTGTTGTATGAATCTTTCTGATCATTCTAATTCTATACACGCACAGCTGAAAACCCTGGCTCAGCTTACCCAACAATTGCAAGTGAGCAATGACCTAGGGATAACTAAACGGCTGTCCTCATGGGGCATTACAGGTTGGCTTAAAACACTGCTGTTTGAAGGATTGTGCTTATGTATCATTGTTATTTTAATCATTGTAGTTGTTAGACTTTCTTATAGTTGTGTAATGAAACAAGTGAACAGAATGACCCACAATGTTTTGCTCGCACAAAAGAAAAAAGGGGGAATTGTTGCAGAATGGCTCCAAGAGCAAGGCCATGGATCCTTAGAGGCCTTGTGCGAGCAAAGCAAAGTGTAGGCCTCACAGGTAACTGGAAACCGGATGTGGGAGGAGAATGTAAAGGAAGCTGTGTAGAACTAACCAATACTGTTGTGACTAGTAGGCGTGGCTAAATACCATGCAGATATAAGTGATGTGCGCCATGAATAAAGTAGAAGCCTGCTTATCACCCATACTGGGTTGGCGTGTCTTGCTTCTCCTCGCCGCTAACAGACATCAACTGCTCTACCCGTCTCTATCAGTTCCGTAGCCCCATCATAGAAGGCCACCAAGTTGGTCAGGCAGGATTTCCACTTAGTGAAGCCATGCTGGCTGTCATAAAGCACATTGCTGTTGCATGCCTTCCAGGAGAATCTGCTCCAAGATTTTGCTAGGCACAGAGGTGAGACTGACCGGTCTGTAATTCCCCGGGTTATCCATTTTCCCCTTCTTGAAAATGGGGGTTATGTTTCCCTTTTTCCAGTTGTAGGGAACTTCACCTGACTGCCATGATTTTTCAAATATGATAGACAGTGGCTTAGCAACTTCATTCACCAGCTCCTTTAGGACCCACGGATGGATTTCACCAGATTGAAAGATCATCCTGTTCCTACCCCCCTGCCATGGGCAAGGGCACCTTCTACTAGATAATTTGCTCAAAGGCCCATCCAACCTGTCCTTGAACACGGCCAGAGATGGGGCATCCACAGCTGCTCAAGGCAACCTGTTCCAATGCCTCACCACCCTCACAGTGAAGAATTTGTTGATAATATGTAATCTAAATCTACACTTTTTCAGTTTAAAGCCATCAGCTCTTGTCCTACCCCTACATGCTCTTGCCCAAGCTCCAACCCTCTGATCATCTTAGCTCTCCTCTGGACTCACTCCAACAGGTCCACTTCCTTCATCTGTTGGTGGCCACAGAGCTGAATGCAGTGCTCCAGGAGAGGTCTCGCAGGAGCAGAGTACAGGGGGAGAATCACTTCTATCAACAGGCTGGTTACACTCCCTTACACCCGGCTTACGGTTGGCTTTCTGGGCTACAAGCTCATGCTGCTGGGTCATGTTGAGCTTCTTGTCAATCTATACCCCCAAGTCTTTCTGCTCATGGCTGCTATCAATCGATCCTCTGTCCTGCCTGTATTTGTGCTTGGGATTGCCTTACCCTGTGTGCAGGACCTTGTACTTGACCTTATTGAACTTCATGAGGTTTGCAAGGGCCCATATCTCAAGCTTGTCAAGGTCCCTCTGAATGGCATCCCTTCCCTCAAGTGTGTCGATGGCACCACACAGCTTGTTGTCACTGGCAAACTTGCTGAAGGTGCACGCAATCCATGTTGCTGACAAAGATGTTAAACAAATGCTGGGAGCAATCAGAGTCTGTGGCAAATGTCTCCTGTGCTAGCTCATTATAAGTTTGCTAGAGTAATTTTAGGCCGATATTTGCTGCTGGATTGGTTTCCATACATGATAAAACACCTAGTATATAATTCTTGTACTTATTTCTTCATGTTATTTTGCAGGTATGAGTGTGAGTGTAGCAAATGTAAGTTTTTGTTATTTATATACATAGGTGTTGGTGTTAAGTAAACATGTACAGCGCTTTAAATCAAATCAATCAGTATTGATATTGTACGGATTGATTAGCAGTCTATAACAAAACGAGTTTCCCAACCTTCCACAGACCAAGTTTGGACATTAAAAAATGGGTAGAAAGAGAATAGATTTTGAGCAAACTGCAGAAACTTAATGAGATTTATAGTTTGCTTTTATTAAGAAAATATAAACTTATGATTATAAAATGATCCAAATGAGCCATAATGGTCCTGAACAGAGGCCCACTTAGCTAAATACTCTAATATTAGTTGATTACAAAAAGGGTATGAAAGAGGGTAAGCATAGTACAGCTTCTCTGCCTGAGGTAATCAACAGTTTAGGGAACTGAACTGTATTGTCCTCTATTGTCCCTATATACCTATCTTAAACATTATACATGTGCTTTTGGACAAACCATTGAACTTTTTCATGTAAAAAAAATGCCAGCACCAAAATCAGCACACTTACATATGCTGTTAAATCACATACTTGATAAACACAGCAAGAAGTATTTTTTTAACGTACTTGAGCTTTATTTGAATGTTTCACACTCTATATTCTTTTCTAATTAAAAAAGCTCTATGGTAACAGCAACCACTGAAATCAGAAAAGAAATTGCCTGTTATGGCATCAACATCAAATTCAAATATTTTATAGCAAGGTATGATTGAGATGTGTAGTACCTAGATTCAACTCTGATAACAGATTTTGATTACCCAGGAGACTAAATAGCTAATGAGCTCAGTCAGCTGTAGCTGACTGTGATGCTGCACTGGAAGATGCTGAAGGAACTGTGTATCCCAAAAACCTTTTAAGCCTTTGTATGAATGATGCATTAAAAATGCTGTGGGCTGAACCATCCTTTGATGTCATGGCTCATATGGATCATTTACAAGCAAGCTGAAGAATATTCATGTCCTAGAGAACAGAATTTTTTCTTCTTTCTATTTCAATGAAGACTCTGAGATAAAAGGAAATATTTTATTATTTTCCTGGGACTATATGCTAATTTGACCATTAGTCCTGCAGTATTAGATCTACTGTTCTTTAAAATTTTCAGGGTAGCATATGTTAGCATTATGGACATGGAACTGTTGGAACAAGTCCAGAGAAGGGCCATGAGGATGATCAGGGGACTGGAGCTCCTCCCGTATGAAGACAGGCTGAGAAAGTTACGGCTGTTCAGCCTGGAGAAGAGAAGGCTGCGGGGAGACCTCATAGCAGCCTTCCAGTATCTGAAGGGGTTCTATAGGGATGCTGGGCAGGGACTCTTCATTAGGGACTGTAGTGACAGGACAAGGGGTAACGGGTTAAAACTTAAACAGGGGAAGTTTAGATTGGATATAAGGAGGAAATTCTTTCCTGTAAGGTTGGTGAGGCACTGGAGTGGGTTGCCCAGGGAAGTTGTGAATGCTCCGTCCCTGGCAGTGTTCAAGACCAGGTTGGATGAAGCCTTGGTGAGATGGTTTATTGTGAAGTGTCCCTGCCCATGGCAGGAGGGTTGGAACTAGATGATCCTAAGGTCCTTTCCAACCCTAACCATTCTATGATTCTATGATTAGTTCGGGTTTTTTTTTTAAGGAAGGAGTCCTGTTCAAAAATAGGTACAATCAGTCAGTTTGTCCTAATACTGGTAGAAGTTACACTGTGGAATGAAATGAAAATCAAGTCCTTATCAAGGACTAAGATACTCAGGCCTAAGCAATTAATCTTTAAAAATGTATTAATTCACCATTTGTATCTAGCACTATCATAAATTGGTGAGTCATGAAATGGACTATATCTTATTGATTAAGGAAGATAAGACATTAGCATGGCTTGCATCTCAGAGATATTGACATACGCTTATAAGCCTTAGATCTTCTAAATTTACAAAAAATCAGAATAATAGAAGAAATTATGATGATAATATCTTTGTTGAATTTGTTGTGCAGATTCTCTCTTCCTCAAGAGGATCTAGAATTCTAACTCATATACACTAAACATCTGAATTTAATGAAAGTAAATAACCTGCTATAACAGGTTCTTTTTAAAAAGAAAATTATCTGGTAAAAATAAAGCTTTATTTTTTCCTCTTGAAATTTGTATCGTTGTCCTAGTTCTTCAACATACCATGTATTTTGACACAGTAAGATGTTATGCAGATCTCTCCATCCTACTAATTGAACACCTCCCACATGAATGAAGCAAATTAAAATTATGATGTTCATTTTACACCAACCCTCTTTCATTATTAGGCTTTCCCTTTTTGGCATCAATAATAAAATATTTTGATCAGGCAATGCAATAACAAATTCTCTATAGAGCATGCATGTCTAGAATTACAGAACTATAAAACTTTATTATATAATTTAACTTCTAAATTTATAATCCTTGTGAGACAAAAACTCCCATAACTAAGGAAACTAAAGGCAAACTTCCATAAACTAAGGAAACTAAATCTTTTTACTTATTATAAATGTTCTTGCAACTTTTTTGAGAGATACACTTAATATTAAAAGATATTTATTTTAAACTTTTTTTTTACTTTCTCATAACTACCCCAGTTTCCACAAAACCAACAGCTTTTGCATCCGGCAGATGATATGTGATGATATGCACATGATATGATCCTTGATATGTGTAAAGGAGTGTATCTGGAAAAGACTGTGGAGAAGCCCTAAACTTCATCTATAGCTAAGAAACAAAAACTTTTCCACTGAGCTCATGCCACTTCTAAGGAGCTTAACTATGTGGAAAGAGTGATCCTTTAGTTCTATGACTACACTCTTCCTGAGAAAGGAAATACTCGCTTAAATTCATATTTACAATGGGCTCTTACCATCTGTGTCACAGGAACATTGAAAGCTATTTCATTAATGCCTGTAAGACAGTTCTAAATAGAAAAATAAGTTTTGTGATTTCATAAAAAAAAAAGCAGAGCTCTTTATTAATTTTTAAATAATAGAGGATAGTATTTCTAATGACAAATTTTAAGCCAAAATTTAACTATTACAATAACCATGGTAAACATCACATATTTGAGTAATTCAGTTGTTTTATTGTGTCCTGAAATAGTGTCCAAGGTTATCATCTTTAAATTCCAGTTAAAATGATTTAGCAATATTATTAACTTGAGACTGTTGTTAGTATTAATGGGAGTTACAGAAACAGATTCACTGGGAAAATACTTTTTTATGAAACAGTAATTTTATGATGATATTTTCCATAATTTTGCAGTACTTTTAACTTAAGAAAAAATTTCAAATACTAAAACCATCATAGGTTAAAAAAAGTAGGGTCTTAAGCCCAGTATCATTAGTGCTAGGGTATTTTGGGGGAGCAGGATGGGATATCTACAAGGAAATATTTTGTAATTTGTGTTCATTGTCCAGCTTCTTTCAGTACCTTCATTTCTGAAAGTGGGCTTCATAGCTATCCAGTTTTAATGCATATAGCCCTCAGAGGTCTAGCTCACCACTGGACACTGGATATAATTCTTCTTTTGTTTCCTTTACCTCTTTGGATCCTCTGCTTTTCTGAGGTGAGTCAAATTTCTCAGATTAAGGGGTAAAGCTTCCGAAGTATTAAGGTAAGAGATTCCAGATCTCTCAAACTTTGTAGGAAAGAGATAACTGCAGCAATAGAAGGTGCTTGACAATGCTGAAAAATGCCTCCTCATAATTTTTTACTGGCTAATTTAGATATTTTTTTCTCTTCTTGCAAGTACTGAAAGGCTAGTTCTCTCTCAGGTAGCTCCTGTGAACTGTACCGCAGGAGGGGGTACTTAAATAGCCACATCTCTTTGGCTGAATTGCATTATTAGTAAAATCTCTTTATTGAGCTAACCCCAAAGTACTTGCCTATGCAAACAATAATACATCTTTTAAATTGGCTAAGAGGTTTTTTGGGGTTGTTTCACTGTGTGAGGTTTTTTTTTCAGTTTTTTTCCTATGGGAAGCTGTTAATTCTTACCTCCTAATGTTTCTAACTCTAAAAGAATTCTTGTATGAAATTTGAAATTAGATAAAGGCAAGTTACACAATTAAAATTGAAGAGCATTCTGTTCAGGAATAACTTTTAGAAACACTACCTGACTTTTAAGCATTGAATTACGTAACACCTCCTTGGGATTCTTAGTTCCAATCTTATTATTTGCATTTATATTACTGAAGTGCCTAGCAGTCTAAAATAAGTACAAGTTTGCCGTGTTTTGCACCTTATAGATAAAGAGCAAGAAGCTGACTGCACTCAAAGAGTTTAAAAAGTAAACAAGCAAGACAGGTTAACAGAGATTAATTTAAAAGCCCTTTTTGTTCAAAAATTTTATAGGCAGCAATAGGGAAATAAGGTGATCTATGCTTTAAACCTTTGGTTATTCTCAAAGATACTTCCTCATTCTGCTTAGGTTCTGCACCTGGAAATCTTTCCTTGAAGCAAGAAAAGCAACTGCTTCATTTTACTCAAAAACTGCAAAGGAACGGTCTTTTATTTTTAAATACAGCCATAGAATCTGTTACTGATATGTAAGAACAGATTACATGCAAGGTATCTGTGTATGTACCTATCTATATGGATATGGTATCTCAGAGAACGTGGTATCTGTGTTTGTTTGGGCAAGAAGGGACAGCTAGCTCAGGAGGACAGAACCCTGTGCTTTAATTTCTGATAATCAGGAAAGTATGTTCTGGTATGTCTTGGCTTAAGTCCAGCTAGTAACTCAGAGCCATACAGCCATTCGCTCACTCCCCCTTTCCCTCCCCAGCCAGGCAGAATGGGGAGGAGAATTGAAAGAATGTAAACCCCACAGGTTGAGATGAGAAAAGTCCAATAACTGAATTAGAATATTAACTACTAATACTAGTAATAATGACAAAGGAAATAACAAGGGAAGAGAATATAAAACTAGAAAGGAAAAATGAAAAAAAAAACAGCAAACCTAGCCATAAACATAAAGTGCAGCACAACACAATTGCTCACCACTTGCTGATCAATACCCAGTGCAACCCCAACAGCGATCTGGGTCTCTGAGGTAACTCTGCCCAGTTTAACTACTGCGCGTGACATGCTGTGGTATGGAATACCCCTTTGGCTAGTTTGGGTCAGATGTCCTGTCTCAGTTTTCTCGCAACTTTTTGTGCCCCTCCTCACCAGCAGAGCGTGAGACTGAACAGTGCTTGATCAGAATAAGCATTACTTAACAACAACTAAAACATAGGTGTGTTATCAGCATTGTTCTCAGACTAAAGCCAGGACACAGCACTGTACCAGCTATTAAGAAGGAGAAAAATAACTGTTACAGCTGAAACATGGACAGGTAAGAGGGTTGAATGCAAAGGAATGAATCTAACATTTTCTTGCATGTCATAGATGAAAGGTGCTATCTTCTCCTCTGAATTTTAAATGATAGCCAGGGAAATTATTGTATTTTTTTACAGATCGATAGATCTGGGTGAATAACAATAGGCTGGATAAATGTAATTTGATTAAATTTCTCGGGGTTTAGGTGAAAAGATATCTTTCTTCTAGAACATAGCTAGGCTTAGAAATGAGAATAGTAATGAACAGATAGTAAATAACTTGATATGAACAGATGAGATTTTTATTGAGAAGTATAAGTCAGAAACAAATTATCTATACTATAGCAAAGCTTTTCAGGGTCCCAGTCTTGGGATTAAACATGTGGGCTGAAATTTAGTTGCTTAATCATAAGTGTCTAGTGACATTCAAGATGCCTGAGGTACCTACAAAACCATGGGAACAGGAGATGTTGCAGCTGGAGGCCATTTGTGTAGTCTTAGGACATTCATGCTGGATGATTAACATTGGCATCTAATGCCAATGTGCATGCTAAATATATGTATTAGATCCCAAAAATACTTAATTTTTCTTTTAGATTTTAGTTTTCTTTTTATCCCTGTCCTTTAATCTAAGGCCATATAAAAGTTCTACACAAGGAAAAACTGTTGCAATTAAGAACTTCATCTTTTGAATGCTGCTTGGAGAGTTTAAGCATAAAGCAGTTTTTCTTGCTTTTCTTTTTTTTCTTGTTGTGCTATTAGCTACATAGGTGCAAGAGAACTCATATTTTTAGGACTGTAAAAGTCATATTAAAAAAGAAAAGAAAACTTATCTTCATAACTATTATTTATTGTTGGTTTAAATTTGGCAAAGGGAGGCAACCATTTCTTCTATAGAAAGTGTTACAAAACATTCAATAATAAAATTGTTTATAGTTTCTTTGGTATCTCACTGAAAAGTCCACCAGTGTTTATGAAACAGTATTTCATAAAACTCGCAGTTAGCATTACTACAAATGTCAAGTGAATCAAAAAGACTACTGTGTTTGACAGAGACAGGGGTGGGGGTGGGGAGAACAAACAAAAACCCTGAAACCTAATTGTCATTAGCTTTCATTACCAAATATTGCTTATTTCGAGTTCCTCTGCATTTCAGTCTCTAGTAACTTTATGAAACAGAACATAAAATGCTGATCTATATCATTAGGGTCCAAGTAATGAGAGTCTTCCTTTATCCAAAGCAAATTGTTTTAGTGGACATTGGATCTATTGAACACAAAAATATTATATTGTCTACTGATTGTTTTTATTAGGTCTGCAGTAATTAACTAAACCCAGTTGTCTCACTAGAAAAAAAAAATTAAAACATTCAGGGAAGAGGATAAGGAATAATGAGATCCTGAAATACAGTACAGCAAATGAAAATAGTGTGAAATAGGCCCTAATCACGTTCTGCATTACTCAGATGCTCTGGGAGAATATCTGGGCCTTTGAGGCAGGTTGTGCATCTAAAATTCAAATCTCAGTGCTGTTCCACAGATGCTACACAAACTCTCGGGGGATTGGGCTAGATGATCTTTCGAGGTCCCTTCCAATCTCTAGTATACTGTGATACTGTGAAAGATTGCAAATGAAACGAAATAGGACAAGGATTCCAAAACAACTGTGGCCTCCATCAGAGCATGTAGTAGTTACAGAGATATTTCTTTCTGCCTTATGAGCATTGACCTTGGAATTGTGGACACTGCATATTGTATCACTGAGGACTGACTATGATTCTAATTATATATAATGGAGCTTTATAATACTGGTTATAGTGTTTCTTTTAGACTGCTTGCAGAAATACAGTGAGTAGCTGCACATAATATTAGCCATAACTTTTTGCGCATTTAGGGATTTTGGCATCAGTTTAGGAGAGAATCTAATTCACTGCTGATTGCAACATTTTTTGTATATCCATCAAAAATTTGTGTTAAACAAATTTGTACTTTAGTTCTAAATAAAGACTCATCTTTGTGTCTGTGAAGTTTTAAATATTGCCTTATATAAAAATATAAAGAAAATATATAGAAATGTTGCATTTTCTGACTCAAGAAATATCAGTTCATCTGACGGCTAAACAATTGTTTCACTATAATTATTTTAATGTTAAGATCACCTTTTGTTTAAGGAAATTCTTTTCTAAGTTTGAACATGTGACTTCCCCTTAAAATATGAGATGAATACGATATATGAGCTGTGTTATTAGTGACTGCTACTACTGCTGTTACTGGACCAGTTCTCACATCACAGACTAGCTGACTCTTTCCATCTGGGTTTGCTTAACTGTTGTGCTTTCTGAGCCAAAGGCACAAAGCAATGAAAATCTGTAACTGAAGGTACTGGCAGGAGCTTTACTGATTATAATATTTGTGGGAGACTATCAGACCAAATGCAGTCTTAAAGATAATGAAGTTGATATTGCAAAGAAAATTCAGGTTGACAGTTTCATGGGTTTTTTTTTAACTCTTCTGTGGTTAAAATCAGTGGTATATCACCATGAGGCAATACTAATATGTCATTCTTTTAACCAAGTTATCCAAGACATATGCTATGTCAATTTGAAAATATAAATTCCCGTATAAAGCAGAATATACAAATAAATTTCATTTTTAAATCCCTTACACTTAAAAAAAAAATACTGGAATTGGAAAGCAGTAGATAATTATTATTTGGGTATAAATAAAAATGTGAACTGAATTAGAAGCATGTTATAAAATATGGATATTAATGACTGTAGATTTCATATTATTTACATGATTTTGAAACAGGCAGTCACATGCTTTAAGGGAAGACATTGTCATACAGATGGGTTTTGTCTAAAGACCTCAAACATCATGTGACCTGTTGGTTCATGCATGGTGGTGCACCAGAACATAACAGTGCTGCCATAATATAGCTGTTTTATGATCCTAACCTCCATGTCTACAAAACTTTTCTCCATCATTCTCTTAGCTCCCACCTTTGTAACTTTGTAATGGGGCTGGAATTGTGCATGGAACAATTTTCATCTGGACAAGGAAGATGAAGAAACTTTTATTATTATTAATATTATTTATTATTATTATTATTTCTGACGGAGGTGGGACCTTAGAAGAGTATTTATTTTTAATTACATTTCCTAGGAAAATGAGGCAATGATCTGGTCCTCTGTTTCTATTAAATGTTCTCATTGTTTTCATCGTTTTCAACGATACAGGGGGGTAGTCTTAAATAAAGGAAGTTTCTACATGCTGTGTAACAAAAAGAAGATGGCTGAAGGAGAGATGTTGAAACATCATGGGAATAATTTAGACCTGTTCTGAATCTTAGCAGGCAGTTATTAGGAGCATATTGGCAAGGGTTCGGCATAATCCACATTGTCACAAACACAAAAAACCAACTTGATTTATATTATTAGGTGGAAAAAAAATTATCTGTGTTTCCTCAAATATTGTGGCTGAAATACAATCTTATTATTGCTAAGCAATCTCTTGTGTTCTTTGTTCTTAATTAAGAAATTAATACACTAGCTCTTCATGTCTGCACTCTTTCTCTTCTTGTGACTCATGCTTGTGTGATGTTCAGAATATCATAGTATTCAATGCTTAAGAGACCATAGTGTGGACAAATCCCAGTGTTAAGAGGGTATGGAATAACTGAATCACAACATATAACTCTGCCACTTCTCCCATTTTTAATTTTAGAAGAGGAGGAAAGTAGGTGAGGAAAGAGCCACTGAGGACCCATTGGACACTTTCCCTTTACAATGGCCGATGCCAACCCCATGAAGTTCAACAATGCAAAGTGCAAGGTCCTACACATGGGTAGGGGCAATCCCAGGCACATCTACAGGTTGGCAGAGAAGTGATTCAGGGCAGTCCTGAGGAGGAGGACATGGGGGCGTTGGCTGATGAGAAACTGAACATGAGCCGGCTTCAGTGTGTGCTTGCAGACCAGAAACCAGCCATATCCTGCGCCGTGTCAAAAGAAGCACGACCAGCAGGATGAAGGAAGTGATCCTGCCCCTCTACTCTATTCTCATGAGACCTCACTTGAAGTATTGTGTACAGTTCTGGAGTCTTCAACATAAGAAGAACATGGAACTGTTGGAGGAAGTCCAGAGGAGACCATGAGGATGATCGGGGGCTGAAGCACCTTGTGTATAAAGACAGGCTGAGAAAATTGGGGCTGTTTAGCCTGGAGAAAAGAAAGTTGCATGGAGACCTCAGAGCAGCTTTCCAGTATCTGAAGGGAGCCTAAAGGATGCTGGAGAAGGACCCTTCTTCAGGGACTGTAGTGGTAGGACAAGGGGTAGTGGGTTTAAAGTAAAACAGAGGAAATTCTGGTTAGATATAAGGAAGAAGTTCTTTACTGTGAGGGTGGTGAAGCACAGGAACAGCTTGCCCAAGGAAGTGGTAGGTGCTCCATCCCTGGCAGTGTTCAAGGCCAGGTTGAGCATAGTACTCATGGGTACATGGTATAGGGTGAGGCATCCTTGCCCATGGCAGGGGGGTTGGAACTACATGATCTTAACATCGTTTTCAACCCTAACCATTCTACAATTCTATGATTTTCAGTGGGGAAGAAGTTGCTTTTATGTGAATATCACACAGGAAATGAGAGATAGATGCTGAGGTCTATATTAACATCTTCAGCTTCAGACTTTACATAGTTTAAAGAGCAGATTCAACAGATTTATAAGGCGATAGAATGACTCCATTTTTCTTCCATGGTTCTTTTTTTTTCCATTTTGTTAATAATGCTGGTTCACAGCTGTGCAATCGCAACCTTAGTTTCAACCCTTCTGAGTCAGGTAAGTCATACAAATAGATACCACTCATTTCTTTTATATCAGTGACCACACAATAAAAGCAGCCAAAGTAGCCTGCCAATCAAACTCACCCTAATGAAAGAAAATATAGACAACATGGCTATACAAGCTCCTACACAAAGTGGTTTGAAATGAGATTGTATCAAAGTGAAAAAAAGAAATAGTTGAAATGAGATGGTCTGTTACATTTTTAATGGATTCTCCTGTGTTTCTAAACTCTACATCAGTTTTAGCATTTTCTTTTAACAGATTAAATCCTAATTAATTACTTTGATTGAAATGAAACTGAATTTCTGAGAGAAATAATAGTTCATCAGAAATATTTATGTCTAAAGATTATGACAATTTTTTCCTAGTAGTTCTCAAGTTTTTTTATGATCCTCATTAAATATTGAAGTATCATAGTGTTTGAAACTTTATTAACAGCAGTAGCATAAATCAGTATACACAAAGAATAGATCTGGCTCTCATATGCCTTGATTTTATGAATTATACTATTCAATAAATATTATAGAAAAACACTTCACACTGGCTTAATAATGGCTCAAAAGCCAGTGTACAGGGTCGCCAGAGTTTCCCTGAGTAACCATTCTATAACCAGCTGCTGATTGCTGGATCTGGAAAGTAATATTACAGGTATATAATGCTGAATACCTCCAAGTATTGATTATAGATTACTTCCTCTTTGCTCAGTACAGCTCTTACCATGCTGGTTACTATGACTAAGTGCAATGATATTGCACACAATAGAGGCAGGAGTGGTGGGATTGCCAAGAAAAGTAACAGAGAGTAATTAGAGTTGCTTTTTCACATGACGTGAATAGGTAACATCTTAGAACATTTTTTAGATGATTTCACTTGCTGTTCCCTATTCTGTCAAAGCCTCTACAAGTAGTATTCTGCCTTCTTCATGTCTACTCCACTAGTGCTTTGGAGGGATTGCCACTATAAAACTGAGTCACTTAGGTACCCTGTTAAACAAGAATATCTCATACATTTATTCTTTTTTTTTATTTTATTAAGTTATACAGTCATTTCAGTTATCTTTATCTCTCAGAACTAACTGCGTCTAGCCATATTGAAGAAGGGAGATGTGTGACATGACACAATACAACTTCTTCCCTCTGAAATGATGTGGGACATATGACAGTACACAGCACTGATTAGGGAACCACAGAATCCTGAATCACCTCTACTGATCATTATGTCTTCCATATCCCTGGACCATCAACTTTTTTCTCCCTAACATGCAGTAGTAGATGTCTGTGTAACCATGTGAACTCTGACCTGAAAAACATTTTGGTGGGAAGATCTTGTGCTAAATGAAGAAAAGATGACCTGATCTTAGTTTATGAGAATGATCACAGTAAGTTATGAAAAAAAAGATCATCCTTGCTCGCTCCATGTTCTGATGAAACTGCTCACTGAAAAAGACAAGTCAGACAGCCCAAGGACAGGTCAATTCCATTCATTTTGTCTCCCTGATTTCCAAATACTTGGCTTCTATCACGCATAGAAATCACTCTGAATTGTCAATACTAATGATTCACATAAAGAGAAAAGATAACAATGTAAGATTATTAAGACTGAAATGAACAGACCAAATTATGTACCTTCCCTCAGCATAAGCAAGGTCTATATAGTATATATAGCTCAGAGAAGAGTTTACTTGGAGTTTACATTATATATATATACTCCAGAGAGCTTCTGATTCTGTTCAACAGTATCAATTCACCAGTACCGCTGTCTAGCCTTCATTGTTAATTATAATCATAGAATCATAGAACAGTTAGGGTTGGAAAGGACCTTAAGATCATCAAGTTGCAACCTCCTTGTCATGCGCAGGGACACCTGGCACTAAACTATCTCACCCAAGGATCTGTCTAACATGGACTTAAACGCCAGCAGCGATGCAGGATTCGCAGCTTCAATGGGCAACCCATTCCAGTGCCTCACCTCCCTTACAGTAAGGAACTTCTTCCTTATATCCAATCTAAACTACCTCGGTTTAAGTTTGAACCCATTACCACTTGTCTTATCACTACAATCTCTAATGAAGAGTCCCTCTCCAGCATCCTTATAGGCCCCCTTCAGATACTGGAAGGCTGCTATGAGGTCTCCACGCAGCCTTCTCTTCTCCAGGCTGAACAGCCTCAACTTCCTCAGCCTGTCTTCATACAGGAGGTGCTCCAGTCCCCTGATCATTCTCGTGGTCCTCCTCTGGACTTGTTCCAACAGCTCCATGTCCTTTTTATGTTGAGGACACCAGAAATGCACACAATACTCCAAGTGAGGTCTCACAAGAACAGAGTAGAGGGGCAGAATCACACTTCTTTTGATGCAGCCCAGGATATGCTTCGCTTTCTGGGCTGCGAGAACACACTGCCGGCTCATGTTCATTTTCTCATCAACCAACACCCTCAAGTCCTTCTCCAGAAGGCTGCTCTGAATCTCTTCTCTGCCCAACCTGTAGCTGTGCCTGGGATTGCTTTGACCCAAGTGTAGGACCTTGCACTTGGCATGGTTAAACTTCATAAGGCTGGCATCAGCCCACCTCACAAGTGTGTCAAGGTCCCTCTGGATGGCATTCCTTCCCTCCAGCGTATCAACCGAACCACACAGCTTGGTGTCATTGGCAAACTTGCTGAGGGCGCACTCATTCCCACTGTCCATGTCACCAGCAAAGATGTTGAACAGGACAGGCCCCCACACAGACCCCTGGTCTTCAGATGGACATTGAGCCATTGACCACAGCTCTTTGCATGTCGCCATCCAGCCAGTTCTTTTTCTACCGAGTGGTCCACCTATCAAATTGACGTCTCTCCAAATTTAGAGACAAGGATGTCATGCAGGAGAGTGTCAAACACTTTGCACAAGTCCAGGTAGAAGACATCAACTGCTCTACCCCTGTCCATCAGTTCCATAACCCCATCATAGAAGGCCATCAAATTGGGCAGGCAGGATTTCCCCTTAGTGAAGCCATGCTGGCTGTCACCAAGCACCTTGTTGATTTTCATGTGCCTTGGCATGCTTTCCAGGAGAATCTGCTCCAAGATTTTGCCAGGCACAGATTTGAGACTTCCTGGTCTGTAGCTCCCCAGGTCATCCATTTTCGCCTTTTTGAAAATGGGGGTTATATTTCCCTTTTTCAAGTTTTCGGGAACTTCTCCTGACTGCCATGATTTTTTCAAATATGATGGATAGTGGCTTAGCATCTTCATTTGCCAGCTCCTTCAGGACCCACAGATGGATTTCATCAGGTCCCATGGACTTGTGTATGTTCAGGTTCTTAAGATGGTCTCGAACCAGATCCTGTCCTACCTTGGCCCTGGCGTCTTCATTCTCACAGTCCCTGTGTCTGTCTTCCAAGACTTGGGTGGTGTGGTCAGAGCATTTGCCAGTGAAGACTGAGGCAAAGAAGTCATGAAGAACCTCAGCCTTCTCCAAATCTCATGTAGCCAGTTCTCCTGAGAGCTTCTGGAAGCGGCATAATTTGTCCCTAGTCTGTCTTTTATTCGCTACTTACCTATAAAATCCCTTCTTGTTATCCTTAACATCCCTAGCCAATTTTAATTCTAACTGGGCCTTAGGTTTCCTAACCTGGTCCCTAGCTTCCTGAACGACATCCCTGTATTCTTCCCAGGCCCCCTATCCTTGTTTCCACCTTTTATAAGCCTCCTTTTCCCAGAGCTGTATCAGAACTGGTTTTGCAAAAGAATTAATAATCAAAACCAGTATTTTTCCTATGCTGGAAAAACTATACAGATCAAGAACTCCACTCTTGCCTTACCCTTCCCCCTTCTCCTCCCCACCCCCAATATATCTTTCTTTTCTATGTCTCCTGAACACATTCAGAGTATTCACTAGGAATCTGATATAAGAAAATCTGATTCCTACCCTACATATCTCGTTAAAGATATTTATACTATTAACTTTGAGTTTAATGTAGAACATATTTCCGGAATCACTCAGGTAACTTTATTAAGGTGATTCTTACATTGAAAATAAAACCACAGTTTAACTGCTGATATTCACATTAACAAATGAGTCAAAGTGGAGTTCCTAGTAATAATCACAGTTAATTTTAGAAAGTAAGAATTAAAGATGAAATCTTTCTGTATATTACGTTTTACTATTTCTAAAGTAAAGGAAGGAATTCATTATTTTGCTTCAGATTTCTAAAAAGCCATCTTAATTATCATACAATGAGTAATACAGTTTTTCAGTACCTTACAAGCTGGCAATGTCCTCTTTCCCAGGTCTCATTTCTTTGTTTATTTTTGCCAAGTAAATTCTTTTAAAAAGCATTTATTTAAAAGGACTCAGGAAATGTGTAAATAAATTCAGCTTAGGCACATCGATAATGTATTTTTTTTTAACAAAGAAAGTACTTGAAAAGAAGCCTTTATTGCATCTTACATTTGATTCAGAGAAGGCTAGCTTTTTTAACAGGCTTATTCCTTTTAATATATTCTCATTTAGCTGGACTACACTTTCCTTCAGTGCATTATAAAGCATATATGGTAATAGAAGTTAGCAAGATAGAAACATAAACTTTTTTTTTTTTTAAAATGTTGACTATGAATTGGTGGCAAATCCATGCATTAAAACTTTTTCTTTTGACTTCATAATAGACAGTGCTGTATAAAGAAGTGTTTGTTAACGTGTTATATGCTTTGCATTTCATTCTGCATGATATATTCATGTGAAGCATAGTATATGATGTGTTAAAAAAGGAAATTAAATAAAGGTCAATAACAATAGTTTACCATAGGATGGAATGATTGCTAAACAAAAAAAATCAGTGTGCAGATTGTACAGATAATACAGGCAGTAATAGGTACAGGGTTTGGACACTAATAACATTTAATACTTTTGACATTATTTACATTAATGATTGATAGCAAAACCAGTTCCTCGCTGTAGTGACACATGTAAAATAAGTGTTGTGACATTCATTGTATATAGGAACATGAACTTAGTGAGGGCTAGTCAAAGTCAGTATACATATTACACTAATGCATTAAGATATTAGGCAAGTAATATTAAGAAATAATATCCACGGATTGCAATTCCTGATTGCTTAGACTCAATATCTTTTGAGAAAAGTACTTCAGGAAGGGAAACAAAGGAGCATAAAAAGAGATAATAATTTTGTGGAACTAAGCCATAATTCACTAACGATATGGCAAAACGCCAGTCCAGTGACAGCCAAAATGTGAGACCTGTAACAAAAAGGAGATGATAATTTCTCCAACTGACATTATAGTCATGGTTTTCCAGGATTTTCAAGGCAGAGCTATAAAATATTTTGGGTTTTTTTTTCAGTTGTGTGAAGATTTTGTTGGCTTTGATGGGCCTTTCTGACCTCAGACGTTGAGTGCTGCAGTTGATTATGTGTATCACTTAAGAAATTGGAGACTGTTGGGATGGGAGTGTTTGCAAGACCGGTATGTCAGTTTGAATTTTTTAAATAAATTTTAACTAGACTGGCATTCATTAAGGACACACTCCATGCTTACAGCTCTTATGTACTATTTATATTATTGTTGCTTATTTCAAAGAGTACATTCATAATAATCACATCCTGTATTAGCTGTCAGTATGAACAATATGTATAGCTGGTGGCTACAGACCTTTAAAATCTTACCTATCAGGGTAGTCAGCCTTCAGAGCTTGTTGATAAGAGAAGCAGGAAATGCAGTAGGTGAGGTTTTCTTGCTCTACCCCCAGCTCCTCAAATTTGGTACCTTTTCCTTTTGCAAGACAGTCTAGTTTCTAGAGAATTGTTAACCCTTCCTCTAGACTATGCAATTTGAGACACTAAGGCAGGATTATTTTCCCAGGCCTTCTGCTGCTTTTCTGCTGTTTTGTGACTTTCCTCAGCTGCTGCTCCTTTTCTAAAAGCAAAACCTGCCTTCATAGCTCTCAAGGCTGGGTTTTCTCAGTGATCAGTAATTGACCATCAGTGAATTGTGCATCATTCTGGGGCTTCTGCTTTTAACCTGTGCTCATATTTTGAAGGCTTTTGCTGTTATCCCAGGATAAAACTGTACATCATAGGAAGAGACAGCAGATAGCGTGCTCTGATTCACACAGTAAGTTCTCGTAACTAGTTGATAACAAGCCTAATACACTGTGACTAGGGCCTTGCAAAAAAGGTACAGTTAGCATGAGTCCTCTGTCCTGCAACAAAGAATGGAAATTTTGTTTTACTGGACAACTGTCTACAAAAATGCTTATGCACTTAAAAGGTATTAGTGTGCTTAATGTTTAAGTTCAAAACAAGCTAGTGTTGCAGTCTGGTTAAAGTAATCCTACTCTGACAGATACAAAGGCCTCTGCTGTAGGTCCATGCATTAAAACTTCTCAAGTAGCATCCATTTATTATTGGCAGTACGTGTGACAGTTCCTTAGGAAGCATAATTTAAGTTCTTTGTTAGGACACATTTTACAGTCAGAAGATCTTTGGATACCTAAATGCACAGCTGTGGTTCAAACTGTCCATTCTCCCAAACCAGGGAGCTGGTTTAAGCCAGGGAGTTCTCTGAGCTCTTGAAATTCTTTGTAGTTATCATGCTTATAATTGCGCTGACAGAGCAGCTACATATCTAGATCCTGCATAAATCACACAAGTGATTAAACAATAGCCAGATTATTCTATTCAAATGCTTGGTCCATTAGGGTTGGAAACTTGCTGTTACATTGGTACAGTCCTGTTTGAAATCATAAACTTAATGCCTTAAGTATTCATATTGAGTATGTATTAGCTCAAAAGTATATTCTGTTCTGGAATAAATTGAATAATATAGCCTACTTAATATCTTAGTCCACGGGTGTCTTATTATGATTTCCATGAAATGAGTAGGAAATGGATCGGCTAGTTATGCTTTAATATTATATTGATAAATGGATTATTATATAAAATCATATTATTCACAGGATTTGTTTACATACAGAGTTATATTGCATGTTTTAACTGCACTTTAAAGTCACTGAACCTCATATAATGAGGAGAATGGCTAGCCTATTTCTTATGGAAGAAGCTGTTTAGTTGCATCACCATGCAGTATCCAAACAATGAACATTTGATGTGAATCTGTCTAGCAAAATGACTGCATATTATCAACGGAGACTTTTACTTCCACTACTAGCTTTGACCATAATTTGAAAGATTCTTTTTTCTCAGAATTATGTCAGTATTTTAATTCTTGCTATTAAAGTGGAAAAAAAAACATCAAACAAAAACAAACAGGTAGAGAAAAACAACAGCAGAACAATAGAAAACATTTCAGAAGCAAATGTCATAAAGAAACACAGCACAATAATGAAAGCACTTTGTAAGAATGTATTACCACAGGAAGAAGGAAATAGCTTTTATGTTTCGTGTTTATGTATTTCTGCTTGCACCTAGTCTCCAGTAATATATTTCTCCAAAGCCTCAGTTTATATGGCCTGCTTTCTCATTTGATGACAAAGTATATGCTTTCTCAGAATCCTGTCTCACTTATGGAGAATTGACATCTTTTAGGAGACCCTGTAAGAGCAATCTGAATAGTTTATTACAAAATATACTCTCTTTCCATGGAGGGAAAGAATGCATTTCTTTAGCCCTAATTTAATTTCTATTTATTTTCTAGATATACTTTGACTGATAACAGGTATTACTAATTAATCCTCAAGGCTGAAAAAAGTCTACATATAGTCATAGAAATAAAAAATATCGAAAATTTTATGTTTTCCTTTTGAAAATGATAACATTACAATAATTCTCTTAGTAGTTTATTGAGAAACTGAAGTAATGAAACCTGTCTTCTTAAAGATTCATACCTCAGAACTGACCTCTTACTCTGGTCCTTTGAAATCTACTAAACAATGAGTCTAGTCACAGTTTTCCCCTGTGAATGGATCCCATGATCACATTCACTCCCCTGCTTGGAGTTATCCTGCAATATAAACATAGCTTAATAAACTTTTTGTCCTCTAATGTAGCCATCTATTTTAAAATAAATGTTTGATAATCAAAAATTCTTGAAACTTCTTGTCCTCTGTCCGTTAGAAGTTATTTAACAAGCCAATTAATCTTATTACATTCCATCAGAAGCATGTCAGCATAGACTGAATTCTATGTAGTTATGCCAGTTTTGAACCAGCCAATGGTTTGTCTTGGCTTTTCATAATATGCTGCATTCAATCTTATGTGATCACACCATGTGATATATATGTATGGTGAATATTTCAAATTAATAGTGGTGTTACACTAAAGTACACTCATAAAAACTGGTTATGTGGTAGACTATGCTGATCTAATGTCATATTATCAGTGAATAAAGCAGCCTTTTTCTTCATGGATTCTCTTACTTTTCCTGTTCCTTTATAAATTCCATTTATATTGTACTAAATCTGAAGTACAACAGGTCTCTTCCATGAGCTAATTTAAACTAATACCTATCTCCTCCCTCTTCCCTAAGAATGAATGGCATTCTTCTGAGTCATATTTATACCAGACCTAGTGATGGTATAAAAAGAAAGAAAACGTGCTGTCAGAACTAGGGCAAGAGGAAGACAAGAAGGGGAGTAAGGTAGCAATTGGGATCAAGACCTCTTTTTTGGTAGGAGGTTGGCTCAACCATCTTGTCACTGCAGCCTCAAGTTTAAAACTCAGAAGTCATCTTTAACTCACTGTAGCCTATTTAATAAAGAAATGGAGTAAATGATATTCCCATTTAGTGGGTTTTTATTTATAGGTAAACATTAAAATAACTGTTAACACTTACACAATGTGCTATCCAAAACTGACTTGAATCACTCTCACAATTGAAACAGAAGATATCTTTTCTGGTATCTGAATATTCTATTACTCACCTACCATGGCGTTATGAGCTATGACAGAGAAAGTTCTATTTGAAAATGACCCAAGTATTTTGGATATTTGGAGCGTCTGCTTATTATAGGTTATGCTAAATTTCAAACCCAACAGTGTCTCTAAGGGCATATTAATTAGCAGTCACTTAATAAAATGAATACCTTAGGTTCAGGTTGAAAAATATGCTCGCATGCTCTAAGGCTTAGCTTATTTTGTACTGAGGAATGGCTAAATCCTTCCCTAGCAGGTACTGTTTTCTTTTTGTTTCCAAATTTTAGTTCTTTATCCTGAAGATTCTAACTTTAGGTGATCAGGATGATTAATTTCACAAAGCACTTTTTTTGAGGAGAGACTAAATAGATTCCACACACGAACAGTTTGTTGAAAGTAAGTATAATCTGAAAAATCATGACTAGATGGAAAGGAAGTATAGTTTGTAAAACCATCAATGAATTCATAAAGTTTTGATTAACTTTAATTTGAGCAAGTATACTCTTTATATTGTTCTCTGGGAAAAATATATTATGAAAAAGTAGGGTTGAATTAATACATTTCAGCCTACATATCAATAATGATGTACTATTTTTGATTAAAACACCAAAACTATTAAATGTTTTCTGTATTGCTAGAAAAGCAAACTGAAGTTGTACCAAAAGCAACTAGAAATGCAAATTAGAAACATATTCAGGTCCACATATGACCCAACCACAAGACCATTATTTCTTCGGTTTCCTTTGACTTGAACATCTGAAACAAAATGTTGATTTTTTTCCTTAATTTAACATAAATAAATAACCCCAAAATCTTTCAGACAAATATTTTTATTTATTTACCACTTGTCATTGTCCCACCTTCTGCGTCACATTTACAAAATCCTAGTGATTTGACAAGTTGGTAGCATTTTGCACTTTCACAGTGAACCCTCTACAGTATATAAGCCTTAAGATTTTAAAAATTATAATTTTACTGTAGTAATTCAAAGTATTTCAGTTGTAAAACAGTTAAAATATCTCATATGATCTCATGAGCCTGTGGTTTAGTGATCAATTGGTGAGCTCTTGATTAGCAGCTGTTGAAGTTTTTAAAAGTCTATCACTTCCCAGAAGTCTTTGACTGGATTTCCAGGTCATTGAAGACAAATGAGAATCTCAAACTAATCAAAAGCAATAAATCTTTGGGCTTTTTGCTGATTAGGAATCATGTCTTCTACTTTTCAGGTTGGTTGTCAGCTAATATACTACTGAAGCATCTAATGTCTCTCAAGAGGGGTTCTATAAAAAGTGTTGAAGAAAAAAGCTGGTCTGCTGATACAGAAAAAAGAAATAGCAAGAAATCTGTATTGTATTTTATGCTTACACACATCTATACCCAAAGCAGAATAATCTTACTTCATTTACTAATACTAATTAATTGAATTACAACTACTAACTGAAATGAAAAATATTTATTTTACATTAAAACAGTTTTCAGGATTTTACATGGCCAGACACTATGTAATCTACTGGAGCGAATGCAAGTTAAAGCCCCAGACATAGCTATATTGCAGTATTTAAAAATGCATGAAAGATTAGGTGCAGCTTTTAAGGATTTCCTGGTATTGCTTAAATTCCAGACAGTGTCTGACTGCTGAGTTTTTCACATACAATAAACCTATGGTATTGTTGGACAAACAGAAGTGTTACAAAATATATGTTAATCTTCAGGAAAAGATATGGATGATGTAGATATGCTGTGCTGTTAATGAATAATGTATTATTAAATGATGTTTTTCAGAAGTCTATTATTTGAAATGCATCAAGGAAATTTTTAGATACAAAAATGACTCTTTGGAAAGCAGCTGATAAATAGTTCAGGTTTCTGTAAGAAACATGAATATAAATAATATGCATCATTATTTTTACATATTGAAAGTATAAGGAGGACTGAGTTTTCATAGACTACTTATTTAGATGTATACTGCTTAGATGCTGAATCCTGCATCATTTAATACAGTTTAAAATGTATAGACCTATGACCTTCTCCTACTCATGTGTCTCTTAAATAGAGTGGTGTTCAGCTCTGGCTGGCTGTGCCATTGATCTGAAAGGAAGCACATAAAATTCTAAAATAAAGTTGTAATTTGTATTTGTAATTTGAAGGTTCAAAATATTTTTGACACAGAAAAGGATGGATAACATTATATTAAAAAAATAATGAGGGTGAATATAAGTAGGAAAAATAAATATATTTATTGTAGCTGATCCATAGTCACAGTTCTGTGACCCTTGTTTTGCTTTCATTTCCCTTCTGCAACTCCATTCACTTTATACTGACTATTCCCAAGTTAAAAGAATATGAACTGAAAGACAAAACACGCAACAAGCAAATGGACATGCCGCAACATCCAGTGAATATTAGGAGGAAAATGATGAAATTACATTCCTTTTTTTTTTTTTAATTCAAAGCCAAAAATCTTCAGAGTAATTTTCATAACTCCAAATCTGCTTTGAGGATCTATACTGGAGTTGTTCACATCAAGTTGCTATAAAATTGAAGTTTTCACTGGTTAAATTTTTTCTACAGCTGCTTCATAAGATTTTATTTTATGGTGTACTTTAATTCATTACTTTGTTACTCTGGGGAGAAAATAGGGAAGATATATAGGAATACTATAGGAAAATACTTAGGAAAACAGATGTCTACCTTAAGAAGTTTTATAGGAAACTAGTTAACTATCTAATCATATTCATCTTGCCAGGGCTTTCTTTTCTTTCCATTATTATTGTTTTATTATTACTATGATGTTTATTATGATCATTATTTATGATTGGTATGATTAAAGAAGAAAATGTTTCATTTGATGCATTCAGTAGTCAATTTTCAGGTCTCTCCTGAGCTCCAGAATTTAATAGACTGTTTTTCTTTCTAATTGAGTGTGGGCATGGTCACAGACATTTTTGTTTCCTTTTGTCTCCACTGTCCATTTTGTGTCCATTCTGTCTCTTGCATCATTTCCCATTCACAGTAAGGAAAATAGATTACCTTCTTTGACCTGTTAGCATCAAAGACTTTACAAGTTTTTGACTTCACAGAGAAAACATTTCCTTCATCTTAATTTGTAAATTTAATAGCAGGCAGCGGTCACAAAGGACCATTGACAATATGGAAAGCTTTTTTTTCCCCCAATGTATTAATAGATAAAAGATGACATTAGAAAAAAAAGTCATAAAAAAGAGATTTAAAAGGCCAAGAAAATTATATATATTCTAATAAATTTGCTAACCTACATGTGCTTCCTTTATTATAAATCAAGTAGCTTTCACTGAAAAACAACTTTAGATTTCTTAATGTCTCTGAGACCTTTTTATTTATTAAACTGATGTTTTGTCTATTTCTATTTAAAATCCAATTTCCTTTTTAACGAAAGTGTCAAAAATAATGAGTAAAAGAAAACCATCATTTAGGTATAATGGAGACCTTAATTCTTTTCTTGCAAAAAAAAAGAGTTCTGAAGTATCTGCACAAAGGCATATTAAGTTGCATTATTGCTTTACAAAAAATTAAGTATAAAGTTGGTAACAACTTGTGTCAGGTAGTGAGAAACTGCATTTCTTTAAGAAATACCTTAACTACAAAGCAAAACATTAAAATTTATTATTTAAATCAAGATTCACTGCTTCCTTACTTAAGTCAATGCACTCCAAAATGAGATACCTCCAGAGAAATAAAAATAACCTACTCAATAAGATTTTGCAAACAGTAGCTTTAGGATAGAAGCAAGTTAGATGAATTTATATTCAAAAACAAATAAAAGATAGTAGAGATTTCTGTTGAGATTTTATATTAAGGGACAAAAGAAGAAAGAAAATGCCTTTGTGGGTTTTTCTGTTTCCATTTTTTTATTACTCTGGGCAGTATTTTAGTGACAATGGGATCAAGAAGAATTGCAAAGATTTCTAGCATGTGGCCTACCTTGCCTGCCATGCCTGACACACACAATTCATCTCCCTAAAATTGCAGTCAGAAACAGATTTCATTGCCATAAATGTGCACATTTCCCTTGAAAATACCAGTGAAAACGTTAAACGTATATTGCGACGCACTGAAGTCACTACACATTTACCTGGATCAACATTTCCAAATTTAAGGATATAGCAAGAAAAAAAAAGAAATGAGAACTGAAAAGAAATCCAATGCTTATTCTATTTTACCTAAAATATAGGAATAGAAAAAAACTATTGTACCATTGTAGCAATAGATAATTTAAAAACCTATCAAATGAATTGTGTTGTTACTCTTTACTAGCTGTGGAGTACTTTACCATATGAAAGTATTAAGACTAATAGTAAGTTAAAAGTATTAAATTTCTTTATAAGATAAAAGGTTAAATAAAATATTTGTATATGCATGGTAGACAAAATATTTTAACCAAACTGTAAGGTTGCAATGTAGAATGGTAAGCAAATTGAGAAGCAGGAAGATGTTTCTTTTCATCCCAGAAACTGATAATATGAAAGATAACGTTTAGGGGAATAGAAGATTTCTTTTAAGCATTATGTAAAGGATGCTATCAGAGACAATCTTAAATTAGGTGTAGTTACAGATTACACATCGATTTCTTATGTGTACATTTCCTTCTACCAACTATATTTAAAAAAAGACATATCATACACACACACAAGTGCTGTCCGTAATATCTGACTTTTAAACTTTTTCACTGTCTTATTTTTTGTCCTTTAAGATCATGGTCATAAAGCAAACCACTTTGATTTTCTCAAGAAGGATAAATAAATAAATAAATATTTTATGTACTTTTCTTAAAAAAACAAAACAAAATGAAATAAAACTTTCACAATCACACATTAAGTTTTGAGAAAGTCTACTTTACTCAGTTTTTCTTTAATCATGAGTGAACATTCCTGATCAAAGTTTTTCTGCTAGAAATGAAAATGAGAGAAAATATATGTTCACACTCCTAGTCTGTAACTGTCTGGTAAATGAAAATCTAAAACTAAGACTGAGTTTCAAACGTTAGCATGCTACAGTATAAGCTGATGAGCTTTTATTAGAAAAGAAATACCCATGATGCCTAAATGCACCTAATAATATCTAGAAATCAGATATATTCAAAACAACTGAATTTTATTACAAATAGACATTTTGTCACTATGGACAAGGAGACACTATTTTTTTAAATGTACAATGTAAATGCATGAGAAACTGAAAATATATCAAGTTAGGTCTGTTGTAAGGTAGTGTGAATTGTAGGTACAGTATATGATAAGGACTGTAAAGCTCCTAAGTTACATTCTTCTGTCAAAAGGAATTCCAGACAAGATTAATTTGCAAATGCTGAGTCCTGTTTTATTACACCTGAAGTTAATATCAACAGCTTCAAAAGTCATATGCATAATAATATGTCTGAACTGTAAGCATTAAATTGGTTGAATAAATTAAGTGATGAGACAAGCCTCTACATGCCAAAAAACTTACACATCCACTTATGGTCATATCTTTACAATTTTTGGAAGATGAAATTGAAAGAAAGAGACTTGTCATCTCAGTGTAAGGAATGAAGTTCACTTTGTGCAAAAGGGCAGTGCAAGTACTTTTTCCATTCTCATGATGGAGGAAAGAGATCAAATGTGAAGTAGGGAAATAGTAGAAGCATATGGGAAATAATAACTTGCCGAATTCCTTTCTTAACTGTTCTGAATCTTTGAATAACCCTTCACATAACTATTTATAACTGCTTACTTTAGAGAATGATTTTGTTATCAAGGAGTAACTGCTCAATGCATATGAAGCAACTGAAAGATGAGACAAGTTAAATGTTACTTGCAAAAAACCAGAAAATCATCCAGATAGCTTCATAAAAAATTCTTACTAAGCAACTTAACTTTGGGAAGATTATCCAAAACTCAAAGCTTTCAGAGCTTCATTCATCCCTAATTACAGGATGAATATTCTACATCATCTGGTTTAGACAGGTTTTGTAGCAAGTTTCATTTCAGTAACAATGAAAAAAGCAGAAGTCCTGAAGTTTATGTATATGAAAGTATTTTTTCTAATGAATGACCATAGTTAAGAAAATAAAACAAAAGCTGCTGCTTAAATAATATACTCTTTTTATTTGCAACTCTTATATTTAAGCCTTAGCAAATACCTGTTTGGGTGGCATGGTTTAGTGTGAGGTTTCACTGCCCATGGCACGGGGGTTGGAACCAGATGATCCTAAGGTCCTTTTCAACCCTAACTATTCTATGATTCTATGATTCTATGATTCCATGATTCTATGATTCTATGAAAAGACAGTCAGCTGACAGTGGCTATAATATCATATCTACTACTGAATGTGCAATATAAAAGGAAGCTCCTGCTCTCTGAGACCCCAAAAGAATCATTCAGTCTTCCTTTAGACTGTCATATCTCACTGCTAGTGAATGTTTTTAATTATCTGCTGTTTCTGAGAGATCCTCATAGACAGTATGGTCAGTAGTGTTCATATTACAGAAAGTCTGTGTCTTTTTATCCTCCCAGTTCTCTAATAAACCTGAACCTGAGTATGATGCATTGACCCTAAACACCAGGTGCTCAGCAAAGCTTCTCTATCACTACCCTCCTCAGATTGACAGGGGATAGAAAATGTAATGAAAATGTCCTTGACTGCCATAAGGACAGGAAGAGGTCACTCACCAATTACCATCACAGACAAAAAAGACTTGACTTGAGGAAATTTGTTTCTTTTATTACCAATCATTTTTTAACAATCAAATTAGAGTATGATAATGAGAAATAAATCCAAATGCTAAAAGCATCTTTTTCCCACCTCTCCTTTCTTTCCAGGCTTAACTTTACTTCCAACTTCTCTTCATCCTCCACCCCCAGTAGTTCAGGGGGACGGGCAATGGGGGTTGCGGTCAGTTCATCACACATTGTAATAACTGCTACTTCCTCCTCAGTGAGAGGATTCCTCACACTCTTCTCCCATGGGAGAAAATTATCCATGAATGTCTCCAAAATGAACCCTTCCCACAAACTGCAGTTCTTCATGAACTGCTCTAGCAGGGGTCTCCCATGAAGTCTCAAATGCTGCCAGCAAACCTGCTCCAGTGCTGGCTCCTCTCCTTATGGGTTCACAGGTCCTGCCAGGATCCTTCACATCTTCAATAAGATTTCCTAGAAAATATTTTATTCAAATATTTTAACAGAAAAAAATTAGTCTGAATATATATATAAAAAAAAGTAGGAATCATCTTTTCTTTGAAAATTATTTTCATACTAAAACCAGAAAATCCATAAAACTAACTAAAAAGAATCACTAGAAAAAATTAATGGTTGGTTGGTTTATTTTCCTCACCTCTATTCTCTCGCATCTCTTTCTAACAGTTAACGTGTCCACTTCTATCTGAATTAATTTTAGACTAAAAAAAAATAAGTCAGATATTATTTATTTGATAAAACTTAAAATTTCTTATTGGAAACATCAGGGGAAAAATCCTTACTTTTCCGAGAAATATCACTAAAAAGCAGTAAATGCAATCTAGATGATTCCAGTTGTAACAGTTGTTAATATTTTTAAGAAAAATTTATTAATGTATCAGTTTGAAAAATGCCTGACAATCAATCTGTTAAGTTCATCAAGTATTCATGACCTCAAATTACATAGTCTTAACTGAAGATCACAGTAATACATAGCAGTCATTTATTTACATATAAATAGATAGCTGTGTTTAGGTTATAAGATTACCTACATGTAACATCACATAACACAGAGCTGTATTATTCCAGTCTTGGCTTTCTTACTTCAAGAAACCCATTCCAGTATAAATTTTTGATTTCAAAATTCTTTGTCCTGCTTTGTTACCTTTTTTTCAGCTACAGAAATACGTTCCTTGCTTTGCTTTGCTTTCTAAGTTATGCCTTTCAAGAACAGTCTTTATATGTTTCACTGACATTTCTATTGCAGTAATGACATTAGCAACCCTGTGTAATAAGCTTTTTAAGGAAATTTGGTATTCTAATTTTTTTTTTTTATATAACTGTGTTATAAAAATTTAGTCTTGGCCATGATCTGATTTAATTATTTTATTACAATTGATTAATATCAAGAGGCAATAAGCAAACAGTCCTGGGTGCGCGGGGAGTCTCCACTCCGCCAACAACGCACACCGGGATTTTTGGGGTACAGTCTCTTATACTTCTCGGTCCAGGGTTTCAGTTCCTGGTTTTGAGTTCCAGTCAACCCTGCTGTCTTCTTTGCCCGAAACTCAGTGTGGCTTCTTTTCATTTCAGAAAGATGTCTATCACAGGCTTAACCACAATCTTAGACCCGTATATTTAACAGGATGTGTCTCCTTGGTTACCTAACCCCCTTAAAGCATTCAAGCAGTTAAACAAAGCTAAAAGCGTTCCTTATTGTTTTAACAGTCTAAATGATTGAAGAGGGGACTAGCTTATTCCCTTGTTTCTTCTTCTTTCCCATCATTACATTGACAGCAACATTTATTATAATCAAGGTCGTTTTTATACATTCCACATATGGTACACTGGTCACAGCTGCATTGGTAACAATGATTTCTAAGTTCTTGACATGAATCATTCTCGCATTCTTTACAGCTGTTACCAAAACCTATTTCTTCCCCCTCCTCAAGACAATTAACCAGCGCTTAAGAGGAGACAGCTTTAAAGAGCTGTGCGAGTGTGTGATTACTGAAAAGTACACTTTGCAATCCTTAAATGTGTTTGTTTCTGCAGTAGCAGTCAATTTTTCTCCTTCTTGGTAGCTGGTGCAGGGCTGTGTTTTGACTTTCAGACTGGGAACTGTGCTGATACCACCAATGTTTTCAGTTGTTGCTAAGTAATGTTTACCCTGATCAAGGACTTTGTGAGGCTCATGCTCTCCCAGGGAGGGGGGAAGCCGTGAGGAAGCAGAGACAGGACACCTGACCCAAGTCATGCCTGGGGGGAGGTAACTGGGAGCTATCTGGAAGGACATGGGGTCTTCTGGGTTGGACTTGTTTTTCAGCAGGTGGTATCGTATTCTCTTGCCTTGTTATTTTCTCTTATCATTGTTGTCATTGGTGGTAGCAGTGGTGATTTGTGTTGTACATTGTTTGCTGGACTGTTCTCGTCTCAACCCATGGAAGTTGCATTCTTTCAATTCTCCTCCCCATCCCTCCAGGAGTGGGGAAGGGGAGAACCCCCAGGGGGTGGGGGAGGGACGCGGGCCTTGACTGCTTCCAGCCCAGCACCACTCACTGGGAGTGAGTGAACAAGCTGTCTGGCTGGGTTTAAGCCACGACAGTGTATTATTTATTTAAAGTATTTGTGAGTTTGGTTTTTTTTTCAAAGTTAAAACAATCCACTTTTATAGAGGTAAAGATTGATAACAAGGTAACAATCAAGATTGAAAGTGTGATTGATGACAAAATTAATTTTCAGAGGTTCTTTCATTTGTAGAAGTGTTTTTACTTTAAGAAAATATAAACAGCTAAAACCCCAAAACAGTATTTCAGTTTAACATTTTAAATAATGAAATACTACTATTAGCACATTAATTACTTCAAAATCAATGTAATTTAAAATTAATGTAATAAAATCACTTAGCTAGTCTCACTTAAGTTTTATATGATATTTGTAAAATTAACCAGATATATAAGAAATTCATAAGATGTGTTTTATAAAATTGCATTAATTTTTGCTGAAAAACCCAACTGAAGTTTTTTGCTGTTGCTGACTTAAGTTAATCAAATGCAGTTACACTTCTCACCACAAGGAGCAAATTACTATCTAATTCTTGTGTCTTAACTGCAATACCAATTTAAAGATTCACCTGAAAATTTAAAATTCAATTTCCATTTTTAATATAGACTTCCACAGAATTCTCTTGTTGAATACAAATTTGGCACAGGTTAGTTACATCACAAATCTAAGACATTCTACACAAGAGTCTCCAGACTCAAGATTTTCAAAGCTAAAACTCAGGACACACTGAAGTAAAAAAATAAGAAATGGTATTTTACTATTGCATGGAAATACTTACTGGGGAAAAAAAAAAATAGAATTGGATATTGGCAAACCTTTGTGAAACCCATATCTGCATCTATAAATAAATAGATTTAGAAATTAACGTTATGAATTCACATGGTGTATGAATATTTTCCTATACACAACTACCAATTTATTGAACAATATAAAATTAATTATTTTTTTTTACGGTTTGACACACAACTGATTCTACTTTTAAGCATTTAGTCTCAAAGCCATTGGTCATACCTTATATGTATATATTTTAAAATCTACTTCAAATTTTAATTTCTTTGACTAAAGGATCAAATTTAACAAAAGCATGTGTTTGGTTTTTTTTTTTTTAATAGCAAATAATAAAACCTGTTTTTTTGCTGAGGGACTCAGAGAAGCAGACTATCAGATTATATCTTCTTAGTAAGTTCTTAGTATTGTAGCTAATAATGGGCAGAAAAGTTTGAATGCTCCTTTGGAATTAAATAACGTATATCAGGAGCAAAAGACTAACTAGCATTTTTCTTTGAGGAAAGTCCTGATTCCAAGTAGCTTCATAAAACACCTAAATGCATGGATGCAGCTGAAGAATTATTATTTCCTGTTCATTAGGCACTTATATTCTGTTATGTGTCATGGTTAAAATATGTCTGTCAAATAATATCCATCATTCTCCCTAACATTCACTCACTAAGATGTTAGTAGCATGTAATAAGACTGCTCAGTAGCTAAAGGATTCAAAGGCTAGTTTAAAGTGAGTGGGGAATTTTTTACTTCACAGACATCTGGGTTTCATTTAGATTTCAGCTTTAAAACAACACAATATCTCCTAGCATAAACTTGTTGCAATAAGTGGCAAGGTAAAGACATTATTATTTGAAAAGCTTAAATGCTTTTAGGAGATAAATGATATTACCTTTCTTTCCTGTTGATAATGAAAGCTTCAGTATATATATATATACATTTATGTGTATTGTAACAAACATATTTATAGGCATACTAGTGATACTCAGAAGTGTTTTGTCTTTGAAGAACGTGCATCTAGGTGGCAGCACATATTTAGAGTTCATATAAACTTGACAGCAATGCTATCCACTCAAATCCTCATTCAGATTACCAAAACAAATTACAGACAGATTTACTTAAATGGTCTCATAAACATGATTTTCAGCTTTTCTACTGCTCTATGGAGTTCTTTAACAAAGAGATAATGTAACAATAATATGTAAACTCAGTGTTTAAGACATCTATGATTTATGCTTCAGTATCAATCACATCTTTATTAAGGTCCATTAAACTCTTTTCCCCTCTGTTACAACCCAAAGAAAATTAATTTTGGATCATAAAAAATGCACAATTAATTTGTATCCCCCTACAAACTATTGAGGAAAGTAATCAGACACCAACTTGTTTTATTGAATTTTTCGTCTTCTCACAGATTTCTTAATGTTCATTATATACTCATTGTCCTTAAATCTCTAGTTGGACTCAATGATCTTACAGGTCTTTTCCAGCCAAAATGATTCTGCAATTCTGCTTAGCTGTTACCCTTGTAATAAAGATGTATCCTGCTCAGCTAAGCCTGTTACAAGCAGCCAGCTGTGTGAAAACATAAAATGTTCTTCATGTTTTGGATGATGTGTTTTCAAGCCTATTGATTCATTTATCTGACCTAATATCAGTTTAGATATACAAAGCTTCTTAGACAAACAGGGCAGGTGGGGTGAAAACTAATTTTAGTGAGGACTGAATTTTGATTTAATGAGTGAAATTAATCTCTGGGAGTAACTCAAAATTAATCAAACTGTCAGTGAGAAGGTATCTGTCTGCTATAAATCTAGTCATCCATATTTGGAAGTCCTGATTTACAGAATAGAGTCTGCTTTACAGAGGAATATGAAAATCCTTTACCAAAACAAGCTATGCGGTAATTAATACTCCTGGCATGTGTCATACAAGAATGGTACCTTTGGTTAAGCCTTCATAACACAAAAAAGGCTGCAGAAAGATATCTCCTCCTTATCTCAGGAGAAGGAAGACAGGCTACGTATGAAAGCATAGTGTGCTAGAAAAAAAATATTGTACAAACATGGAAATACTGCTGCTTGCAATCACCATATCTGGCATGGCACAGCATTGAGCAGGGTGGTTATGCTGTTGATAAACTAACATAATACATTTCAGTTTCTCTTCTTAACTTACTCATGGTCAGGTATACTCTGATTTGGATAGCTTCATCCAAGTAATTTTCACAGTATCACAGTATCACAGTATGCTAGAGATTGGAAGGGACCTCGAAAGATCATCTAGCCCAATCCCCCTGCCGGAGCAGGAACACCTAGATAATGTTACACAGGAATGTGTCCAGGCAGGTTTTGAATGTCTCCAGGGAAGGAGACTCCGCAACCTCCCTGGGCAGCCTGTTCCAGTGTTCCGTCACCCTCACTGAGAAGAAGTTTCTTCTCAAGTTTAAGTGGAACCTCTTGTGTTCCAGTTTGTACCCATTACCCCTTGTCCTATCATTGTTTGCCACTGAGTAGAGCCTGGCTCCATCCTTGTGACACTCCCCCTTTATATATTTATAGACACTTATAAGGTCACCCCTCAGTCTCCTCTTCTCCAAACTATAGAGACCCAGCTCCCTCAGTCTTTCCTCATAAGGGAGATGCTCCACTGCCTTAATCATCTTCGTTGCCCTGCACTGGACTCTCTCCAGCAGCTCCCTGTCCTTCTTGAACTGAGGGGCCCCGAACTGGACACAATATTCCAGATGGGGTCTCACCAGGGCAGAGTAGAGGGGAAGGAGGACCTCTCTCGACCTACTAACCACCCCCCTTCTAATACACCCCAGGATGCCATTGGCCTTCTTAGCCACAAGGGCACAGTGTTGGCTCATGGTCATCCTGTCGTCCACTAGGACCCCCAGGTCCCTCTCCCCTACACTGCTCTCTAACAGGTTGTTTCCCAACCTATACTGGAACCTGGGGTTGTTCCTGCCCACATGCAGGACTCTACACTTTCCCTTGTTATATTTCATCAAGTTATTCCCTGCCCAACTCTCCAGCCTGTCCAGGTCTCGCTGGATGGCAGCACAGCCTTCTGGCGTGTCAGCCACTCCTCCCAGCTTAGCGTCATCAGCAAACTTGCTGATAGTATACTCAATTCCCTCATCTAAATCGTTGATGAATATATTAAATAATACCGGTCCCAGTACTGACCCTTGAGGCACTCCACTAGTTACAGGCCTCCAACTAGACTCAGCCCCACAGACTACAACTCTCTGGCTTCTCTCCTTTAGCCAGTTCGCAGTCCACCTCACTACCTGATCATCCAGTCCACACTTCCTCAATTTAGCCGTGAGGATGCTGTGGGAGACTGTGTCAAATGCTTTGCTGAAGTCAAGGTAGACCACATCCACCGCTCTGCCATCATCCATCCTCCGTGTTATTTCCTCATAAAAGGCTAAGAGATTGGTCAAACATGATTTCCCCTTGGTGAAGCCATGTTGACTGCCCCTCATAACCCTCTTATCCTAGATATGCCTTAAGATGGCACCAAGGATAAGGTGTTCCATCACTTTCCCAGGGATGGAGGTGAGGCTGACCGGTCTATAGTTACCCGGGTCCTCCTTCTTGCCCTTTTTGAAGACTGGAGTGACATTTGCTTTCCTCCAGTCCTCAGGCACCTCTCCTGTTTCCCAAGACTCTGTAAAGATGATGGAGAGTGGTCTAGCAATGACTTCTGCCAGTTCCCTCAGCACCCGCGGGTGCATCCCATCTGGACCCATGGATTTATGGATGTCCAGATTGCTCAACTGGTCTCTAACCCATTCCTCATTGACTAAGGCAAACCGCTCCGTTGACCTGACTTCATCTAAGGTCTCAGGGGTACAGGGCTCTTCAGGACTGCCTGCAGCAGAGTAGACAGAGACAAAGAAGGCATTCAGTAACTCTGCCATCTCTGTATCTTCTGTCACCAGGGCACTCATCCCGTTCATCAGTGGGCCTACATTGCCTCTGGTGTTAGTTTTGTCTGCCATGTATTTGAAAAAGCTCTTTTTGCTGTCCTTGACCCTTCTCGCCAGGTTTAATTCTAAGGAGGCCTTAGTCCTCCTAGCTGTCTTCCTACATCCTCTAGCAGCAGCCTTATATTCCTCCCAAGTGGCCAGCCCCTCCTTCCATGACCTGTAAACTCTCCTCTTCCACTTGAGCATACCCAGCAATTCCCTATTTAGCCACGCAGGTCTCCTGGCCCTCTTCCTTGACTTCCTACGTGTCGGGATGCTCCAATCTTGAGCACAGAAAAAGCAGCCCTTGAATGTCAACCAACTATGTTGGGCCCTGTAGGTAGTTAGGGCCTGGCGGCCGGAAGATATCGCGTTGTACGGAAAGATAGAGCCCCCCCTGTTTAATAGCCAATAGTATGTAGCTGGTGATGTAAGCAGACGGAAGTGATGCTGTAAACCCAGGGTATATAACGCTGTGTTGCGAAGTAATAAACGCCATTTGCTGTCCACCACACTGGTGTCTGTGAGCTGATGGCCTGAGCGGCCTGGGGTTGGTCGCCGTGCTGTTCCTGAACCAGGTCGCCACGCCTTGTGAAGGCAACAAGTGGTGCCGAAACCCGGGAAACTCGCCTGGACGGGTGAACGGCGGCCGGAGCGGCAGGACCAGCCCGGCGGGGAGGACGCTCCCGGACCAACAAGGAGGATGGAAGCCCTTGTGAAGGTCGTATCACAATTACATAAACAGTGGGGTATTGATTGCAAGTCTAAAGATTTTTCTCTCGCTGTTGCGAGACTCTTGCAAATCGGGGTCATTGACCAGCCGGTGGATATTCTCCACCCTGAAGTGTGGGATAAATGTACTAAAGCGCTAGCTGAGGAGACGAAGTCCTCAGGTTGTGGGAAAAACCTTAAGTCATGGGGAAAAGTCGAACGGGCCCTGCAGAAAGCAATACAAGCGCAGGAGACCTGGAAGGCGGCAGAGAGCTGTCTATTGGCCACCCCCAAATTGGGAGTTGGGGCGGCCACACAAACTCTGCACTTCCCAGATCTCGGCGATTCTGCTGAGCCTAAAGATCTGCAAGAGAGCGGCATGCCTCCCCAGTCCCCGAACTCCAACTCGCTTGTAGAGGCACAAGAACGAGCTAAATCTTTCTGGGGAGGGTTAGTTGAGGAGGCCAGAGCAGTTGAGGAAAAGGTAGAGTCTAGAGAACCTTGCGTTAGACCACCGCCCTATGCGCTCAAGATGGCGCCGAGCGGAAACGGGGAAGGGCGGGCCGAAGGTGTCTATGGCGGGAATGATGAGGAGGTGCTGGCGGTGTGCAAGGGGGAGGGGAACGAGAAGAAGGACAAAGGAGGGGACGGCCGAAAAGAGAAGGTAAAAGCGAGTGGAACGTGGAGGGCCAATCAAAGCGGCCGTCCGGGAAAATGCCCTTGCTGGGCACACACCCCGCCGCGTAGTGGGCGGGGTGGGCGGGGCGAGCAAGATAGGAGGGACAAAAGCAGAGAGCGGAACAAACCCGCCCACAGGAGAAGCGGGCGGGGCCGAAGCCCGACAAAAAGACACCGCAAACCGGAAGTAACTAGCCAGTCGAGCTCTGACTCTGGGTCCGATACCAGCTGGGATGAGTGGTCCGCAACTGATTCAAGCTCGGAGGAGGAGGCAAGGAGAGTCAATACAATAAAAAGCCAAAACACTTTTACCCAAAATGAACCAAAAACACAAGAACTAAACACCCCATTCACCAACTGGGAAGAAATAAAAGCTGAGTGTGCTGGCTGTGTCTCCTCAACCACGCTAGCATACCCAGTCCAAGTAACGAATGGGGGACAGAGAATTTATTCACCAGTAAACCCTAAAGATATACATGCGATTGTTAAGGCGATTGCAGATAAAGGACTTAACTCTACCATGGTGTCCACCCTCTTAGATAGTGTCTTTGGGGGAGGTGATATGCTCCCATTTGATATAAAGCAAACTTGTAGAATGATCTTTGATGGGGCAGGGATGATTGTTTTTAAGGAAGAATGGGAAAATAACTGTGTGAAACAATTAGCTAAAGTGACCGGGCCAGATCACCCCGCATGGCTCCAACATCCAGCGATTGATGGGCTCAGATCCAACAATGATCACCCCCCAAGCACAGGCCCAAGGCCTGCGGCCCCATGAAGTTATGATAACCACTCATGCGGCCAGAGAAGCTATTCACGCTGCTTCTAGGGTCATTGCTGCGCCGACACCTTGGTCTACGATTAAACAAAATGAAGGCGAGAGTTTTACTCAATTTGTAGATCGCCTTCAGGCAGCGGTTGATTCTTCAATCCTGCCTACGGTAGCAAAAGGCCCGGTCATTGCAGATTGTTTACGACAGCAATGTAATTCTACAACCAAAGAGATTTTACGGTCCCTGCCAGCGGGAGCAAGTCTAGCAGACATGATCAAACATGTTACAAGGGAAGAGCATTTAGCCCCGATTCAAGTTGCTGTCCGCACTGCGGTGGCTGAGGTCATGACATGTTTTAAATGCGGCCAGGCGGGCCACGTGGGAGCGAATTGTCCCCGATTTGGGGACTCATCCGCGGTACCCCCCTCGCGCCAAAGTCGACCAAGAGGACTTTGTTGGGCCTGTGGAAAGAAAGGACATTTTGCTAGAGATTGTAGATCAAAAAGTCAGGGAAACGGGAAGGGGAGAGGGCAATTGGGCCGCACACAGTCCTCTCCCAGCTGGGACATACGGCGGCCCAATTATGCCAACCCCGGATGGGGCGAAGCACTCCCGAACCCGTTGCCCCCACGAGAAACCACCAATTTTGTGGCCCAGCCGATGATCCATTTAAATCAATCTACACCCCAAGAACAACAGCAACCATTTCTGGGGAACAAGACCCTAGGGTGGCCCTGGCAGTAAAATGCGACAGCCCACCAGTAGTGTGGGGAATTTGTTCCCTTTATAATACCACAGATGACACTGCCATTACTGTCCCTTTTCTGATTGACACCGGAGCAGATGTAACAGTCATTCCAGAAACAAGTTGGCCCCAAAATTGGAAATTGGAAGGCGCCCCCACGGTGGGTGGAGTCGGGGGATTAATCCGGGCTCAAAAAAGTGTTCGATTAGTGGCAATCACACTTCATACCAAACAAGGGCCGGAGGAAACCATCACTCTCTTCCCATATGTTATGTCAGGGGTCCCACCCCTGCTAGGAAGGGATGCTTTGGCCCTTCTGAAAGGCCGGGTGACAAATTTATTGTAAGGGCCACTGCCACATACCCACTTCCACCTATCAAATTGGCATGGAAATCGTCCGACCCGGTGTGGGTCGAGCAGTGGCCCCTGTCAAAGCCTCGAATGAATGCTCTACTCGAGCTGGTTGACCGCGAATTGCAGAAAGGTCATATAGAGCCGTCTACTAGTCCCTGGAATACTCCTGTTTTTGTAATACCCAAACGAACTAGTGAAGGCTTTCGCCTCCTCCATGACCTGCGTGAAGTAAACAAGAAGATTCAACCGATGGGCCCCGTCCAAACATTACTGCCCATGAATTCTATGATACCAGAGGGCCAACCGTGTGCTGTCCTCGACATTAAAGACTGTTTCTTTTCGATACCATTGCATGAGGAAGACAGAGAGCGATTTGCCTTTTCAATAGTTTTTCCAAATAGTTCACGTCCCAACCTACGCTTCCAGTGGAAAGTACTGCCTCAAGGAATGATTAATTCCCCTACTATCTGCCAAATCGTAGTGGATCGGGCGCTGGCACCAGTTCGGCGCGATAATTCGACTGCAACTATCATTCAGTACATGGATGACATCTTAATCGCCGCGCCGTCAGAAGACCAGGTGGACCACCTAGTGACAGCTGTCTCGACAACTTTAAAAACAAATGGATTTGAAATTGCAGATGCAAAAGTCAAAAGAGGACCGTGTGTGACCTTTTTGGGGATGGGGATCACAGGCTCTTATGTAACCCCCCCCAAAATAAAGATCCGTCGGAACATCGAAACACTCCACGACATGCAGCAATTAGTGGGATCCCTGCAATGGCTCCGTAATGTTGTCCTGATCCCTCCCGAAATTATGACCCCCCTCTACGATCTTCTCAAAGGGAAAAACCCCTGGGAACAAAAAACATTGACACCAGAGGCGATGAACTCTCTTGATTTCATTGAACAACAAGCCTCATCGAGCACGCTCGCCAGATGGAACCCAGGTGTCCCGCTTGACCTATATGTACATTTTACAAAAGGAGGGGGAGTGGGGGCACTTGCCCAGGGAGCCCCTGAAAAAGCCCAGCCAATACAATGGATAGTCCTAGGAAAACCATCATGCGCGTTCTCTCCAGGACTCAAGTGCCTTGGCGATCTCATCATGAGAGGCAGAAAGCTCGCCCTAAGACGTCTAGGCATTGAGCCCGCCAGAATATACCTGCCTTTCCGCAAGCAACTCCCGAATCAATCGGTGGGGACTTCGGAGTATCTAGCCATAGCTCTTGTTGGATTTGGCGGAGAAGTCCAGTATGCTGCAAAACCCCCCTGGACTCAAATGCTGGCCGTTGTCGACATCGACCTCCCTCAAAAAATCATAGACCGCCCTCGACAAGGACCAACAGTATTTACAGACGCATCCTCCATAACTTCTACCGCAGTAGCAGTATGGCAATCCGGGAAAAAGTGGCATCGCATCAAGATGACCGACCTCACGCTTTCGGTACAGCAACTGGAAGCGCAAGCCATAGTCCTGGCGTGTGGACTGTTTCCAGAAGAACATCTCAACATAGTGACTGACTCAATGTTCGTAGCCAAGCTTTGCTTGGCCATGTCAGGGCCAGGTGTATCAACGTCCACAATAGCTTTAATGCTGGAAGAAGCACTTCTGTCTCGCAAAGGTACCATATCCGTCATCCATGTCAACAGCCACGACCCAATCAAAGGGTTTTTTCAGACTGGCAATGACAAAGCCGATGCTGCAGCAAAAGGACTGTGGACGCTAAAAAATGCTCGTCAACTACACGAGTCTCTCCACATCGGAGCTAAAGCGCTGGCAAAGAAATGTGAAATCTCGATCACTGATGCAAAACACATAGTGGCCACATGTCCCCACTGTCAGAAACTACCGCTATGGTCCAGCGGAATCAATCCCAGAGGTCTAAAAGCCTCCGAACTGTGGCAGACAGATTTTACCCTTTGTCCATTATTAAAACCCCGAGCATGGTTAGCAGTAACAGTAGACACATACAGCGGAGTGATTATAGCCTCACAGCATCTCAAAACCAACTCTAAAGCAACAATCCAACATTGGCTAACAGCTATGGCATGGCTTGGTATTCCCAAGCAAATCAAAACGGACAACGGTCCAAACTTTGTCTCCGCGTCAGCCCGGGCATTCGCACAAAAATGGGGTATTACCCTAATACAAGGTATCCCATATAATAGCACAGGACAAGCCATAGTTGAACGAGCAAATCAGACTTTGAAATCTAAAATAGAAGTGCTGGCAAAAACAGAAGGCTTCTCTAGCGCCATTCCCCCGGGAGATCAAGCACGCTTGCTAGCCACTGCCCTATTAGCGCTAAACCAATTTCCCAGGGGGGAAGAGGCGAATAGCCCCACTCAAAAACACTGGGCCACTCGAGCAATGGACGAAGGTCCATTAATCGTAGTCAGAAATGAGCTAGGAGAGTGGGAACAAGGGTGGAGACTAGTTCTTACTGGGAGAGGGTATGCCGCGGTCAAAAAGGACGGAATCGTTAAGTGGTGCCCACTTAAGTCCATTAAACCAGACCTTCAGAAACAAAACTAACAAACTTTGAGTCTTTCTTTCCACAGGATCACATCATCGGACGTCCTCGCAACTCATACGCTCCAATACCGAGAGAAGATGACAAGTCCGCAGATATCCCTTCCATACCCGAAAATCCTGAGCAGATGAAATCCGGGCAACGGCAGCATGATCCCCGCAGACAAGGATGGCGACATCTTTGTGTGCTCTTCGCCTTACAGCTCGTCGCTATCACACAAGCGGTACCAGAACCCCACCCCCATCAGCCTTTCAAGTGGACCTTACTCCGATTTGAGGGCCAACAGGTTATCGCAACCCAAATAACACCAGGAGCACCAAGCTTTAATGCCACCTTATGTCAGCTTGTCCCGAGATCCCGATGCTGGGAATACATGGGATTCTATATGTGCCCTAGTTCGAATCCTGGAAAGGGATATTGTAACCACCCTAATCAATATTACTGCAGCTATTGGGGTTGTGAAACCATAGCCCCTGGCTGGATACCGGGTAGTGGTATAGACAGGTACCTAAAGGTGCAATGGGGTCCATATGGGTGCAAACCACCACAAGGGTGGGGAGGACGTGGAAAATGCAAATACCTCTTCTTAAATGTCACCAGCCCTGAAGACGTAGGATGGATAATTGGAAGAATATGGGGAGTGAGGTATACGGAACCAGGGACAGATAAGGGCGGTTTAATTCTTATAAAAAAGGAAGTGGTCCCAAATGATCCGCTGCCAGTAGGCCCTAACCAGATACTAACTGATGATTTGGCTAAAGGAACAATGGATAGTACAACAAGAATTACCAAAATAGACAATATAGCGATAACTCCTGAAATGAAGACTACTCCAGTCACCCAAATTCCTGATGAAACCCTTCGGAATAACCCAACCCCTAACGAAACCCCTGAAATTAATCCCCTTTTGAAAATGATGCAAGCTAGCTACCAACTGCTGAACAAGACTAACCCAAACCTTACGGAACATTGTTGGCTATGCTACAGCATAACACCACCCTACTATGAGGCTATAGGAATAGAAGACGCACCCTTAAGAGTAAATGGTACGAATCCGGCCCAGTGCGCTTGGGACACAGAAAAACAAGGGATTACATTAGCACATGTGACGGGAAGTGGTACATGTATAGGTACAGTCCCTAAACACAAAAAACAACTATGTGCTAATGTGGCACAGTCCAAAACCCCTGCCCAGTGGCTAGTACCGGCCAATAATGCCAAATGGGTTTGCTCCATTATGGGAGTTACACCCTGTCTGTCGTTAGACAAGTTTGATGAATCCTCAGAATATTGTGTCCAGGTAACCATAGTTCCTAAGATCTTCTACCATTCCGAACAATGTTTCTATGAGTCACAAACCACTCCAGAATACCACCGGTCAAAACGGGAACCCTTTACAGCATTGACAATAGCCGCTCTCCTGATCATGGGGGGTGCGGGAGTAGGCACAGGGGTGGCATCCTTAGTGCGCCAACACAAAGAATTTACCGCCCTAAGCATGGCAGTGGATGAAGACCTAGCTAGACTAGAACAATCTATCAGTGCATTAGAGAGTTCGCTTAGATCGTTATCTGAGGTCGTGCTACAGAATCGAAGAGGGTTAGACCTACTGTTCCTGCGACAAGGGGGAGTATGTGCAGCTCTGAAGGAAGAATGTTGTCTGTATGCCGATCACACTGGCATAGTGAGAGATACTATGGCCAAACTACGAGAGAGACTAGAAAAACGAAAAAGGGAACGGGAGGAGGAACAGAATTGGTTCACATCCTGGTTCACCAATTCACCGTGGCTTACCCCTGTGATATCTACCCTGCTAGGGCCGGTTACAACAATCCTGATAGCATTGATTTTTGGACCCTGTATATTGAATAAGCTGATGTCATTCGTCAAAAGTCGTTTAGGAAAGGTTAACATCATGCTCATAGAACGCCAACAGTTGCTTTAGGAACGTTCTTGTTCACAATTTTTGGTCTGTCCCCAGTTATACCTTGTCATTCTCTGCTATCACCTGTTTCACGTGCCTTGCCCGATGCGCTCTGCATCCTTATTTCAAGCATATATTCCGTTTGCAGAAACTGTTCTCAATGTTGTGTAAAAGCATCAACCATGTACTGTTGTTACACCCGGTTAGTTTTATTAAGCATAGGGAGGGGGGAAATGTAGGTAGTTAGGGCCTGGCGGCCGGAAGATATCGCGTTGTACGGAAAGATAGAGCCCCCCCTGTTTAATAGCCAATAGTATGTAGCTGGTGATGTAAGCAGACGGAAGTGACGCTGTAAACCCAGGGTATATAACGCTGTGTTGCGAAGTAATAAACGCCATTTGCCGTCCACCACACTGGTGTCTGTGAGCTGATGGCCCGAGCGGCCTGGGGTTGGTCGCCGTGCCGTTCCTGAACCAGGTCGCCACGCCTTGTGAAGGCAACAGAAATCCCCCAGGACGACCACAGCCTGTGACTGTGAGGCTGCTCTCAGCTGCCTGTAGAAGGCCTTGTCAACTTCCTCACCCTGATCTGGTGGTCTGTAACAGACACCTACAACAGTATCCCCCCTGCCAGCCTGCCCCTTAATTCTCACCCACAGACTCTCAACTCGCTCGTCATCTGTCCCTGGACAGAACTCGGTGCATTGTAGTTCCTCCCGCACATAAAGAGCAACCCCACCACCCTTCCTGGCTGGCCTGTCTTTCCTGAAAAGGACATAGCCCTCCATGACTATATTCCAGTCATGTGAGCTGTCCCACCACGTCTCTGTAATTGCCACCAGATCATAGTCTCCTGACTTAACACAGGTTTCCAACTCCTCCTGCTTATTTCCCATGCTGCGCGCATTGGTGTACAGACATTCCAGGGAGCGTGCTGAGCACACCGATTTCACCCTAGGTAGTAATTGTATAAACTAATCTTAAAATTAACTGGTAAACTAGTTTCCAGTTTTGCCCTTTGTTTGTGAGGATGAAGGATATCTGAATCTGCTACCCTTGATACAAAGTGCAGAGTTCCATGTATCTTTTTCACATCAGTTCATGAAAGAATTGAATTGTGCAGGGATTCTCAAATAATTCTGAATTTTTAATTGCACCTTTTGAGGAAGTGAATTTAAAAAAAAAATCAATCACGAAAGTTTACACAATTCTATACAAACAACCAATATGAATATAATAGTCCCCTCAGCAATTTTTTTTTTTTTTTCAAAGGTGCACATGGAATCACAGTAGCTATTCTTGAGGCTTTATAATGACTAATGCTGTCCTTAAAATAAATCTATATCTATACATTTTATAGCTCAATATCTATCTTGATTGCAGGATAATGCTGGAATAGAACTAGCAACATAACACACACACATATTAGCTGTTAAATCAGTGCTATTGACATTAGCTTTTATTAATAACAACCATTTCTTCAGAGGCTTTATTATGGCCTCATTTAATGGCTACAAAACCCAAGACATCTCTGTTACTCCAAAATGTTCCCATCATTCAGTTATCTGTGCATATACCTTAAAGGACTTTACCTTTATGAATTGATGCTGCCTGACTGCACTTTTAGCTGTACGTCATGCTGAGAATTATCACATTGCAACTGCCTATTTTAATGTGAATTATATTTTCCGCAGAACAAAGTCAAAATCAAATCACCAGTTCTTCAGAATTGTCATGGTTTAAACAAAGTCTGCCATAAATCACGCAGTCGCTCTCTCACTCCCCCCTTTTTTGCCCTCCCACTGCTCCCGAAGGGATAGGGAGGAGAATCAAAGAGAATGCAACGCCCACGGGTTGAGATAAGAACAGTTTAGTAAATAAGGTATAACACAAATCACTACTGCTACCACCAATTATAATAATGATAAAGGAAATAACACGGGAAGAGAATATAACATCTCACCACCCACCGACCGATAACTCACCCCACCCTGCCCAACCAAGCACTGACTGATACCTAGTCCAACCTTGCAGTCAACTAGCCCTTCTGGGTAACTCTCAGTTACATCCTGGGCATGACATGCTGTGGTATGGAATACCTCTTTGGCTAGTTTGGGTCAGGTGTCCTGTCTCTGCTTCCACCCAGCTTTCCCTCCTCCCTGGCAGAGCACGAGGCTCACAAAGTCCTTGGTCAGTCTAGACATTTCAGCGGTAACTAAAAACATCGGTGTTATCAGTTCTGTTCCCAGACCAAAAGTCAAAACCACAGTGCTGCACCAGCTATTAAGAGAAAAATGATTGCTACTGCTGAACCCAGGACAAGAATATGAGCAATTTTCAAGTGAAGAGTGGGTTCCTAAATCCCCCCAAAACACCACACACATGATTAAGCCATACTGTTCTTCTCTTGCCAGTATCTAACCTACTGTTAAGACAAAACAAAATCAGAATCCAAACCTCAGTGGTGAAGCTAAATCTATAATAATTGATTGCTGAGGAACGTTCACCAAACCCCAATTTTCTTAAAAGCTGCTAGGCAATATTTATATTTCAAGGCAATACCCAATCGAAACCACTTGACATTTCAACACCATTTAGAGGAAAAAAGGGTAATTAGCTTCACTTCTGTACGCATAAAAATGAGGATAACAATACTGCCTAGAGGTAATTGGAATTTATATAAGCATATTTGTTAGTGTATGTGCAGGACTTCATTACTAAAAAGCATCACAAGATGGTGCAAACAATTATACTGTTTACAACCCTCCTCTCACTCATGGCTCACACACATACAAGATAACATACAAATAAGGGAAACAGTATTAGTTTCTTTCACTCCATCAGAAGTCTCCTAATAAGTGAGTATTAGGAAAAATAGCAGTGAAACCATTTAAACTGTTTGGAAATTATATATCATTCACAGAAAGTTGTCATGATATGCCTTTGTTGGCTTGTTTCATGAATGGTTTCAACCACCAGGCATGTAAATTCAATAAAGGGAATATAGTAAGTAAAGCAAGGATCCTTGAATTATAGAATCATAGAATTATAGAATAGTTAGGGTTGGAAAGGACCTTAAGATCGTCTAGTTCCAAGCCCCCTGCCATGGGCAGGAGCACCTCAGACTAAACCATGCCACCCAAGGATCTGTCCACCCTGGCCTTGAACCCTGCCAGGGATGGAGCATTCACAACTTCCTTGGGCAACCCATTCCAGTGCCTCACCACCCTCACAGTAAAAAACTTCTTCCTTATATCCAGTCTAAACTTCCCCTGTTTAAGTTTGAACCCATTATTCCTTGTCCTACCACTACAGTCCCTAATGAAGTGTCCCTTCGAAGCATCCTTATAGGCCCCCTTCAGATACTGGAAGGCTGCTCTGAGGTCTCCACACAGCCTTCTCTTCTCCAGGTTGAACAGCCCCAACTTTCTCAGCCTATCTTCATACAGGAGGTGCTCCAGACCCCGCATCGTCCTTGTGGCCCTCCTCTGGACTTTTTCCAACAGTTCCATGTCTTTTTTATGTTGAGGACACCAGAACTGTACACAATACTCCAAGTGAGGTCTCACAAGAGCAGAGTAGAAGGGCAGGATCACCTCCTTTGAGCTGCTGGTCAGCCTTTGGTATCAACCTTTTTGGCGTCCCATGTTGGGCACTGAAAAGGAATGTTGTGTTTTGATTCCTGCTGCGCAGCTCACACATAGCCAGTGGGATGGGGAAAAGAATTGGAAGGGTGAAAGTGAGAAAACCCATGACTTGAGATAAAAATGGTTTAACAGGTAAAACAAATACCATGTGCACAAGCAAAACAAAATAAGGAATTCATTCACTATTTACCATGAACAAGCAGGCTTTCAGCAATCTCCAGGAAAGCAGAGCTCCATCGTGCATAATGGGTTCTTGGGAAGACAAATGCCGTAATTCTGAATATCTTCTTCTTCCTCCCTCTTTCCCCAGATTTTTTTGCTGAGCATGGCATCACATGCTGCGGAATATGCCTTTGGAGTCAGCTGACCCAGATGTGTCCCCTTCCAACTTCTTATTGCACCACCAGGCTACTCAGTGGTGAGACAGTGTGAGAAAGCAGAGAATGCCTTGAAGCTGTGCAAACATTGTTCAGCAAGAGCTAAAAATGGTGTGTCATCAACACTCGTGGTCTCAAAAAAAAAACAACATTGCCCCATAAAAGCTACTATGAAAAAACTGTACTCTATCCTAACCAAAACCAGTGCGGTAGGTAATAACTTTTTTTCCTTTCAATGCACATCAGATTTTATCACATAATTTTTCACAGGCTGGAGACTAGTAATTTATCATGATAACTTTTTTTTCCCTATTATCCAAGCTTCCTTCCTCAATAATATACAATTCTTACATATATCATTGATAAAACATTATTCAGCACTGTTGCAGAATACCCACCACAGTGCTCCACAGATGACTTGAGAAGAATCACAGAATCATACAATGGTTAGAGTTGGAAAGGACCTTAAGACCATCTAGTTCCAAGCCCCCAGACCATGTTGTCCAAGGCTCTGTCCAGCTTGGCCTTGAACACTGCCAGTGATGGAGCATTTACAACTTCTCTGGACAACCTGTTCCAGTGCTTCATTATCCTCACAGTAAGCACACAAATTTACATTAATTTTTAAGAATAAAATATACAGAACACTTTATACTATATGCTATCAACTTGATTCCATCAGTATCTATTAATAAACATTTGATATAATACATACTTCAGTGGAAAAGCCTGTCCTGAAAAATGCTAATCATTGATATTTGGCTATTTAATGGAGATATAGCATTTGTAGTCAATATATAGTGGCTTTTTGTCTGTTACTAGTAAGCACAACTATATATTCCCTGATGCAGTTTGAGTTCTGAGTTGTTCTCATGTAAAAATATTTTCTTTAAATTTTTTTGGGGGGTATTTTTTCTCTAACCCCAGAAAGGTATTATTAAAACAGAATGGTTAAGATCATTGATTACTTCACTGCATTAAAACTAGTTTGTTGGCATTAATCAGAAAGTACTACATGATCCATTATCTGTGAAAGGCATTAAATAATTGATTTGCAGCATGGGGGATTAACATGGAATTTCATTAATCAAAAAAGTTTGCTATAGTTTTCTTTTAAGTAGAACTTACACTTTGGAAATTTCTTGATAGGAGAAAAAAGCTATAAAAGTAACACATTACTGCTAATATTGCAAAATTATTATGTATCTATGATTTGTATTTTTTCTTAATTGAACTCAAGTGTGGTATCATAACAAACCTATGATGCACACTGGGCATATATTGTACGCTTGAAATATTTGGTTAAGGTTTGTAATTTTTTTTTTTTTCCCCTAAACATCATGCAGGTTAGATAAATCTTACTGTAGATTGACTATAAAGATCAGAATCTTTTATAACTGGTGGTGAGGTCAAGCCATATGGATGAAACTACTCTGAGGTCCCAGATATTTTACTAATGAATGAGAGAAGGAAGGGGTTGGAGTGAACTCAGGGAAGACAGTTTCAGAGAAATATTACTCCCTTAAGCAACTATGCCTTTCTCCTTAATAGCAGCTTTCTGAATATTGCAGGTCAGTTTCCTAAGGAGAAGAAATCAATTGCTTAGATGCTCTGTATATTCAAGGGATTTCTTCTATTCAGGTATAATATCGGTGACCTGGAAGAGTTAGTTGAGAGACATTCTGGAAACTAATTATCCAGATCCATGAACAGACCCTATTTTATCATTAGATAAGTGTGTGTGATACCAAAGCTATGTAGTAAAGATGCTACAACTGTAGTACAGCATCCCTCTAGGGCAAACTAGAAAAACAAAAATTTATTTTTTTATAAAGAGTAATATTTTTACAAATCATCTATCCAAATGTGCTCTCGATTTTATCAATATTCTCTATCAAAATATTACACAAGTTACCATAATATGCAGATCAGTTCTGTCTAATCTTCCTTTTTTTTCTGATATCTGACATTATTAGATCCCTTTAAAAAGAAATTATACATTAATCTGTAATTCAGGAGTAATCTATTGGAGTTATTTTAGTTCACCTGAATCAAGTGGTAGTCAAGAATGACCTAACTCTTCTATCAATTTTTTTTTTCACTTATGTTATGAATATTTAAAGGATTTGTGTGTGTGTTTTTTGCATTTGCTCAGTTATATATTGATTTGATAGTGCATTTGACCTCTTCACTTAGATCTGTTTTCTCTCTGTTTCTATGCCCTCATCCATTCCCTCTATTTTAGCGACTCTTTTTTTTCCATCTGTTTCATGGGATATTTTTGATTTTCTGGTATAGTTTGCCAGTGTCTTATACTGACAGAGGCTTTCCAGCACCTCCCATAGCTCCTTGTTTAAAAAAAAAAAAATATCCTTAAACGTTGGTCATTTTTGGTGTCAGCAGACAAGTACAACTTTGGTTTGAGATACAGAAAATTCTCTAGCTGTTGTCTAAAACAGAATCACTATAAATTCTCAATGCATTGTAATTTTAAAATCCTTTTCTCATATCACCTTCTAAATCACGCAGTAACATTCTGAAGTTGTCTATGCTTACTTATTTCTGCATAAACAATCAGAAACATTTAAAAAAATATTACAAGAGTTTTAAATGTCTATCCTTTCTCTGTTAATATAATTTGTGTAATTCTAAAAGTTTACTTTGACATTCATATGTAACTCTCTAATAAGTGTCTATTTTAATAAGGCAGCATATTAAACAGTTTGAAAAAGGTGTTTGCTACAAACATTTTATTATTCATGCCATCAGTTCAAGTTTAGTTCCAGCTAGTAAATAAAGTAAACATACTATTAACAAACTGGAATGGTTATGAACATAAAATTATCTCACTTCACTGGTCAATCTCTAACAGAGGTGAACCTCCTTAGAACAAAAGGGTCAAAGCTGTAACAATGCTGCCACATAATGTGCACTTCTAGTGCCATTAGTCTGACAGTTTCAGCAAGCAATGATTTCCTTCTGTTTCTCAAAAAGGAAGTCTAAAATGTTCTGAAGGTTTAAGAAATACACCTCCATAATAAACTGGAAACAATCAATAGAACTAAAGCCTTCTAACTAAATAATAACGTTAAATAGTATAAAAGGATACCTTTTTTTTTCTATGCTATCATATAATAAACCTTACCTAAAGCTTATCAGGTCAAACAGATTTATCTCCTTTTGTCTTCAGTAAAAAATGGGTAAGGATCAGCAGAGCATTTCATCTTATGACCATATTTAAATTAGGATCAAAAGTATCTGATTTATGTTAATGACATGAACTACACTATACACTTCAATAAACAGGCCCAGAAATCATAGAATCATAGAATCATAGAACAGTTATGGTTGGAAAGGACCTTAAGATCATCTAGTTCCAACCCCCCCGCAATGGGCAGGGACACCTCACACTAAACCATCTCAACCAAGGCTTCGTCCAACCTGGCCGTGAAGACTGCCAGGGATGGAGCATTCATAACCTCCCTGGGCAACCCATTCCAATGCCTCACCACCTTAACAGGAAAGAATTTCCTCCTCATATCCAATCTAAACTTCCCCTGTTTAAGTTTTAACCCGTTACACCTTGTCATATCACTACAGTCCCTAATGAAGAGTCCCTCTCCAGCATCCCTATAGGCCCCCTTCAGATACTGGAAGGCTGCTGTGAGGTCTCCAAGCAGCCTTCTCTTCTCCAGGATGAACAGCTCCAACGTTCTCAGCCTATCTTCATATGGGAGGTGCTCCAGTCCCCTGATCATCCTCATGGCCCTCCTCTGGACTAGTTCCAACAGTTCCGTGTCCTTTTTATGTTGAGGACACCAGAACTGCACACAATACTCCAAGTGAGGTCTCACAAGAGCAGAGTAGAGGGGCAGGATCACCTCCTTCAACCTGCTGGTCACGTTCCTTTTGATGCAGCCCCGGATATGGTTGGCTTTCTGGGCTTCGAGCTCACACTGCCGGCTCATGTTCATTTTCTCATCGACCAGCACCCTCAAGTCTTCCTCCGCAGGGCTGCTCTGAATCTCTTCTTTGCCCAACCTGTAGCTGTGCTTGGGACTGCTCTGACCCAGGTGGAGGAACTTGCACTTGGCATGGTTAAACTTCATAAGGTTGGCATCAGCCCACCTCACAAGTGTGTCAAGGTCCCTCTGGATGGCATTCCTTCCCTCCAGCATATCAACTGAACCACATAGCTTGGTGTCATTGGCAAACTTGCTGAGGGCACACTCAATCTCACTGTCCATGTCAGTGACAAAGATGTTGAACAAGACCGGTCCCCACACTGATCCCTGAGGGACACCACTCGTTACTGGTCTCCAGCTGGATATTGAGCCATTGATCACAACTGTTTGTGTGTGGCCATCCAGCCAGTTCTTTATCCACCAAGTGGTCCATCCATCAAATTGATGTCTCTCCAGTTTAGAGACAAGGTTGTTATGCAGGAGAGCGTCAAACATTTTTCATAAGTCCAGGTAGATGACATCAACTGCTCTACCCCTGTCCATCAGTTCTGTAGCCCCATCATAGAATTAAAACGTTAGGTTTTCAATTATCAAACACCTTTGGTTGCCCAGTAATACTGCAGATTTCACTAGATTCAGACTTCTGAAAACTGAGAAGTAATGTCTCCCAAATTGAAACTACTCCAATAAAGCAAATAGAGCAGACAGGAAAATTTTCACTGTTGTTTTTAGGAAGGCATTGTATACATTGCAAAGCTACCATTGTGTTCCTTCCAGTCTTTTCTTTCCTCATCTAAATAAACGTGATTTTTTTCTCAGAGATCATGTTTTCTCATAATCTTACCATTTGTGATATCCTCTATGATTGAGAAATACCAACTGTTTTTTGTTGTGGGGTTTGTTTCTTTTTTTCTTTGGGGGGGGGTGTCTTTTTTTTTTTAGATTAGGAATGTGCTCATGGCATTGGAATAACTGGAGATTGTAGTTATACTACATTATGTATTGCTATGAGTAACATAGAAACATGTTCATTAATACTTGGAATGACAGATAAATTAAGCTGTCCTTTCTGCAATACCTAATTACTTACCATAACAGAATGTGGTGGGAGTCATTATATCATAAAAATATGTTGAGACAAATGCATTATAAAATCTAAGATGCTTCAAATTGCACTCCTGAAGCCTCAGGTGTCCTTCAGAGATTTGAGATATTTCGCCAGATTCCTCTTCTTAGTCTTCAGTTGTTTGTGCAGGTTTTCTCTTTTTTGGGAGAAAAAAAAAAAGACAGAAGAACAGCATGAGGCAACTTACTATACTCATATTATACTAGCTGATTAACAATATTGTCTATAGACACATTTTTCTAGGAAGAAAACAATTTTATTATATATCGAGAACATTTGCCTTCTGCAACATACAGTCATTCATGTATAAGATCATTGAGAGTTTAACTAAAACAACCTTTAACATTTCTGTTGCACCTTTAAGTAAATCAACACTGCACAAAAATTCTTAGGTATTAACTGGCAAGAAGGACATGGATCAACTCCAGCAAGTCCAGGTGAGGGCCATGAAGATGATCAGAGGGCTGGAGTACCTCTCCTATGAAGACAATCTGAGAGTTTTGGCCCTGTTCAGTTTACAGTGAAAGTGAAAGAGAATAGGTTTAGATTAGGTATTAGGAAGAAATTCCTTACTGTGAGAGTGGGAACAGCTGCCCAGAGAAGTTGCGGATGACCTATCCCTAGAAACACTCAAGACAAGTTTGGATTCATTTCATCTATCTAAGGCACCAAAGGTCTAGCTCATTAGAGCTAAATGTAACCTTTTCATGTAACCCAAGGAAAAAAATTAAGTAGGTCAACTTTTTTTATTTTTCTTTAAGAAATATTTATTCCTCACCATGATTGAGAGAAGAGCTGAAGTTAAACCATTTAAATTTTCCACATCTAAATTTAGATGAACTACAACTACTTCCAGTGGCCTCAGTAACATACATGAAATATGAATGACTCTTAAGCAAAAAAAAAAAGGTGTTAAATAAGAAAGAAAAATTAAAGTTCTTGTTAATCAGCATATGCTATGAAGATAGGATTCATCTCAATTAGTGATAAGATATCATCAGTTAGGATATTTTAATGTATTACCCAGAGCAGAATCTTCTACCACCTTGTTCAAGTTAAAAACCAAATAAAATTATCATTAAGTCAATGGACTTCTTTTATGATTCAAAACCCAAGAGTGAGAAAAAAATTTATGTAGCTATTTGTACATTTACAGAAAGATTAAAGTCACCATGGCAACACTACTCATACTAACAAGGTAAGATAATAGATTTTTGACTAGTTTGTCATTTCCATCTTTATTTTCTTAGAAAAAAAATGTTACTTTTAAAATTCATTAATAATTAAAACATTTTGTTTTGCTTTTATTAATAATTATTGAATTAATCTATATATAGGTTATTAAAGATTTTAAATCTTACAAATGGTGTCACTGAAGTTTACTGCAAAACAATACACAGAGTCTTACTTGCTTTCTCAGTTATTTTAACAAACCCATTCCTTAAAATTCAATCAATGAACAGGTTTTTCATGTCAGAAACTAATATTAATTGGAGCAGTTAATAAATCTGTACTATTCGTATATCATATCCTGAGAAATTTACTTATATGGAATAGGGATCATTCACTGAGCCCTGTAAACAAGACTATCAGAATACTGGTGTTCAGCATTGAGTGAGTTTATCTTTAATTATCATTAAAGTGGAATCCTCATTATATTCTCATGACTAAGACATCATGGGTAACAATTCTTGCTAGTCCTGCTGGCTCTATCTTTTTCCTAACCTTTACTTCTACAATTACTTAGTCTTGATTTTTTTGGTCATTCAAATGACCAAAACACTGACTTGATAATTTCTTTTTTTTTTTTTGTCTTCCCTTTTCTCTTTTTCTTTTTTTTTCTATTTAAAATGAGTAAATAATATATTTTTAAGGTGTACTGATTTCTTTCTTATGTTTTTCTTGTGTCAGCATTCCCTTAACTGGAAACAAAGATGTCATACACCCTCAATATGTTTTTTTGTTGTTGTTGTTGAATTTCTTTTTCAGGAATCTTATTTATAAGTGGTTTTGGTTGGGTTTAGAAGTAATAATTATGTTTGAGACTCAAAAAATTTTGGAAATTGTTTTAAAATGGAAAATGTTGGAAAAAAAAATATATCATTCTTCCTAGCTGATCTCATGGTGAATCATTATAGATGAGAAATGACTCCATAAACTAAAATCAAGAAATAATAGATAATTTCTTTTAAGAGGTCTTCAATAGCATCAAAGTAAAAAACACTGTCTCTACAAAATAAATCTTTCTTCATGAAAAAGAAAGCAATTCCACTCATAATTCTAATTTAATATACTTGTTCCTTTTGGTTTACTTTTTCATTATTTTTTTTTTATCCAGTGTTGGGCTTTGTCCTCTTGCTTGAATTTCCCAAGATATTTTTAACTAGTTCATAACTATACAGTTAATGCTGGGGAAGCAAATCTCAGACTGTGTTGCTTCCAGCTGCTAACTGCTTATGTGATAACAGCAACCCTACAGATAGTCTAATTCTTTTATTCTATCTAACACAATTAATTTGTTCCTTGATGATAGCATTTGCTTTTACTTTGTTTCAATTCTTTTTTTTTATCATTTCCTCTTACAAATTACACTAGTTCTCACTCAAAAGTAAAGATCAGAACAGTACACTCCTTTGAAAAATCCATTTTATACTTTAGGAGCTTTAAACAAAAAGCTCGAATATACTACCAGATTTCATGAGAATTAAAGACTTCATCACTCTTTAGAATTACAGTGTATCATAGCCTGCATCTCATTATTTTCTAGCATTAAGAGATTTTTCTTTTATTTGCATCCAAACTATCAATGGACCTTTGCCAAGGTACAGTTGAAACTTAACCATGGCATAATCATGGTTTCACAGTGAGTTTATGACAATTTAGTGCCTCTTTTCCTCATATATGAGAATAATTGTAGTAGTTCTTATTTACTTGGTGCTAGAATTCCATGGAACTAAAATGCTCAGGGCAACCCCTTTAAGCCAAGCATTTGTAAGAGTATGATAAAAGTCTGGTTTTGTCTCAGTTCTCTGTGTCTTCTTTCCTCAGAATAAGTGACAAACAATTTTTTTCCCTTTTCCCAAAAATGTAATATAAATAATATAAATCTTCCAAATCTCAATTTCCAGAAGATCATTTTGTCAATGATCATTATATATTCATAGTCAAACATTTCCTTTGACATCAGTATTTATAGCTGTCTCACTGGTAATATAACAATTCCTAATTCTGATCTTTTTAAGAGTTTTTATATCCCCTTTGACTTCTGAGTATCCACTATCATAGTGTCCTGGGTTCCGCAGTAGCAGTCATGTTTTTTCCTTTGTGTTAACTGGTGCAGTGCTGTGTTTTGACTTCCAGCTTGAGAACAGTGTTGGTGAAGTCGATATTTTCAGTTGTTGCTAAGTGATGTTTACCCTGACCAAGGACTTTGTGAGGCTCATGCTCTGCCAGGGAGGAGGGGAGGCTGTGAGGAAGCAGAGACGGGGCGCCTGACCCGGGCTAGCCGGGGAGGTATTCCATACCACAGCACGTCATGCCCGGGGTGAGGGGTAACTGGGAGTTACCCGGAAGGACAGGGGCTTCGGGGTGGAACTCGTTTTTCTTGGCCGGTGGTATCGTATTCTCTTCCCTTGTTATTTTCCCTTATCATTGTTTTAGCTGATAGTAGCGGCGGTGATTTGTTGCTGGACTGTTTTTGTCTCAACCCGTAGGAGTTGCACTCTCTCGATCCTCCTCCCCGTTCCTCCGGGAGCGGGGAAGGGGAGAGGCCCGGTGCGGGGAGGCGGGGGGGGGAGACGGACACGAACCTCGATTGTTGTCAGCTCGGCACCACTCACTGGGAGTGAGTGAACAGGCTACCTGACTGGGTTTAAACCACGACACATAGTAAATGAGAATTATTCTGATGCAACTTCCTTTTAGTAAGGAATTATTTTCGTCTTCAATTTCATTATAAATATTAGTTGAATTTTCTTTCTACACATATACTAAATATTGCTTTAATATCTGATTTTTAAAACATATTTACATAGGGTCTTTCCAATCATTCTACACTCATACTGTTTTTCAGTCATTTTTAGATCTAGTATTTTTGTACTAGTTTCCTAATTTCTTAGCTCTAGAACAGTCCAGACCAGTCAGTCTCACCTTTGTGCCTGGTAAAACCTTGGAGCAGATTCTCCTGGAAGGCATGCTAAGGCACATGAAAAACAGCAAAGTGCTTGGTGGCATGGCTTCACTAAAAGGAAATCCTGCCTGACCAGTTTGGTGGTCTTCTTTGATGGGGCTACAGAACTGATTGATAGGGGCAGAGCAGTTGACACCACCTACCTGGACATGTGCAAAGTGTTTAACACTGTCCCACATGGTACCCTCATCTCTAAACTGGAGAGACAAAAATATGGTGGATGGACCACTTGGTGGATAAATAATTAGCTTGATGGCCACGTGCGGAGAGTTGTGGTCAATGGCTCAATATCCAGCTGGAGACCAGTAATGAGTGGTGTCTCTCAGGGATCGGTGTTGGGACCGGTCTTGTTTAACATCTTCATCGCTGACATGGATAGTGGGATTGAGTGTGCCCTCAGCAAGTTTGCCGATGACACCAAGCTGTGTGGTTTGGTTGATACACTAGAGGGAAGGAATGCCATCCAGCGGGACCTTGACACACTTGAGAAGTGGGCCAGTGACAGCCTCATGAAGTTTAACCATGCCAAGAGCAAGGTCCTCCACCTGGGTCAGGACAGTCCCAGGCACAGCTACAGCTGGGCAGAGAGGAGATTACTAGTTTATATGTCTAAAGCTACAGTACTGATCCTTCAATATCTACTGCTTTGCTGTCTTGTACTTTTTGTAGCAAAGTAGAAATTATTTTAAAAGAAATTTATAAACTGTAACTTGTACATATGGCTATTAGTCTTTCTGTGACTCTTGCATAGCAAAACCCACCCTTGCTTACCCGCTAACTTGCGCATGTAATATTTTTTTGAATGTGCTTCTATCACTGTTTTCAACGTTTGACCATTAGACGGATTACTGGTCTTATATTAGCAAAGGAAAATGCATAGATAAAGCAGCTGAGATATTGACATAAGATAAATACCATGTCCCAGTCCAATAACTGATTGCCTCATTAAGTATCAGGTGGACTTATGTGATATCAAAATTATTCATACCATAATTACTAACAAATACTAAACAAAACACAAGATCATTCACCAGAGAATTAATGCATTGATGACTTATTTTGATCACTGCCAGGGTCTTCTTACTTTTTTTTTTCACAAACTAGTAGTTAGGCCAAGGCTGATTTGAGAAGATTGATATATGAATCAGTTGAAGGAAAAAGTCAGTTTGGAAAATAGCTTTTCTAAGTTCAACATCAGTTAAAGTATTATTCAGAGTAATCTTCTACAATAAGGTATTTTTCACCATATAAAAAAGAATTTAAACCACACTGATTAGTTTAATATTGTTTTCTTTCAGAAGGGCCTCCTTTTTCCATTTAAAACCATTTAGTTCATCAATATTGATACTCTGATCATATATTATCCTTCTAAATTTCATAAATGATCCAGTGGATTTCTATCTATACAGAATCATTGAATAGTTGGGGTTGGAAAGGACCTTAAGATCATCTAGTTTCAACTCCCCTGCCACAGACAGGGATGCTTCTCTCTAGACCATGTAACCCAAGGCTCTGTCCAACCTGTGATTTCAAATGGATATTCAAACACTGTGGTGGTCATAATCATCTGTAATTCAGTTTTGGTTTGATATCTGATGACATTATGTCTGCTATTCTTTAATGCATTCATGTGTGTAGAGTTGAAAAACATTTCAAGAAAAAAAAAAATCCCATAAAGGTTGCACTACTCCATGAAAGTTCCATTCTTATTATAGCAGTGCCAAAGAAAATACAAAGCTAAATGTCTGGGTTTGCTGCTGAAAGAACAAAATGTAGATGAGTAACATTATGAAATTCAATGCATCAAATAAAATTGTTTTTCACATAGAACACTTGGAATACTCTGAAAACATTTAAACATATTTCATGGTAAGTTGTAAGTTGCATGAAATTGCATCTAGGAAACTGGGGGTAGAAAACACTCTTAGCAGTGAAGGAGTCACAGTTGTTCTTCATAATGAAGAATAAGAAAAAATATTTCTGTCATATCAGAAACAGTATTAACGAGGTAATAGAAGCAGTGCTTGGTAGAAACAAATAAAATCTTAACTAATTAAAATGTAGAAAAATTGCTTAAGAATTTGAAACAGATGGTGCGAAGGGAAGAGGAAATCGGAAGGAAAATGAAGAGATCAATAAGGTAAAAAAAAACATAAGAAACACATTCAGTTTTCTGCATGTGTTCTTTTTTTTCCATGTTCTAAAGGTGAATGCTTTTTTTAAACCATCACAAATCCAAGCAAGCAGGGCACAAATGCGTAGGTAATGGCTTAAAAATAACTCGCTTCTCCATACGATTTAGCCATACGTATAAGTAGGAAAGTTAGCAGAGGGATATCTACAAGTAAGAAAGAAAGTGGGTGGTGAAAAAATAGAAAAGGAAGAGCTGGTGCTGAGCAAGACCAGGAGCCATGATTTGCGGTAAAAGAGGTATCACTGAGAAAATGTGATGTTTGCTGGAGGTAGGTTTTAACAGCTTCACATGGAACTGAAGAAGACTGGCAGAGCAGATCAGCTGAAAATGTACATGGAGCTATGCAGCCTGAGGTGCTTTACATATTCTAATATTCACACTAATATTTTTGCTGTGAAATATAGTGCTGCTTCCAATATTCTGTGCTGAAATATTTCCAGCTTATTTGTCAGAACTATGTAATCATTTTGGCAAATACAGAGCTCAGTCTCTAATGATGACAGCAATCTGTCATCATTAGGATTTCACAGTGTGGAAGAATATACTTTAAACCTGTTTTCCTCAATCTCTCCACATCCTTTATTTCACTCAACAGAACTTTCTTTGGCACTATTGTTAAAAGGCATGTGCAAAAATTTTTTTCCTGCTAAGCTAAATACAGCACCTCCAAAACAGGTGGAAAATGAAAAAAAAACCTGTCTAGTCACATTCTTTCAGACTTGGAATTGGTAGTTTAAAGCAGCAGATTAGGTTTATTGTTTTCAGTTAATTGAAAATACAGTCCTATTATTAGGATAATATGCAATTTGTTATATACATTGGCAAATTGGGAAATTATCATGGTAATTGTAAAGAATGCATTTAACATTTTGCACCTAATCTGTTTGTTCACAGTCAAAAATTGTCAAAATTTCCATGCTTAACCCTGACCTGTGTACTATTCTCCTTTTCCAGCTACAGTTGTTTTCCAAATAATGAAGAAGAAAATTCAGCTACCGTAACAGTCTTTCTGTGTTCCCAGCAGTCTGCTAAAGCCACGAATGGGCTGGCTTGAACTGGCAGGTACCTGAAATAGAATCTAAGCAAAGGGCCAATTTATGTATTTCAGATCAGCTGCACTTTGTGTACATGTGCCTTCCTGTCTCTGTATGTGAGATCTGTCACACCTAATGTGTTCATTGTAGATCAGCTATAGAATTTGTGCCTAGAAAAGCTCTTCTATTTGGTGTGACGAAGTACCTGCACATCCACTGCAGTCTTTGTCTGTTCAGTCACAGTTCATACAGTGAAAGAGCAAAACACTCTGTCTTGGGATTTTCCCTCTCAATTCATTTCATTGTGTAAAACAACTAAATCTAATCTGAATTAGGAAGAATCTTTCTGGAAAATTTTAGCATGGATTTATAAATGCATTTTATAATATTTCTAGTACTAACTCACTATTAACAAACTCAAGACAATGTTCAATACAAATAAAGAAAATAGTTTATTAAAAAAAAAAAAGAAGAAGAAAGAGATGAAGAAGAAGAGACCAGGTTGGACAAGGCCTTGGGTGATATGATTTAGCGTAAAGTGTCCCTGCCCACGGCAGGGGGGTTGGAACTAGATGATTTTAAGGTCCTTTCCAACCCTAACAATTCTATGATTCTATAAGAAGAAGAAAAGCAGTTGCTGTTTCTTAACACTGAGTAAAAACTTCTAAAGATTTACCTCTCCCAGTAAAATACAGGACTTTAAATAAACAGCAAAGTTTAAGTCATGAATATATGTTCATAACTGTCACTTCATGCTTTTTCACTTGTTTAAAACCCTACAGTCTTTTATTTGCCAGTGTACATCCAGCTTCTGCCAAGCAATTCTCAGACTAATAGTTACAACTGTCATAATATTACAATATTATAACAATTGCTAAAATAATTACAATAAAATTATTTTATTGATTGCTTATGAGCCTATAAGAACACCCTAACCATAGCTGAAACTGTTACCCTTCTATATATATGAATTTTCTCCTTTTCTGATTTCTATCAGATATTTGCAGGTATTTACAGATTTCCAAATGCTAAAGGGGAAATAGATGACAGAAGTGCTTTATATTTTGCCCAAAATCTTCTGTAAGCTTTGTAAAATAATAAATTAAATAAAAAAAAATTAAAGAAAATTACAATCTGTTTTATTCTTTTCCAAGCTATGGTAGTTTCTGCATATATTTCTGGTTTTTCTGTAATTCTTGATATGAAAATACAGATATGTCATGTCCGTTCTTACTTATTGCTATATATAAACAGGTAGGTGCTGATTCTGAAACGGGTAATGACATTGATACTGATGATATAAGTGTTCAGTATTTGTTCTATGTTTTAAATTGATTATATGAAATACTTGTCTTGATTTTTGCTATGAAGCTTCTGGAAATAGTGAGATGAATCACTGTTTCTTTTAACGCTCTCACAACAGCTAGGAAGAGCTACATCATCACAGGACTTGCATGGTAATGGAGTATAAATGCTTAATAAACTTAAATGCTTATTTTGAGGATAAAGCATAATGTAATACAATATTAATGCAGGCTTTTGAGATTTTAAACATACCCTAAATAAGCAAGCTGACAACTATAGGATCTTCTCCTTCTATAACAATTTTAATCTTCACAAGGTTACAGAGCAAATCTTAAGATGATGGAATATTTCTTCATCAAAATACTTACAAACAGTAAGCATGACCTGAATTGACCTTTAAAGTCTGAAATATGTATATAATCACATACATAATGTGTTTATGCTTGTGTACATTTACAAAATTATTGTTTCCGTCCTCTTAAAGATGTTTTGACATCAAATTATTACCTAACACTTTTGACTGTCTTTTAAAGACAGGTTACAGATGCTGTAGAAAGCACACTTTCCATGAGAAGTATGTATGTTCTTTAACATGATTAGAATTTTCCTGCAAAATGAAATGTTTTGGGCTAATCAGCTCACTCATAAATTACATCATCAAGAAGAAGCAAATTTGAATCCAGGTTAATGTTTCAATCACTGAATAGGAGTCTTTGTCTTCTTGTTCCCTTTCTGTCTGTAAAGAAACATCTAAAGATTAATTCAGTGAATTCAGCAATGAATGTAAGACAGTCCTTTTGCTTATTACTCTGAATAGATGACCAGGAAAATCTTAATCTTTAAATTAAACAGTTCTTAAAGCACCAGAAAACAGATAGCTTGTCTATACTTAAACTAAAGTCATCTGCTTTTTGAAGGATAGTCTATTTTCTCTTTTAGAAAAATACAGAGAATGCACTTGTTTTCTAACTCACTTCGTTATGAAGTTACTTAGTAAAGTACTATCAACAAATACTGTCATTCATTTCAAATTCCGTAGCCAAGGAAAGCATGAAAACCCTTTGAATTTATTGCTCTTTATTTTATCCAAAACTACCAGAAGATACTTTATTCTTCCCAGGTTCCACTTCCCTCTCAAATTCTCTACCTCTTCCCCAGCATTGGTGCAGGTGGATGGAGAATATGGGTTGTAGTCTGTTCATCACATATTGCTTCTGACACTCCACAAACTTTACTTCATTGCAAAATACCTCAGCATGGGTCCTTTCCACTTCAGGAACAAACTGCACCCGTGTGGGTCCCCATGGAGCCACAAGTACTGGCAGCAAACCTGCTCAGCTCTCTCCACAAAGCCACAAGTCCTGCAAGGATCCTGCTCCAGCACAGGCTTCCCATGGGGTCAGGCTCCTTAGGGCGTCCACCTGCTCTGGCCTAAGGTCCTCAACAGGCTGCAGGTGGATATCTGTTGTGCAGTGGACCTCCATGGGCTACAGGGGGACAGCCTGCTTCACCATAATCTTCCATGGGGTGCACCGGAATCTCAAGCACCTGAAGCACCTCCTCGCCCTCCTTCTTCATTGACTTTGGTGTCTGCAGAGCTGTTTCTCTCACATATTCTCACTCCTGTTTCCCGGCTGCTGTTGCACAGCAGGTTTTCCCCCTTCTTAAACATGTTGTCACATAGGCGCTACAACTGTTGCTAATGGGCTCAGCTTCTGCTTACTGTGAGTCCATCATGGAGCCAGCTAGTACTGCCTTTATCAGACATGCAGGAAGCTTCTAGCATCTTCTCACAGAAAAAGATAAAAGATTAGATTTCTTAGGGATCATAGCAGCATGTATTAACTGATATTATCTACAAAATTAGGACTTCTAGGTTTTACTGATGGAATGCCTCCTTTCTGGATTGTGATTGGGCCTAGGAGCGAGTAAGACGCTGGCCTGCACAATCCCTAGGATGGTACTGAACAGAACTGCACAGATTTAAAATCATAAAGTCAAGTTCTTGTTAAGTTTAAGCATCTCCTTATTGAGTACTGCTGTTTGGACTGCAGCATCTTATTTAATTGTTCAAGTTCTGCTAGCATCTAGTTACCAGCTATAGCTAGAAGTTAAGTAGTCCCACCCAAAAGAGGACAGCCTGGAAAGTGCCTAGACTTGTTAAGTCAGTGGGACTGCAATGAAATAACTATCACCTATTACACTATACCTAGTGCAAAAGATCTCGTAAATATTTGTAGCCTTTTTATACTAGGCAGCGTTCATACAACAGTGTCCTGGGTTCAGCAGTAGCAGTCATTTTTATCTTTCTTAGTAGCTGGTGCAGCACTGTGGTTTTGACTTTCGGCCTTGGAACAGCGCTGATAACACCGATGTTTTTAGTTAATGCTGAAATGTCTAGACTGACCAAGGACTTTGTGAGCCTCATGCTCTGCCAGGGAAGAGGGGAAGCCGGGAGGAAACAGAGACAGGACGCCTGACCCAAAGAAGCCAAACAGGTATTCCATACCATAGCACGTCATGCCCAGGATGTACACTGGGAGTTACTCGGAAGGGCTACTTCACTGCTCTGTCGGGCTGGGTATTATTGGTCAGGGGGTGGTATTGTATTCTCTTCCCTTGTTATTTCCCTTATTATTATTATTGGTGGGAACTGGCTGTGTAAGTAAAGTAACTAGTTCACTTTCCTGTTGCCTCAGGTTTTTTATGCTTAATACCTTTGAGAATAGTGGTCAATGCCCTGTAAACAAGATCTTTAAAAAAAGTAAAGGGAATTATGATAAAATAGCATCAAGAAAAGGTATATCAAAAAGACTGCTCAATTGCAAAGTATTCAGAGTGGAGTTACAGATATCTTACTCTTTAAGGGAATATTTAAAGGCACAATCAGAAAGACATTCCAGTAATAAGGTTTTACAAGAGGGCTGGGGAAAGTAACACTTATAAAGAAAAGCTTTCAAGAAAGAGGTAACAGTTATGGTGTGTACTGTGTTAGCCTGTCATTGCACTACTACACTACTAGCATGTTACAGTGTTCATAGAATCATAGAATCATAGAATAGTTAGGATTGGAAAGGACCTTAAGATCATCTAGTTCCAACCCCCCTGCCATGGGCACGGACACCCCACACTAAACAATGTCACCCAAGGATCTGTCCAACCTGGCCTTGAACACCACCAGGGATGGAGCATTCACAACTTCCTTGAGCAACCCATTCCAGTGCCTCACCACCCTAACAGGAGAGAATTTCTTCCTTATATCCAATCTAAACTTCCCCTGTTTAACTTTGAACCTGTTACCCCTTGTCATATCACTAGAGTCCCTAATAAAGAGTCCCTCCCCAGCATCCTTATAGGCCCCCTTCAGATACTGGAAGGCTGCTATGAGGTCTCCATACAGCCTTCTCTTCTACAGGCTGAACAGGCCCAACTCTCTCAGCCTGTCTTCATATGGGAGGTGCTCCATTCCTCTGATCATCCTCGTGGTCCTCCTCTGGACTCGCTCCAACAGTTCCATGTCCTTTTTATGTTGAGGACACCAGAATTGCACACAATACTCCAGGTGAGGTCTCACATGAGCAGAGTAGAGGGGCAGGATCACCTCCTTCGACCTGTTGGTCACACTCCTTTTGATGTAGCCTAGGATATGGTTGGCTTTCTGGGCTGCGAGAACACACTGCCGGCTCATGTTCATTTTCTCATCAACCAACAGCCCCAAGTCCTTCTCCACAAGGCTGCTCTGAATCTCTTCTCTGCCCAACCTGTAGCTGTGCCTGGGATTGCTTTGACCCAAGTGTAGGACCTTGCACTTGGCATGGTTGAACTTCATAAGGTTGACATCAGCCCACCTTACAAGCATGTCAAGGTCCCTCTGGATGGCATCCCTTTCCTCCAGCGTATCAACCGAACCATACAGCTTGGCGTCATTAACAAATTTGCTGAGGGCACACTCAGTCCCACTGTCCATGTTGCTGACAATGATGTTGATCAAGACTGGTCCCAACACTTATCCCTGTTCCTTTATGTCTGAGAAATTTGATATCACTTAGCTTTTAACTCAAATTATTTAAAGTTTATAAGTGTTTTAAAAAAACATTTATCTAATAACACAGGTGAAGGCTCCCAAACTAAAAGTTGCCCCCTCAAAAAGGTGAATAAAAATAAGCGACCCTGGGTTATGAGAAAATCTGCTGCATGCAGTACACTTTACACTAAAAGATGCTTCAGTGCACTATTTTAAAAAACCTTTATGAAATGGTCAGCTTGTAACTGTCCTCAGAGCATTAAATTTCTCAGGGACCTGAGGAAACTCCTCACAGTGTGTAAAGAATCCTAAGAATTAGGTGCAAAAAAAGGAAAGTGTTCTCAAACCCTGACAATCCTACGGCACACCAAACTTCAGCTGACATTGCTATTGATTTCACAGTGTCTCACAGACATGATGGCGACTTTTGGAGCACTGGGTATGGGTCAGCATATATCTGCAATAAAACCCACTTAACCATCTGGCCTACGTTCTGGAAATGTTTTCCCATGGCCTGGCATGAACTGAATAAATACCTTCATTTATAATGATTTCCATAATGACTTACAATGTTGACAGTGAATATTCATTATATTTTGCTCTATATGACCCAGCTAACACAACCCCCTAAGAATGTATGCAATTCACCATTTTTATTTTAATTTTTCTAGTAAATAGTCTCCCTGTAATTAGTAGTAATCACGGTTTATATTATGGAATATTTTTAGAGCACCAACTGCACACTGTTCCAGATTTAAGAAAAAAATATATATCAGAGTTTCAATGCAAGTTACAAATAAAATCCAAATATGTAAAACAAAAGAAGCTCCCATTTACTTCTCTGTTGATACAATTCAATTGCAACCATAAGCTAAATGAATGTTTACTTTGCAATGTACCACTTCCTCCAAAAAACACAATATCAGCAAACAAGCAACTAAGAATCCTGAATTTTACAATCCCTATTTTCCTCTGAATGGCTTGTCATTAGGTGGTGAAAAAATTGAGTCTATCACTTTGTTTCTTTGGTTGGTTGTTAAAAGGTAGATGAAAATACCCCTATAGTGTTCAAGGCCAGGCTGGACAGAGTCTTGGGTGACATGGTTTACTGTGTGGTTTCCCTGCCCATGGCAGAGGGGTTGGAACTAGATGATCTTAAGGTCCTTTCCAAGCCTAACTATTTATGATTATATTCTATGATTCTATGACTCTTTCATAGAATCATCAACTAATTCATTTAGACACCCTGCTCACCTGCCAAAAATGGGTTACTTAAAATAGGAATAACCAGTTTAAATCTATATATCAAACAATTGCACGTAACTCCAAAGTAAGTAGGAAGCACTGTCTAGAATGCTAGCACTAGCCAATGAGGGTATAGTTTAATATGTTATATATAACTATTCAAAAACTGAAATAAACTCAGTTTTCTTTGGTTCTGGATTTTTTTCCCACTAATCTGTGTAACAATATATTCCAGTTTTAGATAGTCACTAAAATATAGCTTTCTGGCTGGCAGCAACTCACTTCTCAACTGCCTTACTGCCTACAAAACTAATTCTCTTATTGAAGATTCTATTCATGGTTTCATAATTCTCATCAAGACATTTCCAGAATCAAAATTAATGAAAAGCGAGAGTCCCTCATTTTTACTCAAACCCACTGAAACTTGTGTTGAAGTAGTAGCAGAATTGAGGGGAGAGGTAAAGAAAGAAACAGTACATTATTTTAAATCAAAATGAAAGTTCTCATCATACTGACCTTCAAGAATTTGCATTTAGTTACATAGCCAGAGTGGCGTTTTCACAGGATATTATGGAACATTCAGTAGCAAACTAATCTTATTTGTGTAGTTTAAAATATGAACAAACTGGCACATTCACAACCAAACTGACAAGATTGATTGCCAAATGGTTTAGAAGTTGGGTATAGCCCAAGTTATGCTTAACCTAATGCCATCCTGAATTATGGGTATTGAGGAAGGTAAACAGGAGTCCTTTTTCTTTTTTTCTTTTAAGAAAGTAGACAGAAATTCAACATAGTAGAGACAGGTAGAAGCTAAAATGGTCAGAAAGGACAAAGAAATGTTGCTGGAGGTCTAGCTGGGGGAAGTTTTGTTGAAATTAACAACATTAACATGAAGTAGGGCAAAAGAAACAAGATGTTCCAGTAAATTATAGGTAATGTGTTGTAAAACATGACTACCTAGCTTAAATAAAGCAAACTACTGAACTTGGCTTCTGCTAGGTTACTGACTGTATTTTAGTTTCTTTAATTTAAAAGCCAAAACCCAACAAAACTTAACTAAGAATGAAAATACTTAGAAAGTATCTTTGTTATTTTGAGGGAGAAGGGGAAATTGTTTCTGATCTGTCACCATTCATGTATGTGGCCATTCACGTATGTGGCCATTCACATGGATCATTCACATGGATCTGAAAGAAAACAATTCCTGCATAGACTCAAATAGAAACTACCTCAATTTCCAATGGTCATTTAACTAACACACAGAAAACATCAGAAATGAGATTTGGAACTTTGTTTTAACAGATCAAAGTTGTAAGGCAGATCTTTACTTACTCTGTTGTTAATTATCTAAATTCTGAAGATGCATATAGCCACATTACATATAATCTTCCACCACAGATATTTTCTTAATCTTTATGCATCCACAGATATTTTCTTAATTTTAAATTAAAATAAAATCAAATAACAAGTAATCTTTATACATAGTCATAATGTGTCCTGCTTATCAACTGGACTCTTCAGGGCTTGAGAGGAATGCCAAGATGTCCATACTTTTACAGACCTTTTAGATGCTCTGAGTAATTTGTCAGTCTAGAACCACAAGTAATACTTTTATATCCAGACAATATTTGGCAAACTGATCATCTCCTGCTAGTGAAGCAAAAATCTCTAGTCTTTATATATTATGGTACAGATATCTCGGACTTCATATAAAATGTCTTACACTAGGAATTACACTTAATTCTTGGAGCAATATCTTTTCCTCACTAATTGAGGAAATTCATGTTAATGATATATGAAAATCACAGCAGTTTTTTGTCTAGCTGGGAAGAATCACAGTTAAAAGTGGCATACTAACAATTAAGGATAATTAACCATAGGATATACATCCCTTTAGGTGACGATTGCTTCTCTCTTATCTTACCTTCTGTCTATAAAATACACTCTTGTGGACTACACATTATAATTATGGAGGACTTTTAGAATATGTAAAATTGGAACAATATTTATGATGTATGTAACTATTTACAGTTTATTTGACTTTGTTGGTAGCCAGAGGATCATAATTCCCAGTGTTAATTCTTTGGCATGGTATTTGAAGGAACAGAAGGGAAATGAACAGCTTATGAGGGAAAATCAGAAATATATAAACTAAAAAAGTAGACCTCAATATTTTGACAAAAAGAAAGAAGTTTCAGAAAAATGGATCAGTTTCCTGGTTAATGATTTCTAATTGTTTCTTTGAAATAGGAAAAAGACAGACACTATTCTATTCATTTAATTATACAAATTAGATAATAGTCTTATGTTTTGAAGTCCAACATCTGAATGTAAAAAAATGCTAAGGCAGATGTGAATAAATGCTGTTTGAAAAATTATGATAAGTACTTCATATGAGTTTAGTTACATGCTGTAAATTGTATAGGGAAAAAAAAAGGATTATTAAACTGTGAATAATAATAAATAAGAGTACTTACTTTGGATTATGTTATGACTAAATATACCATAAATCTATCACTTATATTGATTGAGCCTTGAACGTCTATTATCATAAATGAGCCCATAAAAAATATTTCACACATTAAGGGTAAAGTACTCACTGATTGAACAGTTGCCACACTTTAAGCACCATTTCCTTCATTTAATTCAAATATTTCACAAATACAAATCTTCCATCAGCTTTTGTAGACAAACTGAGGTCTTACTTTGAGTTAGCTGTGCAAAGCATTTGCAGAAGTCCATAAATTAGCTTGGGTCGCACTGAAAAATATGCATAAGTAGGAATATTTTTCCTATCAAAATCTAACTCTGTTCACAGATAACACTGTATTTAATTAAAAATACATGGCAGTCTCTGAAAATGAAACAAATAGTTTAAAAATAATTCTTGTGCATAAGAGTTTTAATTGCATTCAAATAAAAACTCAGCAGTGGTACCTGATCATAGAATCACAGAGCAACTTGTGTCGGAAAGGACTTTTGAAGGTCACTTAGTCCAAACCGCTGCTCAGAGCAGAGGCAATTAAACAAGTTCAAGGCCTTCACCAGTCAAGGGCTGAATATCTCCAAGGATGGAGACTCCATAACCTTTCTGAGTCTCTCTTCTAACTTTGACCACTCTCACAATAAAATATTTTTTCCTTTTCTCTAGTAAAAAAATCCCAGGTTTTGTGCTTATGGCCTCTTACTCTTGATTTTGCACTTCCAGGAAAAGCCTGAATCTATCTTCTCTATAACTTCCCTTTAGGTAACTGCAGACAACAAAAGGATCTCTTCTTAGCCTTCTCATTTTAAGGCCAAAAAATACAGCTTTTTCAGCCTCACAAATGTTCTGTGTCCCAAAACCCTAGCCAACGAACACTCTCTCCAAGTTGGTATTAGTGCTGAGAAAGCGCTCTGTCCCACTGATGAGGTCATTAATAAAGGTATTTAACAGTGTTGGTCCCACGACCATTCCAGAGGGACGTCACCAGTAACTGTCAGTTCAACTTCGTACTGCTGATCGCAATACCTTGAACCTGGCAGTCTGCATGGGATCCCTGCTGAAAGCACTGCCTTTGAGGAGTCAGTAAACTTGGACAGGACATAACTAGTCTTCTAGGGCTCATACTTAGTATTCCAGTTATATAATCATAGAATCATAAAATGGTTTGGATTGGAAAGGACTATAAGATTATCTAGTTTCAACCCCCTTGCTTTGGATTGGAAAGGACTATAAGATTATCTAGTTTCAACCCCCTTGCCATGGACAGGAACACTTCTCACTAGATCATGTTGCCCAAGGCTCTGCCCAACCTGGCCTTGAAGACCACCACAGTATCACAGTATGCTAGAGATTGGAAGGGACCTCGAAAGATCACCTAGTCCAATCCCCTAGGAACACCTAGATAATGTTACACAGGAATGTGTCCAGGCGGGTTTTGAATGTCTCCAGGGAAGGAGACTCCACAACCTCCCTGGGCAGCCTGTTCCAGTGTTCCGTCACCCTCACTGAGAAGTTTCTTCTCAAGTTTAAGTGGAACCTCTTGTGTTCCAGTTTGTACCCATTACCCCTTGTCCTATCATTGTTCGCCACTGAGTAGAGCCTGGCTCCATCCTCGTGACACTCCCCCTTTATATATTTATAGACACTTATAAGGTCACCCCTCAGTCTCCTCCAAACTATAGAGACCCAGCTCCCTCAGTCTTTCCTCATAAGGAAGATGCTCCACTCCCTTAATCATCTTCGTTGCCCTGCACTGGACTCTCTCCAGCAGCTCCCTGTCCTTCTTGAGCTGAGGGGCCCCGAACTGGACACAATATTCCAGATGGGGTCTCACCAGGGCAGAGTAGAGGGGAAGGAGGACCTCTCTCGACCTACTAACCACCCCCCTTCTAATACACCCCAGGATGCCATTGGCCTTCTTAGCCACAAGGGCACAGTGTTGGCTCATGGTCATCCTGTCGTCCACTAGGACCCCCAGGTCCCTCTCCCCTACACTGCTCTCTAACAGGTTGTTTCCCAACCTATACTGGAACCTGGGGTTGTTCCTGCCCACATGCAGGACTCTACATTTTCCCTTGTTATATTTCATCAAGTTATTCCCTGCCCAACTCTCCAGCCTGTCCAGGTCTCGCTGGATGGCAGCACAGCCTTCTGGCGTGTCAGCCACTCCTCCCAGCTTAGTGTCATCAGCAAACTTGCTGATAGTACACTCAATTCCCTCATCTAAATCGTTGATGAATATATTAAATAATGCTGGTCCCAGTACTGACCCTTGAGGGTCAACTCCACTAGTTACAGGCCTCCAACTAGACTCAGCCCCATAGACTACAACTCTCTGGCTTCTCTCCTTCAGCCAGTTCGCAGTCCACCTCACTACCTGATCATCCAGTCCACACTTCCTCAATTTAGCCGTGAGGCTGCTGTGGGAGACTGTGTCAAATGCTTTGCTGAAGTCAAGGTAAGGAAATATGATCTTCTCAGTCACAGTTTACATTAGGATTCGCCATATTAAAGTGATTTTTCTGTGTCATTTCCTATCAGTGGGATGAATTGCCTTTTGGAGACACCTTTTAAAAATTATAAACTATGTCAAGTGCCCGCTTTCCCCTTGAAAACTTTGGTGTAAAGATCAGAGCACCTTCAGTCTTTTCACACTGGTTATATCATCTATTAAAGCGTTACATAAGAATCTTGCATCACATCTGAGTTTCCTGTACAATAAGCTTTTCCAGATTCATAAGAACTAGTGATACTTCATGCATGGAACAAAGATCATACTGCAGTCTTTACAAATCTTTCATTCTTTCCATGTTTTGTAAAGGCTTTTTATTTTTTTTAAGCTGATTCATAATCCTATTTATAGAAACAAACTGAATTTGCTCTATGAGTGAGTTGAATAGGTCTCCTCCTGAATCTGTATGTGCACACACTGGAAAAGGTGGATCAGGTTAAAGTGTATTTTATAGGTAGTTATCAGGCATTTTAATTTTAAACTCTGAAATTTCCTTCATGCTTTGCTTAACATGTATATTAAAAAATAAAGTTATTATGAACCAAAACTATAGCATTTAGCAAATCATCTAAAGAAGTCTTTTAAAATTGCTGCTAGTTTTGTTGGAAAATTACCTGATGAATAAAGCATAAACGTTTTAGTTCAGAAAACTGAATTAAATAAGACAGAAAGAGTTGTCAAAGTATTTTCTGAAAAAAAGTGAGGAAATTTAATTACACAATGCAAAAGAATTTGCCAATGGGATTAACCCTAGCTGTATTGCTAACATACAGCCAACAACCGTTTGACTCACTAAAAGACAAAATAACATATTTTGAAATTTATAGTTTGTTGCTTGTATATCAAGCTGTGAGAAAATTAAGAAAAATATCTTATGACATTAGCTACTTAAGCATTCTAAACTTTAATCTAGTTTTAATCCATGAAGTCAAGAATACAGACCAAAATAAAGGAATTCATTCGTTCAGAAAAAAAAAAAAAAAAGTTGCATATCTGAACAATCTCAGTGTTTCCTGTTTAAATTTCACTGAGCTCTTTAATAATTTCTAGAATCTTTGCTGAAAAGGGAGAAGCCACAAGTTAACTGAGGAACAGAAAGGCAAGGAAAAGCAAGGCAAAAGAATTTCTTGATGCATCTATGAATTATCATGGTATCATGCACTTGCAGTCATCCATTTCCTAGCATTTGAAAATAAGAAGAGGTTTTCATGAATATCATGTTCTCATGTTCAATGGAAGCAGGAAAACAATTATTCTTTTATTTCTGCTGGTTAAAAATTAAGCAATATAAAGATTATTGGTTTACAGGGTATGATAAAAATCCTAGATAATGTCATTAAATAGATAGGAAGATCAGATATGGTCTTTCTCTACTATAGCCAATGTTAGCTTCTGGTACTTTACTTTTTCACATTTGCTTAATTCAATTATAATTCAATTACAAATTTTAAACAACCTACACCTTGATATGACCGAGGCTGTTTTATCTGACATGGCTACATACGCACACTAAAAAAAAACCAAACCAAACAAACCAAAAAAGATCAGTAGATCTTTCACTATATGTCCTAGGAGTGTTTTCATTTTCAGTACTGTGAGCTAACTTGTCCTAGTTCTGCCATTTAGAGAAGTGAACAACAAGCTGTGGTCTTAAAGAAAACTTTTGAGAACACTTGAGTTGCTAAAGAACAGAAGACAGTGTGAAAGTTACTTGGACTGAATTCAGGAAAGTGTATTTTTTAAAAGGACAAGAACCATTTAGTCATTTTTCTTCATATATATGTCATTATACTTGTAGGAAAAAAAAATCAGGCTGAACTCTGGAGTAAATATAATCAACATAGCTGGAGTGACTTAAACAGTCATTTCACCTCAACTGAAGAGCTATTACGTTAGATATAATATCTATATTATATTAATATATATAAATATAATACAAAATATTTTAGAATAACTAAATGACATTCACTTCAAACACTGGCAGAACTCTTGTGGCTGATTTTTAGATTAGATTTTTCAAGAAATATCAGATTAATTTCTTCCAATTTGAGAAACTGTTTCTATTCCTATAAAGAAAGTAGGCTTAGGGACTGATACCTCTGTTGTTGGTATTTTTCAGTAAATTTACTTGAAAATAGTTTGAATTTTCACTGAAATTTAAGACATTTATTTTGTTATCCTGTGAAAGCAAACTCATGATAGAAGACTTCATATTGACTTCTTCAGGGTTCTCAAAGAGGATTCATGCAGAAAAAACTAAACTTCAAAGTATGGGATGCATACAGTAGATTATGCTAGATTACTGTCAGTGAAGAACAAAGCTGATGTCAGGTAAATATAGCACTAAGAAAGAGCAGGATTAAAATTTTCCCCTTAGGCATTCTGGATTCAGTGCCTTCTCCTGCTTGACAAGATAATGCATTTCAGGAGGGAAAGTATGGGATTTTTATGAAAAAGTGCAACTAAAAGTCATTTCTTTGATAACTGTCCTGTTGCATGTATTACTATATGCATATGCATGAGTCTCAAAAGTTAGGTATAGCATATTTAATAGAATCAAGGTTTTGGCAAAATGCATAAGGTGTTATTTATCTTGGGGAGCTCCCCATTACTGATCTGACAGCTTTATAGTTCTGTCGGGAAATGAAGTATAACATCAGGTTACTAAGCAACTCCACAGCTTTTTTAAAGTAGTTCTTGGAACTCACTTGTTTCTCCTAATTGATTCAGTCCACATCATTTTGAACATAAATAGGACATCATGTTTAGAAATATGCTGCATAACTACTTTTAGCTAACATGTCTTGCTACCTCTGCATATCTAAATCAAGCACTGGCATATAAATGTCATACTGAAAGTAAATTTTTATCTTCTCCCTGAGATACACTGACATTTAATATATATAAATTATTTTGACAGTTCAATCTAGTCTCTGAAGTTGTCTGCCTACTGTCAAAAAATAACATTAAAAGCTGAGCAGCAATTTCATTTCTCAAGTTCTACATAGAATAAAGTTTTAATTAGTCAATCTGACTTACTTCTTTAGTGAATTCATGTACTAGAATACAGCAGAATTAATAGGATACCTATCTCGTGCATTGTAATCATGTTCATATTTTTTTAGTCACTAAATGTTTAAGCAAGATATCATCTCATACCATCTCTGAATATTAGAAATAATTATACTGGTATATCACAATTTATCAAGTGCAAACTATCCTTTTAGCATTCCTGGCTTTTTACCCCATTAGAGTGGTGGTGAATAATAAATAATGAAATGCTATAGATAAGCGGATTTTTGGTGCTCTTTCCTCAAGCTAACATGTGTTTTTTTCTTTATATCCTTCCTTGTTTTTCAAAACTTTTAATACTTTTTAAATGAGTAAATACATACTTGTTAGGAAAAGAAATGAGACAAATTAAGGATGAACTTGGGGTTATGGAACTGTTGGACAAGGGCAGAGCAGCTGACATCATCTACCTGGACTTATGCAAAGCTTCAACACTGTTCTGCATGACATCCTTGTCTCTAAATTTGGAAAGACATCAATTTGATAGATGGACCACTAGACTGATAAAGAACTGGCTGCATGGTCACATGCAAAGAGTTGTGGTCCATGGCTCAGTGTCCGGCTGGAGATCAGTAATGAGTGGTGTCCCTCAGGGATCGGTATTGGGACCGGTCTTGTTCAACATCTTTGCCAGCAACATGGACAGTGGGACTGAGCGTGCCCTCAGCAAGCTTTCTGATGACACCAAGCCATGGGGTTCAGTTGATACACTGGAGGGAGGGAATGCCATTCAGAGGGACCTTCACATGCTTGAGAGGTGGGCTGATGCTAACCTTATGAAGTTTAACCATGCCAAGTGCAAGATCCTACACCTGGGTCAGGACAGTCCCAGGCAAAGCTCCAGCTGAGCAGAGATGAGATTCAGAGCAGCCCTTTGGAGAAGGACTTGAGGATGTTGGTCAATGAGAAAATGAACATGAGCTGGCAGTGTGTTCTCGCAGCCCAGAAAGCCAGCCACATCCTGGGCTGCATCAAAAGGAGCTTGACCAGCTGATCAAAGGAGGTGATCCTGCCCCTCTACTCTGCTCTTGTGAGACCTCACTTGGAGTATTGTGTGCAGTTCTGGTGTCCTCAACATAAAAAGGACATGGAACTGTTGGAGCGAGTCCAGAGGAGGGCCATGAGGTTGATCAGGGGACTGGAGCACTTCCCATGTGAAGATAGGCTGAGAGAGTTGGGGCAGTTCATCCTGGAGAAGGCTGTGTGGAGACCTCATAGCAGCCTTCCAGTACCTGAAGGGGGCCTATAGGGATGCTGGAGAGAGACTCTTCATTAGGGACTGTAGTGACAGGACAAGGTGTAACGGGTTAAAACTTAAACAGGGGAAGTTTAGATTGGATATAAGGAAGAAATTCTTTCCTGTTAGGGTGGTGAGGCCCTGGAATGGGTTGCCCAAGGAAGCTGTGAATGCTCCATCTGTGGCAGTGTTCAAGGCCAGATTGGACAGATCCTTGAGTGACATGGTTCAGTGTGTGGTGTCCCTGCCCATGGCAGGGGGTTTGGAACTAGATGATCTTAAGGTCCTTTCCAACCCTAACTATTCTATTATTCTAACATGTATTATCTCCTGATATTTAGACCCTTCTTTTGTTAGTTTGATTATTATTTTGCTGGTTGACTGCTTTTGTGCCTTCTGCCACCCAGTTTTCCATTTCCCTAGATATTTATTTATCTTTTTTACTTTTTAAATTTTCATTAATTTATGTAGAAGACAGCTTTCCGGCAACTGTGGCTTGAATAAAGAAAGATCACTATGGCTTGATGATCACTTAGATTTGTAATCTTTTGATTGTGCTATATCAATTCTGATGCAGTTGAAGGCTTAAATCTAGGAGCCATTACTGATTTGGTTCAGTAAACTAACATAATCCAAGATTATATGTTTCAATAATGAGACACAGACTATATATTTATACTCCTTAAATGACATTATTCCCCTCTCAATGAAGCATACATTACATTTACGAGAAATGCTTTCTGCTTACTGTGACTTACATGAGATTCTCAGTCTTATGGATGTTACATATGCATGTTATGTAAATTTCTATATGCACTAGACTATGATATCCCCTGTAATGGGTTGTCTTGCATGTCTTTTATATGAACAATTTATTGGGCCACCTTTCAGATACACTGCAACTTGAGTCACAAGGTTGTAGCACTGCAGTTCATAATGACCCCTCTTCCAGTGCTCTGTTGGAGATGGCTTCACAGTGCTTCTGCTGCTCATGAACCATACACTTGATCACTAGTCATGGAACCTCTCATTTTATAGCCTGTGGAACAACCTAGTATGTTGCAAACGTTCATGATGCCAGAACTGTGGTGAGAGAGTAGGAAGAAAGGATCATATAAGCAAATTTCATAAAGAGTATGTGAGACTTTTCAGGTTATATATTGTTTTTATAAAAAATCAAGATGGAGAAGCATCTAAAAAGTCCATTGAAAAGTGCAACAGAAGATTAAGGTAGGTCAATAGAGAGACAGTAAAAACTGTTATGTACATATTGTCTGAACAACATATGACATGGTCTGACATTGCAAAGTCTGTGCAAATGACCCTCAGTAATGTTAAGCCATGGAAGACAGAATTTACAACTCAGACAATGTCAGGGACAAAGAAACAACAACTCAGCAAGCAAGTTTTCCTACAATCTAGAGTCATAGAATGGCTTGAGTTGGAAGTGACCCTAAGTATCACCTAGTTCCAATACCCCTGCCATGGGTAGGAACACCTTTCACTAAACAGGTTGCTCAAAGCCCAATCCAACCTGGCCTTGAACACTTCCAGGAATGAGTCATCCACAACTTCTTTGGCAACTTGTTCTAGTGCCTCACTACCCTTACAATGAAGAATTTCTTACTTTAGTCTATATGTACCCTCTTTCAGTTTAAAACCATTCCGTCACACCAGAACAGGTGGATGTGCCCTGAAGGAAGCTGCAGCCTGTGGAAAGAAGCCCATGAAGGAGCAGGTTTACTGCAGGGACTGTGGGCTACAGAGGACTCACAGTGAAACACATCTATCTTTAAGGAGTGTAGCCCATGGGAAGAACACACACTCCAGCAGTGAAAAGTATAAAGAGGAAGGAGTAGCAGAGACAGACTGACTGCTATCCCATTCCCCATCTCCAGTGAGCATCTGGAGGTAGAAGAATCAGGAGCAAATTTGAGCCTGGGAAAAAGGGTGGGCTGGGGTGGAGGTGCTGTAATTTCGGTCTCAATTTCTAACCATCAAACTCCATTTTAATTGGTATTAAATGAATCTTTCTCAAGTTGAGTCTCTTTGGTCTGAAACAATAACTGATGACTGATGTCCCTATCTTTACCCCATCTTATTTTCTCTTCCTGTCCTGCTGAGGAGACAAAGTGAAATAGTGGCTGGGTGGTGACCTAGTAGCTGGCCACAGTCAAACCTCCACAAATATTAAGCATTACTCAGAAAGCCAAAGCTGAAGAGAAAAAATACTAATAATAAAAAGAAGAAAAACACACCTCTTACATTTAGATTTCTACAGCATATATATTAAACATGGGTAATATAAAATGTCATACGGTATTAATTACAAACAGGTAAGAATCTGTTTTATTTCTTTTAAAAGCATATATATAAATCTAGTACAATAATAATTTCTCTTTCTCAAAATATCATACCTGTGCTACAAAAACAAAAATAAATCAAACTGTAAACTATGCAGCAATTTTCCTTAGTTTTTTTTTTTATGTAAAATATTATTCTAGGATTAAAATTGCTATGATCTAATTCAGTTTCCCAAATCTCTTGACTTTCCAGTGGACACAAACCCAGAAGGATTTTTTTTCTTTCATTTTCTCTTTTGTAATGGTAAGTAACTGTCATCAGGCTAAAGACAAACCGGAAAAAAAAAAAGGTAAAAAAGGGATCTCAGCAATTTTCTGGCTATATGAGATATTACGGTCATCTTTGCTAGAAAATTCTGGCAAGTAAAAATTGTATGAGTCTTTCAAACAGATGAAGAGCATGATGAAAGTGGTCTTTTCACTTCCATATGAGTGGGTTTGGATTTTGGGGTTGTTTTTTTTTTTCTTGTTTTGTTTTGGTTTTACTTTTCCTCTAAGATGAGATAGTCTTTTTTCCCACTTCAAAGTCTTAAATTCAGTCTGGATAGAAACAGACAGAAAAGTACAACTTCCTTTTTGAACAGTGAATTTTATTTTTTCCTGATCTGCACTGACATTTATAACCCTTACTAACATGTCTGCGGCACTTCTGTATCATATTGTAGATAAGACTTTTAGGAGTATCACAAAGAAGGATGGAATGTAGTTCCATCACAGTTTTACCTTAGTGTTAGAAGCTGGAGGAAAAAGCCTATCATACAAAAAAATTTTATAAAATATTTTAAGATCGTTTACTAAATTTTGACCATTCTTTTATTTATGGAACTTGATATACAGTGCAAGGCTTTTGTATTATCTCATCCTGAACCCAGTGTTATTTCTATGGGATCACAATCTTTTTTTTTTTTTAATTTTTCCTTTTCCAAACAATATTATTACAGGTTTACAGTAGCTTGTTCGCTGTCTTTTAGCCTTTTTCTTTTAAATTAGTATGCCAGACTCTCTTCTGTTAAATGATTCTGCACCTTACACAATCTCCATTATTAAAAAGCTTCCTGAACAGCCATTGCAATGATGTCTACACTGCGATTCCTTTTTCTACATTGGCAATGATAGTCTCACAGAACTGACAAATTAGTAAGGCATAACCTTTCTATTCCAACCTTTGTTTAATCAAGTTGTGCTTTTCTAAGCATTTTCCAATCTGCTGATTTAAAATAGTCCCTGATACTTTCCTGAAAACTGAAGTTAAACTGTTTGGTCTTTAACTTCCTGCTGTGTCCCTAGGCCTTTTCTTAAATAAGGGTATTCAGTTGCCTTCTCTAATTTCAGTTCCTATTCCCATTAGCATCTCATCTGCCTCTGGAGCTTGATCACAGTTCAGAGATTCACGTACTTAATAAAATCAAGGCTTTATTTGTCCCTTTCTTAATTTATTAGAATCATAGAATAGAATCATAAAATAGTTAGGGTTGGAAAGAACCTTAAGATCATCTAGTTCCAACCCCCCTGCCATGGGCACGGACACCCCACACTAAACAATGTCACCCAAGGATCTGTCCAACCTGGCCTTGAACACTGCCACAGATGGAGCATTCACAACTTCCCTGAGCAACCCATTCCGGTGTCTCACCACCCTTACAGTACAGAACTTCCTTATATCCAGACTATAGTTCCCCTGTTCAAGTTGTAACCTGTTACCCCTTTTCCTGTCACTACAGTCCCTAATGAAGAGTCTCTCTCCAGCATCCCTATAGGCCCCCTTCAGATACTGGAAGGCTGCTAGGAGGTCTCCATGCAGCCTTCTCCAGGATGAACAGTCCCAACTTTCCCAGCCTGTCTTCATATGGGAGGTGCTCCAGTCCGCTGATCAACCTCATGGCACTCCTCTGGACTAGTTCCAACAGTTCCATGTCCATTTTATGTTGAGGACACCAGAACTGCACACAATACTCCAAGTGAGGTCTCACAAGAGCAGAGTAGAGGGGCAGGATCACCTCCTCTGACCGGCTGGTCATGCTCCTTTTAATGCAGTCCAGGGTATGCTTCGCTTTCTGGGCTGCAAATGCACACTGCCAGCTCATGTTAAATTTCTCATCAACCAACACCCCCAAGTCCTTCTCTGCAGGGCTGCTCTGAATCTCTTCTTTGCCCAACCTGTAGCTGCGCTTGGGACTGCTCTGACCCAGGTGGAGGACCTTGCACTTGGCATGGTTAATCTTCAAAAGGTTGGCATCAGCCCACCTCACAAGTGGGTCAAGGTCCCTCTGGATGGCATTCCTTCCCTCCAGCATATCAACCGAACCACACAGCTTGGTGTCATTGACAAATTTGCTGAGGGCGCACTCAGTCCCACTGTCCATGTTGCTGACAAGGATGTTGAACAAGACCGGTCCCAACACCGATCCCTGAGGGACACCACTCATTACTGGTCCTGAAGTGGACATTGAGCCATTGACCAGAACTCTTTGCATGTGGCCATCCAGCCACTTTTTATTCATCTATCAAATTGATGTCTCTCCAAATTTATAGACAAGGATGTCATGTGGGACAGTGTCAAATCTTTGCACAAGTCCAGGTAGATGACGTCAACTGCTCTACCCCTGTCCACCAGTTCTGTAGCCCCATCATAGAAGGCCACCAAATTGGGCAGGCAGGATTTCCCCTTAGTGAAGCCATGCTGACTGTTACCAACCACCTTGCTGTTTTTCATGTGCCATAGCATGCCTTCCAGTAGAATCTACTCCAAGATTTTGCCAGGCACAGAGGTAAGACTGACAGGTCTGTAGTTCCTGGGGTCATCCATTTTCCCCTTCTTGAAAATGGGGGTTATATTTTCCTTTTTCCAGTCGTTGGGAACTTCACCTGACTGCCACGATTTTTCAGACAGTGGCTTAGCAATTCCATTTGCCAGCTGCTTCAGAACCCGCAGATGGATTTCATCAGGTCCCATGGACTTGTGTATGTTCAGGTTCTTAAGATGGTCTCAAACCGGATCCTCTCCTACAGTGGGCCTAAGGACTTAATTCTCACAGTCCCTGCGTCTGCCTTCCAAAGTCTTGGGTGGCACTGTCAGAGCCTTTGCCACTGAAGACCGAAGAAATGAAGTCATCAAAAATCTCAGCCTTCTCCAAATCCAGGGTAACCCGTTCTCTTGATAGCTTCTGGAGAATGTTCACGTTTTCCCTAGTATGTCATTTATTTGCAACTTCCTGATTGCTTAAGCACCCCTTTTTTTCCAACCAGATTTGTATACCTCACATGCCCTTGGTCACCATGCTTGTAGTAAGCGTGGTTAAAGCCCTTCCCAAATCTTCGCTCGCGAAGCCAAGCCATCAAACCTATAGAACCCCTTCCTGTTATCTTTCACATCCCTAGCCAAGTTTAATTCTCACTGGGCCTTAAATTTCCTAATCTGGTCCCTAGCTTCCCAGGCAACATCCTTATATTCTTCCCAAGCCACCTGTCCTTGCTTCCACCTTTTATCAGCCTCCTTTTTCCCTCAAAGTTTCCTCAGCAGCTCCTTATCCATCCATTCTTACCCATCCTTATCCATATCCTGCCCTCGCTATATTTCCTTCTAGCTGTGATGCAACAGTCCTGAGCTTGTAGCAGGTGATCTCTGAACATCAACCAAGAGTCTTGGGCCCCTCTGCCCTCTAGGGCTGTATCCCATGGAACCTTACTAAAGAGGTTCCTGAAGAGGCCAAAGTCTGCTCTTTTGAAGTCCAGGGCAGTGAGCTTGCTGCACACTCGTCTCACTGTCCTGAGGATCTCAAATTAGAGTATCTCATGATTGCTGCATCCAAGGCTGCCCTGGAGTGTCACTTTTTCAACCAGCCCTTCTCTGTTGTTGAGCACGTGGTCAAGCATGGCACCTCTCCTTGTCGGCTCCTCTATTACTTGCAGGAGGAAGTTGCCTTCCACACAATCCAGGAACCTCCTGGATTGCTTGTGCCAGGCCGCAGTGTCCCTCCAACAGATATCAAGGTGGTTGAAGTCACCCATGAGAACATGGGCCTGCGAGCGTGATGCTTTTCCTATCTGTCTGTAGAGTGCTTCATCCACAGAGTCCTCTTGATCAGGCAGTCTGTAACAGACCCCCACAGTAATGTCCCCCATAGCTGTTCTCCATTTAACCCTGCCCCACAAACTCTCTGTTAACTGCTCTCCTGTCCCCAGACGGAGATCTGTACGCTCTAGCCTATCCCTAACATAAATAGCAACTCCCCCTCCCTGCTGGCTGCTCCTGTCTTTTCTAAAGGACCTCTTTATTACATTATATTATAAAGAAAATTATAATTTCTCATCCGTAAATTTGATTTCTCAGTTAGTAAAAGCAAATTTCAAGACTAACTGTTCTGCAGAAACTTGTCAGATTATTTTTATTTATATGGTATCCCCTTTCTTTATTTTGTACATGCAATATGGCAACCTCATTTAGTCTTACTAAGCTATGTCTTTAGTCAATACTTGCTGAGGGAACACTCAATCCCACTGTCCATGACAGCAATAAAGATATAAACAAGACCGGTCCCAACACCGTTCCCTGAGGGACACCACTCGTTACTGGTGTCCAGCTGGACATTGAGCCATTGACCACAACTCTTCGTGTGTGGCCATCTAGCCAGTTCTTTATCCACCAAGTGGTCCATCCATCAAATTGTTGTCGCTCCAATTTAGAGACAAGGATGTCATGTGGGACAGTGTTGAACACTTTACACAATTTCAGGTAGATGACATCAACTGCTCTACCCCTGTCCATCAGTTCTGTAGCCCCATCATAGAAGGCCACCAATTTGGGCAGGCAGGATTTCCCCTTAGTGAAGCCGTGCTGTCTGCTACCAAGCACCTTGTTGATTTTCATGTGCCTTAGCATGCCTTCCAGGAGAATCTGCTCGAAGATTTTGCCAGGCACAGAGGTAAGACTGACAGGTCTGTAGTTCCTGGGGTCATCCATTTTCCCCTTCTTGAAAATTGGGTTTATATTTCCCTTTTTCCAGTTGTCGGGAACTTCACCTGACTGCCATGATTTCTCAAATATGATGGACAGTGGCTTCGCAACTTCATTTGCCAGCTCCTTCAGGACCTGCGGATGGATCTCATCAGGGCCCATGGACTTGTGCACGTTCAGATTTTTAAGATGGTCTCGAACCAGATCCTCTCCTACAGTGGGCGCAAGGTCTTCATCCCCACAGTCCCTGCATCTGCCTTCCAAGACTTGGGTGGTTTGGTCAGAGCCTTTGGCAGTGAAGACTGAGGCAAAGAAGTCATTCAGAACCTCAGCCTTCTCCAAATCCTGTGTAGCCAGTTCTCCTGCGAGCTTCCTGAGGGGGCCTACATTCTCCCTAGTCTGTTTTTTATTTGCTATGTACCTGTAGAATCCCTTCCTGTTATCTTTATTACCTCTAGCTATGTTTAATTCTAACTGAGTCTTAGCTTTCCTAACCTGGTCCCTAGCTTCCCAGACAACATCCCTGTACTCTTCCCATGCCACCTGTCCTTGCTTCCACTTATTATAATCCTCTTTTTTCATTTGAATTTTCCTCAGGAGCTCGTTATCCATCCAAGGAAGTCTCCTGGCCCTCCTGCTGCACTTCCTTCTAGTTGGGATGCAACACTCCTGAGCTTGTAGCAGGTGATCCTTGAATATCAACCAAGAGTCTTAGGCCCCTCTGCCCTCTAGGGCTGTATCCCATGGAACCTTACTAAAGAGGTTCCTGAAGAGGCCTAAGTCTGCTCTTTTGAAGTCCAGGGCAGTGAGCTTGCTGCACGCTCGTCTCACTGTCCTGAGGATCTCAAATTCGACCATCTTATGATCGCTGCATCCAAGGCTGTCCTGGAGCATCACTTTTCCAACGAGCCCTTCCCTGTTGGTGAGCACGAGGTCAAGCATGGCACCTCTCCTTGTCGGCGCCTCTATTAGTTGCAGGAGGAAGCTGTCTTCTACACAATCGAGGAACCTCCTGGATTGCTTGTGCCAGGCCGTACCATTGCTCCAACAGATATCAGGGTGGTTGAAGTCCCCCATGAAAACAAGGGCCTGCAAGTGTGAGGCTTTTCCTATCTGTCTGTAGAGCGCTTCATCCACAGGTTCTCCTTGACCATGCATTCTGTAACAGACCCCCACAGTAATGTCTCCCATAGCTATATTCCCTTTAACCCTGACCCACAAACTCTCTGTTGAGTGCTCACCTGTCCCCAGACAGAGTTCCATACTCTCCAGCCTATACCTAACATAAAGGGCAGCTCCCCCTCCCAGCCTTCCAGGCCTGTCTTTTCTAAAAAGCCTGTAACCTTCCATTCCAACACTCCCGTCATGCACACATCTCTATTTCCTCTTGTTTGTTCCCCATGCTACGGGCATTTGTATAGAGGCATTTGAGCCGAGCTCCAAATGAAGCCGTCTCATTGGATGGAGTGGCTGGGATATCTCTACATTGCTCTGAGCATTTATTATAGGTGCTGGCAACTGACTGGGTGTGTTGGGATGGAATGATGCCCCCCTCTCAACACATCTAGTTTAAAGCCTCCTTGACCAGTCTGGCAAGCCTCCTACCAAAACTGCTCTTTCCCTTCTTTATCATCAGACCAACTCCATCAACCCCCACTAGACCTGGTCTACAAACTTGGGTCCCGTGTTCAAGACACCCAAACCCCTGACTATGACAACACCCTTTTAACCAGTTATTAACCTGGCTAATCCTCCTAGCTTTTTTTAGGTCCTCCCCTGTATCCTGGAGAATTGACGAAAAGACTATCTGAGCTCCAGAGCCCCTAACCAGCTCTCCCAGGACTCTGTAGTTCTTCTTTATGTTCCCCAGGCTACTACTAGCTATATCCCTAGCACCCACATGTATCACCAGGAGTGGGTAATAGTCCATGGGACTTACTAGAGCAGGCAGCCTCTCTGCCACATCCCTGATCAGTGCCCCTGGTAGGCAACGCACCTCCCTTGAGATGGGGTCAGGTCGACAGACGAGTGCTTCTGTCCCTTTCAGTGTAGAGTCCCCCACTACTACGACCCGCCACTTTTTCCTAGCAGCACCAGTAGAGATCTTCTTTACCAGGGCATCAGCCGGCTGTTTCTGGCTCAAGTGTGTTTCCTCATTAGCCCCCTGCAGGACAGCAAAGCGGTTCTGCGTGGGGACAACAGATTTAGGGGGAAGCCCCTTGCTTTTGATTGTCCTTTTCCTCCTTTTTTTTTGTTTTTTTCTTACTAATTCCCAGCTTCCCAAGTTAATGGCCTCCTTCTTCATGAGTTAGAGGTGAAGCTTGAGGCCCCTGCACAGTTTGGGCCAGGAGCAAGCATTCCTGCTTCTTCTCAGCTTCCCTGACATCTTGCAGCCTGTTAACAGCTTCCCGCAGCTCAGCCCCCTGCTGCAGGAAGACCTCCACCAGGGAGCACCGAGTGCAGCCCTGCCCATTGTGCACCATTCCCTCACAAGACCAGTGCAGGCGCCCTCTACACTCAGAGCTCTGCACTGCAGCCTCCCCTCTCATCGGCTCTGTCTGGGTGCCTACGCTGGCCACCGCCGGGGCAACAAGAGCAGAGCTCCCGGACCGGACCCTAGTCATACGAGTGCTCACCATCCCGCTCGCCTGCCCGCGCAAACTGCCTCACCGCGCTCCTGGTCGCTCGCCCTCCCTGGGGCAGGTTTTTACCCACTCAGGGCTGGTGCCGCTGCTTCAGGCTCCGCCCCGTTTGAGTCAGCTGCTGGCGTCAGCTGAGCTGCCGGCTCGTGGGCAGGTCCTGTCGAGGACTTGAGGCTCCCTCGGTGGCTCTTGTCGTTCTGAGTTGAGGCTCCTGGATGCTGATCTTCCCCCCAGCTCTGGTGTTGAAGGTGCCCTCTCTCGAGCTAGAAGATCTATCATGTACAACATCTGAGGTGTCATAATTCCTTCACACTTTTGTACCTGCCTAAATTACCCTATTACACGTGCAAAATACATAGACACTTCCAGAATGTGCCAGACAGTTGCTCTGTTCAACAGGAATAATGTTATTCTTCACAGAATAACGGAATTCAATACAGACAAGCATATAATACTATCATGTAGCAGTAAGAGCACTCATGAAGAGAGATGTGAATCTTCATTTATTCGTCATTTTGTTTAACTCAAATATTATTTTCCCTCCTTTAATCTCAATGTTAAAATGCAAAACCTTGAAAATTCAGGTTTTCACATCCACCCTCATTAGAAAGTTAGCAGATTAAATGAGGCTGGCATATCGCATGTACAAAACAAAACAAAGGGGATACCATATAAATAAAAATAAAAATAATCTAACAAGTTTCTGCGGAATAGTTAGTATTGAAATTTGCTTTTACTAACTAAGAAGCTAATGGCTCCTCCCTCTTCCTTTGCTTTTCCTCATGATCAAGTAAGTTTTTTGTTTTCCCCCTTCAGCCAGTGGATGCAGGATTTCGCTGGATATGTGGACTTAAAGGTCCTAAATCTGAGGAAAACTGTAAAGAAATATCTCCCTTTCCTGGTGATAGCTTTGAAAATCTAAAGAGAAAGCTTTCAGCCAGAAATTCAAGTTTTAGACAAACTCAACAGGTCTTACAGAATTATCCTGAAAACAGCGATTGAAGGAACCCTCCATTGGAAAGCAATTCTAGGGTTTAAGTCAATGCGGATGGAGAAGAATTTCAGAGTATTTGACTTCAGAAATATTTCTTTTTCAAGAACACAACATGTGATACTTCCTACTGGTCCATTGTAAAAATTTTGTCCATTAAAGTGTTCACTGGATTTTTTTTATTTATTTTTTTTTTAAATCGCTCATTTGAGGTTACCTCTCATTTGGAGTGCCTTAATACTTAGTACATTTGGGAACTAGGTTCCTGAAATTAGGTCTTTCACTGCATGTGGTCTCCGATGTATTCATAACTTGGAATTCTGAGAATTCAAGAACATTAAGTTGTATCTTCAGTAATAGAAGGAACTAAAAGTTTCTTTTACTTTTTGCTTATTTCCAAGCAATAATTCAAGACAGCTCCCTATGACCAAATTCCTTATAAAGGAAGAGTGTTCTATAAACACTCAGTAATTAAAAAACAGAAAAGCATGAAAACAATTCTCTTCCATACTAATTTCCTAAGCTATCTGATAGTATCAGGGTTTAGATACACACCTTGTGATTAAGCCAGAATGATCAATGTTCACGCAATATTCAGTGACATTTTGAATACAAATACCAAGTTTATTCTCTTTTAATATTAAACATTATATGAGTGTTTAAAGTGTCTGTGAAGCATATTCATGTTAAATACTATTGCTGACATTTGGAAAAGGTCAAATGGGATGACCTATGCAAAAACATATTAGCAGCAAGAAAAAATTATTATAACTGTTAACAATAATGATTTGGTCTGAAAAAGATCAAGTTTAGGAATCTTCTTGTCTCTTTATAAGTTAACACAACTGCCTGTTTAAATTTGGTCAAAATGCAATCTCTTGAACCCACAAAAGTCAGCATCAGGCTTTTATGTGAATTCCATCAAGCATATTTATTTTCCAGCTAGCTAGCCACATACTGAAAAAAATAAAGCCACAGAAGGAGGATATTGCTATTTCCTTTACACAGCAGTTATAATTACTAAGATCCCTATGCATATTGCAAAGGTAAGCAGATGAAGCCAAGAAAGATATTTGTTTACTAATCTTTGCAGCAGAAAAAGATATCATTCTATAGCTAATCTAATTCTGTGCTTTGGATAGAGGCCTGGATCCTGCACAGTCCTCAGCCTTTTTCTCTGGACAATCAAACTTCTCTGTAATCTGAAACTTCGCTTTGCTTAGAAACTTTATTAGCACTAAACTCATTTTAAATTAAGGCAATAAAAGAACTAGAGAGGAAACTCCAGATACATTAGCTGCAGCTGTCTTCCTTCTTCTTCCTGTCTGAATTTTTTCAAGACAGACATGAATTTATCTTAATTTTCTGACTCAACTTCTTGTCATCAAGAGTGGGATTTTATTGAGTTGTGCATATTCTGCTTCTGTGTACTTAAAGATGATTGTAAAATTCGCTTTTGTTTCGAGGCTCCGATCATAGAACTGCCTGCTCATAAGTCAGAGTACAGTATAGTTTCTAATATGGAAATAGAAGTGTTTTTTTTTTGTTTCAGACGCAGAAAGTGGTAAAAAAATCTAAAAAAGTAAGATAAAATAATTTAGCAGTCAAAGAACCTGCTTTTATTTATACCTATGTACAAATTATTAATAGACAGTAACCTACTATAGTTCAGGATAAAACAGTTAGTAGCCTCTCCTTTCTCAGAAAATGATACATTTTACAGCTACTTTATCTTCCACTGAATAGGACTCTAATTTCATGTTTGATATCATGTATATTGCAACTTAAATTTTCATTGCTAACAATGAGATATCAATGTGCATAGCATAATCTAATAGGGTAGTTCAAGAACTGATATTAGGTATGACACTAATGCTCTTTTATCAGTTATATAGATTGATGATCTAAATATCTTTGATAATAAAATTTGCTGATGACACAGATTGGGGGAGAAAGCAAGTAAATAAGAGGGAAGGACAACCCTAGTGTTACCAGAATCTTAATATCTTGGATAAATGGATTGAATCCAGAAAACTGAATTTTACTGCAATCAAGCACACCTGAGAATTCAGAAGGTAGTATACATCTGTAAAGTTCTGAGGGATATTTTAAGGAATACTGATCTAGAGGTATTGTCTTGGAAATATGATAAGTACTCTGTATAATATAGAAGAACTGATTGCACTGATTACATTAGATACCTAATAAATAGCAGGAAATAGAGAAAGTGATCTATCTGCTCTGTACAGCATTGCTATAGTCACTACTATGCAGTAACAAAAAGAGAGGGAAGAAGAAAGAAATCTTTGAAACCTTTCTTGAGCCTGGAAGACAATAATTGGGTGGGACCTGAGCTTTCATCAGGATCATTTTCTTAATGAAGACCAGCAGGAGCTCATGTATGCTAAGGAAAAAAGAAAGATACATACACCTCCTGGAAAACTTCAAAAAAAAAAGGTAAAGTGTTCATAGGGAAAGAATAAGATTGCAATATCTGAAAGAAAGCATTTGATCATTCATTCCATTCCCAGCTATTCCAAGGATGTAAACAAACACATAACTAGTGGCAGGAAGTAGTAACAACATATTTCTATGTAGTTGATCTGCTTAAACTCTTGCCTTCTTGTGATGCTAAGGCCTTCTGCGGTAATATTGATATTCAGCAGCCAAAATCATGAGACAGAACCAGCACACATTTTAGGCAGTAATAGTTCACTATCTCTTAAAATTACTGCAACTCAACAGAAGGCTACTTCTATTTACAAAATTTTACCCTTTTCCAAATGTAATACCAGTTAAATTTTCATTGTTATAAGCAGCACTGGATGAAGCCATGAATTAACACAGATGAATTTTTAGTAGCCAGCAATATGCCAGTAATGCTTCATCTTCTCCAGAAGTAAAACGTCCCTGAAGCAGTGCAGAAAAGAAAATATTCTGAAATATAAGTTCTTATTAATGTTCTGTTAAAACAGTGTCGTGGTTTAAACCCAGTCAGGTAACTCGTTCACTCACTTCCCCCCCTTCTTTCCCTCCCCCTACTCCCAGAGGGACGGAGAGGAGACTCGAAAAGAATGCAATGCCCACGGGTTGAGATAAGAACGGTTTAGTAACTAAGGTATAACACAAATCACTACTGCTAGCACCAATGATAATAATGATAAAGGAAATAACAAGGGAAGAGAATACAACACCTCACCACCAGCCAACCGATAACTCACCCCCCAAGCCCGACCAAGCACCAACCCATACCTCCTCCAACCCTGCAGACTCACAGCCCTTCTGGCTAACTCCCAGTTACATCCTGGGCATGACGTGCTGTGGTATGGAATACCTCTTTGGTCAGTTTGGGTCAAGTGTCCTGTCTCTGCTTCCTCCCAGCTTCCCCTCCTCCCTGGCAGAGCATGAGGCTCACAAAGTCCTTGGCCAAACCAAAACATCGCTATCAGCTCTGTTCCCAGGCCAAAAGTCAAAACACTGCACTGCTCCAGCTACCAAGAAGGAGAAACATGATTGCTACTGCTGAACCCAGGACAAACAGACATATTATCTTTATGTCCATTTGTGATTTTTGGGAGACTGTATATGTGTATGCATGTAGCCACATGCAACTCTGAATAATTATGCTGGCTATCCGTAAGGTTTGTTGAGGTTTATTACAAAATTTTCAAGTTATTAACTTTAAAAAGTATTTTTATACATATTTTACCTGTCTTGTGACAGTCATTGTCATTTTCTTTCACCTCACAAAATGAGAATTTATTCTTATCTTGTGCAAGTTACAAATTCAACAACTAGATTAAAATAAATAATCCAGTCTAGACATTTAATAAATGAAACTGTGTGGAAATTTACAGAGAAGAAAATATTAAAAAAACAAAATTAAATTTATTTGGAAAAATAATCTATAACCTCAAGATTCAGACCATGGACAAATCTTGTTTACAGTATCAGGAATGAAACATAGGCCACTTCTGCACCAACAGACTGATGCTGTCATAAGGATCTGTGTTAAGTGGCAAGTTAAGATTTTTAAATAGTCATTAAAGGACTTTTTGCCCTCTTGTTTAAGTGGCTCATTACAGGTATAAGAAGCAGATGGGTCTTCTCTTGCAGAATATTTTGCACAAAGATAAAATTCTGGCTTCAAAATTCTGTCCTTGCCTCATAGATGTTTTTGCATCCTTATATACTAAGATCTCTTATATACATTAAACTACGTACACATTCCTTGGAAAGAGCATCCAGATTTATTGGACTGAATGTGAAACCAGCTTCATTATTTTTTTTTTCCATAAATATGGTGGATTTATTGTCTCCCCACCCCCAATCCATCTAAGCTAATAAATATTTCTCAATATCCTCTTGTTCAGAACTTTTAAAAAGGGATAGGTTGCAGATAGGTAAAGTACAAAATAAAATATGAGACACACTAAATGTTAAAAACGCAAACAAGATGCACAGTATTATTCTGCAGAACTGTGATAAAAGGTAACATCATGGCTTGTACCTATCATCTTGCACTTACAATAGTAAGCAAATGGAAATTGTGAATAACATACATATGTTACATCTCAAAATAGAAAGAATATTTCTGCAAGTCTTTGCTTGTATAAATGAAATTATATTTCTGCCTCAGATTCCTCTCCAATTCCTTGAGTTAGCACCATCTCTTCAGCAAGTAAATTATACATTTGTACTCTAGTCTGCACAGTAGTTCTGTGTTCAGCATTTCTATGTTACTTCTGAGTTTATGAATGAGTGTTTCAAAGGATTAAATTAGAGAGTGAGAGTGTGGCTGCATTGCAGCAACTTGGTCAGAGATTTTGTAGATAAATCTAACCTTGCCTTTGCATAAAATTTTTCATTGACTTTCACTATAATAATTTTCCTGCACCACAAATCAAATTAGGCAACTATGTGATAACTTTTGTGAAGCTTTTCCATTTTTTTGGGGAGAGATTTTATAGTTAGTAAGAGTGGAAAGGGTTCCTACAAACTGATAAAAGGTGCAGAAAATAAGCCCATTATAACTTTAAAGATGTCACAATCTAATGTGAACTTTAAAGATGACATAAATCTACAGAAGATTTACAACATCACTCTGTAAACATTAATCTTTTGTACCATACAAATTTAAATTATTATAAAGTGTATAATAAATATAGCTAGGAATCTCTCAGTATCTCTCTGTTGTTTTTGAGAGGTTGCAGCTAAACTAAGGGTATATATTTTTTATGATTGAAAATGGAAAGAAACCTTTGACTCAGGTAAAAATAATTTGGGATTGCCTATAAAAAAAAACTATCAAAAGTTTAATTTTGACTGATTTTATCCCATTGGTCATGTAGGTATGTTCTGTTTTGGTGATCAAAACCAGTAAATTTATCTTTCTGGGAGTTTTTCTGAACTACCAGTATATACTTTCTTTCCATATTTTATGTGGGCAATAGTTACCAGTTTAGAATAGAAAGCAGAGCTGTTATTTTGAGATCTTTGTTTTGTCTCACTACATTCTGGAAGTCATGTAAAAGAAAAGGGGAAGCTATTGGAAATGAAAATAAATGGAAATTGGAAATCCTTCTCAGTATCTGAAAAGAAAACCCAAAAGGGAGACAGGTGATGAGTTTGGGTTTTTTTGGGGAACAAAAATACATTCAAGGATTTATTTCAGGGGAGGGTTTAGGTAGATTAATTTTTGCATCATTACATCAGTTTGCATACAGACCTTGTTGTTTACAAGTTTTGAATCTTTACCTTTCAGTTTTAACTTCAAGAATCAAAAAAAAAAAAAAAAAAGATAAAAGGACATTCTACCATAATAATATAAGACTAAAATAAAATGACCAGGAAAACTTACGTCAACACATCTCATCCTTCTGAAGTAGAGAATATTTGCTGGCAAGGGATGTTCAGAGAGGCTGCCTGTTCCAGTAAGTCCCATGGACTATTACCCACTTCTAGTGATACATGTGGGTGCTAGGGATATAGCTAGTAGTAGCCTGGGGAACATAAAGAAGGACTACAGAGCCCTGGGGGGAGGTGGTTAGGGGCTCTGGAGCTCAGATAGTCTTTTCATCAATTCTCCAGGATACAGGGGAGGACCCTAAAAAAGCTAGGAGGATTGGCCAGGTTAATAAATGGTTAAAAGGGTGTGGGGAACATAAAGAAGGACTACAGAGCCCTGGGAGGAGGTGGTTAGGTGCTCTGGAGCTCAGATAGTCTTTTCATCAATTCTCCAGGATACAGGGGAGGACCCTAAAAAAGCTAGGAGGATTGGCCAGGTTAATAAATGGTTAAAAGGGTGTTGCCATAGTCAGGGGTTTGGATGTCTGGAACACAGGACCCAGGCCAGGTCTACTGGGAGCTGGTGAAGCTGATGGGTAAGACTGGTTTTGGTAAGAGGCTTGCCAGACTGGTCAAGGATGCTTTAAACTAGATGTGTTGAGAGGGGGGCATCATTCCATCCCAACACACCCAGTCATTTGCCAGAACCTACAATAAATGCTCGGAGCAATGTAAATATATTCCAGCCACTCCAACCAATGAGACGGCTTCATTTGGAGCCAAGCTCAGATGCCTTTATAAGAATGCCCGCAGCATGGGGAACAAACAAGAGGAAATAGAGATGTGTGCATGTCTACGGGAGTATGATACAATAGGCATCACAGAAACATGGTGGGATGGCTTCTATGACGGGAGTGTTGGAATGGAAGGTTACAGGCTTTTTAGAAAAGACAGGCCTGGCAGGCAGGGAGGCGGAGTTCCTATTTATGGTAGGGATAGGCTGGAGAGTATGGAACTCTCTCTGGGGACAGATGAGCAGTCAACAGAGAGTTTGTGGGGCAGGGTTAAAGGGAGAACAGCAAAGGGAGACATTACTGTGGGGATCTGCTACAGACTGCCTGATCAAGAGGACTCTGTGGATGAAGAACTCTACAGACAGATAGGAAAAGCCTCACGCTTGCAGGCCCTTGTTTTCATGGGGAACTTCAACCACCCTGATATCTGTTGGAGGGACACTATGGCCCAGCACAAGCAATCAAAGAAGTTCCTCGATTGTGTGGAAGACAACTTCCTCCTGCAAGTAAGAGGAGCCGACAAGGAGAGGTGCCATGCTTGACTTCATGCTCACCAACAGAGAAGGGCTGGTTGGAAAAGTGACGCTCCAGGGCAGCCTTGGATTCAGTGGTCATGAGCTGGTCAATTTTGAGATCCTCAGGACAGTGAGAAGAGCGTGCAGAAAGCCCACTGCCCTGGACTTCAGGAGATCAGACTTTGGCCTCTTCAGGAACCTCTTTAGTAAGGTTCCATGGGATATAGCCCTAGAAGGCAGAGGGGCCTAAGACTCTTGGTTGATATTCAAGGATCACCTGCTACAAGCTCAGGAGTGTTGCATCACAGGTAGAAGGAAGTGCAACAGGAGGGCCAGGAGACCTCCTTAAGCGGATAAGGAGCTGCTGATAAAACTTTGAGGGAAAAAGGAGACTGAAAAGAGATGGAAGCAAGGACAGGTGGCTTGGGAAGAATACAGAGATGTACAGGGATGTTGTCTGGGAAGCTAGGGACAAGGTTAGGAAAGCTAAGGCCCAGTTAGAATTAAACTTGGCTAGGGATGTTAAGGATAATGTTAAGGAAGGGATTATATAGGTATGTAACGAATAAAAAAGAGACTAGGGACAACATCGGCCCCCTCCAGAAACAGGAGCCTCAGGAGAACTGGCTACCCTGGATTTGGAGAAGGCTGCTGTTCTTAATGACTTCTTTGCCTCAGTCTTCATTGGCAAATGCTTTGACCACACCACCCAAGTCTTGAAAGGCAGATGCAAGGACTGTGAGAATGAAGACCCTGGGCCCATTGGAGGAGAGGACCTGGGTCGAGACCATCTTAAAAACCTAAACATTCACAGGTCCATGAGACCTGATGAAATCCATCTGTGGGTTCTGCAGAAGTTGGCGAATAAAGTTGCTAAGCCACTGTCCATCATATTTGAAAAAGCATGGCAGTCAGGTGAAGTTCCCCATGACTGGAAAAAGGGAAATATAATCCCCATTTTCAAGAAGGGGAAAATGGAGGACTCAGGGGATTACACACCGGTCAGTCTCACCTCCGTGCCTGGCAAAATCTTGGAGCAGATTCTCCTGGAAGGCATGCAACAGCAATGTGCTGTGTGACAGCCAGCATGGCTTCACTAAGGGGAAATCCTGCCTGACCAATTTGGTGGCCTTCTGTGACGGGGCTATGGAACTGATGGACAAGGGTAGAGCAGCTGATGTCATCTACCTGGACTTGCGCAAAGCGTTTGACACTGTCCCACATGACATCCTTGTCTCTAAATTGGAGAGACATCAATTTGATAGGTGGACCACTCGGTGGATAAAGAACTGGCTGGCTGGTCACATGCAAAGAGTTGTGGTCAATGGCTCAGTGTCCGGCTGGAGACCAGTAACAAGTGGTGTCCCTCAGGGATCAGTGTTGGGACAGGTCTTGTTCAACATCTTTGCTGGTGACATGGAGGGTGGGTTTGAGTGCACCCTCAGCATGTTTGCCAATGACACCAAGCTGTGTGGTTCAGTTTATATGCTGGAGGGAAGGAATGCCATCCAGAGGGATCTTGATGCGCTTGTGAGGTGGGGTGATGCCAGCCTTATGAAGTTTAACCACGCCAAGTGCAAGATCCTACACCTGGGTCAGAGCAATCCCAGGCAGAGCTACAGGTTGGGGATAGAAGTGATTCAGAGCAGCCCTGCGGAGAAGGACTTGGGGCTGTTGGTTGATGAGAAAATGAACATGAGCCGGCAGTGTGCACCTGCAGCCCAGAAAGCCAACCGTATCCTGGACTGCATCAAAAGGAGTGTGACCAGCAGGTTGAAGGAGGTGATTCTGACCTTCTACTCTGCTCTTGTGAGACCTCACTTGGAGTATTGTGTGCAGTTCCGGTGTCCTCAACATGAAAAGGACATGGAACTGTTGGAGCAAGTCCAGAGGAGGGCCACGAGGATGATCAGGGGACTGGAGCACCTCCTGTATGAAGACAGGCTGAGATAGTTGGGGCTGTTCATCCTGGAGAAGAGAAAGCTGCATGGAGACCTCCTAGCAGCCTTCCAGTATCTGAAGGGGGCCTATAGGGATGCTGGAGAGGGACTCTTCATTAGAGACTGTAGTGACATGACAAGGGGTAACGGTTTCAAACTTAAACATGGGTGGTTTAGATTGGATATAAGGAAGAAATTCTTTCCTGTTAGGGTGGTTTGTCACTGGAATGAGCTGCCCAGGGAAGCTGTGAATGCTCCATCCCTGGCGGTGTTCAAGGCCAGGTTGGACAGATCCTTGAGTGACATGATTTAGTGTGAGGTGTCCCTGCCCATGGCAGGGGGTTTGGAACTAGATGATCTTAAGGTCCTTTCCAACCCTAACTATTCTATGATTCTAAAATAAATAAATAAATAAATTGTTTACTTTTTTCAATTTTTACAAGATAATTAAAAGAGTGAAAGCATCTAAAAGAAACCATAAAATTAGTTTGTGTAAGCTATCATCTTTTTCTCAATAACTTTGCTTGTGAGATAAGTAAATTTTTATTATCATTTGTCTTATATTCAGTGCTGAGAATTATGGAAGTACAGTCTTCCTAACTTCATGAAGGACTCATGGTTACAGTTTTACTAATATTTTGATGTACAACTCACTGACCTCATTACCTTTTGACTGGCCTTTTCTATTATTTCTTGTTTATGTGTTTTTCATGGTTTCATTTATTTTAATTTCCAGTGATCTTGGTTCAGCATTAATCAATTTGCTGCAAATTGTATTTCATGTTTGTTGCTTGGCTAGCAATTATTAGAGTAAATAACCTTTATAGGGAAAAAGGCAAACATCCATAATATGGAGGATTTATTTATATGTAATAACTGAGTATTGTCAACTGGTGCCAAGTTAGTGGAAATCTGCAACTTCGTGGAAGTCAAAATACTTGACTTTCTGTACTGTCTGCCCCTGTGCCACATGTGAAAATAGATGAAATTAAGTAGTACATTTCATTCACCTTTAAACTGGCATAATTTCATACTTGATTTGTTTTAGTTGTACAAATATTGGCTATATCCATTTACTACAGTTTCAGACTACATAGTTCTAGGCAATCTCACAGATGATTACTTCATAAAATGAGACAGTTCTAATATAGCTCCATTGGACATTCAGTCAATAAAATCAGCACATTGGTTATATGAAATGTTGTATATTAGAAGGTAATGGGCATTAACATAAATATACATTGATGTTGGCATAAAATCTCTGTGCACCCTATACGTGCAATTAACTAGTAACAGCAGGCAAATTTTGTGAGGTCTCTGGCCATGATTCAAACATCTTGCTGGAGTCTGACGTGTTCAGACTTTAGTTCAGCAGTGCACCAGGACTGAATGAAGTGTCACATATGCCTACAAGATTCAGAATAACACAGACTTTCAGACAGCTTTATCCTACATATTGAAATGATTCAAATTACTTCTCATTTGAGCTATATTAAAAGAAACTCATTTTGTCAGTCAAAAACTTCTTAGAAAAAACAGAGTAAAAATTTTTGATCATGCTTTTTTCTGAATCTGTTTCTAGCTGGTATTATATGTATAGTTTCAAAGTTGAAGTAGAAAAATTAAAAAAAAAAATCCTGTTTTATGTGGTCAGATCTTTCAGTCAAAGATTTGACATTAGAGGAGTTTTGCAAGAATTGTTCTTCAGCAAATGATAGAATCATAGAATAGTTAGGGTTGGAAAGGATCATCGTGTTCCAAACCCTTTGCCATGGTCAGGGACACCTCGCAGTAAATCATGTCATCCAAGACTCCATCCAAGCTGGCCTCGAACACCGCTAGGGATGGAGTATTTACCACTTCCTTGGGCAACCCATTCCGGGGCCTCACCACCCTCAATGATATTTCTCTACTCTTAACAGCTAATGGTTTTAAGGATGCTGAGTGTAAGTTTAAATTTCTTCACAGGAATAAATTTTAAACTGAAAGAAAAACAAACAAACAAAACCTTAAGAAAAATAAACTTTCCCAGCTTGAAAAGCTTCAGAACATCTACCATAATTAGTTTTTGTCTTCAATCTGTTGCCCAAGAGACGATAGTTACTGCAGATGAGTGAAATGCATTTTTATTTGTAAAGTAAGTGGTGACATGATGATATAGCTGGTAAGGCTTTGAATTGGATTAGACTGCACTGGCAACTCAGTGTCTTGTGTGTGTATACCAAGTATCTCCGTGTTTATAAGTCTTGCTTCATTCACTAAAAAAAATGCACCTTATCTGATGGGGTTTAACAGGATTTGCTAATTATATCAAAAGATAAACTCAAACTATTCTATTAATCATAGCCAAATGACTTGATTCCTTTTAAAATACTTAAGAGGATTTAAGTCATAATATTCAACATACTGCCCAAATCCTTTTGATTATGACCTCAGAAGAAAAAGAAACAGCATTCTGCAGTAATGATTGCAAGCTAAGCACTACCAAAGGAGTGGCATTAACTACATTTTTTTATTTTTAATAGATTTATAAATTTTGTTGTGATTTAAGTAATAATGGGAAATACATCTTTTGTCTACGCTGTCGCATATATAGTTCTCATATCATAAACAAGTTAAACAAGCTCCTAGATCTACTACCATTCTATTCTGACTTATGTGTTCAGTTGTAGTTTACCAAATTACTTCAGCTAAAAGAGAGTGATGAGTGCTCAGCCTTTAACACTTGTTCATAGAACCATAGAATGGTTTGAGTTGGAAGGGGCCTTCAAGACCATCTAGCTCCAACTCACCCTGTCACAGGCAGTGACACCTTCCATTAGACCAAGTTGCTCAAAGCCCCATTCAACTTGGCCTTGAACAGTTCCAGGGATGGGGCATCCACAGCTCCTTGGGTTTCTATATCTGTATTGCATTCTTGCAACAATGTAAGTAAAGTTTTACTGTGAAGTGTATCATGAATATGCAAGTGTTCTTCCTTTAAATCAAGTTTGCTAAATTAGAAAGAAAAATAAAAATTACCTGGTATTGCAGCAATGATATGGAAATTCAACACTAAAAAAGTGAGAATCCTCAAATTATTTTTTCTGTTTTTACAGAGAGGTGTCTGAGGGTAGGAATGAGAAGACACTGGACCTTATCCTCAATAATTTCCTAAAAAGACAGAAGCTTTGAGGAGCTTTGTCCACACTTTCATATTACTGTTACTCAGACTTGTGACTGTAATCTATGAGATCTTGGTTAAGACTGGCAAAAGAGGAAACGGTATATCACGGTTAAAAATCTCTGGAAACCAAATAAACTAGGTTAACTGAAATGGTGTCTTAACTTCTTCTGAATAAATAAATAAACACGTTAATAATTAGATAAATAAATAAATAATATGTGGCTTTTTAGAGCATATTGTGAATTAAACTATAACACTGGCATTTAAAAATTGATAAATTAAATACAATTATGTTATTCTTTTATGTCATTAAAATACAGCCTCTCCAATGTTATAACGGCTAAAAGATACGTAAAATATTAACTTCAAGTTAGATGCATTCAACAGATTCAAATGTGTAAAAAGAGAAGGTGCACATAAAAGACCTTCTAAAACACCTAGGTACATCTCTGGAGATGGAACAAGGAACACCGCTTTCACAGAATTACTTTTCTTTAAGGTACACAAGAATGTCCTATTTAAGTTCCTAAGCATTTAAATGATGGTATTCTGCCTATCTTTGATAGTGCTTACCTCCTTAGACTTTGAAAATGAGCTTAAAATAGAATGGCTTACAGTAAAGTGAAAAAAACAACGTCATTTCAAGCATTTTCTCTGGATAGACATTACTCTTCTGGAAAGGCTGATTGAATTTATAACTTCACATTTTTATTTAACCTGAAATAAAATAATTTCTTATGCTTACAGTTAATTTGTTTAAAGGAGGCGTGATGTGTATGAGCACAAGGGAGAGAAGGATTTTCTGCACACATGTCAAATTGTTAGATGCTGTTAGAAATTGTGTAGGTATCTCTTAAATAAAGGCTGCAAAGACACACCATGATTCACATTTTTAAGAATATGATGTTCAAAGACATTCATTTGAAAGACTCTTATACCCTGTATTGCATTCATATAAAGATTATTTCAAGTTAATATTTAAAATAAGAATATTACCTACTTTACTGTAAGAACCTTTACTTGACATATCAGATAACAGTTACTAAAAAGAGGTCACTTATTTGAAACTGCACCATGTAAGCTCCTGACTCTCATATAATTGATCTCTTTGTTTTCTATGTTGGAATTTTCTGCTTCAGAGATTATGTATCCCCCTTTTCTTGACAAGTTGAAATTCTTCTGCTGCTCTCAACATGACTTAATTTTGTCTTAATATAGAAATATTTGTGCCTGGATATGCTTTAGAAACAATTTATGCCAACTTTCCTGTACAGCCAACAAAGACAATTTTACCATTTTTTACTACTCTACAATTATACCTAAGTGTAGAAGTAATGAAAAGAATCAAGGCTGAAGTGAGCCATCCTTTTTGATGGTAAAGAGAAGCAAAGGGGTATGTATCTCTGATGTCATGATTGACATATTTGTTTTAACAGGCAAATGTGTTTTGGCCTCTATCATGCACTTCTTGTGAAAGGCCTTCTACACTCACCTCGCATAGGCTTCCTGGGATCAAGATTGCTAAGGGAGCTTTAGTAGAGAAGTAGTGCATGCATTTAAATCTTTTATGTGTTTTTAGAAAAACACAAATAAAAAAAAAAAAAAGAAAACCCAAAAAAGCACAAACAAAAAAGCACAGTACTTGCAAGTAACAAAATTATTTAAAAAAAGTTGGATTTCACCCAGAATGCAAACCAGTATTTTAGCAAGTAAGCCAAACAACTCTCATTGAAAAGGGGGAAAAAAAAAAAAAAAGGGAGCCAAAACACCCTGTGAGGGGTGATTTTAATAATGTCAATAAATTTACCTTTCACTTCTTTACCTCTAAGATTTGGCTAGCACAATTTAACCCTACAAGAATCAGTGGAAAGTAAAAATCATACTGTTATGTTTTGGAATCTTTACCATATTCTGTAGTAACATTTCCTTTTCTAATATTGCTGCAGTTTTAGGACTAACATCCAGGAAACCTTCAGAGGTTCCAATAGCTAAACTTCATAACATGGAAAAACGTTTCAGAGTTTATTGATTGATCTTGAAAAGGGATCATTGTATAGTGTCGTGGTTTAAACCCAGTCAGGTAGCTTGTTCACTCACTCCCAGTGAGTGGTGCCGAGCTGACAACAATCGAGGTCCGTGTCCGTCTCCCCCCCCTGCCTCCCCGCACCGGGGCTCTCCCCTTCCCCGCTCCCGGAGGAACGGGGAGGAATCGAGAGAGTGCAACTCCTACGGGTTGAGACAAAAACAGTCCAGCAACAAATCACCACCGCTACTATCAGCTACAACAATGATAAGGGAAAATAACAAGGGAAGAGAATACGATACCACCGGCCAAGAGAAACGAGCTCCACCCCGAAACCCCTGTCCTTCCGGGTCACTCCCAGTTACCCCTCACCCCGGGCATGACGTGCTGTGGTATGGAATACCTCTTTGGTCAGTTTGGGTCAGGTGTCCTGTCTCTGCTTCCTCCTGGCTTCCCCTCCTCCCTGGCAGAGCATGAGGCTCACAAAGTCCTTGGCCAAACCAAAACATCGCTTGTTATCAGCTCTGTTCCCGAGCTGAAAGTCAAAACATTGCACTGCACCAGCTACCAAGAAGGGGAAAAATGACTGCTACTGCTGAACCCATGACATATAGTCTTTGCAATGCTTGTGTAATTAGACGACCATATTTTAATAAATATATAATGATATTTCTGTGGATATATATCTCTCTCTATGATATATGTGTGTGTATATATATGTATACACAGACATGCAAAAATAATTCATCGGAACTATGCAACCCAATGGAAATAATTAACATTCCAAATAGTGCAACCTGTGCAAATGCTGAATACCTTATAGCATCTTATTTAGTGAGGATATAAATATGTATATAGAATTATTTAAAGGTTTCAAAATTTAATTACACTATTTTGTCAACTATTTTGATTTTATTCACTTAAGCTATTATTTCATAATAAAATCCCAAATATATGACCGAATTATTTAGTAAATTACTTTTACAATTAAAAGTACTAGTAAAATTAAGCCCTTTATTAACATCTGATACTAAATCTCTGAGATACTGGTATCCTTACTTTTTGTGTATTAAGAAGAGTACAGACTTGCAAAATTCCGATTTGTGTTTTCCCTACAAATCCTACATTTATGTATTCACATGCATTTAGGCATGTGAATACATAAATTCCTTGAAACTGAGAAGCTAGGCATTGAAAGTTAATTTCACCTTTCTGTTTAGGTTTGCTTTAAACACTTTGACAAGCTGCATAATGATGGATTTAGTCTCAGTAATGAATGTCATGATCCCCAAACCAAATGGGGTAAAACAGTTTAGAGCAGTGATGTACGGATTGTTGATTTTATTTTTTTTTTAATGTAAAATGCACACAGAGCATCGCCTGTTTAAGGCTGTCTATCTGGCTGAGATGCAGCATGCATGGTCCAGTAGTCCACACCTGCTGTGACTTTGCATTATGTTTCAAAATAATAGGTTCTTCACAAGGAACGAATGCCAAATATCTTATAGTATAGTAATTGATTGCAAGCATCAATACAGCTGCTGCTTTTGTGCACTCACAAATGTCTTTATTTTAGGATTGCTGTTTTTTTAACAACTTCATGATTTTTTCTATAGCAGCTCCCACTATTCTTTAGTGGTATTATTTCAAAGGCCTCTGCTAACAGTAGGGGAGGAGCTCTAAAAGTGAAATAGACCCTTTTATTTATTGAAAGTGTCCTCTTCAACTTGTTATATCCTGTATAGAAGATATAGATATTTGCCATTAGCTGAACTCCAGTGGATGGACAGAACTTGCTCAAGAGCAGAAAACTGCTTCTGTGATTTTCAATTTGAACAACAAAATACAATACATAATTAAAATCTAAAATACATACATACTAAGAACGTACATCTTCAGTCATAGCACTCAGCGAGCACTCAGGAGCTAAGAAGGAAAAGTCAGCACTTCTGTGAACTACATAATCACTGCTCAATCTCAGTTTCTTTCACAATATCCTAGAAACTTTGAATTTGTAACTGACGTCCTCAGAGGCTTAAAACAAGTATAAGCATTGACCCATTCATATGTGCATCACATTATTGGGTTCAAAACTTTTTTATATTACTATATGCGCTCTTCTAAAATGTTTTGTGAACTCATTGCAGTTTATCTTATCATCTCTTGATCATTAAAACATAAATTCTCATGAGGAGAAAATATTTCTATCTTCATTTCCCACCTTTTACTGCTCAAGTGCTTTAAACATTTATAGCATCTTTAATTGTCTAATTGCTTTTTAAAAGCCTCCCAAGACTGAAATTTACCAAATGTGTATGAGGTCAGTTTTGAAACAATCCATTGTTTTTCCTTCATGCCTTAGGTATAGCCCTATACAAGATACAAGGAGAACTAACTATTGCAGGAAGATAAAAACAAATACCCAACCAGTCATGATGAGGAAGGGTTAAATTCTTAATTTACCAAGTTAGACATACACTGAAATTCCAGTCTTTCCAGACTGAAAGTCCTTTACTCATTGTGGAAACAATTTCACATGGGTCATTTCATATAAATAGAAGAACAAATAGTCCTTTGAGTAGGGAGAAAATAGGAAGCAACAAGACTTTTACCTCAGTCCATGTTTTTAAAGGAAGCCCAGTGCATTACTGCTTTATTTATAATTTCTGTTTAATGAGGAACATGAGAAGAGGAAGAGGTGTGCTTCCTAGGCAAGAAAGGTTACTGTACTCTTAATGTTTCTTACAGTTTATGCTCTCATATCACGTGGAATGGCCATAGCTAGAGGATTGAGCAGCCTCACACCATCTTCCCTCATTCAGACTCCACTGGGAAATTTCTGGAATCTTATCAGGTTTGGGTGTTTACTACATGACAAGCTGAATAGCTTAGAGCACAACTGAAGCATTTCTAGGCATATTCAAAACAGGAGCTTAAAGTGCTATGAAAATTTTATACAGAAATTTCAGCTTTCTACAACATCTAAAGGCATGTAGAATAACCAGTTGTCCCCTGTGGAGTGAAGTTTTAGAAATCTATGTTTTGGATTGAGGTTCAGTTTTCCAAAATTGCATTTAAATGAATTTCTTCTGTCATTTATCCTTCCCAGATAATTTCTGCAGCTTTACTGTTCTAAGCATTAAGCACAAGACACCTAAATTCTTTTTGCCTTTAATGGTTGGGTCATTCAAAAAAGACAAGAAAGAAATGCATGACTGCTTTCCATTCTCCCTCACTTTGACACTGAATAAACCTTTAATACATGTAAGGAGAAGAAAAAAAGGTTATCACTTACAAAATTATAAAAAACAAAATAAACCTTGAATCTTGTCTATGAAACTATAAAGTGTCCTGCAGGGTAATATAACATAAAAATGTGTAATTACAGGGTAGGATTTAAACAGATTCATACTTTGCTGCCTATATCCTGAGTCTGCTTGATATAGTTTTTATTAAGAAGCTATATGGCTTCTCTACTATGGCTACACTAATATGCCATTTCTCCTAATATTATGTGCATTGTTTATGTCTTGTTTCTAAATGTATATAAATTGACCACAGCACTACGCTAATTCAGATGTATGTCTTTCAGACATCAACAGATGTAGATCCAGCCAACTTAGAATGCTCCAAGTTTCTCGTCTCTCAGTAGAGACATGGTAAGAGAAGAAAATTAAAGCATTACTTTAAAGCAACCCTTGCTTGCATTGATATATTCCACTCTTAAACTGATTGATACCTTGAACAAACCAGAACTCTTTTATCAATGTAGCTTAAGATGTGATTCCATGCTAATCTGCATTGCATGCTAGTAACATATTTTGCAGAAAGATACAAGAAGTTATATTTTTTATTTTAATTCTGAACCAGTGTGTTGCATTGTCAAATATAGTGAGTGTATTTAAATAAAAAAGAATTATTTTTTTTTTGTTCAGTTAGCGAAAAAATCATTTAAGCAATTCCACCTTTATCAGCTGGGATTTACCAGAACTCAAGGGTCCGTAACTCTGGGAGGGCCCGATCTTCTGAGGAACTCTTGGGGAAACCCAAGTAATCTTTAGAAACCAAAATTCAGCATTACTAGCCAACCAGGCAAGCTGGGTGTCTGGCAGATGTGTCCTCCCTTTTCTGAAGTTGCACATTGACAAAAGTTGAGATGGCTTTAAAAGATTTTGCAACTATAGATTCTGAGTTGATGTTCAGGGAAATTAATATTTTTGTCAGTTTCTTGATAGACAGACAGCTGTGAAAATAATTTTATATAAATATAAAATAATCTTTTATTTAAAATATTGGAGAACTAAGAAAAACTTTATGTGTAGAAGTCATGTCACACACTGAAATGTATATGTACACTACATATACATGTACTTCACAGCTGAGATTTGGAAATCTTATATTTTGATCACCTCTCCTCAGAAGGTTATGATCTATTTGCATTTCTGCAGAAACTCTCCTGTATGACTTTAAGCAAGTAATTTATTTTTCTTCTTAATTTACAGTAGAGATGAAATATCTTCTGTTTTTTCCTTTGTACTCAGTTCACACTGTAGAAGCTGTGCAGGAGTTTTTAGGTATCTGCACAATAGTACAGTAGGGCCTCAGTCTCAACTAGAACATCTAACCAATAATATGATTAAATACTAATAAGATATATTCACTCAATGAACTACTTTCAAAGCATAGGATTTAAAAAACATAAAAAATAACAGAGTACATTGATGAAGCAGCTAGAGTCAGGAAAATACTGAAGACTAAATTACATTTTTTTTAACACTTTTATGATGGATGTTTCCTATCTATTTCTCACATCTTTTGTAGTTAAGAACTTAATTTATAATGAGAATGCTGTTTAACTGACAATGTCTTCCTTATTAATAGAGATCTGCCATTAACAGCCACCTACTATTCCATGACAGCTTCAAAAACAGTTGGCAAACTTTGGCTTTTCAGGAACATTTTATTTTGTATTGGATTCCAAACAAATTGAATTCAATTTCTATCAAAAGCTGCTGCTGCTTTATGGATTTGAGTATTATGTGCTTTTGGTAGATTAAGCAAATAATACACAAGAAAAATTATTACCAATGTTGCTTAATTGATAATAATAAAATATTTAAAGGCTGTATAAACCATTAAGCAAAGGTTATTGTTCAATTCTGTCAACTAAATATTAGGTGAGTTAATAATATGCATGTAAAAAATGTAAGGAAACATGTCTAGAGAGGATTTCTTAATTTATTCAGTGTTTTCTTGAAGCTTCTTAATTGATTCCATTATTTTGTTGAATATTTCATTATTAAATTTTGGGACCCAGTTTTGCAAGACAGTTAAAAATCTCAGCTGTTGTAGGCATAACTTTTAGATGTTCAAGTTATGCAAAATCTGACAGGATGAGGCTCCTAAATATTAAAAGATCATGTTGATTTTCTTTTTATAAGAAGCAGCAACTAATGAAAAATTATTAATTCTCTGAGTTGAGTAGAGAAAAATAGAATACTCTTGTTTAGGAAACCTCAGTACGTTTTTAAATTATAATAGACTAGAAGCGTAAGATGAGCTATGCCAAACAAATAACATTTCCTAGGCAGTACTGTTGTTCCCATATTATCATTGCACAGGTATCATAAATATTTCTAGAGTCATTGGTATTTTCCTACTGAGATCAATATTGCCGTCCATTTTACTTCAATAAGAGCAGAGTCAGCACTACAGAATCCTTTTGAAAATTAGATTCTGTAGGTCTGTGGTCTCCCAAATTTTTTAATGCAAACATTTCTGTTCATGTCATCTTGAAAGTGACTTGGAAGTCAGTGAGATTTTCTTTTCTGGCAGTAGAAACAGAAGAAAGTCATTAGCTAACTACACTGAGAATCAAGCATGATCAGGAATAAAATGGCCAAACTTTGAAATAAGCATGACATTTTCAGGAGTCCATTTCAGCAATAATGGAAATGGGGCAACATTGACTTCTATTCTTTATGCTTCATTTCCTACACCGAAAAAGAAACTTGTTTCATTCTGGCAAAGTCCAACTGCAATGTTAGAATGAATTAAACCATATTTTAAAGTAAACTGACAGAGAAAAGTTGAAAATTATCAAGGTTTTTCAAATCATTATTCTTCTTCCGACTTACCTACTAAGGAGATTAATTGTTTCAGGTTCTGACTATCAATTTGTATTTAGACAGTTTCTATCATAATTATCAGACAAGAGTGTGAGTCTCTAAGTGTTACTGTAATTAAAATCCAAAATAATTACCACTAAATGAGTTAAGAAAATAATCCTACGTACCAGTTACATAACACAGCATCATCAGGTATTTAAGATAGAAGTCTCTGTGTCTCAGAGCTTTTAAATTATTTCTCTCATAATGGGAAGCATTAAATCCATTAAGACTGGTGGTTAAAATTTAGGAATACAGAAACCTAGGAATCAGAAGGTAGAAAAATGTGCAAAAGGGGTCAGTCAAGTGTAAAATGGGGCCAGTAAGCACACTTGCCTGAGAGTGTGGCTGATAACTACAGTCTGTCCTATTTTAGGATTATGGAATGGTTAGGGTTGGAAGGGACTTTAAAGATTACCTGCCATGGGAAAGGACACCTTCCACTAGACAAAGTTGCTCAAAGTCCCTTTCAACCTGGCCTTGGAACACCTCCGGGGACAGTGCAGCCGCAACATTGAGGCAAGCTGTCCCAGTGCCTCAGCACTCACACAGTGAAGAATTTCGTCCTAATACGTAATCTAAATCTACCCTCTTTCATTTTACAACCATTCCACCTTGTCCTGTTCCTACCTGACCTTGTAAGAAGTCCCAGTACCTAAAGGGAGCCTACAATAAATCTGAAGACTGTTAGAATATCTCTCCTAAGCCTTTTCTTCTCCGGGCTGAATTATCCCAGCTCTCTCAACCTGTCTTCATAGGAAAGGTGCCCCAGCCCTCTGATTATCTTCATGTCCCACTTCTAGGCTTACTCAAGCAGGTCCATGTCACTCTTGATCACATCCTCACATTCCAACTGGTAATTGACATAGAGGGTGACGTGCTGTCATTTCCCCAGCCTGTCTTTCCTTAAGAGCCTGTATCCTTGCATTCTAACACTCCAGTCTCAGGAGGCATCCCTCCACATCTCCATGATGTAAATGTAGTCATAGCCCTTCAGGCATGTGTACTTCTCTTGCTTGTTACCCATGCTGCATTCATTGGCATAGAGGCATTTCAGTTGGGCCACTGCTGATGATGGGTTATTGACTGGAAGTCTTTGTGGTGCTCATTAGGTGTTCCATTGCTGACCTGTGATCAGTCTCCAGGCTCTGGGCATCTCCTACTAGCAGGAGCATCAGACTGATAGGAGCAGGATGGATTGAGGTTCCCCTCCCCACGCAACTGTAGTTTAAAGCCTTCACCAGCATGGTAAACCTGTGACTGAAGATGCTCTTCCCTTTCCCTGACAGGTGGACCCCATCAGCCTCCAGAAGACCAGGTTTCTTGAGATGAGTTCTATGGTCTACCAGAGCCAAACCCCTGGCTGTGGCACCAGTTGCATAAACAATTTATTGATTCTATCAGCCCTTTCAACCCCCCTCCCTTTGACCAGCAGTGTTGATGAGAAAATTACCTGCCCTCCCAAGCCTTTGACCACCACTCCAGGGCTCTGTAATCCTTGATTATTCTCACACTGCTCTGGACTGCATCTGCATTGCCCATGTGAAGTGGCAGTGCCTCATATACATTGTCCTCTGCACAGACTGCCGTGCCAAGCAGTGGTCACTCCCAGGGGAATGTTTTATCTGCTCAGGAGTGGTGCTGTCCCTCCTATGAGTCAGTGGCTCAGTCAGCAGCTAGTTCTAGCACAGAGAAAATCACACTGGTTTATGAGCACCTTCTTGCAGCAGTAACATGTAAATAGAACATAAACATCACAGAAAAGGATTGAGTTAAACCATTTCAAATGAATTTACTGAAGGCTGATTTCAGAAACTGGTATATAACAGAAAACACTAAAATCCTTGTTTAATCATATTAAGATGATTGCTGATTTTCAGACATTCTGAACATCTGCAGTCTAACTGAATTCAAAGGAAGTTATTAATATATTCTTCAGACATTATGTTGTAGTTTAACTCCAGCTGGCAACTAAACACCACACAGCTGCTTACTCACTCCCACGGAGAATCAGAAAAGTGAGAAAACTCATGGGCTGAGATAAAGACAGGTAAAGCAAAAGACATACATGCAAATAAAGCAAAACAATGAATTCATTCACCACTTTCCATCGGCAGGCAGATGTTCAGCCATCTCCAGGAAAGCAGGACTGCATCACATTTAACAGTTACTTGGGAAGAAAAACACTATCGACTCCTTTCTTCTTCTTGCCCAGGTTTATATGCTGATCATTATGCCATATGGTCTGGGATATCTCTTTGGTGAGTTGGGGTCAGCTGTGTCCTGGCTGTGTCCCCTCCCAGGTCTTTGTGCACCTCCAGCTTACCTGCTGGTGGGGTGGTATGAGGAACAGAAAGGGCATTGACTCTGTGTAAGCGCTGCTCAGCAGTAGCTAAAACATCTCTGTGCTATCAACACTGTTTGCAGCATAAATCCAAAATGTAGCCTTATACTACCTATGATGATGACAATCAAAGATACCTGGTACTAAATTTGTTTCAAATATACATTCCTTAAATGGGCTCAGGGACTAAATGATAAAATCAGATCATTCTAAACAACTATACTATTGTGCATACATTAACCTGTTAATTTTTGCGGGGACAAGATTAAATTCCCGTGTTTCTTCCCTCTCATGAGTATATTTCTTTCAGAAACAAATTCTTTGTCCCCTCACTCTCCAAATACAGGCATTCAGAGAAGACAATGTTTATCCCTATTGTTGCTATTAATGAGTGGCTTTACATCTACTAGCTGTCCATAGTGTTTATTGATTGTGTCTGAATGTTTAATATTAATTCTTAAGGAAGACTCAATTCAGTTATTTAATGAGCAGGCAAGACTGTGTTGTAACTGTGTTGGCCCATTCTGGAATGTAAGTCTGATTTTTTGTTCCCAGATAATATGTTTATTAGACAGGTTTGTACCGACTATGGGCTTGGGTTTACACTCAATCTACAGAAGTGACCATAAGCTTTCTCTTATAAGATCAGCTGTGTCTAAGGAAGAATTCTTGCCATTTGCAGTCATCCTGATTACGGAACATAGTTTACTACTAGCACTGAAACAGTAGAGACACTGTGGTCCAAAGGGCTAGGATTTTAAAAAGTTCTAATTAAACAGTTAATCCTAATGCTCATAATTTATCTGCCATGCATTTAAAAATATTAATTACCTTATCAGGTTTATATTTTTTAATGGGAAATGTTAATATCTTGCCTTCTTCCTGAAATTTAAACTGAAGTAGCAAAGTTGTTTTAGTTGTCCGATCTGTTTGCTTATACGTTAAGTGTATGTGCATGTGAAGAGAAAAAAAAAATCACACAGGAAAATCTAACCTAAAGATCTATCATAACACCATTAAAATATTCCTCCCCCTAACTTTAAAAATATTTTAAATTATGATACTTTGTATATCACCCTTACAGTATGTTTTACTCCTTTTTTGTGTGTGCTTTGAAATGTTTTGTTCTGGATGTTTCAGATTGCTTTTATGACACACATATTTTCAAGAAATATTGCAGATTTTTGAAATTTGAGGATTTTTTACCTGCACTGCTGGGGTTATTGCTTTCATTGTAAGTCAAATGGCCTGAAGCTAGCTTTTAATTGTAGATTTTTCACTGCATAGTACCGTTAAGCACATAACGCAGTACTGGTTATATTCACTCTAGAAGTATTCATAATGGTTAAAGAACCTAAAGAAACTCTAGATCTAAAATGTACTTAGCATTTGAGAAGCTCCAATTAATAGCTTAAATAATTATTTCATGTTCATTATATTATTTTATCATATTTTTCCATCTGTCCTTAGGGTATATCTACTTTCTTCAGGGGACTGAGGCAGAAAAATTACAACACTGGAACTAACCTAAACCAGTTAATCAACATGGCAAAATGCTACCTGAAGTTACTAAGGCTTGACTGCAGCACCTTTATTGTGGCTAGATTGCTTGTCAATTTATTTATCTTTGCACTTTATTCTGAAAGCAGTAGTAGACCACATACAGGTGTATTGGCTAGCTTCATCATAAGATGTTGGTATTTTTGCCACAGAAGCTGGTGCTAATATATGTGTTTGCAATTGCCTTAGGGGAGATGAAAAGGTGGGTAATAAACTGAATACATTATACCAACCTACACCCAAAATATCAGTATGGGATGCTGCATTCCAGGCATTTAATCCAAACCATGGCACTTCTGTAGATTTGAGCATTAAGATCCTCTTCATCCCCTTAGCTATATGTACATTTGTGTGTATATCTGTTAATATCTACATTTGTACTGACTGAAGTGCTAGGATATTACAGTAATCTCTTTATGGGACAGCAGCAACTGCAACACATAGCATAATATATGTGGGATGTTATTCTCTTACTGTTATTCTTTTTGTCTCTCTCCACATCTTTGTCTGCAGATTAAAAACATAAAGTTGCAAGTAATACTTGACAAAAAAAAAAAAAGTTTACTGCAATATATAGCAAAAAACTCAGCAGGCCCAATTCATTAATTTTTTATGTGCTTTCTGTTAAAAAAAGGAATTAATGAACTTACTCTGAGCTCTGACCTGAAACTCTCTAACTCTCTTATTGCCTCCAAACCTCAAAGCTATTACATGTAAATTTTACAACCATGGTGTCTCTCAGAGATGTGCAGCCCCCAAAATAGGCATTTTATAAAGAATAAAAGACTATTCACTTACAGTAGTTCTGGATCATAAAAATAAATGCTTAGAAACAAAGAACATTATCTCAAGAGAAAAAAGCAAAAAATTTCCAGGGGTACAGGTGGAATTAAAAAGAACAGGGTAGTTTAAAGGACATTTTTTTGCCTATTCTGCTATGCTCAGCAGAAAGTGGATGCCTTCTGCAACAAAATAGACTTTATCCAGTGCAAGCAGGCACATTGGATTAATCCATATGTCAATGAAAGAATGAAATGATTCAAACTAGGAGCTTTGAAGTTAGGTGCCCTGATGTCATTGAAACGCTGACTTTCAATTTTCAGACTATATTAGATTAGTTTAATGTAACGTTTCCTCATTATCTGCACAGATGGCAAATAGGCAAAGTAACTTACTTTTCCCTAAAAGTACATAAAAGTACATAAAAGTTGCAAAAAAATTTACGTAATAACAGGAGAGGCACAGCCTATTGCTATATGTGCTGTGCTATGTGCTGGCTTAATCAGGCTACATTAATATCTGGATTCTGAAACACAATAATATTCTTAGTTTGTAATGTACGTTTGCCAAATGGAGTATAAATTTATAACTCAATTTAACAAAACACTAAAGGAGCTTGTTACAGCATCAGACTAATTATTATTTCAAACTATTTTGTTGCTCCTTGTTCATCACTGACATTATTCATGATGAATTATTTGATTTTTATGTGATCTGCATGGAATTGCATGGGGATTCCAGCACAATTTAGTATTCATTTTTGTTGATAATTTTAGCAGAGAGACTTCTTAAAAAATAATGCTACTTCATATAATATTCCTTCTTACACGCTGTAAGATCCTATTCATTCTGCAAGTACAAGGGTAGTTTTCATCATCTTGCTGCAAGAAAATATATTCAGGCTGACAAATTTTCACATCTTCCTGTCACTTATGTGCAGTAACCACTGCACTCTAGGGTAACTTTTTTCTGGCTCACTCTTTTCTGATGGAGTTGTTTAAATCTGAATAAAATGTTTATTGAGTTAAACAGAGTAAGTTAGAATATCATTTTAAACCCAGGTTGTCTACATACCACCTGTACTTATTCTTGGCATTTTCATTATCTGTTCATTACAGCTAATTTTCTTTCTTTGAAACTTTGCATTGTATACACATTGAGATCTGTGACTGGTCCAATTCCCAGTGGCATGAGAAAAATCCTAATGATATCAATGGATTTTTCAGAGACCCTTCCTGAATATGACTATAATTTTTCCTAAAATACTTTGTTCTTGTCTGTCTGGGAAGTATTCTGGGCCTACATAGGAGAAATCCAGGCAAGGAGGGATATAATGAAAATAAGATCACTCCTTCTTCTATAGCAGATAATTTCTCAGCTGTTCTACAGAATATTGTTTGAACTGTTTAATATCATCTGTAGATCTGGTCAAATTAATTATTGTCAGTAATATTCACAGTGAACTTTGTTCGTTTTTCCCCATTCAGAATTGAAGTTTGATCAGATTTACAAAAAAAGATAATCATCACTATTCTTCTATTGTAACATGCACTGATTAACACACCAGTGATACTGCTATAACTAAAAGATGCTAATAACAAGTAGTAATCAAGGCATTAAATCTATACATATCTTCTAATTTATTATTATTTTTGTAGAGTGAATGAGTCAGTGACCCTAAGACAAGGATGCATGTGTGCCTACATTGTTCTAATAAAAAGTTATGTGTTTCAAAGAAAAATGCAGTTGAAAGGCTACTGGAGAAAAACAGAGTTATTAACAAGTTAACACCTCTTAAGAGGTACAAGCACAAGATGAGATCAGAGGCTTAAAAGTGCCAGTGCAGAAATATAAGGGATGCCCCAGGGCTATCAATAACCATAACAATTACCAGTGGTCAGCAGCTGGTCATTAAAGTGATACAAAAAGCTACCAGGTTATTGAAGCCGATCATAGCGTTAACTAAGAGAAAAACCAATTCAACATAGATAAGATTTAACGAGCTCAGTAAAACATATACAGCAGATTCAGTCACTATACTGTTAATTTAATGAATAAAGAGCAAGTAAGTTGACAGTATTAGGAGATGTAAAAAAACAGACCCTGCAGACTTAAGAGTAAACAGAATTTAGCACTTCCCTTTAATGACATATCCTGCTGAAGATCTGTGATCAGGGATGCTGAACACTTGTCATCCTCCTGGACCCTAATTCCTAAAGCAATGTCAGGGTCCTGAGGACTCTGACAGCCCTAAGTATCCCTGGGCAGCTCCCCTGGGACTCCACTCTTCCTCCCCCAGGGACCAGGACCACATTTCACCCCGCTTTCAGTAAACTCTTGGATCTCCACAAAAGATATGTTTCCTTAGCCCACAGAAGTTGCACAGTATTTTCAGTCTGGAATCTTATCAGACACACCAGATGCTGTGTACAGCCTAACAAAACATACGATCCGTTTGTGGCTACTTGTTAATGACTAATGTCTCTACTGCTTCCTGTCTTCATCTAAAACTATAATATCTATAGAGAGATTTTTAATAGGGTCAAGAAAATATATTGTTTCACCTTTTCGTACTAGCCACTGGAACTGGTGAACTAGAAAGAACACATGAAGATGTGGTAAATGAAAGAGACTACAACTTTATTTCTCTCTCTGAGAGCAAGTCCTACAACAGAATTCCTATTTTGAGGGCTAAACTCACTGGCCCTCCCAAATCCAGATGAACAAATGAAAAAGGACAGGCTGACCACATCTACTTTACTGGCTGGGAATCCACTCTGCTCTGCTCCATCCCTGAACTTTATCCTAGCATTGATTAGGGAGAGAATATTAGAAGGCAGAAACCAAAACAAGCCTGAGAGTATGCTGACAGTTAAATAGTGTGAACATGACATAGCTCAAGCATTGACCTGGCCCTCTTTAATTTAATACTACAGGTGTACCTATGAAGCCCTGGAAAATTTGTAGGTGATAAGTATGATTCTTTCTGGCATTCACCCTGTTGTGCAGTCCTCCTCTTTTCATTTAATCTCTCACCACTAGAAACACATCATGATTTTCAGAAAGAAAAAGAAAAAAAAAAGATAAAATGGGCACATAACAACAACAAAGTAGCCACAATATGGAAAGCGCGCATAAGCTCTGGTCCAGTGTTTATATGATGAGTGAGATTGGGCAAAAGATAATTAAGGCTAGAGGAAGAACAGCACAGCATTGCAATAGCAAAGCATACAAGATTATCTAAAGAGGTTGCTTTTAATGATCACATTGAAAAAAGCTACTCTATGTACAAATAATGGTCAGACTTTTCCTATTTTAGCCAACAGAATTCACAACAGAGAAAAAGCTTGCATTGATTTTTTTCCTCTTATTGTTTTGATCTATTAAAATGCATTGGAAATAGATTAACTGCATTTGTTCAATATTTATTGTTACTTTATTTGCCTTCAAAACTCACATGTAAGCAATTTGTCAATTATGCTGAAAGGTCTAATTTTAGCAAAACTTCTACATTCTTTGCTGCTGAACTGCAGCTGTGTAACTGTCAATATTCTCTAATGAGTTGCAACAGATATCCATAAATCATATACCTATAATGCATCCCTCAAACCTTCAGGATATGTGGGGCCAGAGAAAAAATCAGCATACAAAACCTGGCATTCTTTACCATATCGTCTGCTAAATCATTTTAGAAAACACAGAAATGTAGCTTGTTAGTATCTGCATCAGAGAATCAGATATACTGCTTGTAGAGGTGTTTACTTCCAGTCCTTATCACCCTTGTTTATTATGCTGTTCAGACCAGTTAAAGATACCTAGAATTCTCCTGAAGTGTACAATCCAATGAAAAATAATTATTTTGCTGCTGTTCTTGTGGAGACTTGTGGAGACGACTTGTGCTGTTGTGGAGACTTTGTTGTTATTCTTTTCTAGTTGCATATGGAACTCCAAGAGTCCATGAGTCAGGAAGTGTTATTTCCTGAGCTGTGTGCCCCTCTGATATCATCGAGTTCACGATGGACATGACCTGGCAATGTGCATTTGGAGTCCAGAAAGCCAACCATATCCTGGGATGTAACAAAAGAAGAGTGATCAGCAGGTCAAGGGCGATGATTCTCACCCTCTACTCCACCGTCATGAGACCCCACCTGGAGTACTGCATCTAGCTCTGGAGCCTGCAGCACAAGAAAAGCTTGGACCTGTTGAGACGGGTCCAGAGGAGGGCCACAAAGATGATCAGAGGGATGGAGCACTGCTCCTATGAGGACAGGCTGAGTGAGCTAGGCTTGTTCAGCCTGGAAAATAAAAGGCTCCAGGGAGACCTTAAAGCAGCCTTCCAGTACTTAAAGGGGGCATACGAGAAATCTGGAGAGGGACTTTTGACAAGGGCTTGTAAATCCCTGCTTCCCTACAGGACAAGGGGGAATGGCTTTAAACTGAAAGAGGGTGGATTTAGACTAGAAGTAAGGAAGGCTTTTTTCTTTACGGTGTGTGGTGAGGCACTAGAACAGGTTGCCCAGAGAGGTGGTAGATGACTCGTCCCTGGAAACATTCAAGGTCAGGTTTGACAGGGCTCTGAATAACCCAATCTAATCAAAGATGTCATTGTTCATTGCAGGGGGAGAAGACTAGATGACCTTCAAAGGTCCTTTACAACCCAGACTATTCTATGATTCTATTGTGAGTTCTTAAACTACTTGTCCATTTCAAATGGACATTTCATAATTTAGTTTTGCTCATCTAAACAGGGTTGTCCCTGCTGCAGCCTCTCAGAAGAGTACTCTCACAGGTGGGCTTTCTTATGTTTGGGAATTTCTCTCCCCTAGTCTATTCTTAAAGTGATTCCAGTGAAAATAAGCATGAAACATAGGATCAATCTGAGGTCTGCAAGAACTTCTTGGTTCAGGACAATGAAAATAATGAATATTTAAATAATAATTAAATAATTAAATATATGAAGTGGGAAATCAACGTCTACCTATACAGCATTTGATACCCAGCCTAAACCATGACATAGGTACATTGAAGTACAGTGAGTTTTCCTCCATACTCTTCCAAGTTGCTCTACAAGACAACTGTAAGAAATTTTACCGCTCTATTCTTTGTGATGTACGTCAAACATACACTGTCCTTCTGTGTTGTAGGGTACTTACTGCACTTATATTGATGTCACGAAGAACAATTAGACTTAATTATTGTTCTGATTTATAGCATGTCACTCCAAAATTTCAAGTGCGTTTAGCCTGATTTTGTTTTTTCTTAACCCTTACAAGTAGCCGGTGATTTCTGAATTCCATTATTTTTTTTTTACATAAGACAAAATAACAAACCAAGAACAAGTACAAAAGCAAGTATTAACTGGAGTTTTAGGAGTAAGTCTTCCTGAAAATCTTTACTGTTAAAGGCATAACAAGGCATAAACCAACACCTAGGATCTTTCTTGTAGGAGGCATAAGAAATTATTTCAAGAAAAATGTCCTGGGGAAAATCCTTTCGGGTCCATAGAAAGTGATCATTTTCACAAAATGTCATAGAAAATGGCTTTGAAACATTACATAGACAAAGCTTAATATGTAAATACAATTAAAATTATTACTAATGCTATTTAATCATATTAAAATATTTCATGTTGGGGTACTTTGTGCACTGCCTCACTTTAGTTTCAAGAAATTTCAACTGTCTGCAGTCATTTTACAACTTAGTTACTGAATGAACATGAAAAACAGGGGTAGCAGGGTAATATAACACTCATCAAATCTGTGTTCTTTCTGTGTGGCCATTGTGAGATTATGGGGAGGGAGGGAATAAAACAAGAATTAGGATTTTTATTACTCCTGAGTTCATTTACAAGTTTTTTCTGTGTGGAATGTCTTTAGGTTGTGATAAGTGAGTCCATTCCTATTTGGTAAGCTCAATTTTCCTTCTCACAGAAAGCATATTTCATGGTGGTGTTATTCTGTAATATTACTGTATTGACTTGCTACAATAATGGTATATGCTCTTAAAAGCTATTTATTTTTTCCCAGAAGATAGCTGCAGTGATTGATCTTAGTTTATTTTTTAAAGCTCCTAGAAAAATCTTTTCTTCTAATACTCTTGTTGAGCCGGTTATACAGGCAAATACTCGAATTTTCTCAACTGGTATAATACATACACAGTGTCTCGCATAAATGCTTTTCTTTTGTGAAAATCAAGTGACCATTTACTCGGTTTTCAAGTTTATCATACATAATTTAAAGGATTATGATCAAAAAGATATGCTCTCACTTCTTGAAGACCTGTATTAACTAGTCACAATTACTAACAAGGGGGCTCTGAAAATGTTTTGAGATAGTAATGTATAACATAATAACACTCAGACAATCTCCATAAGGTGTGTTATAAACAAGCACTGTTACTCAAATATTTTGTTGTTGTGATCCACGGTGCCTTTTGTATGCTCTTTTAAAGTCAAATGATTCATAAATCATATAAAATTTATCTATGAATAATTTAAAATAGAATCATAGAATCATAGAATAGTTAGGGTTGGAAAGGACCTTAAGATCAACCAGTTCCAACACCCCTGCCATGGGCAGAGACACCTCACACTAAACAATGTCACCCAAGGATCTCTCCAACCTGGCCTTGAACACTGCCAGGGATGGAGCATTCACAACTTCCCTGGGCAACCCATTTCAGTGCCTCACCACCCTCACAAAGTAATGAAGAAGTTCTTCCTTATATCCAATCTAAACTTCCCCTGTTTAAGCTTGAACCCATTACCCATTGTCCTATCACTACAGTCCCTAGTGAAGAGTCCCTCTCCAGCATCCTAATAGGCCCCCTTCAGATACTTGAAGGCTGCTAGGAGGTTTCCATGCATCTTTCTCTTCTCCAGGCTGAACAGGCCCAACTTTCTCAGCCTGTCTTCATACAGGAGGTGCTCCGGCCCCCTCATCATCCTCATGGCCCTCCTCCAGACTTGTTCCAACAGTTCCATGTCCTTTTTATGTTGAGGACATCAGAACTGAACACAATACCTCAAGTGAGGTCTCATGAGGCAGAGTAGAGGGGCAGGATCACCCGCTCTGACCTGCTGGTCACGTTCCTTTTGATGCAGCCCAGGATACGGTTGGCTTTTTGGGCTGCGAGCTCACACTTCCGGCTCACGTTAAGTTTCTCATTGACCAAGACCCTCAAGTCCTTCTCTGAATTTCTTCTCTGCCCAGCTGTAGCTGTGCCTGGGACTGTCCTGACCCAGGTGTAGGACCTTGCACTTGGCATGGTTAAACTTCATAAGGTTGGCATCAGCCCACCTCACAAGTGTGTCAAGGTCCCTCTGGATGGCATTCCTTCCCTCCAGTGTATCAAGTGAACCACACAGCTTGGTGTCATAGGCAAACTTGCTGAGGGCGCACTCAATCCCACTGTCCAAGTCACCAACAAAGATGTTGAACAAGACCAGTCCCCGCACTGATCCCTGAGGGACACCACTCATTACAGGTCTCCAGCTGGACTTTGAGCCATTGATCACAACTGTTTGCATGCAGCCATCCAGCCAGTTTTTTATCAACTGAGTGGTCCACCTATCAAATTGATGTCTCTCCAATTTAGAGACAAGGATGTCATGCAGGACAGTGTTGAATGCTGACATCAACTGCTCTACCCCTGTCCATCAGTTCCATAGCCCCATCATAGAAGGCCACCAAGTTGGTCAGGCAGGATTTCCCCTTAGTGAAGCCATGCTGTCTGCTACCAAGCACCTTGTTGATTTTCATGTGCCTTAGCATGCCTTCCAGGAGAATCTGCTCTTAAGATTTTGCCAGGCACAGAGGTGAGACTGAGTGGTCTGTAGTTTCCTGGGTCATCCGTTTTCTCCTTCTTAAAAACTGGGCTTATATTTCCCTTTTTCAAGTTGTTGGGAACTTCACCTGACTGCCATGATTTTTCAAATTTGATGGACAAATATATTTAGTCTTGTAATTCTGTTAACATTGTCACTGACGCTTAGCTCTTGGTTCTATGCAAGCAGATTATACTTATAGAGGAGGTTCCACACTTCTGCTGTTCTATTTCTAAATCTTCCTCCCAAAATAAGGCATAACTAAGGCAGATATTATCCTGCAATGGAGCTAAAGAATTTTCAGTAAAGTTGCAAGCCCATGCCAATTCCTTAATTGCTTGGCAGCTCTAATTAGCATTCTAACAGACACTTTAGTTTCAATATTTTACTATGCAAACACAGTACGGTTTCTACAAAAATAAAAATATACTCTTTTTCAAGCTGATTATTTGGAGAACTGTCACAAATCTCAGGGTGCCTTGATTTTCTAGTCAGATATGTTCCTAGTATACCAGCAGTTTAATGCGAATTCCTAAAATAAGGGATCACTTTAGTGGTCTTTCTGGGTACCCCAGGAAAAATATAGAAAATATAAATAAACAAACCATATTCAAAATAATTTCAGACTGTATGTTGTTAATATCATCTTAGAAGGAAATGAAACCATTAAGAATTGTTTTTCCAAATGCTTGTAAAATGTTATATAGCAGAACATTTAGATTGTGTGAGGAAAACACGTTGGGATTGGAGGGTGGGGGAAAAATTATTTTTTTCCCCAAACAGAACACCATCTCCTATCTGTCTCTCCTTTTTACATAATGTTTATATTAAAAAAATCCAGGCCAGTCAGGGAATTGTAGTTGTGACATCTATCCTTTAGTTTATTACTAGATCCTGTTACTTGTTTTTTTCTGCCAGTTGCGCTCTCAGCTCTTTCAAATCTATGCTGCAACTGCAATGGCTAACCGTACTCACTACTGAGTCACATGCTTACATGTCTACAAGAGCTAAGTACAGAGATACAGGGAAGTCTAATGCCAATAAATTAAGGAGATAAATGGATAAAAGAAGATTATGCTGGCAAAATATAGTTAAAACCAGAAAAAGGCAGTGCCTCTTAACTGCCAGTATTGCCCAGGAAAACACTTCAACAAAGAAACTGCTAGACCTAATTCTGCTTATCAGGCCTGGCAAAGTGTGAAAGTAAAAAGATGTGAGTTTGACCTTCTGTTGTAATTAGAGAAGATATTGCATTTTATTGCATATCTCCAGGGTTAGGAATATTTGCATAGGAGTATCTTAGTGTCTGGGGTCAGAGTTATCTCACAGGTTGGCAGCTAGACCGCTTTGAAAGTCAGAGAATGATTAATGTGATTAACTAGCTATAAAAATTATCTGAACTGAAGCACAGGTTTTCAAATACAGAGATTCAGTAGCAAGCTCCAATGTTCTGTATTATTGGTGTTGCTGGTGTGTGTGCTCACCAGTCTTTAAACTCATAATCTGTATGACACTCTTTTTCTTTAAACGTATTTCTTTTTTCTCCTTTAACTTCTTTCTAAATAATATGACTGACATACTTCAGCATGACTGTTAGAACTGTCATGCATTTAGATTATCACTGTATTCCTTACAGTTTATAGTCTTAATCCACTGCAGTTTAATCCAGTCACAGATTTCATATATTCACTGATACTAATGCTTCATTAAATCAGCCTGTTCAAGTGAACATCCTTCAGCTATAGGAAGTTATCTCTTAATCTATACTGCTTTGTTCATCCTCCTCAATTCTTTGCAACAAGCTATTCAATGCTGTAATTTCTCTAATGAATAGCATAAAGGCTTTAAGACTCAGAATCTATGTTTTCTATTTTTTGCTTTGCCATTAACTTCTTACATTATTTTACAAAGCTTTCTTAACTTTGTATCTTCTATTATTTTGTCTTGCTTATTTAGACTGTAGGGTCCTAGATACAAAGCGCTTACCAGAACAAAGTCTTTATTTCTAGACATTTTTTTTCCAATACAGAAATAATAGCATTCAGTAACATCAGTTCTGAATGTATGCCCACTGAAATTGGTGAGAGTTTTTATCCCAATGTATGTGCCCATGCTCAATGGATTATTTGTGTTGTTCCGTAAAATGAAAAAATGAAAACATATCTGGAATCTATATAGTTGTCTACTGCAAACATTCACTGTCTGAACTGAGGGAGAGGTCTTATTTTTCACCATTTTACCAGTAAGTACGAGATGTGTGTCTTCTTTTCAGCTGAGGGTGCAATCCAGGAAAAGTCTTTAAGGGCCATCAAGTTAGGTGACATAATATATTTGGTGCAGTGGGTTTCAAAAAGAAAAAAAAGTAAGTGTTGTTTTTCTAAATTCCTTTAAGACATTTGCTGTGGAAGGTAAGGTGCTATAAAAAAATTAACAATTTTGTGGGCTGCATTTTAAGTTTCTCGTAGCTCACTTACAAATTATTGAACACATCTGTAAAATCTGATCTCCCCTGATCATTCACTGGAACTCAGGTACTCCAAGAAGTACTGCAAGTGTGTTTGGGATTTAAATTCTGGAATTTGTGCTCAAAATGAAAGACTGATTATTACAAATGATTACTACATATCAGATAGTCACTGCATATTGCAAATATCATCCTATGCAAAGACGGATGGAAACACGCAACCTGGAGAGCAAAGCTGCAGTTAGATAAGAACTTTAATTAATCTCATTTCTTGCATTTTGAAGAAAAGCTGAGCTGCTTTACCTACTGCACTTTGGTTCACACTGTGGATCAATCTCAGAGGGCACAAACTGAGTTCCTTTTAGATAAAAAAGAATGAGTGACATGGTTTAGTGTGAGGTGTCCCTGCCCATGGCAGGGGGGTTGGAACTAGATGATCTTAAGGTCCTTTCCAACTCTAACTATTCTATGATTCTATGATTCTAAAAGTTGATTTGTTTTAGAGAAAACTGTAGACCCTTGGAGCCTACCTAGCACACTCCAGATGCTAGCTGGCATTCAGTCCTTAGTACTATATCACAGAACACCAGTCCTAAGCATGGATTTCCTGAATGAACATCATCAGCACCAGCCATTTAATTCTACTGCAATACTTCATAATGCAAATGTAGCTTCAGGCACTCTCAAGGTAGGAAAGACACAGACTTGAATCTTCAGATTGATTCTCTAAATTCAGCTTTTTCACTTTTTATTCTGTGATGATGTAGCCATCACCACTGTTTTAAAAATTAACTGTATACTGTTTGAGGTCTCATCTTGACACCCTGTGTTCAGCATATTCTTACTGTATCTGTCGAATGTGTCCTTAAGGAGAGATGTACTGTTCTGCCTTTTTCTGAGCTGCAGAACTGCTCAATAAGGGGCAGCATAACTGTTAGGTTGAGCTTGAGTTCTGAGCATGCACGGAAACACAATTGCAGGTCTCAGAGAAACACTCACGCTGAAAGAAAAATCAGCAGTGTAGCAGCAAAGGAGAAAGCAAGTTATTTGGGTTTTTTTGCAGTACAATATGTTTCAGGATGCACAGCTATTTTTTGATATGCACGGTCATATTTCTTAACCTTTCTCATTTCCTGTTTCACCAGTATCCATGGCTAAACTATCAGATACACAGAACTTTTCACTCTTTCATCATTTTTTTCACACCATTTCTCATTATTTTAAATACCACTTCACCCACAACTTCATCTAAAAGATTATTTTAGCTGTGAAAATACCTCACAAAACACAATTTTCTCCTTCTGATTTCTCTTCCCCCACTTCCCATTACAAGTTTTTCCTCTTCTTCCCCCTCCTTTGTGGTTTATCTGCTTCATTGTTCCTCCTGCTTCTCTACTCCATTGTATTGCATTTCGTGTGTGGGCAACAAAGTAAAAATTTCTGGTCTCTAAAGAGCCACTTTCCCTTTCCCACCTCCATACAGAATGTAGGAATACAGACTAGCACGACATCAATAACAAAAACAACCAGCTTGTACATGGTATCATCACATTCTGACCCACTTTGAACTCCATGTAAGCAACTTTGAAGTCTTTCAGCTACTGCAAGTACAAGACATCCATAACCATCGGAACAGCTTTAAAGATTGTAAGATGATTTCTTGTCTGGAAGAAATATGTCATTGAGCTCAACTATGAAGAGATACATGTCAGTTATTTGCCCCTACCTTATGCATTACTGATGGGAAAATACAGAAAAATTACTTGAAAAGAGCCAACAACTTGGATGCACTGAGCAGGCCATAGTAGACACTAATCAACTTATTCTTTACCATGGTCAGGATTCTAGGATTGGATAACAAGAGAAAGAGCTTAAATCCTAACTGCTCACTCACTCTGTGCCCCCCACCCCCACCAAAAAAAAAAAAAAAAAAAGGCTGAAGAGGGAAGAAAGAGATGTATCCTTCCCAATTGTCAATGTGTCACAGAAAGCATGAAAAATGCCTTAAAATCTAAGTGGCTGACCTTCTCTCATTTGCTTTTTTCAGTTGCCACTTACAAGTGGATTATAACCCCCACAGCTTTCACTGTCACAGACAAAACTGCACATTTACACTTGTCTCTAAATGTGTTCCATTGCTGTGTAATCAGCACACAAGAGTAATGTGTGTATACAATCAAGTATAAAAGATTTAGTGAGTTCTTCCTTCATCTCATTTATTCCCCCTAACCACTTCTAATTCTTGGCAAACATACATGTTTCAATATGCTTATTTAAGAGTCTTTTCCAAAAGGCCCTTCTGTTCTTTCTAGCTAGGACCTGGCTGACATGTAGGGAGGAAAAACATGACATCACCTTCTCCACCAACAATTCAAATGGGAGCTAAAGACTGTCTTGAATTAGCACTTAAAGGAGAGTTATCTATTTAAAACTGTCAAAAATTATAGAAGTATTATTTTATTCCACTTAATCTCCCTCAGGCCCCCATGTTTTAAATATCCATGCTGATTTTTGCACTTCTGCAGTGAAACTCCACCTACCTACTCTGCCATTCCAAGTGCCTCATCTTCTTCAGTTGAGTATATTTTCCAGGATAACATCCATTACTGAATAAGTTACGTTCAAAATCTTAATATAGGGAAAAAGGAAACACATTTTACTCTTCAAGTGTAAAGGCAAAAATCATTTTTATTCTAATTGAAATCTTATTTATCTAAATAAGGAAGTGCTTCAAGTCCAGTTCTATTACATGGGAGAAAAAAAATATAAAAATAAAAGAAAGTGCTTCAAGTCCAGTTCTATTACAGGGGAGAAAAAAAAAAAAAGAAAGACACTAAAGGAAAGGAAGATACTACTACATAGAAAAAGTCTCAAGCAAAATAATGCAATTAAAATTATTATGCACACATTTCTTATTTTCTACCCTTTTTCCTAGTATAATGACCACACTTCCACTGCCATTCAAGATGATAATATTAATATTTTTGTCTGATGGAAGCAATACAGCCAGTTGCCAATATTCAAAGTTCTTTAACTGAACTGATTTTGGATGGCTTCTTTTTCATTATCTTTATATTTTATTTTTTTTTTATTTTCCTTTTGCTTTTTTCCCTTTACTTTTTGATGCAGACCGAAGATTCATTATGGTTCAGTTGGATTTCCAGGGAGGAGTTATGCCATCCCTTTTTTTCTGGCATAGTTAAGTTCCTCTTCTTAAGAAAATGGGTACTAGTATATTGTGGAGTCAGCCTTCACAATGTGTTCCAGTGCTTAGCTGTCCATCCATTCACCAGTCTGGGAAGAGGTTTTTGGTTTTGGTTTTTGGCTGTCTACATTATAGGTGGAAAATTCAGAGAGTTATGGGAGGTTTTTAAAATCACATATCTCTCCCTGTGAACATACATTAAAGAATATAGTCACTTTACTCCAGAAGTACATTAGGCTGTGAGTACCATAACCTAGAGACTCCTTTAGGCCAGAAGAGAGATCTAAATCCTCTTGTTCCTAGAATTTTTCAGTGTGGACTTTGTGGATGAAGAGGGCATTGAAAGTAAAGAAATCGTTTTCTAGTAAAAGTTGTATGAGAGAGGAAAACGAGAAAATTAGTGTATATCAAACAAATTGACCTATAGTGTTTATCAGATCACAGGAACAGAGGCTGGACTGTCTTGACTTTCATACAAATAGAGTAAAGACTGGGAGGAAAGACAGCATGTAATTATGAAAGAGGCAGAGAACGAGGCGGCTTGCTAATATGTCTAGTTCAGAGACAATGACACTAAGAGTGCATCTACATTGCAGGAATTAAGGCCCTAGGTTGACACCATTCTAAGTAAAATTCACCCAAAGCTCTGAACAACTTGACGTAACTTGAACGTCAGATTCATCTTTGAAGCTGGTCCTGCCCTGAGTGTTCCCCACAGAAAAATAAATTATTTGATATCCTATCAACCCTAACTAATTTTATGATTCTGTGACGATAAAACACCCTGCTGAGATACTTTCAGACTATTTGGTAGATGTACAGTGCCCACTTTGATATGCCCAATGCATTTGGCTCAGGTTGTAGTTCCTTAAGGGTCCGTCTTAACATGCACACTGTGGACAAATCCATTCATTTATCCATTTATAGCAACTCTATGTCAAACTGCATCACTTCATACCTCAATGAAGCTGCTTACTCAGGTCTCTTTTTATTCTAGGCTCTGTTAGCTAAATGCTGGTTTCTTGTCAAAATGGTAGTTGCTAGATTATTTTTCTTAGTGATGGATATGTACCCAAGCTTATTATTTTACCCAAGGAATAATATTAATTAGACCAAGTACTTTGCTACACTGATACTCATGCTGTGGCTACATGCATGACACTATGCTTTATCAGCTCCCAGATGTATTAGTTAATTGTCTACTGGCTCACAGTCATTTAACAGAGTACACAGTTGTGCTCAGTAGGCACGCATGCATACCCATGGAATTTTACCCAGGACAACTTATTGTCCATCCAAAACAGCACTACTGATTTGCCCTATCTCCTGCTGCCTTATTTTTATACTTAGGTCTATAACCTGTAAAAAAATCAGGATTTAGATAGCAAATTTATGCAAAAAAAAAAATAAGGTAGAAATTATCAGCTATCGCTAAGCTCTCCCAATAACAGGAAAAGATCTGGAGGGAATAGGATTCTAAACATTAGGAAAAAGCAGTGTTTTGTCATTGTTGCCATGGACACCTGCAATGTATAAAAACTACTGATTTGATTTACAACTCTTCTAGCTCCTGTGTGAGGTAAGTCAAGTCCTACTTAGGCTAGAATTTCCTTAGCTTCAGTGTTCTTGATGAATTTCTAGTTGTAGTTGAAGAAATCAAAAAAAACCTTAAGGTTTCAACCTCACAAAGTGCTGAAAAAAACGGGGGAGGGTGGAAAGAGGAAGTACACAGAAGCAATTGTAGCAGTGACACATACACAGTCAGTCCTGCTAGAGGACTTTCGTAGAGATCTTTCCTGCATCTGTCTCACTAAAAAAAGTGGTAAAGTTTAGGAAAAACTACCTGTATAGCAGCAGTATGTTTCTGAATCCCTCTCTTTTTTTCATATGCCATTTCATAAGACGTATCTGTGATAAAGTCAGTCTTGTTTCATACACCCCAGCTCACTACCCTTCCAAATTCAGCAAGATAAGCAATACACTTTAGGGCATTATTTTTAATTTATATATACTTACATATTTAGTACAGTATATTCTTTCTAGTAGTTCAGATTTCTATTGTCTAATCGTAGGCACCAAGTCTTAAAGTCTCTTGCTCTGCACTGGTCTGCTAAATCAAGGTTTTAATTTAGAATCATAGACTCATAGAATAGCTAGGGTTGGAAAGGACCTTAAGATCATCTAGTTCCAACCCCCCTCCCACTAAACCATGTCACCCAAGGCTCTGTCCAGCCTGGGATGGAGCATTCATAGCTTCCCTGGGCAACCCATTCCAGTGACACACCACCCTCACAAAGTAATAAAGAACTTCTTCCTTATATCCAATCTAAATTTCCCCTGTTTAAGTTTGAACACATTACCCATTGTCATGTCACTACAGTTCCTAATGAAGAGTCCCTCCCAAACATCCCTATAGGCCCCCTTCAGAAACTGGAAGGCTGCTAGGAGGTTTCCATGCATCTTTCTCTTCTCCAGGCTGAACAGGCCCAACTTTCTCAGCCTATCTTCATACGGGAGGTACTCCAGCCCCCTCATCATCCTCATGGCCCTCCTCCAGACTTGTTCCAACAGTTCCATGTCCTTTAGATGTTGAGGACACCAGAACTGCACACAATACTCTAAGTGAGGTATCACAAGAGCAGAGTAGAGGGGCAGGATCACCTCCTTCGACCTGCTGATCACATTCCTTTTGATGCAGCCCAGGATACCGTTGGCTTTCTGGGCTGCAAGCTCACACTTCTGTTTCATGTTAAGTTTCTCATTGACCAAGACCCTCAAGTCCTTCTCTGAATGGCTGCTCTGAATCTCTTCTCTGCCCAACTTGTAGCTGTGCCTGGGATTGCTCCGACCCAGGTGTAGGACCTTGCACTTCTCATGGTTAAACTCCATAAGGCTGGCATCAGCCCACCTCACAAGCGTGTCAAGGTCCCTCTGAATGGCATTCCTTCCCTCCAGGGTATCAACCGAACCACACAGCTTGGTGTCATCGGCAAACTTGCTGAGGGCGCACTCAATCCCACTGTCCATGTCAGCGACAAAGATGTTGAACAAGACCAGTCCCAACACCAGTTCCTGAGGAACAGCACTTGTTACTGGTCTCCAGCTGGATATTAAGCCATTGATCACAACTGTTTGCATGCAGCCATCCAGCCAGTTCTTTATTCACCGAGTGGTCCTGGAGGTCTTTATCCACCGAGCGGTCATAGAAAGCCACCAAATTGGTCAGTCATTTTTTCCCTTTAGTGTAGCCATGCTGTGTGCTACCAAGCACCTTGCTGTTTTTCATGTGCCTTAACATGCCTTCCCGGAGAATCTGCTCCAAGATTTTGCCAGGCACAGAGGTGAGACTGACTGTTCTGTAATTCCCTGGGTCATCCATTTTCCCCTTCTTGAAACTGGGGGTTATATTTCCCTTTTTCCAGTCGTTGGGAACTTCATCTGACTGCCATGATTTTTCAAATATGGTGGCCAGCAGCTTAGCAACTTCATTTGCCAGGTCCTTCAGGAGCCGCACATGTATTTAATCAGGTTCTATATACTTGTGAACGTTCAGGTTCTTAAGATGGTCTCGAACCAGATCCTCTCCTACAGTGGGCCTAGGGTCTTCATTCTCACAGTCCCTGTGTGTGACTTCCAAAACTTGAGTGGTGTTGTTAGAGCATTTGCCAGTGAAAACCAAGGCAAAGAAGTCATTCAGAGCCTCAGGTTTCTCCAGATACAGAACAGCCAGTTGTCCTCATAGCTTCCAGAGAAGGCCCACATTTTTCATAGTTTTTCCTTTATTTGCTACATACCTATAGAATCCCTTCCTGTTATCCTTAACGTCCCTAACCAAGTTTAATTCTAACTAGGCCTTAGCTTTCCTAACCTGCTCCTTCGTTTACTGGACAACATCCCTGTACTCTTCCCAGTCTGCCTGTCCTTGCTTCCACATTTTATAAGACTCTTTTTTCCCTCCAAGTTTCCTCAGCAGCTCCTTATCCATCCAAGGAGGTCTCCTGGCCCTCCTGTTGCACTTCCTTTTAGTTGGGATGCAACACTCCTGAGCTTGCAGCAGGTGATCCTTGAATATCTACCAAGAGTCTTGGGCCCCCCCGCCCTTTAGGCTATAGCCCATGGAACCTTACTGAGCAGGTTCCTGAAGAGGCCAATGTCTGCTGTCTTGAAGTCCAGGGCAGTGAGCTTGCTGCATGCTCTTCCCGCTGTCCTGAGGATCTCAACTTCGACCATCTCATGATCGCTGCATCCAAGGCTGCCCTGGAGCATCACTTTTCCAACGAGCCCTTCCCTGTTGGTGAGCACAAGGTCAAGCATGGCACCTCTCCTTCTCAGCTCCTCTATTACTTGCAGGAGGAAGTTGTCTTCCACACAATCGAGGAACCTCCTGGATTGCTTGTGCCGGACTGTACCATCACTCCAACAGATGTCAGGGTGGTTGAAGTCCCCCTTGAGAACAAGGGCCTGTGAGCGTGAGGCTTTTCCTATCTGTCTGTAGAGTGCTTCATCCACAGAGTCCTCTTGATCAGGCAGTCTGTAGCAGATCCCCACAGTAATGTCTCCCATTGCTGTTCTCCCTTTAAACCTGCCCCACAAACTCTCTGTTGACAGCTCACCTGTCCTCAGAGAGAGTTCCATACTCTCTAGCCTATACCTAATATAAATAGCAACTCCCCCTCCCTGTCTGCAGTGCCTGTCTTTTCTAAAGAGCCTGTAACCTTCCATTCCAACACTCCCATCACAGGAGCCATCCCACCATCTTTCTGTGATACCAGTGATATCATATCACTGTAGATGTGCACACATTTAAAATTTCTCTTGTTTATTCCCCACATTAGGGGCATTTTGTGTAAATTTGTGTAGCTTTGTATTTGAAAAAAGTTATTATTGAGAAGTAACCAACAGTTCAATAAAATCAGAGCCACCCTAAGTATAAAAATAATGGCATTACATAAAATTATTGTGCAAATTATGAAAACTAGACTTCTATTTCACTGAATACTTATTCACAGACTGATTAAAACTTTGGATGATAAATAATGTTTCATTGTGATAGTTCAGATTCTCATTCTTACAACAAAATTATGATTTGTAAATCCCAAATATTTGGCTGCTGTTTGCAGAGAAAAATCGTGTGCATCAAAGCATCCCAACATTTCTATTTTTTTCTCTTACTCATTGCTGAGGGTTTTATCTCTTCTTGTCTTAGTTATTGCACTAATAAAACAGCACTTGAGCTAGGTCTGCTTGAGCAGAGGATGCTCAAGGGGATGCGCAAAGTGCAGGGATGCGCCTCACAATCAACCAATGTTCTTTACCTATGTGGTATATCATTACCCTTATTCTTTCTTCAAGCTGAATGCTCAGAAAATGGTTTAATAAGCAGGGAAGTAGGGTGCACTTGAATCTCTTGGAATGACAGAATAAGTCAGACTTAAGGTATGCTAACAAAGGCTTTCACTTCATTTCCCCCCCGCCCCCCCCCCCTTTTTTTAATTGACAAATATAAGTCATAAATTATAAAGCATCTTGTACCATGAAGAATTCCAGACATTTCCAGTGCAGTGGTTTGGAATGTTTTGTGGTTATCAACTATACTTCAGAATACAAGAAGAAAACCTTTTTCCTTTAACTCAAGGGTATACTGCATGTATGTCTTATTAATAGCCCAAACTATACTACAGTAACTTGCTATATCTTGTTAAGTAGTTGATGCAATACAGCAATATGTGATTGATGGAATCATAGAATAAGATTAGAATTAATAGAATTGATGATAAGATGCACTTTTATGACAGTGGCCCTATTCTTCTCTAATCATATAAACCACTTAATAGCAATCAACTGTATCAATTGACACTGGATGAGCTGGTAAGGAATAATCTGCTCACTCAGATCAATCATGCCATCTAGTTATTTTTTGATAATATACTTAGGACTATTTAGAAATCTATACACAAACACACACACACCCCCCCTCCCATATCTTTGCTTCAACGCTTCTAAACACTTACAACTGTACTAGCTTTAAAGCTAAACATAAAGAGATGACTTTCCATATTTTCCCCCATATTAACTTAAAATTAAGCAATTTCCATATGAAGTACTTCCTAAAACACATGTACGTGACCATCTACCAGCTTATAGCAATATTCAGATAGACTTTGACAGATAAGGGAACTCTTGGACTTATTGGTTTGCCTTACTGTTGTGAGGATATAGTGAATGCTTTGGGTTTTGTTTGTGTCGTTTTGTGGTTTTTTTTTGTCATTTTGTTTTCAGCACTGCAAGTCTGTTGTGGCTGTTTCCCAAGTTTGGGCAATTTTTAAAACAGTAAACATAATGCCTCACATTGTCTCTTAAAAAAACATAAAAAAAAAAAAAAAAACAAACATAAAAAAAAAGGAGACAGTGTAAATACCCTTTTCCAAGACAGGTACCAGAGTGAAGGCAATATTGAGAAGTTCACTAAACAATGCATGCATTACCAATTCTTTTTGCCAAGCCATTTTTCTGAAGAGTGGTGGGTAGTTTAATCCTCCAATGTATACAGACATAAAAGGTTTCAAAACACATAAGTTATGGTCTCAGGAAAAAAAAATACAGAAAGATAACGTGGAATCCAAGCTAAAGGACATTGCTGGTACACCAGAAGTACAATGTGCTAGTCATACTGGGGATAAGCAGGTGAGCTTTTTTTTTTCCTCAGACTGAGGAACAGACTCAATAAAATGGTAAAATTGTTCTTATCAAGCCAAATAACATCACGTTCATAAATCACAGTAACAAAACAATGCCCTTATAGACAAAATACAATAAAATTGTTAATTAAAGGAAGAATACAAAGAAACCAAAATATTAAGATCTCAGATTGGGTGTGTCAATTAAATATCTAATTCTGTTGAATACTTCAGGCTTTGATTAGTTAGCCGGCACCAATTAATGTGCAAAAGCATACTTCGCAAAACTTCTATTTAAATAAAGGTTTTTAATAAGTTGACAGTCAAGCAGAATGTAAAAATGAAGAAATTAAAATAGCTAATATAAGCCTTGATAAAGTTTTGAATCAAAGGATTGCACATTTTCATTCACAAAATTTACAGTTTAGAATTCACATCTTTTCCTCTACATTGACTTCATCCAACATGCTCCCCATGTGCAGGTATTACCACTATGATTCTTATTGCATTAATTCATTAGTCTGACACAGATATCACAGATATTCCAAATTAACATATTCTCAATCAATGTGTTCCAGTCTGCTGAAAACTGCCTTGGTCATTTCAGCTTTCTATTTCATATGTTTAGAATTAAAACAAGTGTGGTATTAAGTTCAGTCTTCATCTGTCGACTTGAAAGTAGCTTTGATATAGTATGAATCTATATTGGCTACATTGCAAGGTGATAAATGCTGAAAACCTTGCAGAGAAAAATAATTTATGAACACCTCTTGCAATCACTGTGGCAAAAAAAAAAAAAAGCTTTCTTCGGTAACTAATCTAGAAATTATATTTGGCACATTAAGTTGTCTAAATGGCCTTAGATGCATGTGATTTAATAAAATAGCTTTTTAATTTTGGCATTGATGCATACATGAAATTTTCAGTTTCAGAATGGTTCTAATATTTCTTCATGGACTCTTTTCTATCTTGCTAATTTTAAGAAAACGTTGGCACATTACAGTGACGAAGCCAAGTTTTCTTGTTGGAAAGTGAAAAAATTGCAAAACAGTAAGCATTTTTTCTTTTCTTCTTTTTAATAAAATGCAAAGTAATCAATCTAAAGCTAAATTTTAATTTTCACAAAGGCATGTAGTTTGCAAAAGAGGAAAAGAAATACACATTGAATCTTCTTTCTCAAACACACACAAAATTTCATTCAAGTCCACTCCTTAAAAGCTGGGTAGTCTAAACAACTAAATGCTGAAACAAAGGAACAAAATTTTGATTAATTTTACCTATTTCACCCAGTTTGAGTTTAGAAAAGAGAGTAGAATCAACGAATAGAGTTTATAAATATGAATTGAAGGCCCTTAAGTTATTATGCTGCTGGCTTCTGGCCTTTCTGAATTCTTTAAAGATTTTACAAACCTTCAATTTAATCAGAGGATAAATTGCTTCATTCACTACATCAGTTGTCAGTATCAGTGAATATGATGCAACTGTCTTTGTAGCTTTCATGACCAATAAACTAATTTCTAAAGGAAGTGTAGTTACATATTTAAAACATAATGCAGCAATGTCTAGGAAAAGGAATGTCATAATGCTACAAGATCTGACACTTTGCTTAAAATCTTAAGTCTGAATTACCGTCATTTTGTGGCTCCCATGAAAAACAACAACCACTTGTGCTGCTGGTAACCGATTTTTTTTTAATTTCTGTCTTTAAAAATATATATTAAAAAAAATAAAGAAAAAAAATGGCAAATTCATTTTCTAGTGTGGTGTTTTAGCTACCTGTGATTTTACTGTTACCATAAAAATTTTTAAACCTTTGTAAAATTCAACATCTTTTCCCTAATTCACAGAACCACCAAGTTGCTCAAGTTGGAAGGAACTTAAGGAGATCATCTAGTCCGCCCCTGCTGCTGAAGTAAGGCCACCTAGAGCAGGTTGCTGAGGACTGTCTCCAGATGCCTTTTGAATATCTCCAAGTTGGAAACTCCACACCCACTCTAGGAAGTCTGATCCACAGTAGATACTATTCAACCTCATGATATACATATGATTTCACCTCATTGCATATATATGGTCTCAAGATTAAATTTACATTTAGGATACAATTTTAGTCATAGCCTTTTATGAAGTGCTTACAGTTACAGTGCTTAGCCATCATCATGCAAACTTTTCAAAGAACAGATTTAAATGACTGTTAGCTGTCTAGGTGTTTTTTTTTTTTTAATTCCCTTGGATACTTACTACTTTAATCATCTAATGAACTTTGATGTCCATACATGCACTGCTTTTGCAAAAAGCAAAATTCCCAGTTTCATCTTTCAGGCTCCTGGGATGTATCTGTTTCCTGAAAGGAGGTGAGGAAACTCATTTTTTTTTTCACATTCCAAACTGGTATCCAGTGTTTTCTGTTGCAAAAGGCTATTTTACAGATTTGCTTTTCAAAGAGGGATAGTTCAGCTTGTCTTGAAACTCCATTCATTCATTGGTGACATTACTGAAATATCAGGACATTGCTAAAGATAGAAAAAAAAAAAAAATCTGTTTTTTACAACATCTTAATTCCCTCATTCTAGTTATGGCTAGTGAAAGAGAATCTGAGTATATGACTAGGGAAATAGAAAATGTTAAATAAATTTTATTGAGCTCTAAAAATACTACAATGTGATACTCATTGCTTATTGTTATAAATGTTTCAATTATCTTTACTTAAAATTTTGCAATCTTAACTGTACTTAAGAAAATCAAAGTTTGAGCTACAGCCAAAGATTATAAAAGACTAAAAGGATCTTGACCTTGGCTTGGGCTTTGAATCAGGAGAGTATTCTGCATTAAGAAGTTCAAAAAAACACTAACCCTAAACCAAAGACAGAGGTTAAAATGAATTGATTTAAGAAGCTGCCTAGATGCCTAAACTAAATCTGTATTTTAAAATGCTTCCTTAAATATCAGTTTTATGAATCATAATGTTGAGTGTAAAAAAAAAAAAAAAGAGAAACCTGCAACACTTTTGAAACTATATAAATAAAATAAACAGTGTGAAGAGGGGAAGAAAAAAAAAAAATCTGCAGCCAAATAAGAAAAGATATCCTACAAATAATGGAAAAAATAATGTATATATATGCTGAAGATGACAAATTAATTGACAAAAAAAATCTTTAAAATAGAAAAAAATGTTTTTTAATAGCTAATACAAATTGCTATTATATGAAATACAATAACTGCTGTCTCAAGTTCACCTACCTTTGTGCAAAGCTGTGTAAAATGAATGAAATGTACTGTCACAGTATAAAGACTTAGGTCTTCATAACTGAGGCAACTGAAAACCTAATATTAGAGGCCTAAAAGACAGCAAGTATAAAAAAAAAGACCCACCTTAGTAGCTTTCTACTTAGTCTTTGCTTGCACCCCTTGACTCTAAATATAGAATATATACCTTCTAAAGCAGATATATCTTCTTCAGTCTCCCTTTTTATTTCTGAAAAGTTTCACCACTGGTAATACTGATCCCTATTCCTATTCAAAGAATTTAATTAATCTATTGCATTTCTTGTGTCATCTGTTTTCCAATAATCACTTTGAGCCACAGTGCCTGGCAGAGATCAAATTCCGAGCTCAGAGTGGTCAGCAAGCATTGTAAGACAGGATTCTCTGCCAACAAACTGGTCCTAGCTGGCCTCTGTGAACCTAGATCATATGCTGGCACTGAAAATTCCTCTTTAAGCTAAGTTATTGGTAGGGCAGCAGAGGAGAACTGAAATTCAAAGGGAAAGTTTTTTCCTAGGAATTCCCTCAACTCAGATGAAAAGGAAGAGAAAATGAGATGCATGTGGATGAAAAGAGTGAGAAATAGGTGGAACAACAACCTCAGAAACAGAAAATGAAAGGATAGGAAGAAATAGCTAGAGGAAAAGCCCAATACGCTATCTAAAAAATGCATTGGGAAAAAGACCTATTAAATGGCAGATGGTCAGAGAAATGGGAGGCAGCTTTCTGTTGGCAAGACGAATTTTAGGATGCAATATAAAGGAGCATCTACTGCATTCACTTTCAGTATAGGTGTTCAGGATGCATGCATTTTCTACAGCAAGAACAATGTGTTTCAAAGTTCTGCGATATTCTACCTGTTGGAACATTTAGCACCGTTTTCGTTGCCAAGGTAACGACATTTTTTTGTGAAGCACATTCAGGGTCTGCCTTTCCCTTTTGGAGTTACACCCCTGTGGAGCACAAATAAATGTGACCAAGTTAGGCATAAGAAGTCTGAATTTGATGAACCATAGCAAACACTAAATTGCCTGCATTTTTTGGCTTCTACAGTATAATTTCCAGAAGACTACTGTCACAATGATTAGTTTTTCATGACTAGAGTTCAAAAAATTTGTAATTAGGCATAGAAACTCAAAAGTTCTCATAGCTAGGAAGGTCTATTACCATTTCATTATATCTGAAAGCTAAATGATGGTGATACTGAATTGTTTGCTATTTACATAACCAGGATAACTGGAATATACAAGAGGCACAAACACACATTCTTACATATATAATGCATTGCAACAGCTGACTGATATACAGCTCATGTTAAAAACTAACATAAAATGACACTGTCCTACTCCATGTGTTAGTTGACTGTTAACCCTCCCACTGACTACCAAGCTATATAGTTCCTGAATTCTTTTACCTGTCTTGCTTTTCTGAATTGTCACCTTTCTCTGCATTCATGCTTTTGCCTTTCATTTATCAATTATGTCTTTTCTTGTGGGGGTTTCTCTTCACTATACATTTGCATATAACTTCATACATGTTAGCCTTGACTAATTAGGGACTGTAGTGATAGGACAAGGGGTAACGAGTTCAAACTTAAACAGGGGAAGTTTAGATTGGATATAACGAAAAAGTTCTTTACTGTGAGGGTGGTGAGGCACTGGAATGGGTTGCCCAGGGAAGTTGTGAATGCTCCATTCCTGGCAGTGTTCAAGGCCAGGCTGGACAGAACCTTGGGTGGCATGGTTTAACGTGAGGTGTCCCTGCCCATGGCAGGGGGGTTGGAGCTAGATGATCTTAAGGTCCTTTCCAACCCTAACTATTCTATGATTCTATGAGTTTGGGATACAGTTAATACTGCTGTATAAAGATGGCATAGTTTAAAAAAAAAAAAAAAGGGGTTTTCAGAATTCATAACACAGGAATCACACATGACTGCTGCTTAGAGCAGGCAATGCAATTTAAAAGGAATTAAATTACAAACTGTGAATCTCATACCAAAATCTGGGGTAAATGCCAAATGTCCTGTTTCCAGCAAAGAGCATGCCAGGAAAAGATATGATCTCCAACCTCTTAACTGGAAAAGTAAACAGTTAACATAATTCTTTAAAAGAAAACAAATGGCAAAGTGTCATTTTAATGACTGGGCCAAATTTTCCACAGTTGCTCCCTGCAGACTTCCTACTGAGAACATAATAATTTCCTTTTATTTAGGAAACTCAGTTGTAAAACATGATCTTCTCTGCAGTGTCAAAAGCTCCAGTGTTTCCTCAGAAAAGTTTGGAAACAGGCAAGCAGAAAGTGAGACTTTTAAAATATTTTTTTTATTTATTTCTTTTTACCAAAATCAGACAATGATTGATTCATCTTGACTATGGAGAAATTCACATTCTTTGTATGATCCAATAGAATGTTTTCTCAAAAATAAATCTCAAATGGCACTGCTGTCTGCAAAATCCAAACAAACATAATGGTTAGCTGTCTCATGAACTGCAGTATCCTTAACCTAGAAACATATTAATACTGAACAAGTCAGAGTTCTTGACACCATATTGAGTACAGTAATGTTTTCTAAGTATTTTTAAATAGATTTCAAATAGAAATAGATTGGCATGTTACTGTCATATACATCTCCTAGAATGCTAATGTCTCCTGAATGCCGAGTCGCACTAACCTATGGCACCTTGATATTACACTTAATTTAGGATGAGTATTTATCATTTCCAATGAAAACACATAGTTGAGGAGTTATTGTAGCAGTCTGAGTAATGACAACTTTTACAGTAAAAGTACCTCTGAGGATTAAAATCTGAGTTTAACTGTGCTCAAAATGAGGCATTAGTGGTCTGATTTGCTTTGTTGAATATTTTAACAAATTTACACTTTACAAAAAAAAATTTTAATCAAAATGCATGTCTGACTGATGACAACCTGACATCAGTAAGGTTACTGAATTTGAAAATGTAACTACTTGGACAGCAGCCGTGGTGAGTAACAATTTCAAAGTCACATGAAGAAGACAGCTAGAGCCCTCCAGAGACAAGTGTGAAGTATATGGTGGAAGAAAGCCACTTGAGCAAAACCTCTTCCACTTGAAATGATGTTTCTGGTAGACTTTCCAGGGAAATCTGGAGTACTTGCTGGATACAGATGATCTTCCCATAGAGTTGTTTACAATAAAAGTGAAGAAGCAATGTAAATACTTTCCAGAAATACTTGGTTTCCTGTCCTCTGCTGCTTAATCCTACTGAGTCTGAAAATGAGAGACTAAGGATAAGGGTCTCTGATCCATCAGATTCCAATTCCCCATACTGAATTTGTTACTATTAAACACTAATTTCTAGTCATATACAGTACAAGACAATTCACTGGTCATTGCTCTCACTTCAAAATACAGAACAGTGTGATTCCAGTTTTGATCTGACACAGGTAGATATATTTATGCTATCATACTGATGAAGCCAAGCAGTGGTTGGTTGTTCTGGATTGCATACTGTCTTTTCTTATGAAAAGTGAAGGAGATAAAATTTTCATTTATCTGTATGTGGAACACCAACATTATGGAACTTGGAAACATTCATAGGTTAGGAAATGGTTATCTGTATAACTATCTCTTGCCACACAGAAACCCTTCACACTGGTTTATCATCTATAGACACATAAATGTGCATTTCATAATATGCACCCCTAAATCACTGGGAATTCTTCTGTTCCACCCCCGAAGAGAAACCATGGTGCTATTGCTGATAACTCATTAACATTTAACAAGTCTACAATCACTGAACATCACACATTACTAAGTGTATTTAAGATTGCTGTTTATCACTGATGCTATTAAGTCATATGACTCAGTATGTTCTTTGGTAAAACATTATACACATGGGAAAATATTAAACTGTGGGAAACAGGATTTGAAACTTACTGGGTTCTGCAATGTTTCTATGTACTCTAGATGCTTTCAATAAGTGAGTGTGAAAATGCATAGCTTTGAATGATCATTAGCAATTCTAGCTACTAGCCATAAACTAGTCTTATGTTTAAATGCCTTTTAAGGCATACTCCTCAATCAATCAAACAATCATCCAGCTATAGGAATCTGTACTCTGCAACCATGCGGAAAAATAAACAGAACATTGTTAAATGTTCCAGAATTTTATGAGTTAGTCTGTATTTCATCATTTTTTATCAACTCCAGTCTAAAAATCAATGTTTGAATTTAGTCCCTGCTTTTTCCTCCAGGTATTTCAGATAATTTAGTCTATTGTGCATATAAATGCTTGCAAAATCCAAGAATAGAAACAGTCATTGAGAAGTAAGGTTCCTTCTCTTTATTTATTTATTTTTTTTTAATTTGGGTAAAACCTTAAAAGGCAAATGAGTATGGTTACAAAAGCAGCAAATACAAAACTGGACACTGGTCACGTTTTCATATCATGACATGATACAATGCAAAGTTGTCAAAAAAGTTATCCTTTCTAAAAAAAGAAGCATTTTTTATTCCATGTGGACATTTCAGAAAGAGCTCAATCTCCTTCCAAGTCCTATTTCTGTGACTGAATAATAGACTTAATATCTACCTACTGTAGATTTGACATCATGTAATGAATTTATGACTGGCCATCTACTCTTTGACAGAGCTGTACGACAGGTGATAAGATAACTTGGGCACCAATGTTTTTCACCTGCATCATGAGGGTTTTATAGCCTTTCCTCGATCCTGGCTATTTTATGGTTTGCGGTGCCATTTGTACCTACATGAAAAAGTAACAGCAGGTGTTAGTCTGTGCTATTGAAAAGCTGGGGAACTTTCTCAGCAACATCCTTTCATATGACAGCATACCTCTCATAACACCCTATCAGGCCAGCAGGTGGGTGTCTCAGTGTGCCTTAACACAGAGTCACCCACTATAATCTCTCAACAATTCTTTTGCTAGTGCATGGTGGTGCTGGTGCAGGTTCTCCTTGTTGACCTTGCTCATGGACATCTAAAGCCTTTAAACCATCATATCTGTTTTTGGTCTGGATGTTGGAAGGTGGAGGTGGAGTTGGAGACCTGCTTTTGTGAGTCACCAGGGTCCAAGGTGCCTCAGACTCAGTTGTATCCACTGTGGGTGTATGCTTCAAAGCCACACACCTATCTTATAGCTCCATTAATACTGCACAGCGTATTAACTGTCCCTTGTAGTTGGGCTACCTGCCACAACAGGTCCTCAACCTGTGCACACTTTGTGCAGGTACTAGCCTTTTCTCCAGAGGACATGTGTGGGTGTCTGTTGCAGGCTACCACCTGTACTGACATCTTTCCTTACCAGCTCTGTCTGAGTACAAACATCTGACTTCTCAGGGCTGCTTTTGCAGACAGGGCGAATTTGGCTCTGAGCTGAAAGCACTGCCATGGCACTTCTTCCAGCTGCGCAGTTTGAATCTCCCGCGGAAGCTCCTGGCTCCATCCCCCCACCCTCCGGGTTGGCTACCGAGGACTGCCGAGGCCAGATGGGATTCTACTCGGATGTCCATATTTTCGGAACCTCCTGTACAGCTCAATATAGAGCTCAAACCTCAGGATTGCATCAGTCGCCGATGCTGCTGCCTCAGCGACAGTTTATTCCCATACTCTTGAATGTCATGTATAAAATGCACTTCTTCTCTTTCAACTATTTTTGCTGTTTCTTTAAACACAGAGACAAAAAGAGTTGTTTTCTCTTTACATATTGAGGCTTTGGTAGCAGGGGGGCTACAGGGACGGCTGCTGAGAGAAGCTGTGAGAAGCTTCCCCTGTGTCAAACAGAAGCCAATGCTAGCTAGCTCCAAGTGCTGGCCAAAAAGGATCCCATCACTAACAGTGGTAGCACCTCTGGAACAACATACCTAAGAAGGGGAAAAACCTGCTGTGCAACAGCAATTGCAGCTGGAGAGAGGAGTGAGACTATGTGAGATCTGTTTCTCTGCTGACACCAAGGTCAGTGCAAAAGGAGGGGGAGGTTGTCCAGGCACCAGACCAGAGGTTTTCCTGCTGCCTTTGGGGGACCCTACACTGGAGAAGGGGATACTGGAAGGAAGCTGTGACCCCATGGGGGACCCACACTGGAGCAGTCTGTTCCTGAAGGACTGCACTCCATGGAAGGGACCCACTTGGTGTAGTTCACGAAGAGCTGCAGCTCGTGGGAAGGACTCACATTGCAGAGATTCATGGAGGACTGACTGCTGTGGGAGAGACCCACTGCTGGAGCAGGGTAAGAGTGTGAGGAGTCCCACAGATGAAGAAGGAGCGGTAGAAACAATATGTGATGAACTGACCACAACCCCTATTCCCCATCCCATGCACTGCTGCCAGTAGAAGAAGAAGACAGAATTGGGAGTAAAGTTAAACCTGGGAAGAAGGGAGGGATGGGGGAAGGTGGTTTATGTTTTAGGATTTGTTTTCTCATTACTGTACTCTGATTGGTTAAGAAATTAAGCTTATTTTCCCAAGTTGAGTCTGTTTTGCCTATGATGTTAAGTGTTGAGTGATCTCGCCCTGTCCTTACGTCAACCCATGAGCTTTTTATTATATTTTCTTTCTCCTAACCCTTCGAGGAGGGGAATAATAGAGTGGCTTTAGTGGGAACTTTGTGTCCAGCCACAGTCAATTACTAACAGATCATTTTATCTGCTGTGATGTGGCTGTAAGTGTTTGAAAATTCTTTCAGTTTCATTTTCACTGAAATTGGCAGATACTGCTATAAATCTTACTCATATACTTTAGCTACATTTTAATCATGAGTGCAACAGCAGCAGCAAAGTATGCTTCCACCAATTAGCTGAAAGTGGCTTGACATTAACAAAACTTTGCTTGTACTAATTGTATGAAATACACACATTATATGCAACCTGATGGAATATAACATACTCACTCGCAGAATGAAATACAATTTGCTAGCTCTTTTTTATTTCCTTTTTCAAGAACAGTATATTTCAAAAGGTTGGTACCCTTTGGATCTGATCTTTCAAAGATTACCTTTTTTTGTTTTTGTTTTTTTTTGTTTGTTTGTTTTTTATTATATAAACTATCAATACAAAGCCTTAATGTATAAAAGCTTGTATTGACAACTCACTACAGTAAGTGAGCATCCTAAGTTTTGAAGTGTTTATTTTAAGACAGAACAATGAAATTGATCAACTGTGTTTCCAGAACAGGTATATACTGATATGACAGACTAAAAGAAAATGTAATCTTATTATTTTTCTAGGCTTTTTCAAAGTATTTTAAAAGAAAATGGATGTTTGGAGTGCACTGTGCCACACTGCAAGTTACCTGTCAGGAACTTGTACTAAATACAATAAATACTAGTAGATTCACTGTTCTGATCTCACTTTACCACAACTTGAAGCACAATCATTTTATTTCTAAGAGCAGAAATCCACCAGCCTTACATAAGCATAAGCAGAGAATCAGCTACAAAATTAGTCCCATGGAAGACTCTGAAGAGATTGACTTTTCCATGGAAATAAGAATTGTGCTGAATACTTTAATACTGTTGTCAAGAAAATCATAGTTCCATAAAGGAACAGAGAATTCATAAGTAAATCATGATAGGGAATAGGATAATATGCCACATAGGATAATACAATATTAACAATATTGGAACATTAATTATCATAAATAACAGTATAGTTATTCATTTTTTACAAAGGATAAAACACAGTCACACAACCATTTTCTCATAGCATACAGCTCACTGCTTGGAAACACTTTATAGCTACCCCATATCAAGACACACATTTTGTTTCGTTAGGATACTCAGACATGTCAGGCAGAAGAAATAAGGCAGGTGAGCAGTGCAGGTGAACCTGAAGCAAAGCTTGTATGATTTATCAATTCCAAGAGCAGGCAAAATCACAAAAGAGACTTCTGAGGGATGTGTACAGTTTGCACTGGCCTGGCAGGAAACCACAGACTTCATAGCAGAGTGCCATTTTTGAGATTGCAGGACTGAAATGTGAGCATGCCTAATTCTGGAAACGGTCATGTACACTGCCTGCCCCCTGTGTAGAGCTAACCCTTGCCAGGTCTACATGGGCTCTCTTGTGGGGCAGCAGGTGAGGCCCCCAGATGATGAGGGCTAACATGACAGATCAGATTTGACTAGGGTATAAATGGGACCAAACAGAGGGCCAGTGGAGTTGGTCCTCCTCAGAGCAGCAGAGCTGGAGTTAGTCAATTGCTGAGGTGAATAGCTCAAGAGAGGACGCCTTCAACACCAGAGCGGGGGGGAGATCAGCGTCCAGGAGCCTCAACTCAGAGCAACAAGAGCCACCGAGGGAGCCTCAAATCCTCGACAGGACCTGCCCACGAGCCGGCAGCTCAGCTGACGCGAGCGAGCAGCTGACTCACACGGGGCGGAGCCAGGAGCAGCGGCACCAGACCTGGCAGGTTAAAAACCTGCCCCAGGGAGGGCGAGCGACCAGGAGCGTGGTGAGGCAGTTTGCACTTGCAGGTGAGCGGGATGGTGAGCACTCGTATGACTAGGGTCCGGTCCGGGAGCTCTGCTCTTGCTGCCCCGGCGGTGGCCAGCGTAGGCACCCAGACAGAGCCGATGAGAGGGGAGGGTGCAGTCCAGAGCTCGGGGTATAGAGAGTGCCTGCACTGGTCTTGTGAGGGAATGGTGCACAATGGGCAGGGCTGCACTCGGTGCTCCCTGGTGGAGGTCTTCCTGCAGCAGGTGGCTGAGCTGCGGGAAGCTGTTAACAGACTGCAAGATGTCAGGGAAGCTGAGAGGAAGCAGGAATGCTTGCTCCTGGCCCAAACTGTGCAGGGGCCTCAAGCTTCACCTCTAACTCATGAAGGAAAGAAGGAGGCCATTAACTTGGGAAGCTGGGAATTAGTAACAAAAAACAAAAAAACAAAAAGGAAAAGGACAACCAAAAGCAAGGGGCTTCCCCCTAAGTCTGTTGTCCCCATGCAGAACCTCTTTGCTGTCCTGCAGGGGACTAATGAGGAAACACACTTGAGCCAGAAACAGCCGGCTGATGCCCTGGTAAAGAGGATCTCTACTGGTGCTGCTAGGAAAAAGTGGCGGGTCATAGTAGTGGGGGACTCTACACTGAAAGGGACAGAAGCGGGGGGGGGCAAGACTCTTGGTAGATATTCAAGGATCACCTGCTACAAGCTCAGGAGTGTTGCATCCCAACTAGAAGGAAGTGCAGCAGGAGGGCCAGGAGACCTCCTTGGATGGATAAGGAGCTCCTGAGGAAAATTCAAATGAAAAAAAGAGGATTATAATAAGTGGAAGCAAGGACAGGCAGCCTGGGAAGAGTACAGGGATGTTGTCTGGGAAGCTAGGGACCAGGTTAGGAAAGCTAAGGCCCAGTTAGAATTAAACTTGGCTAGGGGTATTAAGGATAACAGGAAGGGATTCTACAGGAACATGGCAAATAAAAAACAGACTAGGGAGAACGTAGGCCCGCTCAGGTTGTGAATGCTCCGTCCCTGGCAGTGTTCAAGACCAGGTTGGACGAGGCCTTGGGTGATATGATTTAGTGTGAGGTGTCCCTGCCCATGGAAGGGGGGTTGGAGCTAGATGATCCTTTCCAACCCTAACTATTCTATGATTCTTCAACTCTTCCCTCTAATCATATCCATAACTTCTATGATTATTGTAATTTTAAGAGACAAGAAGAAGCAAGTTCAGTTTGGTACTCCACTGTAATTATTTTTCATTCAATATTTAATAACATTTTATCCAGTTTCACTCTTTATGTTAATGTCGTGGTTTAAACCCAGTCAGGTAACTTGTTCACTCACTCCCAGTGAGTGGTGCCGAGCTGACAACAATCGAGGTCCGTGTCCCCGCCCCCACCGGGGCTCTCCCCTTCCCCGCTCCCGGAGGAACGGGGAGGAGGATCGAGAGACTGCAACTCCTACGGGTTGAGACAAGAATAGTCCAGCAACAAATCACCACCGCTACTATCAGCTAAAACAATGATAAGGGAAAATAACAAGGGAAGAGAATACGATACCACCGTCCAAGAAGGCGAGTTCCACCCGGAAGCCCCTGTCCTTCCGGGTAACTCCCAGTTACCCCTCACCCCGGGCATGACGTGCTGTGGTATGGAATACCTCCCCGGCTAGCCCGGGTCAGGCACCCCGTCTCTGCTTCCTCACAGCTTCCCCTCCTCCCTGGCAGAGCATGAGCCTCACAGAGTCCTTGGTCAGGGTAAACATCACTTAGCAACAACCGAAAACATCGGCTTCACCAACACTGTTCTCAAACTGGAAGTCAAAACACAGCACTGCACCAGCTAACACAAAGGAAAAACATGACTGCTACTGCTGAACCCAGGACATTATCCACCCCTTATTCCATACCATTCACGTCGTGCTCAGATCCCATATTTTCAATACACCATCGCTATCCCACATATATACATCCATATACATACAGACCAAGAGGAAAAAATCATTTTCTTAGTGCATGGACCAATCCCTATAATGCTGCCGAGTCCATTCGGTCCATGATGTTCAAAGCTCATTCTCTGATGGGATGATGGCTGGAGGGAAGTCAGGGCCAGTCGCTGGTGACCTGGAGACATCTAGTTGATGGGCTATAAAAGCATTACACAGCAGGCAACAGCATACAATTGAGTTCACTGGCTGTTTTCCCCTAAAATCAAATCCCCTTGAGGTATACATCAGACTTCCCCATCTTCCCGCATTACCCACCAAGTATATCCAGGTCCCTGAGCAAAAGCAATCCCACGAGTGGGTTTGCCTTTACCTGAAGCAGGAATAACCCAGACTGTCTTCCCCAGCAAATTCTTCATATGCACCACGGGAACTTTGTCCCCCTCTACAATATGTAAAAGTTCTGACTGGGCTGGGCCAGCCCTGTTGGCAGATCCTCTGGTGTTGACCAACCAGGTGGCCTTTGGTAAGTGTGTATCCCAATGCTTGAAAGTTCCCCCACCCATTGCTCTCAGTGTAGTTTTTAACAGCCCATTGTACCGTTCGATTTTCCCAGAGGCTGGTGCATGGTAGGGGATGTGATATACCCACTCAATGCCATGCTCTTTGGCCCAAATATCTATAAGGTTATTCCGGAAATGAGTCCCATTGTCTGACTCAATTCTCTCTGGGGTGCCGTGTCGCCACAAAATCTGTTTCTCAAGGCCCAGGATGGTGTTCCGGGCAGTGGCATGGGGCACAGCGTATGTTTCCAGCCACCCGGTGGTTGCTTCCACCATGGTAAGCCCATGGCGCTTGCCTTGGCGGGTTGGTGGCAGTGTGATATAGTCAATCTGCCAGGCCTCCCCATATTTATACTTCAACCATCGTCCTCCATACCAAAGACGCTTTAACCGCTTGGCTTGTTTAATTGCAGCACATGTTTCACACCCATGAATAACCTGGGCAATAGCGTCCATTGTTAAGTCCACCCCTCGGTCACGGGCCCATCTATATGTTGCATCTCTGCCCTGATGGCCTGAAGTGTCATGGGCCCACTGGGCCAAAAATAATTCACCTTTATGTTGCCAATCTAAGTCCATCTGAGGCACTTCAATCTTAGCCGCTTTATCCACTTGTTGGTTGTTCTGGTGTTCCTCAGTGGCCTGACTCTTGGGTACATGGGCATCTACATGACGTACCTTCACCACCAGGTTCTGCACCCTGGCAGCAATATCTTTCCACAGTGCAGCAGCCCAGATGGGTTTACCTCTGCGTTGCCAGTTGCTCTGCTTCCATTGCTTCAACCACCCCCACAGGGCATTTGCCACCATCCATGAGTCAGTACAGAGATAAAGTACTGGCCACTTTTCTCATTCAGCAATGTCCAGGGCCAGCTGGATGGCTTTCAGCTTGGCAAACTGACTCGATTCACCCTCTCCGTCAGCAGTTTCTGCAACTTGTCGTCCAGGACTCCATACAGCTGCCTTCCATCTCCGATGCCTTCCCACAATACGGCAAGAGCCATCAGTAAACAAGGCATACTGCTTTTCACTTTCTGACAGTTTATTATATGGTGGGGCCTCTTCAGCGCGCATCACCTCCTCCTCTGGTGACATTCCGAAATCTTTGCCCTCTGGCCAGTCCATGATGACTTCTAGAATGCCTGGACGACTGGGATTTCCTCTTCGAGTTCGTTGTGTAATTAGTGCAGCCCATTTACTCCATGTAGCATCAGTTGCATGATGTGTAGAGGAGACCCTGCCTTTGAACATCCAGCCCAGCACGGGCAGCCGGGGTGCCAGGAGGAGCTGTGCTTCAGTGCCAATCACTTCCGAAGCAGCTCGAACCCCTTCATAGGCTGCCAGTATCTCTTTCTCAGTTGGGGTATAGCTGGCCTCAGATCCTTTATATCCCCGACTCCAAAAGCCGAGGGGTCGACCTCGAGTCTCCCCTGGAGCTTTCTGCCAGAGGCTCCAGGTAGGACCGTTCTCCCCAGCTGCAGTGTACAGCACATTTTTTACATCTGGTCCGGTCCGGACTGGTCCAAGGGCTACTGCATGAACTATCTCGCGTTTAATTTGCTCAAAGGCTTGTTGCTGCTCAGGGCCCCATTTAAAATCATTCTTCTTCCGGGTCACATGATAGAGAGGGCTTACAATCGAACTGTAATTTGGGATGTGCATTCTCCAGAACCCCACTGCACCCAGGAAAGCTTGTGTTTCTTTCCTATTAGTTGGTGAAGACATTGCTGTTATCTTGTTGATCACATCTGTGGGGATCTGTCTACGTCCATCTTGCCATTTTATTCCCCAGAATCGAATCTCCTGTGCAGGTCCCTTGACCTTATTCCGTTTTATGGCAAAACCAGCTTTCAGCAAGATTTGGATTATTTTCCTCCCTTTCTCAAAGACTTCTTCCGCTGTATCGCCCCACACAATAATGTCATCAATGTATTGCAGGTGTTCTGGAGCTTGCCCCTGTTCCAGTGCAGTCTGGATCAGTCCATGACAGATGATAGGGCTGTGTTTCCACCCCTGGGGCAGTCTGTTCCAAGTGAACTGGACACCCCTCCAAGTAAAAGCAAACTGTGGCCTGCACTCTGCTGCCAAAGGAATTGAGAAAAATGCATTGGCAATATCAATCGTGGCATACCACTTGGCTGCCTTTGACTCTAGTTCATACTGAAGTTCTAGCATGTCCGGTACGGCAGCACTCAATGGTGGTGTGACTTCATTCAGGCCACGATAGTCTACTGTTAGTCTCCATTCTCCATTAGACTTTCGCACTGGCCATATGGGGCTATTAAAGGGTGAGCGGGTCCTGATGATCACCCCCTGACTCTCCAGTCTACGGATCAGCTGATGGATGGGAATCAGGGAGTCTCGGTTGGTGCGATATTGCCGCCGGTGCACTGTTGTGGTCGCAATTGGCACTTGTTGTTCTTTGACTTTCAGCAACCCCACAGCAGAGGGATCTTCTGAGAGACCAGGCAAGGTGGACAGCTGCTCAACTTCCTCAGTCTCCAAAGCAGCAATACCAAAAGCCCACCGGTACCCTTTTGGGTCTTTGAAGTACCCTCTCTTGAGGTAGTCTATGCCGAGGATGCATGGAGCCTCTGGACCAGTCACAATAGGGTGCTTTTGCCATTCCCTCCCAGTCAGGCTGATTTCAGCCTCCAGCACAGTCAACTCTTGGGATCCTCCTGTTACTCCAGAAATATAGATGGGTTCCACCCCTTGACAGCTTGATGGCATCAGGGTACACTGTGCACCGGTATCTACTAGAGCCTTATACTTCTGTGGGACTGATGGTTCAGGCCATCTGATCCACACAGTCCAGTAAATCCGATTGTCCCCTACCTCCACCTGGCTGGAGGCAGGGCCCCTCTAATGGTCATCACAGCATTGGACACTTAAGTCGTGGTGAAAGGGATTATTCTTCGTTATCACAGGAGCTGGAGTAAAATCAGCTCTTCCATTCCATCTGGGAAACTGCTCACCAGAGACTGAACCCGTAGCTCTCATGGGACGATCAGTCTTGGCTCTTGCTCCCCTCTTCAGTTCACTCACCCGTTCCTCCAAAGCTGAAGTAGGTTTTCCATCCCACTTTGTCATGTCTTCTCCGTGATCCAGCAGGTAAAACCATAGGGTACCCCGTGGCGTATACCTCCTGTATCTCCTCTCTTGAACAAGAGGACGCCTTTTGTTAATAGCTGAGACGTGTGTTGGTACACGTGAGGAGCTGGATAAGTCAGATAGATCGTCCCTCAATTGTTCAAGGTCCTGGGACAGTTTTTTCACAGCTGAGATGATGGAAGGGGTGAGGTTGTCTTCGAACTCTCGGAGTTTATGAACCATTTCATCCACTGTTAGTGGTACTATGTCATTCCAGGTTACTGTTGCCAATGAATGGGCATATGATGACGGTTCATTCCGTGTAAGTTTTCGCCACATGGATCATGTACATTCAACTTCATCTGGATCTATAGGTGTATCCCCGTTATTCGGCTTGATGTGATAGAGCATCTCTACGATGGCCGATTCCCTCAGAGACTGGATGCCTTTGTCTATAGTAGTCCACTTGGCCGAACGACTCGTAACATCGTCCTTGTACGGAAACCTTTCTTTCACAGCTGCCAAGCGCCGCCTCCAAAGGCTGTGGGACTTTTTCTCTCTTGCAATTGCTTTGTCAATTCCCCCTTCTCTAGCAAGTGATCCCAGCTGCTTGGCTTCTGTACCTTCTAGTTCGTGACCATCGGCCCCATTGTCCCAGCATCGGAGTAACCAGGTGATGATGTGCTCCCCTGGTTGACGGGTAAAATCTTTTCGCATATTCCCCAGCTCGGTTGAGGTCCGAGATCGAGAAGTTACCTCTTCTTCTTCTTCTTCGTCATGTGATGATGACTCCTGATCAGATTCTGGACCGGGTGGTGAATTCATTGGTTCTTCATCTCGCTTCACCCTTTTTGCCTCCTTTTTACTTGTTCTCTTGCGTACAGGGGCAACCGATATTGGTACAAAGTGGTCCTCTGGTTTGGCTGCAGTGATTATCACTGGGGGTGGTGTAGCTGCTGTGCTTGGAGCTGGGGTAACCGCGCTGTCTGTTGCAGTTGAAGTTTGAGCAGCTGCTGTACTTGCCACTGGGGTAGCTGCTCTGTTCATTGAGGCCAAAGTTTGAGTAGCGACTGTACTTGTTGCTGGGGGTGGTGTAGCTGCTGTGCTTGGAGCTGGGGTAACCGCGCTGTCTGTTGCAGTTGAAGTTTGAGCAGCTGCTGTACTTGCCGCTGGGGTAGCTGCGCAGTTCACTGCAGCCAAAGTTTGAGTAGCGACTGTTGCTTTGCCCTCAGATCCGCCGACATTCTTTTCCTTTTGAAGGTGCTGGATAGTGTTGAACAAGGCCCTGTAAGCATAGGCCAAGCCCCAGCACATTGCCGTGATTTGTCCATCTCTGGTATGGCCAGAATGACCACACACCTCATTTAAGGGTTTTACTAATTCTTCTGGATTTTGTAGTTGTTCGGTAGTGAAATTCCAAAGTACTGGAGGGGCCCACTGACCTAGATACTTGCCCATACTGTCCCACACACCCTGCCACTCATGGCTGTCCAGCCTCAGGGAAAATCTCTCGGTCCTCCTACATCGTCGTTTGACCCCAGACAAGACCCAAACCTGACTCTGCTTAACTCCTGAAATCAGTAGTGGGTAAAACACACTCTGTATGCGTGTTAGCATGGTGATTCCCATCACCATCAGCAAACAAGTCTCAACAGCATTAAAATGCCATTTAAAAAATTCAAAACTCTCAAATGTAAATGGTCTGAGGGGACGACTGGGAGGGTAAAAGAATGTCTCCTTCACAGGTTGAGCACCTGAGAAGGAGAAAAAAAGATGTGTAATTGCTAAGCACCTCCATCATATACCTCCCAAAGTATAAAGGTGGTGACCACACTGGGAACATAAGCTAGATCAGTTTCATGATCAATGATTCTATTGTCTTACAAGTCATTACCATAAAGTACAATGGGACAAAAACCTTAGCCCAAGCCCCACACTTGAAAAACACTAATACAGCAAATACCGGATGGACGTACGATACTATATACTGAAACTGTGAGATCAAGAGGAACAACCTTGAGAGCCAATAAATCAGCATTGTGATGAGTGACTATCAATCCAGTCAGATTTGTTCTTATCTCAACCCCTCGTGCCCCACGTTGGGCGCCAAAAAGAACTGTCGTGGTTTAAACCCAGTCAGGTAACTTGTTCACTCACTCCCAGTGAGTGGTGCCGAGCTGACAACAATCGAGGTTCGTGTCCCTCCCAACACCGGGGTTCTCCCCTTCCCCGCTCCCGGAGGAACGGGGAGGAGGATCGAGAGACTGCAACTCCTATGGGTTGAGACAAGAACAGTCCAGCAACAAATCACCACCGCTACTATCAGCTAAAACAATGATAAGGGAAAATAACAAGGGAAGAGAATACGATACCACCGGCCAAGAAGGCGAGTACCACCTGGAAGCCGGTGTCCTTCCGGGTAACTCCCAGTTACCCCTCACCCCGGGCATGACGTGCTGTGGTATGGAATACCTCCCCGGCTAGCCCGGGTCGGGTGCCCCGTCTCTGCTTCCTCACAGCTTCCCCTCCTCCCTGGCAGAGCATGAGCCTCACAGAGTCCTTGGTCAGGGTAAACATCACTTAGCAACAACCGAAAACATCGGCTTCACCAACACTGTTCTCAAACTGGAAGTCAAAACACAGCACTGCACCAGCTAACACAAAGGAAAAACATGACTGCTACTGCTGAACCCAGGACAGTTAATGACTAGTTTATTCTCAATTTTTTTTTTTTTTTTAATAATTGTAGACTAAAAACGAAAGTCAGAAGGCAAAAGAAGACAAAGGAATATGAATGCTACAAAATTATTTAAAGGGTCTGGGAATAAACTTACAGCCTAAAGTTATATGTTAGTGTATGCATGTGAGATCAGAAGTATACTGTATATATATATATGTAGAAACACAGACCTCATATACATATGCATATACACACAATTATACCTACATTTATTGAAAAGATGCAGTTTGCTGATATCTTAAAATACTTTTAAAAAACAAAGCATACTAAGAGTATTGAAATAAAACAGTACTTTGGTGCAAGCATTCAGTTGCAGTTTTCTGCAAAGGACAGAGGAACATTTTGCCTTTTAAGGAAAAAAACCACACATTTTTAAATTTGAATATAGTTACAAAGACGAAATGTAAAATATCCCAAAGTAAATATAAGAATACTCTCACAGAAAAGGAAATGGGAGATTGTATTGTACAATACAGTCATCTCAGCAGTGAGTCATTATCAAGGAGAAAGCATAGTAAGTATGTGATCTTTATCATGGAAAAGTTAATGTGTCTTGATTATTTAAGATTTAAATAGCGGCCTGATAACATGTTTCAGTGGGTGGGAAAAAAATCTGTTTGAAGTGGTAGCTGAAACTTCTGCTTGTGATGTTTCACTGCCCAAGCTATTAAGAATTTGGATACTCTAGCGCTGTTTTGAAATCACATAGCAAATATCTTTCCACATCTATACCACCAGATGAAGAAGGCAGCAACCCCCTTCTGCTTCCCATACAGTAGATAAAAAGATAAAGAGATATTCCATTAAGCAAACTGATGCTAGAACTCAGAATGTAGGTCTTCATCAAAGAGACAGATCAAAAAGCCATGAACAAAATTACCCTACATAACAGTCAAAAATATTATATAGTGAGAAAAGATAATAGTTGGCAGGAATAGCCACTGATTTACACCATAAATCACAATCTTGTGTAGACATAATAATGCTAGAATAATGCATGTTAATTATGCTAAAAGAATATTTTTATGTTATGGCTGCTATTCTGGTTTTTATGGGTTATTTTTCCTTATCAGTTTGTACATCAGTTATCAAAGCTGTATTTAGTATGTGCATTGTAAACTTCATGTGCACATACCCCTAAGTTTATGGCCTGCACATATAAAAGCTCAAAATGTCTATCAGCCTTTTCATAAGCTTGTCTTTAATATACCTCTGAGGGACTGGAAAGTACTATTGTGTTTTAAAGGTTATGGAGCTGAAGGACAGAAAATCTAAAGACTTCTTAACAGGAAAAGAATTGCAGTAGCAGTGTCTGTAGAGTAGCTCTTTGAGTTCTTTGTTGATACTCCTTTGCAAATGAACAAAAAAATATCTTGGGGCAGCATTGTATTAGTGGTCTAGTATACATTTGCTGCTTCGATCCTGAAAGCTGTTCAGAGCAAGAAAAAATATGCACTGAATGACTCTTAGTATAACCTCCAGAGTGTTTGAAATGTAGGTAGATCAATAAATGAAGGAGTTTTCTGAATTCAAGACTGGGATTTTTTGCCATGTTCTTCTGGTCATTTTCTTATCTATTGGTCTGTCGTGCTAGAAAAAAAATAATGTCCAAGACATAATTTTACCAAAGATATAGAAAGGTGCAACGTGTATACTTAGTCTTGGATTATTTTTGTTTTGTTTTGTTTTGTTTTTTTTAAGGTTCAGCCTAGCAGGATCCTCTGCTGCTCTATCTGGAATTTTGGAATAAAGTGTTGTAATAAAGGGTGAAGTTCAATATTGCCAACTAGAATTTTCCTATGGCCACTTTTTTTCTCTCCTTTCTATCTAACATGTTGTCTACCTTCTTTTATTTCATTTTTTGCTTTTAACACAATTCTTTTTATTATTCTGTTGAGCCTCTGATATCTGACCTTGACTTATACCTTATTCTTTAAAATATATAGGTAACATTGGAACTGCAATGATATTTACTGGCAGAGCAGTGGGTTTTAATTAGCCAGAGAACCTGAACCCTGAACCTGAACCTGAATTAGCCCCTGAACCCTTCTGGTTCAGGGAGTATACATAAACTCCTGAAAATTCAGATTTCCCTTTCCATTGTAAAAATTTTGATAACTTAGATCTTAAAACAAATTCAGTGGGTAGCTTCCCTTTCAGTTAGAGAGGCATTCCACCAGACTTAGAGATATTTTTCTTTTTTCATCTCGTGTTTTATTAAATTCATGTTTATTAATATTATGTCAATTTTTAAATATATTTCACAGACATCTAAATGCATTGCTCTGTACTGAGGTACTTGTAATTCTTCACATTAATTGAAGAACAATATTGCCTTTCAGTTCTCCATAAAAACAGATGATCATAACGCATCAGAAAACTATGGAGCATGAAGCTTTGAACAAATTGTAGAATGTTATTCAGAGATTGCAGCTCATATCTCCACTTTTCAGGGACTATTCTATCACACCAGGTCTGAATTTCTCTTCAATAAGTCACTGTGTTGAAGTAAAATACCTTATTGTGCATGGAATAACTACTTGCTATAGCTATCTGTACAGAACTATGGTTGTACCATAAACACTTTTTTTTTTTTTCTCTTTTTTGGCACATAAAATTAGGAAATACGCTTTATACTTGACAGCAGAAGCTGTGAAAGGAATCTCCATGTAGATATTATAAGTGGGTCACTTTTCCATAGAAATACAATCATATCCTTTATTTGAGAGAACTGTGAGATTTAAACAAAAATTCTTCCACTTAAGTGAGACTTTTTTTATTAATATTATACTAATATGAAGTAGTGCTCTACTTACCTTATTTCCACTAGGTCAGCAGTAGTAATTAGAACAGACTGAATATAGAGAATTAGCTCCTGAAGGATGCTAAGCTCAGAATCTTGTTTATGAGCAAAGAGGAAGCACATCTTCTATATAAAGAAAATCAAGAATTTATTGTAACTATAATTGAAATCTTGAGAATCTAGTTATTATTAGCTCAGGTCTAATTATTACCAAAACCAGAAAGAATAAAGCTGCAGCTAAAATAGTTCTACATACACTTCTTGGTTTCTACCCCTTTCCTGGTATTGTGCTCACCCTTCCCCTCCTTCTCTGGGTTTAATGTCTCTTATTGTACACCAATGAGGAGGGAATGTTATGCAAGGGGAAATATTATGTTTATGTTGATGGTTTCTTCTTCAGCCCTTTAGGGTCGACTTGGGGTTATTTCTATGTGTTTGCTAACCTTTCTCTTTCTCCCTTGGCCTACAGCTCCAGGTTACATTCAGATTTACTATCTATTGTGACCTTTCCATAAGTTATTTCTTTGCTAGCCCTAAACCCAGTTCTGCCCAACTCCAGGACTCCACTTCTTTAACTGACCATGAGTGCTGTTGGTCATAGACATAGTGCCACTAGAGTAGGGATGTTGCAAAATGGGCACACAGACAATTGTAGGAAAAATATTATTTTAATGGAAAATGCAGGACTAAAGGAGTTAGCTCCAGTGCACATGCTATTGGATTAAATTTATCAAGAAGAAATATTCTGTTGTCTTGCAGCATCGTATGACCACAGCCTTGCAGTATACAAACCTAGTGTCTGATAAAAATCATACTGAAAAAGAATTCCACAGATATGTAAGAATCCAACTCATGATGTTAAGTGTTAGTGCTTTTTGTATCTGTTTCTCGTGTCTCGTGGTTTAAGCCCAGCTGGCAACACAAAAAAAAGCAGCCACTCGCTCACTTCCTCCCCGTCCTCCCCCCGCTCCTGGAGGGATGGGGAGGAAAGTCGAAAGAATGTAACTCCCATGAGCTGAGATAAAAACAGTCCAGTAATTAAGGTGTAACACAAACCACTACTGCTACCACCAATAATAATAATGATAAGGGAAATAACAAGGGAAGAGAACACAACCACTCACCACCTGCTGACCACTACCCAGCCCGAACCAAGCAGTGATCTAACCCTCCCGGGTAACTGCCTCCAGTTTATATACCGGGCATGACATGCTGTGGTATGGAATACCTCTTTGGCTACTTTGGGTCAGGTGTCCTGTCTTTGCTTCTTGCCGGCTTTCCCCTCCTACTTGGAAGAGCATGAGGCTCACAAAGTCCTTGGACAGAGTAAACACAACTTAGCAACAACTGAAAACATCGGTGTTATCAGCGTTGTTCTCAGGCGGAGAGTCCAAAACACAGCATTGCACCAGCTACTAAGAAGGAGAAAAAATGACTGCTACTGCTGAAACCAGGACATCATGAAACTGATCACGGTATGACACAAGGTCTGTGACATAAATCTGAAGCCCAAATTTAACAGTGGGGTTTTTTTATTACAAGGAAGGTTTTTTTTTTTGACAGGATATTGTCTCTGAAAATCAAACGTTTCGCCTTGGGCAAATAGATATTTTATGTGAAAAAATCACTTGGAAGTGAAGACGTAAGGTAAAGATGGTGTCCTTTCCTTATTTTGTTCCTCAGAAAACAGCAAAATTATTTTGATATTTAGAGCCAGAATCATAGAATAGTTAGGGTTGGAAAGAACCTCTAGCTCCAAACCCCAGCTACCTCACACTAAAACGTGCCACCCAAGGTTCTGTCCAACCTGGCCTTGAAAACTGCCAGGGATGGAGCATTCACAAGCTCCCTGGGCAACCCATTCCAGTGCCTCACCACCCTAACAGGAAAGAATTTCCTCCTTATATCCAATCTAAACTTCCCCTGTTTAAGTTTTAACCCGTTACCCCTTGTCCTGTCACTACAGTCTCTAGTGAAGAATCCCTCCCCAGCATCCGTATAGGCCCCCTTCAGATACTTGAAGGCTGCTTTGAGGTCTCCATGCAGCTTTCTCTTCTCTAGGTTGAACTTTCTCAGCCTGTCTTCAGACAGGAGGTGTTCCAGTCCCTTGATCATCCCCACGGCTCTTCTCTGGACTTGTTCCAACAGTTCCATGTCCTTTTTATGTTGAGGACACCAGAACTGCACACAATACTCCAAGTGAGGTCTCATGAGAGCAGAGTAGAGGGGCAGGATCACCTCCTTCGACCTGCTGGTCACGATCCTTTTGATGCAGCCCAGGATACGGTTGGCTTTCTGGGCTGCGAGCGCACACTGCCGGCTCATGTTCATTTTCTCATTGACCAACATCCTCAAGTCCTTCTCCACAGGGCTGCTCTGAATCATTTCTCTGCCCAACCTGTAGCTGTCAGGGTCCCTCTGGATGGCATTTCTTCCCTCCAGCGTATCAACCAAACCACACAGCTTGGTGTCATCGGCAAACTTGCTGAGGGCACACTCAATCCATGTTACCAACAAAATGTTGAACAAGACCATTCCCAACACTGATCCCTGAGGGACACCACTTGTTATTGGTCTCTACCTGGACATTGAGCCATTGACGACAACACTTTCCGTGCAGCCATCCAGCCAGCTCTTTATGCACTGAGTGGTCCATCCACCAAATTGATGTCTCTCCAATTTAGAGACAAGGATATCATATGGGAAGACAAGGATGTCATGCGGAAGCATCATATGTAGTTAAATAAAAGAAGCTGTCTGAAGGTGTAGAAGATGGAACAATATTTTGACAAATCATTAAAAAATGTGACTATGGAAGTCAAATTCATAGTGCACGGAAGCAAATTACCATTTTGAAAGAATATGTGGGTTTTGCTTTTTATGCTGGTTTTTGTTGGTGGTGGTGGTTGATTTTGGGGTTTTGCTTTGTTTGTTTGGGGTTTCTCGGTTTGTTTGTTCATTTTTTTTTTTTTTCTGTAATTTTCTTTTTTTTCTGGGTTTTTCCCTCCAGGAATGAAAACCACAATCTTATTCACCATCCCTAGGATATTCTTTAAGGATATACATGCATGTTTGGCAAAAAAATCCATGTCATATCAGCATTACTGTTTTGATCAGCAGATTTTGAGGCGGTAAAAGAGGTTCTTTTTTGGTTTCTTTCCCTATAACAAGGTGAAATTAAACCCTATAAGTCTCACACCTGCAGCTTGGAGAAAGAAAATTATTGTGATAAAGTGCTGCTAACACACTGACCAATACATTTTAGGAGTTATTAGTGCTTACTCAACATGTTGGTCAGTTCTGTGTAATTTTTTATTCTGTTAATTCAAAATCAGTTTTATGTTTTGTTTTTATTTCCTTTTCATTACATTTTTAAATAATATAATGCAAAAAGAGCTTAACTTTTTTCAAATGTTTATCAGAAAATATTTAACTTTTATGAAAGACTATAAATAAATCACATTTTTTTTACACACCTTTATAATGAAAATAGTACCAGGTACACAAAGACAAATCCTTTTGGTCAAATGTCTCTAATATGCAGAGATTTAATGCAGGAAAATAGACATTATCAAGAAATAAGATTATGAAGTCCAAAAGTTTTCAAAAACCAGCTGTGATATGTTTTAAACATTAATGCTTTCCAGCAATTTCAGTTAAAACTGGTTTGACTTTTTACTCTGAATCTAACTTGTCTGTTTCATGCATAGCAGCTTGAAATAGTCCTAGCTACACTTTTTGATTTCTGTGCCAGATAGATAGTCATCTTTGTTGGGTGAAATACTGTATTTCAAGAACATCATCATATCAATCTTCCAGACATGTAAAATTCCATAATAGTTGCCATTGTTAATGCCCTGTTTTAAAATACAGAAGGAATTGTCAAGGAATTTTTAAATTTTTCCTTCATTGAGTGGTGTCACTAGACATATCAGGCAAATTTTCTGAAGTACCATTTTGGGTAATATAGTACTTAAACTACTAGGAGTATTTTTCATGACCATAAGGACACAAGAGAAGTAGTTGTCACCTTCTAGATACCTATGAAGTCTCTTTTCCCAAGTCTATACAATCTTTAACACTTCCAAAGTTAATTATAGAATCACAGAATGGTTAAGGTTGGAAAGGACCTTAAGATCATCTAGTTCCAACCCACCTACCTTGGGCAGGGACTCCTCACACTAGACCATGTTGCCCAAGGCTCTGTTGGACCATCATTTCCATCCTCTTCATTGTTGTAAAAATAGCTACAGGAATCTTGCCTTTGCTAGTTTGAACTCTGTGATCCATCTAATTAGAGTAATGCAATAAGAAATATCATAGACTCTCACAACATTGACATCTATGAATTAGCTATCCATTTAGCACTACCAGGGACAACCTTATTCATGCCAGCTTTGAAGTTCTACTCTCCCCTTTCACAGATTCAGCTAGCACTTTCAGAATTTTGTAAACATTGATGCTAACATATAATTTGTTATTACTTCATTTTCTCCTTTCTGCTGTTTCCTGGACTATCATAAATCCAGTGAAAATTGTTTTATAGTGATCTTTCACTATCTGCTGAACTACTGTTTACAGGGTTTGAATCATGTCAGGATTTCATTTCTTTGACCACCTATATGGTGTTTTAAGGGATAAACTTTCTATTCTTCCTTGTGATTTATTAATAGAAAGAGCAATGACTCTCAGTAGGAAAAGACTGGGAATACAGTCTTCTTTTCTAAACCAAGCTGACTTTAATCTATTTATGATAATATTCCTTGCAGACTTTTTGATTTTCTTGGTTTTATTTCACCTGGAATAGTAGAGAGCAGTTTGATTCAGCATTTCTTTGTTATAAGCTAATTAAGTAAATTAAACAATATATTTGTACAGAAAATAACCATCCTCCTTTCTTTAACATCTCCAAATTTCTAACAAAAACATGCCAGTACTTGTTTGCCCTCCAGAATGAAACAAGCTGTAGAATTGAAAAGAATGCATTTTTTTTTTTGGTTTTGCGAATCATTACCAAAATTGGCAGCCTCAGTCCTGGTCATGAATCTTTTTAATTGGCAAAATACCCCATTTTAATTAGCATATCCACAGTAACATTAATCCATATGTTTCCTGCTCTTTAGCTTATTTTGGTAGAAGCAGGATTCTATTCTTTATCTCTGTCTTGGTAGCTTTTACACTTCTAAATGTTTATATCACTAATGTTCAAGCCACGTAAAATTCTCTGATCCTTACTGCCTACTTGCTTGTTACATATTTCTGCTACAGCATTATTCTACTAGATGTGCTAAAACAGAGGAAAAGTTGTCTTGGATGATATTTGTCAATCTTATTATGCAATACTCCATTTTAGATAGATTTTAAAGCAGAAAACAATAGCATGTAGAAATTTACAGTGATTTTTGAGTTTGCTGATCTTTTTTGTAAGATCCTAGGGAATAAAAAAGACACAAGTTAAAAAAACTTGTGCATGATGGAAGTGGAAAGAATGTCATTCACTTTCATTTTGAAAAGAAGAAAAGGAGTAAGAATTTCTGAACATACAAAAAACATCCATTGCAATATGTTTAAAAGATATAGAAAATAAAATGAATCCTGCCTTAAGAAGAAAACATTGGTGTGTTATCAGCATTATTCTCATACATGCCAAAATACTATACCAGCTGCTAGGAAAAAATTAACTCTATCCCAGCTGAAACTAGGTCACCAAATTAAACACCTTTTCTGGATAAGAGAGTCAATGACAAAACCAGTTTTGTTCCTCACAACTCTCACATTTTACCTTGGTCTAGAGCAGAAACTGAAAGGTATGAAAGATGAAAACAGAGTGTTTTATGGGAGTGTCCTGGGTTCAGCAGTAGCAGTCATGTTTTTTCCTTTGTGGTAGCTGGTGCAGTGCTGTGTTTTGACTTCCAGTTTGAGAACAGTGTTGGTGAAGCCGATGTTTTCAGTTGTTGCTAAGTGATGTTTACCCTGACCAAGGACTTTGTGAGGCTCATGCTCTGCCAGGGAGGAGGGGAAGCTGTGAGGAAGCAGAGATGGGGCGCCTGACCCGGGCTAGCCGGGGAGGTATTCCATACCACAGCACGTCATGCCTGGGGTGGGGGGTAACTGGGAGTTACCCGGAAGGACAGGGGCTTCCGGGTGGAACTCGTTTTCTTGGCCGGTGGTATCGTATTCTCTTCCCTTGTTATTTTCCCCTATCATTGTTGTAGTTGATAGTAGCGGTGGTGATTTGTGTTGTACATTGGTTGCTGGACTGTTCTTGTCTCAACCCGTAGGAGTTGCACTCTTTCGATCCTCCTCCCCGTTCCTCCGGGAGCGGGGAAGGGGAGAGCCCCGGTGGGGGGGGGGGCACGGACCTCGATTGTTGTCAGCTCGGCACCACTCGCTGGGAGTGAGTGAACAAGTTACCTGACTGGGTTTAAACCACGACATTTGGTTAGGTTTGATTTTGTAGCAAAGAGAACAGCTTAGTGAGGTTACACAGCAGCCTATATTCATTAAATGGTAAGGGAAAATCCTTTTTAAAGCTTTAGCATGCATACTTAACTTAGAGAAAATGGAGACATCAGGACTATTTGCTTTTCCATTTTCATCCTATGACACAATCCACAAAACTTTGATTTAGATTTTGTAGATTTTTCTATTTCATTTGTTCTCACTGTAGTACTGGAAGTGCAAACTGGAACAAACTGGGCTAGTAAATTGTCCATGAAACAACAATATGTCAAGTAACAGCTATACTATGAGCAGAAGATACTATTCTTCCACCCCTATTCTATATTATGTTATTTGTATTTGTCATGGTTTAACCCGAGGCAACAACTCACTTCCCACCCTGGTGGGATGGGGGAGAGAATCAAAAGGGTAAAAGTGAGAAAACTCGTGGGTTGAGATAAAGATAGTTTAACAGGTAAAGCAAAATATAGACATGCAAACAAAGCAAAACAAGTTCATTCATCACTTCCCATTTGCAGGCAGGTGTTCAGCCATCCCCAGGAAAGCAGGCTGCATCACGCGTAATGGTTACTTGGGAAGACAAACGCCATCACTCTGAACAAGTCCTCCTTCCTTCTTCTCCCATATGGTATGACACCATACAGTAGGGGGTATCGCTGCTGGGGTCAGAAGCCCCAGCTGTGTCCCCTCCTGACTCCTTGCACACCCGCAGCCTACTCACTGATGGGGTGGGGTGGGGTGAGTAGCAGAAAAGGTCTTGACTCTGTATAAGCACTTCTCAGCAACCATTAAAACATCCCTGGATTACCAACACTGTTTCCAGCACAAATCCAAACCATAGCCCTACACCAGCTGCTATGAAGAAAATTAAGTCTATCTCAGCCAAAACCAGCACTGCATTATAACAAATGCACTTTCTGACAAAGAAATTAAAGTTTTTTTTATACAATTGATTTCCATAAATAGTTTCATTTTGCTGGATACTCCGAAGCTTACTCCATCAAACTTGTGTAATTGCCACATTCTATATTGAAAAGATCTGAAAAAGTGCAGGCTATGCACCGAATGCTCAGCCAGGTGTGCTGAACCGCATTATATTGTCTAAAATATATCTTTCTGTAACTTTTTCTATCTGATAAATGGGGAAGAGTTCTATCTCTAGTAAAAACAACAAAATCCCTATTGTTTTTTAATTAATTGATTTGCTATTGAGAGATTTGGTGCAAATATACACATTTTGAACTGCATCAGTCTCACAATTTTCAACCAGAATTACAGATGTTCCTGTCTGTTAGTGATAGATGCAATCTAATTCCTGTTCTATACCAACTCTACATTGATTTAGTTCATATCTGAATGCATGCTTAGTAACATATTTACTCTAGATTTTTCCTGTGGATTGTACCTTCAGGGTGCGAATGCTTGAATATTCTTAACTGCAGGGGGAATATGATGCTGGAAATACATCAATACAATAATAAACTGAAGCAAGTTCTGCTGAGAGGCTGAGGGTGCCAGCAGGGACTGATGGCTCTGGGGGAGGCTCAAAGAGGCTACTTGGTCATGGCCAGGGACCAATGACCCCGATGGAGGTTAAGCAGGAGCAGTCAGTCCTGGTAGTATCCTCAAGACCTTGATATACTGCAATGAAAGTGAAGATATTAATAGAAACAGAAAGCAAACAAACAAATAGGGTTTTCTCTTTTCCTTTATTCACCCAAATAATGCCAACTTCATATCTGCTTGTTAGATGTAAATAAGTTGATTTATAACAACATGATTTTCAACAACATAATTTTCTAACATATTTGCTTTAAGTAAAATTTTACAAGTTTGGAGCTTTGAAATTCTATTTGCTCATTTCAGTAACATAAAATGCAGAAAAATAGTTTTAGCTGGTATTTTTTGTTCTACTTTTTACAATAACCGTGTAAATATGTCACAGCAAAAACATTGGACAGACACACGTAACTGAGAGGATTGGACTCATTAATTGCTTACTACTACTTAAACGCTTTCAGTAGGACAAAAAGTTCCATCTATGGTGCTAGCGTAGTTATGAATTACCAGATGTAATTATCCACTATAGTTACAGATATTATTTTTTCAAAAATAAATTATCATTTTATCATAGTCTTTTATCAGTTGGATATTTTTCTATAGCAAGATCTAAAGCAACACTGACACAATGGACATCAGATGGTTCAGAGGGAGAAAAGAATGAGAAAGAGCTAATGATAGATGATGTGACATCAAGAAAATTAATAGTGCAAATGATATATTAGTTGTATTTGTCGTGTTCATGACACTGCAAATATCTTGATCCAATAACTGGTGAAATTACCTTGGACAGAACCATTGATCTTAAAAATAGTATGACTGAAAAGGCAGGGCATTAAGAAAATATCTTTAAAATCATTTTTAAAGGACCTTTTCACAAATAATTTCCCAAAGAATTTACCAGAAAATTACACTTGACAGAAAACAGAAACAAAAGTAAGAATATAGTGCATATTGGCTTATTCTAAATGGCATCCCCATGATCCTAACAGTTTTCTAGTAACAAATGTTTTTGCATAAAATGTGAATATATTATCTCTTAAGTAACCCCATGTGGATTATCTTTCTATTTATAAAAATGTGTCTCACAGGGTCATTGCAGCTAGTTTTGTGAAAAAGTGATTTATATTGTTTAAAATATGTTTACAGTACAGTCTGAAATTTTATATTGAAGAAGACATTAGCCGGATAATAGTAGTGAAACATTATATCTATGAACTCTCAAGAGGAAATACGCAAATTGCTTGTAAAATTTGAAGTGTTAAAATTATGAGTGTATAAAAATATTCAGCAATGTTTTATTTAAACTATATTTGACTTTTTTTCTATTGGCAGTTAACTGAAATTCATCAAAAAATAGTCTTCTGTGTAATCAAGCACCTAGAAAAATGTTGCCAAATTTAGCACGTCACCTTATATCAAAGGAAGTAGCTCACAGTTGTGAGGAAGCCCAGAAAAAGTTATATGGCCTCAGTCTCCCCTTTCTGTGTTCCTCTGATTTATATGAGAAATAAATTTCTGTGCATAACAGGTTTTGCATTCTAAGACATCAGAAACGTGACGTACATTGTAGTTTTTGCTTTCTGTGGAATTTATATGTTTAAGCCAAGAACTGAGGTTTCTTTGCTCAGTGGTAAGGAAAAAAAACACAGAAAATTTTGCAGCTACAAGAAAAGCCAATTTAATTTTTGGCAAGAAGTCTAGTCAAATATATTAGTAAAAACTTACAGCTCAAAGTTACTACTGAGGCTAATGAAACAAAACGTGCAAATTTACTAAGCACTGTCTTCCAGAAGTGTAACAAGGTATAATGTGAGCTTTGTGCTTTGATTACACTTTCTTTTAAGAATATGACAAAGAACTCAATTTATGTTAGTTACTAATCAGAAATTATTCTATTCCTTTAGATTTACAGTTATTCCAGTCTAGACTGAAAGCAAACCTGAACTTCAGGGCCATCAGCAGAATAATCTAATTTGAGAACAAAAGAAAAGATAATGTGCAAGGAATATCTAGGAAGTTATGGTAAATAATTTAATAATCACATACTCCTTAAAAATTACGTCAATATAAATCAGAGCAGAAAATAGTGGCAGATAAGGGCTCGGGAATAGCTGGATATATTAGAATAGTGTACATGGCTTAAAAACTATTTTTATTGTCCAAGACCCATGCACTGCGGTATAGGATTTTTATTATATCCATTAGCTATGCACAACTAAGTAGTCATATCCTCTGTCTTGTCTGTGCAGAGACTGTAAATGAAGAGTAGAGCTAATTCTTCACAACCACGGATTAATGCTGTAAATTATACTTGACTTCTTGTGGGAAGAGAGAATGAGGTTTTATGTGATTAACTAATAGTTTCAATAATGAATATGATGTTAGAAAGGTATTACTCATTTTCATAAATAGTCTATATGAGGCAGGAGGGATCCCTTCACTATTTGGATGCATGAAAAGAAAAAAAAAAAAAAGGAATCACTTCAACTTTTAGTTTTGCTGAAGAAAGTTCATTAGAAGTAGGTGAAAAGAGTATTTTTTGAGTAGACTGAATGTTTTCAAGGCAGAACTTCATACTTGACATGGCAAACAAGTCCTAATTCTGTCTTTAATTCACTGTTTAGAAAGCCACATAGGTAGGACTATCTAGGCACTGCTTTTTTAATAATAGTAAAAGAAAGTGCTAATCATAAGAAAACAAAATCAGTTTTACTTAAAAAATGTGGTATTATTTAATGTATTTGATAAATGTGTGCAGATGGAAGTCTAAATTCAGTTGAATTTAGAAGCCAGTAACGTTTCATAGAATGGTTATGGACAAAAGGGACCTTAAAGCTCATCCAGTTCCAGCCCCTTGCCATGGGCAGGGACATCTTCCACTAGACCAAGTTGCTCAAAGCCCCACCCAACCTTGAACATTTCCAGGGATGTGGCCTCTACAACATCCCCTAAGAGCAAAAGATCAAACATGGAAAAAATTGATTGAGATTTCTGTATCAAGGATTGTGTGTTTGGGTTCTCAATTTGAATAAGGGTAAGGGGCTTTTACTGGTGCTGCAATTTCTTTTGTTGCAGGAGCTGTTTCAGCATGCACCAAATTATTTTTTTCTTGCCATGTTATTGATGCTGGGTGCTTTTTTATTGTTGTCACTGAGTATCTTTCAGATGAACTTGCTAGCACAGTAGAGCACAATAGCATTGAAAGCATGGAAATGCAGAATGCTCTATAATCACAGAAAGTATGATGAAATAATGTTCAGGATCTATACAGAAGCTTAATTTCTAATTTTTATATCTGTTAGTATAGTTGTAACCATGGCAATAAAATGTGTTCAGTGTATACACGTGAATGTTTTAAAGTTTTACCTTCTGGGATCAGAGTGGTATTCCTTCTGTAGATAACACAATATTACTGGGGAAAGAGAACAGCTAATCAGGACTTAGTAGCATTGCACAGGTACTTATGCCAGTGACTGACTGAAAAGCTTTTTATAATTATTCAACAGCTATAACTATGGTAAAGTTTCAATACAACATGAGAGATGTCGAACAAGCATTATTTCAAGCAGTCCTTGTGAGATGAAAATTCTAAGTACAGAACAAACATCTGATTGCCCCAGGGTTAATGGTAAAATTCTATAGTTGAGTTCATCTCGCATAACACACAGAGCTAGTGATCATAAATACCTCTGGAGTTAATAGAGGGCAAAAGGAACTCCTACTTTGTGACTTCCTGCATATGCCTACTTTCTTTCCACTGATCATGAATGGATCTCAGCTCAGAAAGCATATTTAGATCAGTTTCATCAATAAGAACTTCAGTGTAGCCAAGGTGCTGACAAAGATAATACTTCCATCACTATAATGTACCTAAATTATAACTTTCTTTCAATGTAGACAAGTTAGAGAATAGTTGACACTGAATCAACTTATTTCTTCTTTATGTGTAAAGAAGCTCACCATGTTGATATTATCAGTGGTATAAAAATACTATGAAAGGTGTAATTCTACTTCGAGTTTCAGCTTCTTTCTCTACTTTTACATTGTCTGCTTGCTTGTCTGCTTGCTAGTTGTGCTTATATCCCCTTGGCTAATAAGTATTAGATCAAGAAGGGATCAATGTAAAGCAATGGTCCATAACTGATATGCAAGGAACACTAGATGAGCTTGATAGTTCACCTTCAATAAAGATAGCCCTGAACATAATCCATTTGAGAGACTATGAACAGAAAGGATATATATCGTATTTTCTGTAGCAACACTTCTGTGAAGTGTTGCAAAAAGGGTTCCCTATAAAATCAAGTCCAAATATGCCCTTCCAAAAAGGTCTAAAACTAGTTCAGAAAGAAAAATCACATCTTCAAGTAACCAGCAATGTTTTTAGCCTAAAAACAAAATGTGTGTACACAAACATGTCTCTGACACACAGCAGCTGTGATTCTGCCTTTATTTTACTCTGATCAGTGCTATACTTTCAGAGAATTTTCTTAGAATATAACACTGTTGAGCCATTTATAGATAATTACACATATAAAAAAGCTGCTTATTTTATATTTTTATACATGTGAATGTCATGGGAATAACTGCAGGAAAAAGTAGGCTAATTAAAGAACTAGGTAATCTATTATCCCTTTTAAGAATATTAATAAGTCAATATATATTATCTCTGAAATTTTGACAAATATGGGCTTATCCATATGAAGGGCTTATTTAGCAGTCAAGAAATTTGCCCCTTTCTGCCAGATACTGTCACAAACAGTATTATCTCATTTCAGAAAAATGATAAACTGTGAAGACTTTTGAGAAGGAAACAAAATAATTATTAAAAACATTGCCTTCTATTTTTACCTTTATTACCTCATTTTTCATGTTTATTTAAACATGAAAGCCATTATCTCCATATGCTACTAATGAACAAGATATCCTACATGCATTTTCAAATGAGATCAGAAGAGGCCAGTTTAACCTAAGAAAAGTAATTGCTTAAAGAATAAATTTAATGCCATGAAAACATAGGTGTCTAGAAATAAGAACGTTCCCAGCATACCACAGAGAAGTTTATAAATTATTTTATGCATTCTAGTTTGCAAGTGGTTTATAATGGTTGTTAAAACATTATTTGCTAAATGTTTTTTAATAATTTATAAATAAACCACAGAAACACAGAATCACTTAAGTTAGAAAGAACCTCCTGAGCCTATTTCTCCTTGTCCTGGGTACCTCTGAGAAGAGTCAGGCTCTGGTACTTAGAAAAATTGAGAAGATTCCCTCTGAACTTTTAGGGCTTGTCTGCAGAATGAAGAGTCTCAGCTCTCTCAGCCTCTCCGCACATGAAAGAAGCTCCAGTATCTATGTTTTTATCACTTTTGTGTCCATGCACTGGACTATGTTGATACCTTTCTTGCACTGAGGAGCCCAGAAATGGACAAAGTACTCCAGATGTGAACCTCCTTGGAATTATCTTTATAAAAGTATTTTATATTTTGTATTAAATTTGGTTTTGTCAAAGTATTCACAAAGTTTCATATCTTTATTTTAATTGCTAAGCCTAAAGTGAAAACTGAATGTGCAGTTTCTGTTTTACTTGTACAATATAGAGGCGGCTGAGACGCAACTATTTAAAAAAATTGTATGATTAAATATTCAGAGTAAAACAAATTGATTTTATCCTCATATAGTTTTCTAGCATTGCTGATTTGGAATTAGAATGAAAATTCTTCAAGAATTTATCTGGTAAATGTGTATGGTATTGCAGCTGTTCACTCAGGAAAAAAGTAGGAAGCTGAAAGCAGCTGTAAATATAATTCTATTTTCTCGTTAGAAGTTTGACACACTGCACACAATAAATCAGTGAATAAGTCTAAGAATCTACTTCATATAAACACAATATACCATTTCACAATACTTGGAATCCATGTGATGACTTTTATAATATGAAACACTTTACTACACGTTCTTTTTCAATGTGAAGGTGGATGATTTATGAACTACTTATGAAGTTTATGACAAAAATATTTGTTCCTCAAATATGATACACAGTCCTTTGCAGTTACAGTGGTTGCTTGAGGTTTGTTTCTACTTTTAAAGTAAATCTGCAGCAAATCAAGTCTTCATTAATGCCCTGCAACACTATTAAAGTCATTGAGCCAGGGCATTAATTGACATTTAAATAACTGGTGGCTTCTCAGGGTCTGTTCTTCATGTACATTATAAGCAACAAGAGGGCTAGAGTTATTAGAATGTGTTCTTAAAGGGTGATCTTAGGGAAGAAAGGGACCTTTAAGGAAATCCTGGAAGGTCATTTATTTTGCTCCAAAAATAGATACCCATGCTAGGCAGATACACCTTTAGATGTGCCTGTCTTTTTCTGTTAACAGTGAAGGGAGCTTAGAGTTTGCTGTAGTTATTGATATTATTTAGGAACACCGATATTGATATTATTTAGGAACTACTAGCAAGATTTTTTGCTGCTTGCTATGCCAGCTCTTGAATTCATGCTCAAAAAATTAATTTAAATATTGTACTACTTACTGATAGTATATAAAAAAAATCACAGTGCTATATAAAAAATCATGCCTTTTAAGCCGTATCCCACTTATTTACCTCCTATTCTAGGAGTTGCTTCCTTTCCCAAGAAGATACGATAATAAACCTGTGTTGCTGCTACATTTTTTTTTAATCTTTTTTTTACTTGTTGGAAAGTTTGGAACACTTTGCTGAGGGTATTTACTTTGTATTCCTTTTTGCTGCCTCTGTAAATATGGCTTTCCTCTTGAATTTCCTAATAGCAGTTCACAGGAAATTTGTCAGATACTGAAGACTTATCTAAATTTTGACACTCCAGAATCTTAGAAAACCTTATACTAACATACATCAAGCAAATTAAAAGGCTCATCTAACCATTAATGGTGGGCCACATATACAAAGCTCTGGCACTTCATATCCCTTTAAAATATTATATTATAGACCACAATTCACAAAAGTCTGACTTGACAGACATTAATAGGCACTGAACTGACAGGCAGGGAAAATAAATCCTTATTATACAGATGCAGTGTTCTAATGAGCAGTATAGTCTGCATACTTACCAATACTTGAAAATTGTGAACTAGACAAAATAACTTTTTATAGATAGGCTTTTGCTGGCTGAAACAAAATATATTTCAAGCTGATCAAAGATGTTTAACTTCTAAAACAGTCTTATAAGACTAGATTTATTAACTAACTGTGATTAATGTAGACAATAGCAACAAAGGCATGTGATTGCTCAGAAGTGTGCACCCTATTAAAAAGTTGCTTTATATTTCCAATATAGTATTTCTCACAGGCTACTATTCCCCTGCATAGATCATTTATATAGTACTTGGAGTTACAGCAAATTTACAAATGCAAAATACTTGAATACGGAATGTTATTTCACTTTAGAAGACTTTTCATCCGGAAAATAGTTAGCCATGTCTGTTTCTAAACAGGTAGCAGTGTAGTTTGCTGGTATCTTTGACAACTTACATTTTAAAGTACATCTGTAGAAAATCGAGCCATGGCAAATGGCAAGGCAGGCGAAAAAATCAGTAAATCTTCCACAGAATCACAGACCGATTGAGGCTGGAAGTCAACTCTGGAGATTATCTGATCCAGCGTCAGAGCAGCCTCCCCAGGGCCATGTCCAGGTGGCCTTTGAATATCTCTAAGATGGAGAATCCTCATTCTCCCTGGTAAGCAGTTCCAGTGCTCAGTGTCCTTCATTGTAATAAATTTCCAAATGTTCAGATAGAACCTCCTGTGTTTCAGTTTGTGCCCACTGCCTTTTGTCCTGTCAGTAGACAGCACTAAGAAAAAACTGGACCCATTTTCTCTACAACCTCCCTTCATATTTTTATGCTTCACCAAGGCCAAGTTGTGCTTGACCAACTTGGTAAATTTGTATGATGAAGTGACTGGGCTGGTAAGGATTTAGCAGTGGATATTGTCTACTTGGGCTTCCTGAAGGTCTTTGACACCATCTCCCATCATATCCTCGTAGCGAAGCTGTTGATGTATGTTATGGATAGGCAGACAGTGAGGTGGACGTAAAACTGGCTGAATAGCCCAGCCCAGAGTTGATGATCAGAGGGACAGTGACTAGTGAAGATCAGTACTAGGCCCAGTCTTGTTCAAATTCTTTACTGGATGATGGGGCAAAGTGTACCCTCAGCAAGTTTACCTGTAACACCAAACTGGGAGGAGTGGCTGATACAATGGAAGGTTGTGCTGCCATCTAGAAAGGCCTTGACAGGTTGGAGAAACCAACATGAACCTCATGAAGTTCAACAAGGGGAAGCACAAATTCATGTACCTGGGGAAGAACATGAGCCAGCAATGCTCCCTTGCTGCACAGACTGAAATGCAACTCAAGCAAAATAAATATTCTTGGACAGGATTATTCCTTGGTTTTCAGAGTATTTACGAGAAAATTGCATGTAACAGATATGACAGGAGTATAAATACATAAGACCATGGCTGGTTAAGGTAGTAGTTCTTTCTTTTGAATGCAAGAAACTATTTATGTGAATTTTAATTGGAATTTTATATATTTCATGATGGAGTGATTAACCAGAATCTGTTTTTTTCTTATTCTATTTCAGTAGTTTAGATGTCCCTTCTGTACAGGAATAATCTTGCTAGATGAAGCTACACATTTCAGGAAATGGTTTTGTTTAAAGGCACCAGCAAATAACTGACATATAGTACAATTTAATGAATTCCCAAGAACTCCATCTACAACATATTTTTCCAGAAATCATAGCCTACATATTGCTGTATCATCTTGACCAAATTTTTCCTTTAAAGATCTGCCTTAAAGAAGAAAATGACACCTCTGTTATCTACCAAGTCTAATTCTCATAATATTAGAAATCTTTCAATAATTTATCTTAAAAATAACACACACTAAAGCTCTATATTTGTAACATAATGTGAAGAAAAAAAATAGTTACATAGCTCTGTGTCATATCATAACCTGATGTATCCCACTTTAAAAGAAACTATTGGATCTCAGAAATACAATGACCTTCCACTGTCTCTGCGTGAATTTAATCCATAGACCTCTATTCTGACTGGTATGTGAATGTGTATATGCATGTTTGTATATGTTTCTTTTAATATATAAACATGCAAGTTTTGAAGAGGGTAGTTATTCTTAATTTTTCCCTTTCATCTTCATGTGTTCTTTTCATGTCTCTTCTCCACTAATTCCTCTCTCCTGCTGTGACTGAAACTTCAGTCCTACTGAAAACAGTTGGGGTTTTGACATTGATTTGAAAGGAGTCAAGATTCATGCCCTGCAAATATTTACAGAAAGCAAGCTTGTAACTCCTAAAACACACACCTGAAAATTTCACCTATTATGATTACTCAGTCAGCTCTACAGATTGCACTTAGTAGTTCTTCATTCTTTTGTTAAAAAACTTGTCTCCTTCACTCTGTAATGTTTTGTTGCTCTTGTTTGAAGCCCCAGAACTTGCAAAAGTCAAAAGTTACATGGCCATTTTCTATAAAATAGGTTCAATTAAGCCTTAAACTCCTTCTAAAGAGGTTTACTGAACAAAATGTTAGAGTTGAAAAATACTTTATATATATATATACACACATAGGGACACTGTTGTGTTGCTTTTTGGCTTCATTCACATAATTTGGGATGACAAAAGAAAGGCAATAACAGCTGTTGAAGATGGCTGTTAAGGGCAGAAAGGACTGGTGGTTTTGAGACCTCACAGAATGCTACTGATAGGGGTTCAGAGAGGATAGCTGAGGCTACATCAAAGCAGCATCAAGCTTTGTTTAAGTGCTAAGCTGCATCTCCTATATACTATAGAGCTACCGTGTGGCAATTCTAAATATAAACCAAGTCTTAAGAAATCAAGCTGTAGTAATGAATGTATTTATTTTTTAACAAAAGAAGAAAAGAATAACTTTTTGTCTCTCAAATTCAGTTGTTTTCATAGCTGGTTTTTATTGTAAGGAGGGCATTCATTTAGAGGATCACTCCTGAAATCTACGCTTCTCTGATGCTTTGTTTCCTGTTGCATGTTTTCTCTCTCTACTCTACCAATGCAGAGAGCAGGTGCTCAGTAGCTGCCAGCTGGCTTTGAATGGAGAGACTATATTATAGTGCAGAAATACATTAAATCCCTAATTCCTCTGGGTACACAGTGCATAGTACTGAATTTACTATCTGACAAAAAGACAAAAGGTTAAAAAAAAATAAATCATTCTTTCCTTTGCTTTTAGAAATGACACAAGTTTTTTTGAACAGAAAACTTTCCAGAGAGTCAGACTAAAATCATGATAAAGTCCTATTAGCATTACTGAGAAAATGACCTTCACTAAGCTTGAAAGTATCTCAACCTGAAGTCTAAGAGTTTAACAGATGTCTCTCATTAGGGAAAATCCCAGTGAATAATTTTCAAGGAAAATTGGAATGAGATTGTAGACAACACATAGTACATCCCGACATAAAAAATGCAAAGCACACCAAAACAACCCAAACAACCAATTAAAAAAAAAAAAAAAAACATTGAAAATTATTATTTTAACAACATTATTAAATAGAACAATTTTATTTCTATTTCTTTTTGTGTAAAATAAGGCACAACATCTTCTAGTGTCAGAGGTGCTCAGCACGAATTAAGAATAATAGACAAGCAAATGTAAGCAGACATGCCCAGCCTTCACTGTTCTGGAATTAAAGGCTCTACAGTAAATGCATTTGTAATGAGTAGGAACCTTCTGGTCTGGATGATAGTTTCTTTCGTTCAATTCAGATTTCCAGATTTTTTTTTTTAATATATTACAAATCCTACATAAGAAAAATTCTTGATTTTGCTTTTTATTTATAGTTTTTATAAAAATGTGGGGGTTTAGAACATTTCATAAGATTCAAAATTTACTGCTCTTCACAAAATAAGGATTAATATACCTAATTAGCAAGAATGCTCATGGAATTTGTGCAGATTAAGTCTTTAACTTGTGCTCTATAGCTCACCTCTCTTCCTTGTTTTAACACAATATAGCAAACTGTTACTGTAAGCAGCCAGCAAAAAGTATTATTTACTATTAGCCACTGTGGTCAAGAATATGGCAATGAGGAGGGATACCATATATAACATTCTAAATTAATTCCATTCGGTTAATCACATTGGATGCAGTAAATGAAGGCAAATCTGAAAAACTAAGGAGAGCTCAGTGATTTTAACAGGTTACGATAACACCTGTCTTCTGAGAATTTGTGAATGATTCACCCATTTTCAAATTGTCCCACATTTGCCATCTTATTTCTTTAGGTGACTTCCCATGTCTGTAACAAATTTAAGTTCCGCATATGTTCAAAGAGGCTGACCATGAAATCAATCTTCTGAACTCATGTAGGATTGGAAGTTACAGTTTCTGAATAGAAAAGCTACATTAAAAGATTTTTAATATTTGCATAGCCTTATATTTTCCTACTGCATAGCTATGGGTCCATTTATAGCTTTTCTCCTCCTCCTAAAAAATTTTTTCCTCTGTGCTGGGTCAAATACAAATCTAGTATGTTCCACCATGAAGCTATTCCATGACATTTTTTAAGCTACTGCTTCTTTAGTTGTTATGGTCTGCCAATTGCTCTCACCATACCAGGTACAAAGTCAAACAAAGCCAATGAAGAAGCATGCACTGATTTGAAGTAATCGTTTTAGTAGTGTTAACAGCTTTTTAGTTAGGGAAGGTAACCTGGCAACAAAATATTGTAAGGGTGCCTTAAAACAATGTATGTGTTCATCCTCCTCTGCTGTTGTTTCTTCCTTCCATGAAAGCTACAGGTAGAACTTTGTGTTTATGTAGGATGTTAAATCTATGTAAATAGGGAAACAGAATAAGGCTGTAATTTTTTCCAAGTGTTTTCACTATCTATGATCCAAAGTCTAGCTTTGATATAAAACAGCTGTCTGTAAGCTTGGTTGAAACTTTTGAGAAAATTGATAAATGGTGAGAAATGTCTGGAAGTTCGTAGGGAAGAACCATAAAAGATAACGAGTAAAAATGCAGGAAGAGGTTGGATATTGAGATAGCACAGTAGTCAGCAACTGGTGGATTAAAGACAAAAAACACTGATGTGGAAATGTATAAAATCCCAAGAAAAACAAAATGCATGTGGAAACAAGATGATTTAGCGACATCAAGGATCAGCCCATACCAAGGAGCAAGAGAGGTTGCCCTTCCAATTATAATGGCCATCTATCTACCAGCAAAGACACAGTGTCTCATTTTAAATACCAAGCACATTAATTATTAATCAGGGAGATTATCAGTCTTGGCCATCTACTAAATATATTCACATAAAAATAACAATTGCTTTGAATTCTTTTAATTATGGGTAACTTTCCTGCAGTCTTTTTGCAACTTGGAAAAGATGCCTGTATTGTGATCCAGAGATGAAAAGTTTTAAGACTATTTGGGCTGATAGTACAAGTATGCAAAATACATTTTATATCTGTAAAAACTGCTGAAGGTCTATATTGTTAAAACACTTTAATCCATTAAACAATCCAGAGTTCTTCAATGACAGATTAAACAATTTTGTGTGATTCATTGACAGACTTCCATCAATTTCTTAGTGTCTGCCTTAATCCTTTAGATGTATAGTTTGAGGGTTTTTTAATTCAAGGTTATATGATCAATTCATTCAGGACAAGTGAATTACCTGCTGCATTTTTTTTTTTTCCAATATCTAGCTTAAAATGCAATTGTTTTTAATGATCTACTTGCCTTTGGTAACTTCTTCCAAATAAAATTAATCTTTGCTGGTAATATTCTCCACATGCTGTATCATGTCAAGAACTATAAATGTTCCATCACTATTTTTATGTTACTTTATAGCTGTAGAAGGACTAGCAATTTATTAGCCCTTTTACGTTGTCATCATTATTATGTATGTCACATAATGAATAAATGATGAGCTGCTGCCACAGAGTATTTTATTACCAAAAAAAAAAAAAAAAAACCACAACAAAACACCCACCACCATTTCAGAAAGTGTGAAAAACCATAGCTCTGCTCTTGCCTGATTTCTAGAACATTAAAATATGAGCTATTTCGTGCATTTGGCACCAGAGAATGCTGTTACTGTGAACTGCACTTTAACTTCCTCTATACAACGAAATTAGAGAGGCTTTGTACTTGAGGTCCTGCAGTCTTTTATTTCCCTGCATCACATGCACTGCTTGAGGAACAGAAATACAATTTTAAAAGAAAAAGAGCTAGTAAAAAACTTGAAAAAAGAAGAGATAATAGGGATTCTGAGTGTCACTGGTCTTTATATTAAAAAAGGATGACTATAAAATGCTCCTGCAGAAGTATTTTCAGGCTCTCCATATTTCACTAATTTAAAAGTATATTCTTTGTCCTATGAATGTGGACATTAAATAAGGCACAGAAGTTAATAAGAATGTTAAATTAATTTTCCTATCTGAAAACATATAGTAAAAAGTGAGAACAGCTTTCAAGTTTAGGCTTTGTAGAAAGGAAGGACATAAGAATGGAAGGAGGGAAGGAAGGACAGAAGGAAAGGGGAAAGGAACGGAAGGGCAGGAAGGAAGGTCAGATGGGAAGGACAGAAGAATAAGAAAGACAGGAGGATGAGAGGAAGGGAAGGCAGGCAGGAAGGAAAGGAGGCAGGAAGGCAGGAAGGCAGGCAGGAGATATATAATATATATAATGTCAATTACTAAAAGCTATTCTTGATGCATAACTTACATAAGGATTCCAAGAGGAGATCAATCATCATGCTTGCTTAAAAACATGAACTTTTCAATAGATCTTATGGAATCAGTTTAGTTTATATCAATCTTATAGAATTTTGATTAAGGATACACTCTTGTAGATGATCTAAATAACAACAACAACAACAACAACATTTCTCAGAAGAAATTTAATATATCAGTATTGCATAGGACTGAACTGTTTTTTAACTTCTGCAAGCCAAGGCAAGATCAATCCCAATACCATAATTCTGCAAACATTTTCAATTATTAGTTGATATCGAAATAGGATATATATGCTTAAGAATTTCAGCACCACTTTTCTGTTAATTATCTTAAATAGTTCTTAGGGACTTATTTACTGTGAGGGTGACCAAGAACTGGAATAGGCCGTGTAATCTCGTGCCATGGAGCTATTTAAGAGCCATCTGGACAATCCTGAGTAATGTGCTCCAGGTGACCCTGCATAAGCAGGGAGGTTGGACTAGAAGACCTCCAGTGGTCCCATTTCATCTCAATAATTCTATGAAGCCAAACATGGAGCAATTGATATGATTTATAAAACAAGACAGACGGATTACTTTGAAAGTTTAACAGGTACATGCTATTTACAGTCTCTTAGATGACCTGTCTGATTACTGTGACTAAAATGGAAGATGTTACTCTTCATTTCAAAAAATAAGCTCAGATTTTGCTTGTCTTCTCATTCAAAAGTTTTGACAGACATGCTACATAAGGTTTCTATTTGGCTTTGAAAATTAATCCTACTGGCTTTTTACAAACATATTTATTTTAAAGGCGAATGGAAATAGGTGAAAATTTATATATTTCATGAGCTGTTCTGTATTTGATGTTAAAATTCCTAATGTAACTCACACTAATGTCTGCAAGATTTTTTCCGCTGGTAGCTATGGTTGTTAAAGCAGGTGTCTTACACAAAATGTTGTAGGTGCAATATTTCACCCAATTTAAGATTTATTTTTTTTTTCCTAGCTAAATAATTTATTGTATATTTAAATAAAATCTCATTGGTTTTCTAAAAAGTCTTTTTACTTATTTTCTTTTTTTCTTAATAATTGCAACTTGTTTAAACAGTTCCTATTAGTGTATAGCAAAGATGTGCATGTCTTAGTCTAGCATTTAATGATTGTTCTATAAATTATTTACCTTAGAATAGTCTTTTGAGATAAAAAATAGTTATAAGAAGTTTTTATCAAATAAAGCAGCCATAAACTTACACAATGACACTCCTTTCTTAAAAATACATGTGATCAGAAAATTATGGAACTTAAAAGCCTTCCCTTTGTGAAGGAAGCTGATAAAAAATAGTAAAAAAAAAATATATCCTTAAAATATCTATATAATAAAAATATTTTTTGACCATTTACAATTGTATTTTTAAAAAAACCTGAAGAATGTTAATACAAGTGATAAGTTGTCTCAGAGGCTACAAAAGCCCTCATCATCCTCTCTCCAAACCTCTCCATTGTCCAGTGTAGCTGTTTCTTTATTCTTCTTTAAATAAGATAAATTATTAGATAAACCCTTAACAAATAACAAAATAATGCTTCTTTCGGCACACAGAGTTTAAGCATTCTCCCTTCCAGTTTATGAAATAACATTTCTAATAGATGTACTAGTTTCCTTGTTTACCTCCTTATGACATAATAATTAGAAGTCATAAATAATGATATATATTTATATGGAATCATAAATAACAATAATTTATTTGTTGTATTATAAGATGTTTCCTCCCACTACCACCTTTGTTCCATAGAGGCCTTCATTCTCCAGCATGGACTGATAATCTGATCAGCTACATCACTTCATAACTTGCAGGAAAAAAACTCTTAAACACATTTTTACTATTTCTTACTCTATTTGACATTGACTGAAAGATTAACACTATGGGGCAAAAGTTAAGTCCAAGCAAATACTATGGGTCAAAAGGAATACAATGGAGGGTTTTCTTAGGGCCTTAGGCTGCTGAAAACAATAGTAATGGAGAAAGTTGTTTTCATGACGAGTCGTCTACAGCAAAGTCACACAGGCAAGCACTTTCACTTCAACTCCTATTTGGAAAGTTTAGTGAAAGTTCTGATTCTGCATTACTACATATCCTGCTTACATTTTTAGCCTCCCTTTTTGTCCTTGGCCTCTATGACCTTGCTGCAGCATGAGCCAGTGGAAATGCCCCAGGCAGCTGATAGTGCAGTGACTCTTACGTGATCTCACTGAGGAGTGTGGAAATCATTCCTAACATGAGAAATTTTATATTTGCTTCAAACTGAAGATTTTGTGTTCTCTTACAAAAATTGTTGCTGGTTTAGAGGAAGGGTCATAGCTGTAGGGGACAAAATGGTCATTTTCAGTCAAGCAGGCTCCAGGGAATATTTCAAGCCATGATCTGTTCCATAGATTTATGCCAGTTATTCCTAGGTAAACCATCTGCATAGGAAAACCCCTACACCTTAACAGTATGATTTGGGTCTAGGAGAAAAAACAAAACAAAACAAAAAAAAAAACCACCGCAAAATATACAAAACAAAATCCAAAACCAAATAAATAATAAAAATCCAACAAACAGGGAGGCAGAGATCAATCTTATATGAATTTATCAAAATTTTCTATTGGTAAAACAGTTTGAAATTCTTAATTGGAAAATAAGATAACAAAAGCTGATGAAAGTAAAAACCCCTAACTTTCATAAAAATAGCCAAAACTTAGAAAAGTAATAATTCATTCTGAAAAAGAAATTTAAATCTATAGCATCAGGTATAAAGCCTAACCCAGTGAGTCTGTCTGTGCCCTGTAGACTTACTGAAGTAATGAAAACACAAGCTAAAAATGCAAAGAGGTAATTTCTAGATTTTGTTTGCCTTGTAGTCCTCTGGGCAGTCAGTCTCTGAACCACAGCCATTCAATTCTTGTGTTACCTTAAAAGCACAGCCTTTGGATACAGACAGAATCATTCTGAATACTATTTTTCTTTCTCTTTTTTTATACCCTTGAATAATCACCATGGAAAGCTATATTATTATTAGGGTTTTCCATAGTTCTCATCAGGTGAATATCAGGATGCCTATTGTCAAAGTTCAGTTTACATTCCAAATATGAAACTGCTCAGCTCTGGATAAAAGTGTCACTGTACAGGAAAATCAGAGTGCTTTGGGGAAGACTTTGTTCAATAATCACTGCTTCTGACTGCAATCTGTGAAACAGTTTTTTAAAAAACTTGCAGCATAAAGCCAAGCACAGGGTTTTCTTTTTTTTTTTTCTCTACAGTACCATTTCTTTGCTTTTGTTATCTTTGTTGCCCACACTCCACTTCCAAAAATCTGAAAGGCTTTTAGCAGCTCTTCATGGAAGAATGGAAGAAGAATGATTTATAAAAGCCAGTTTCTCACTTGGATGCATAAAATAAAAAGTAGGCATAAAAAAAGGCACACTGTTAGTATGAATAAATCCTAAGTATGCAAATTTGGAATAGCAGTATCTAAACAATTCAACCACTGCTAAAGATGGTTAACTTAAAGGTATGCTATAGTGAGTGTATCATAGTTAGGTTCACATAAATAAAAGTACTGTTTTTCAGAACATGTGAATGGGTATAGGCAGTGAACAGTAAAGACTAAAATACATGGCATTTCTCCTTCAAGTCATAGATGAAAACTAGGCATATAATGATAATTTATCTCTACCTAAGACGTCAATTGTAGAGAATTATTAGAAACATAAAGTTAACACTAAACGCATGCAAAGCTGAGGAAAAAACTTTGACTTATTCTTTAACCAGCAAAGGAAGACTGCATGCATTTTCTAATTACCCATAGACATTAAATGTTAGCCAATTAGCTCTGCTCTTTGATGAACTCTTTATTGCTTACAAATTTTACCACAACTACAGCATCTTCAAAGGAAGAAAATAGTGTGTGTTAAAAACTGCTTTAATCTGGCATGAAAGATACAGGAAGAATCAGTACCTTTCAACTAAATAAAGGCTAATTAAAAGGAGAAATAAGCACATTTTTAACAGTGACGCAATCCATTATTGGAATTAATGCCAAAGGGTAATAACAAATTCTGTCCCTCTTAGACTTCTCACATCATACCAATTTCAGAAAGTAGGTTTAGATTAATATATTTTACTAGGTTCAACCCAGGAAAAAAAAAAAGTCTGTACTATTCAAGAAAGCAAGCAAATTTATCTAATTTTGTCTTCTAGAATTAAAAATGTATTTCTTTAAGACTATGTTTGGATGTATTAACAATAATAATTGATTTTAACAAGGTAATAGTCTACTCTAGATTGTTAATTCCCAACTATTTTCTTAATAATAATACATTAATCATTGCATGTTACACTGTATTAATTACTTGATTTTTAAAACAAGAAAGCAACTCTAAAAAAATAAACATTAATTTGAATTAGTGACTGAACAAATGGTGTCTTCTAAGCCTCACCTGACTTTCTAAAACTGAGCTGTAATAGTAACGTTTGACAATGAACACAAGGACAGAAAACTACAGTTGCTGGACGTTCGCTGAACTTTTTAAAGAGATAGCCTTAGCTATTACAACAGCTCCCAGAGAAGCAAAACAAAATTGTTTGTTTTCTTATGCTTTAAATACTCAAGTTCACCATTATTCCACAAATAGGCAGTCTTCTTTACATGTACTTTTTTCTTTTCCTTTCTTTCTATTTCTTCAGATGGATCTAGTAAAGCATTCTTGAATAAAGTGGTGTTTGCTTTCTTAGATCATTTACTTTGTCCCATTTCAGGAATGGTGATACTGAAGTTAGTTTGGCTTCAGTGCTAGTTGATTCAACAAGGCCAAGTACCCTTACCTGGGTACAGGCAATCCCAAGCATAACTATAGGCTGGGTGGAGAATGGACTGAGAGCAGCTCTAAGGAGAAGGAGTGTTGGTTGAGAAGTAGCTCAACATGACCTGGCAATGTGAGCTTGCAGCCCAGAAAGACAACTGTATGCTTGGCTGCATCAAAAGGAGTGTGACCAGCAAGTTAATGGAGGTGTTCCTTTTCCTCTTCTTTGCTTCCTTGAGACCCCACCCGGAATACTGTGTTCAGCTCTGGGGTCCCCAAGATAAGGATGTGGACATGTTGGAGTGAGTCCAGAGGAGGCTCGTGAAGGTGCTCTGTGGGCTGGAGCACCTCTCCTATGAAGACAGGCTGAGAGAGTTGAGCTTGTTCAGCCTGGAAAAGAGTAGGCTCCAGGGAGACCTTAGAGCAGCTTCCAGTATCTGAAGGGGGCCTACAAGAAATCTGGAGAGGGACTTTTGACAAGGGTAGGCAATGATAGGACAAAAAGGGATTACTTTAAATTGAAAGAGGGTAGATTTAGATGAGATATTAGGAAGAAACTCTTCACTATGAGGCTGGTGAGACACTGGAACAGCTTGCCCAGAGAATCTGTGGACGTCCCATTCCTGGAAGTGTCCAAGGCCAGGCTGGATGGGGCTTTGATCAGCTTGGTCTAGTGGAAGCTGTCCCTGCCTGTGACAGGGGGAGCTGGAATTGATATCTTAAAATTCCCTTCCCTTTTACTATTACAGCTATCAAAAATCATGAAGTTTGTATCTAACTAAATAAATATAATGTAGACTACCTTTTGTTGGCATCAGATATTTCAAAACCTTTTCACCTGATCTTACCCTAACTCTGAGGAAAGAGTAAGCATTCTCAAGAGAATAACAAACTGTAAAAGTTGCATTATTTTAGTGAATGATATTTTCTTGTGCATATACTTTTTGTTTAACCTTCTGTAAGCAGTTCTGAGTGTTCATGAATTACTATTTTTCAGTGTTGTCTTTTTGGCTACTATAAAACTGTAAAATATCTCATGCTTCAGGCATATGGTCTGAAATCAGTTCAAGAGGAATGTTCTCGCTGATTATATTTCTGCTAAGTAAACCATGTGCTCGTGATGACATTGTACTTGTGTGAAGAAAATCATTTTAAAAATCAGTATGAAAAAAGGAAGATACACTGCTGTGTCATCAGTGAACATGTCCTCTTTTAAAGTACATACCAACATTTTTTTATTGTGATATGCTGAACCTAGAGGAATTGGATAGTTCAGATTATAAATTTGCAATCAAAGATCTACCTGGAATGATTTTATACTTAGAGAGAAGTTGCATTACATGACTGGAAACTGATGAATGTACTGTCGCATTTAAGGAAAAGAGTGGGGGAAAGTGATACAGGCAAACAGATATCGTATGTAGAAGAAGTTCAAGAAAAAAAAGAAGAAAAGATGAAGTTCAGGCATGGAATTAACTGGAAAAGGTTATACAATATAGGCAAAAGGTAACTTCTACCAGACAAAATCAAACTTTTTCTTGCAAGTTTGCTTATTTGCTAGACAAGGGAGAAAAAACTGCATTGAGTCTTTCCTGGTGCTCTTATAACTTACTTTTCCTTCTTTTGATAGGGGGCCTGAATTAATAACCGAATGTTAAACCTATGTTATTCTTCTGATTATCTTCAATCTCGTTAGTTAACAATAAGTATTTGTCTAAGAGTGCAGCTGGTGTTTAATGTAAACTTGTGTAAGAAAGGAAAGAACATCAGATAAGGGGAGCTGGTGATCAAAGTTTCTACTTGCAATACCACACACCTGGTGAAGACCCAGCTGAGACTGGAACTATGGTTTGAATCGAAGCTAGGGGACAAGTAAGCGTGTGTAAAAGATGAAGGTGAAAAGTTCAAGAGTGAGGAAGACTCGTTTACTTCATCTCGAGACCCCTGCCCACGACCACCAGGAGGCACTGTGCAGGCGTGAAGGAAGCTTTAGCTCATTATAACATGAAGCAGGAAAAGGATCTGAATATGTATAGGCGTGTTGTGTAACATTGCATATGTAACACTTTAGAGAATAAATGTAGAGGGAAAACGACACTGGGGCGCACATGCCTTTGGAGGAACTATCCCCCATGACCCTCAGCTGAATAAAGCATACCTACTTTACAACTTTAACGAGTTGTGGAGTCAATCCGCATATCACTTTTTATTGTTGATAAACACAGGGCAAGAAAGAGCAAAGGACTCCTTTTCATTTTCCTGCCATCCTTCTATCACAGAACTCTTCAAACTTACAGGAATTCTACAGTGAAATATTTCTTGTAGAAAAAATACTACTTGTTGAAACATAAAGCAATGGTCTGCAAAACTTAGTCAGAATATGAAGAAGAATCACTGCTACAAGGCCTTAACAACTGTAGCAGATAACCTTATCAGCGTGTTAGCAGCTGAGACCTCTTCAGCACACAAAGTACTTAACCTTGTACATGTACAAGAGGGTTTACAACATAGAATGCTCTTCAGTTAAACATGCATTTCAATAGTGTTTTGAATTATATTCCAGGGGTTAGATAGAGAAGTAGTAATATTCTGAATACAATTTAATGATGGAAAACACAATTTAGATGAAATTTTGGTGTCCTATTCCAAAACTGCCATCCACAAGATCCTACCCAACTGCTTTAATTTGGTATAGGAAACCAACTTATCCCTAAAACCATCTGAGATATGCGAAGTTGACAGTCTAACAGGAAGGTGATCTGCTAAGCTTTTGTCTGAACAGATCCACCATATAGCAAATCGGCAACTATTTCAGCAGAAATTAGGGTAGCCACTGCAACAGGATAGCAGATTATTTTACAATTAAATTTCCTGTTAGGCTTCTAAGAATTGTTCTAAAAGCTTTTCTGAAAACATAACAACATGAAATTTCAAACCTTTCAAACAAAATTTTAACATATTTTGATAAAATTAAGGCTACTTTAAGACAAAAAGCTACTCCCTCAATGTGAGGCTCTTCATGTCTCCAGCTGGTGAGCTGGTCAAGGCAGGGACCAGAAGAATGGGTCCATCAACATACTGTTGTGAGTAAGGCAGCAGTGGCAGGACCTGTTTTGCTAAGTTCCTCCTTCTTGTAGAAAACAAAACAAAACCCAAAACCCAAATAAAACAACAACAACAACAAAGTCAAACAAATTTATGAGTAGACTTTATGTTTTTACAGAGACTTATTGGATATAAAATCTTTCATCCTATTTATTTAATGAATTCAGGTCTAAATTCCCTTTTTTGTCTCTCTTTCCAAGGAATAATCCTTTTAAAATTTAAAGAAAGTTGTTTCTCATATCACTGTGAGTAACATCAGACCGCAGGTGCTTAAGTTAAAGAATTTTCCATTGTTAGAGTATGGTGATTCCACATTGACGTTTTTATGCTAGCTGCTCTGCACACGAACTTTTTATCCTTGAGCCACAGATGAGGATGAAAACATTTCACAGCTGACATCACTGTGTTCTTACTTTGGATGCGCAATACAGAAAAAATAGAAGAATCTTCATGGAGTATCTAGAAGTAAGGGATGATTGCAACTAGAATAAATACTGAAAATTTTCATTTGTAAATCTACTAACTGTTTAAAAGTGATTTCTTTCTTTTGCCACCCCAGTAGGACTACTTTGACAAAACAAGGTGTATAAACTGTCTATGGTAACATTATGTCAGAACGTAACACACACATATCAGAAGACAAACTGTCTCATCGGATATCTGAAAAATGTCTCTGGCTACCAACATTCCTACATTAATTTTCATTAATTTCCTTACTTCCTTTTATTAATTCTATATTTTTAATTCTTGATATTCTTGTCAAGAAGATAAAATGAGGGTTATAGAAGTTCAAATTTCACAGTGATTATATTTTTTTCTATGTATATTCAAAAATCTTAACCAAATTTGTGTCTTAACAGACCTGACAAAATGTCCTCATATGCATGGAACACATGCAAAGCAGTTTTCCTGTTTCACCTTTTTTTGTATGAAAACAAAATCAATCATACAATAAGAAAAAATCAGTTCTGCTACCATTTGTTTTGTGGAGTAAGACCAAAGAAATTAATGAACAAATCTTTTATATTGTATTTTCTTTGCTTCTAAGACTGTTATAAATGCCTATTAAGAAAAAAAAAGACTACACAGCCGCAGTCACTTTCCTCATGAAGTTTGATGTTCATCCTTGACCTCATACTTCTCTGTAACATAGGAAAACATTTTTTCTTTCAGGTATATTCTTTGCATCTGAGGAGGTGAAAGGTTATTCCAACTCAGCTATTAAAGTATAGTCTGGTGATTGATCCATTTAGACACCTGAGAAACACTTTTTTGTTTGTGTAGTCTGAGAGAAAATGATAAAAATGGTTTTGTAACAAATAATGCTCTTACTGTGGGTATCCAGTCATTCAAAGCAGGAAACTGTCCATAGCTACAATAAAAGGTTAACACCCTGTGTGTATCTGTCCTGGGCTCAGCAGTAGCAGTCATTTTTCTCCTTCTTGGTAGCTGGTGCAGTGCCGTAGTTTTGACTTTCGGCCTGGGAAAAGAGCTGATAACAATGACGTTTTGGTTTGGACAAGGACTTTGTGAGCCTCATGCTCTGCCAGGGAGGAGGGGAAGCCAGGAGGAAGCAGAGACAGGACACCTGACCCAAACTGACTGTCCTGGGTTCAGCAGTAGCAGTCATTTTTCCCCTTCTTGGTAGCCGGTGTAGTGCAGTGTTTTGACTTTCAGCTCGGGAACAGAGCTGATAACAAGGATGTTTTGGTTTGGCCAAGGACTTTGTGAGCCTCATGCTCTGCCAGGAAGGAGGGGGAGCCAGGAGGAAGCAGAGACAGGACACCTGACCCAAACTGACCAAAGAGGTATTCCATACCACAGCACGTCATGCCCAGGAGGTAACTGGGAGTTAGCCGGAAGGGCTGGGGGACGGCAGGGTTGGAGGAGGTATCGGTCGGAGCTTGGTCGGGCTTGGGGGGCGAGTTATCGGTCGGCTGGTGGTGAGGTGTTGTATTCTCTTCCCTTGTTATTTCCTTTATCATTGTTATTATTGGTGGTAGCAGTAGTGATTTGTGTTATACCTTAGTTACTAAACTGTTCTTATCTCAACCCGTGGGAGTTGCATTCTTTTCAATTCTCCTCTCCGTCCCTCCGAGAGCAGGGGGAGGGCAAGAAAGGGGGGGAAGTGAGCGAACGAATTACCTGACTGGGTTTAAACCACGACAGTTCTTTTTGGCGCCCAACGTGGGGCACGAAGGGTTGAGATAACAACAGATCTGACCAGATTAATAGTCACTCATCACAATGACGATTTATTGGCTCTCAGAGTTGTTTTGCTTGATCTCACAGCTTCAGAATGGTGTAACTTACGTAGAGCCGGTATTTGCTGTGATAGTGTTTATCAAGTATGGGGCCTGGGCTAAGGTTCTTGTCTCACTGTGCTTTATGTCAATGGCTTGTAATACGGGCGGGCTCCAGCAGCAGGGCGGGACGGACGTGGCCGTGGACTTGTACCTGGCCGTCCGGCTGCTCTTCACCGTCCTGGCCCTCACCCTACTCTCCATCTTCGTGAGGCTGCGGGGAGCCGAGGGGGAGCGGCCCCGGGAGCCGGCGGCAGCCGAAGCGGCCCGGGAGAGCGGCCCCGGGGACCAAGAGGCGGCGGGAGCGGGGCCGGAGGCCGCGAGGGGACGGCTGCCGGTGAAGGAGGTCGGGGCGGTCGAGGAGCAGAAGGAAGGGGCTGCCGAGCAGCGGGAGAAGGCGGCGGAGGAGCCGAGCCCCGCGGAAGAGCCGAGCCCCGCGGAAGAGCAGAGCCCCGCGGAAGAGCCCAGCCCCGCGGCCGAGCCCAGCCCCGCGACGGCCGAGAGCATTCCCCGGCAGCCGCCCACCGAGCCCCAGGAGGATGCAGGAGACCACGCAGCATTTCCCAGCAAGGCAGAGGAGGAAGAGCTGGACTCAGGAAAAGAGAAGCTGGTGGTGGGAGAGCCTGCAAGCACAGCAGCTACACCAGCCCCAGTGACAAGTACAACAGCATCAACTGAGAGTTCTGAAGGTTTTGAATGGCCTTTGGGTATCCTTGGGACCTGCCTGCTGATTGTGATGGGGATCAGCATGTTGGTGCACACACAGACTGTGTTTTACCCACAACCATTTTGTCTGATCTCAAAAGTTAAGCAGAGTCGGGTTTGGGTCTTGTCTGGGGTTAGACGACAATACGGGGGGACCAAGAGGTTTTCCCCAAGGCTGCACAGCCAGGAGTGGCAGGGTGTGTGTGACAGTATGGGCAAGTATCTAGTCCACTGGGTCCCTCCAGTGCTTTGGAAGCGTCGGAGATGGAAGGCAGCTGTATGGAGTCCCCAGCAACAACCTGCAGAAACTGCTGAAGGGGACAGTGAATTATTTTAAGCCTGGTGGGCCCATGGCACTTCAGGCCATCAGAGCAGAGATGCAACACAGAGATGGACTCATGATCGAGGGGTGGACTTAGCAATGGACACTATTGCCCAGGTTATTCACGAGTGTGAACACTGCACACAGTCTCTCCTGCTCTGGAAGACTGTTACAAGAGATGGAGCCTGACATGGACCAGATGGACGCAGCAGCTTTATAGGGACTGGTCCATGCACTAAGTTAAGAGTGCACCGAGATAAGAGTGACGGTATATTGAAAATGTGGGATCTGAGCATGACGTGAATGGTATGGAATAAGGGGTGGATAATGTCCTGGGTTCAGCAGTAGCAGTCATTTTTCCCCTTCTTGGTAGCCGGTGTAGTGCAGTGTTTTGACTTTCAGCTCGGGAACAGAGCTGATAACAAGGATGTTTTGGTTTGGCCAAGGACTTTCTGAGCCTCATGCTCTGCCAGGAAGGAGGGGGAGCCAGGAGGAAGCAGAGACAGGACACCTGACCCAAACTGGCCAAAGAGGTATTCCATACCACAGCACGTCATGCCCAGGAGGTAACTGGGAGTTAGCCGGAAGGGCTGGGGGACGGCAGGGTTGGAGGAGGTATCGGTCGGAGCTTGGTCGGGCTTGGGGGGCAAGTTATCGGTCGGCTGGTGGTGAGATGATGTATTCTCTTCCCTTGTTATTTCCTTTATCATTGTTATTATTGGTGGTAGCAGTAGTGATTTGTGTTATACCTTAGTTACTAAACTGTTCTTATCTCAACCCGTGGGAGTTGCATTCTTTTCAATTCTCCTCTCCGTCCCTCCGAGAGCAGGGGGAGGGCAAGAAAGGGGGGGAAGTGAGCGAACGAATTACCTGACTGGGTTTAAACCGTGACACTGACCAAAGAGGTATTCCATACCACAGCACGTCATGCCCAGGAGGTAACTGAGAGTTGCCCGGAAGGGCTGGGAGACTGCAGGGTTGGAGGAGGTATCGGTCGGTGCTTGGACGGGCTTGGGGGGGGGGGGGGAGCGGGGCAAGTTATCGATTGGCTGGTGGTGACGTGATGCATTCTCTCCTGTTGCTATTTCCTTTATCATTATTATTACTGGTGGTAGCAGTAGTGATCTGTGTTATACCTTAGTTACTAAACCGTTCTTATCTCAACCCGTGGGAGTTGCATTCTTTTTTGATTCTCTTCTCCATCCATCCCGGAGTAGGGGGAGGGCAAGAAGGGGGGGAAGTGAGTGAACAAGCTGTCTGGCTGGGTTTAAACCACCACAGTATCAAAAGCAGATTAAAAAAAAAAAAATAAATAAAAGTGCTTAAAAGCAGATTGATAAAATGCTGAAAAACTCAGTGAAAATTGCAAAATAATATTTTGATTTTTAGAGAGCATTCTTTTTGCCATGAAGGAATTGAGTAAGCAGGTGAGATAAACTATTCAGTTATTCAGTTTGCAAATCTACCTAATGCTTATATGTAAACATTTGCTGAATATTCACATTAGACATCTTTCACAAATTTGTCCATAAATAATAATGAATTTGTGGAGCATATTTAATGGATTTGTGGAAAAGTGAAATGGACAAATCAGAGACTCTTCCAAGACAAAATAAAATTGCCTGATTTTTAGTTCACTAGTCTTATGAGTTACGAACAATTTGCAGTCTCCTTTTTCTTCATGGTCTTGCCAGGAATTTATAATATTCTGTTTTTGTTTACTCTATTTCTTAAGAACTGCATTCTGTGAGCTAAAATATTGTTTCCTAGATACAAGAATCACAGCTGTTAAGAGTATTTTGACTATATCTTACATCAATTTTGTTCCAGACTTGATCTTTGACAAGTCAAACTGCATAGATTTCATGATTTATATGATGCAGAACTGAAGGATAATTTCATGAGACACCCCCTAGCTAACATTAATCTGAGCTAGTACATTTGCATCATACTGTGAGATGCCATAAGGGATTGTAAGCACAAGTCCCAAAAGCAGGTTAGTCGTTGGAGGGTGACACTGTGCCTGGATAAATCAGCTCTACTTCTCAACATGCTTAATTAAAATAGACATAGTCCAAAAACTGCAGAGATACACTGCTGTTTCTGGAGGAGATTTCTGTATCATCCTCCATGATACGGTGTAAACATGACCTTCTCTTTTTAATGTAGAACTTGCATAGCATTAAGGTATCTCAGCCTAAAACTTACCTGCTGCGTCATCTTCAGTCATGGCAATTTGTAGCCTTAAAGTGTCAATAAGGGACTGAAGTATGTTTTCAATAGTTGTTTATTTTTATATATTTGAGAATGATTTTATCAGAGAACATGAGCGGGTCATGTCCTATGTTGCGCAAGTCAACAACTGAAACAGGGCAGGCCCAGGGATGGCAGCTAAAGCCAGCCATGAATCCAAATCACCAGACAAGTCCATAGTGATGGGGAAAGTTACAGTGTGAAGCCAGGACAGGAATTCCACAAGTAAGAGGAAGTCTCAGGCCTGGTGGTAGTAACCAGTGTTAGCCACAGTCCTGTGACCTTCAGTAAGCTTGTAATGATGGGGATGGTCTGAGGGAAAACCAGGTAGTCACATTTGTGGGTGTGATTCAGGGTCTGGATCAACAGAGGAGATGGCTCTGCCCTGCTGTAGCTGGAATGTAGCACAGATATGGCCCAAAAGCAAAAGCCCAGCTAAAAAGCATATGACAAGAGAAGGGAAAAGGTGGATGGGCCACTTCAGGGGTTCTCACAGCTCTTTGGAAGCTGTGCAACCCTTAGCAGCATGGTGCAGTTGCAATATCAAAGTTGGCAGTGAGTCCAAGCAACCAAAACCCCAGGAGTGAGAGTATATGCTCAGGGCACTGACAGATTTATTCTATGGGAAAGTTAAGAAAGTGCAGGATCTGGTAAGAAGGGAAGCCCCCAGCCCTCCCAGAGAAGCTGTGTCACTGTCGAAAATTTAAAACCACTCTGAAAACAATGGGAAGCATGATTCTTATATTAGGGCAAATATCAGAAAGTGGGAGCTATGGATGCTTAAACTACAAAATCAAAGACCAGTGCAAGAACTACCTTTCAGTGAGTGCCAGTGACAGCACTAGCAAGTTAACTACATATTTTTGCTTGTCTTCTGAATCAATAATCTTGACTTTTTCCTTTTCAGTAACATACCATAATAGAAGTAGCAGAAATTGATCATCCCTTTTCATCCTTCAGCCTTTGAACACTATGGCCTTAACTGTCTGTGTAAATTATGTGTCTCCAGAGATGGATTAACAATTGTTTTAGAAAGCTTTGCTAGTTTGATTAAAAAACATTAATTTGTTGGCAGTATACAAATTAGATCTATTAACAACAACAAAAAAAGTCATACAGGTCTTACCAGGAACAACTGCTGTTTACCCTGTGCTGTGGTTTAAGCCCAATCAGCCATGCAGACCTCGCTCACTCCCCCCCCCGCCACCTTCCTTTGCCCGCTCCCGGAGGGATGGGGAAAAGAATTGAAAGAATGTAATTCCCATGGGTTGAGATAAGAACAGTCCAGTAACTAAAGTATAACACAAAACCACTACTGCTATTACCAATAATAACAATGATAAGGGAAATAACAAGGGAAGAGAATACAACCGCTCACCACCCGCTGACCAATACCCAGCCCGACTGAGCAGTGACCTACCCCTTCCGGGTAACTGCCCCCAGTTTATGTAGTGGGCATGATGTGCTGTGGTATGGAATACCTCTTTGGCTAGTTTGGGTCAGGTGTCCTGTCTCTGTTTCCTCCTGGCTTCCCCTCCTCCCTGGCAGAGCATGAGACTCAGAAAGTCCTTGGTCAGAGTAAACACGACTTAGCAACAACTAAAAACATTGGTGTTATCAGCGCTGTTCCCAGGCCGAAAGTCAAAACCACAGCACTGCACCAGCTACTAAGAAGGAGAAAAATTACTGCTACTGCTGAACCCAGGACACCCTGAAACAGAGCTGGTGTTTGAACTTTGTGAGGATCAAGGGTAAATAAACAAGTGGACACATTTACAAGTTAACACTTTTAAATAAACAAGAGTCAACTACACCTCAATATAGAAGCTCAGCTAAACAATATTGTTTGAAAGCACCAAACTGTTCATTTAATAGTTTTCAATGTAATCGGCCGATTCAGATTTTAGCATGTAGGTAAGTGTAAATGTGTGGGGAGCATCAGGAACAGAGTCTGAAGTGAAAAATAGCATGCGGAAACTAAGTGGTTAACAGTAGGGCATTCTTACCTCAAAATCTCAGTCCTTAAATCCCCAGCTTTATCAGGAACAGGGTATCATTACATACTAAATGGTGTTATAACTTCATGCCTCAGGTAAAATGAAGGTATTCTCACTATTACTGGTTTTATTATGTCTTTATTGAGGAAAGCAATTCAGTACTACACACAGGCATAGATTTCACTTTGCAAATCATAAAGCAGTATATCAGCCTTAGGCTTTAAGAGAAAATCTGTCTTTCCAATGTCTTAAATTTGTACATGATTTATGTATGCATTTTTTAAGCATATCATCTTTTAATTGAAATCTTTTTGTTGTGACAAACGGCATGTTTCAACTAAGGCATTATTCATATGTTAAAACATGCTCTAGACAACTTTATGTTCTGCCAATACCCCAAATATTCTATGAAGTCCTTCTGTCCCCAAGAATTAATTATAAAAATTGTTAAATATTAAAATTAACTGATAGAGTTTTCTAAGAACAGAGTACACTTCTAAATGAAAACTTTTTATACAATCCTAAGTACATAATATTTTTGAGGTCTGGAAATATGTATTTGTTATAATATCCAAGGGGGCTAATGTTTGTATGTGTTACATTTATACCACTTTAGTCCCATCTTTAGGGCATCTGGATGAATATGAAGTAAGTCTGATTCATTTGAAAAAAAATTTAACTTTTGAAGAAGGTTTTACTAGAGAGTCAGAAATTCACGTAGCTGCATACAACATGCAGAAATGGTTTGTTATTAACTGAAGTGTCTTTAACTTACTTCTGGTGCTTCATCAGTATGCCCTACTCTTTTGTAGAGTACTGAAGTTAGTCAACAACGGTGGTATATTATATATAATTGTTATATATGCATCTTTCCAAACAAAATGTAGTACTTCACAAAAAGTCTGATCCAAAGCAGTGCAGAAATCAGTACCTGTCTGTCCTCTAAATTCAATGTGATTTTGATCAAAACCAAACTGTATCTTAAGTAAAATACACACAGTCCCTCACATGAGGTAAAGAAAGTGGTAGAATACAGAGTCTTGTCATGTTCAATACCAACACACATCAGTGATATCTTCAAAGTAGAGAAGTCTCGACCACTGCAAATGATACTGGCTATTTTGCTTTTCTAAAAAAAGTGTAAGGAAAACCCAACTTCTGAATTAACGTAACACTGGTTTCACCATTAAATGAAAAAGCAAATAACTTGCTGTGGTCCAGTCAGCTCTTCCCTGAACATTCAGATTTTCATAAAGAAAGTCAAATTTTTTTTCTAGTGCTTCTTTTTTGTTTTTTTCTTGCCAAAGCTGCCACTTAGCAGTTTTAAACAGTCACAGCAATACTTTCTTCCCCTTTTGTCTTAAAAGGAGAAAAGTGAGCATTCATCTTGCATTAGGAGAGAGCCAGATTATTATCTCATTCCTGATAGTTTATTTTGCTGTTAAAGACCATAGGTGACAAACACACCACCATAGGTGACAAACACACCAACCCTCTTCCAATGAATGTACCCTTTGCTTCATCATTTCTATGATAATAAAGGTTCTTCTTTTATCTAACATGACTTCTATCCAACAATATAAACCCATCAACTTTTGCCTTTATCTACCACACACATAAAGAACAAATTCTTACTTTCTGTTTTGCAAAATTCATCTGCATACTTAATGACTGTTGTCATATGCCTTCACAGCCTCTAATTCTTTAGGCTAAAAATGCACTTGTGGTTTTGAACTTTTACATGACATATTTTTGTAAAATCCATACTGTGCTTTCTAATCACCAAAGATACTCCACACAAAATCATTGTAATAAATACTGTGTGCTTATCTTAATGTTTTCAAGTAAACATAATTACTTCAAATATATACAAGAAACAGGTTATACATCATGTCAGCCACTGGTCCAAATTCACCTATGAATTTATTCTCTCAAGCACAAATTTACAAGAACTGCAGCCTATATAAGTAACATAATCAGATTTTTTACCTCTGCATATTTTCATATAAGTCTTTTTAGAGGGTTCATCACCTTGGGTATCAGTCTTCACCCACTTGCAGATCACCCACAAGTTTCCTGCATCTGTATCGTCATGCAAATTAACCTCCTATAATTAAGATCATAGCACATATTACATAATGGTTTATGTGAGTTTTTTCTCCATTGTCCAAGGTATATTTTGTGATTTACTATTTGTTATTTCACTGTTGAGGATGTGTGTTACTCAAACCACACTTTCCCAAATAAAAAAGGCATTAGGAAAGTGCAAAACTTAAATGGACAATGACTTAGCACACAATCAAAAACATTATTAAATTTTTCAGCTGATTTTAGAGAAGATGAAAATCATTCTCATAGTCAGTGGGATTATTAGCCATTGGATTTATAAACCTGATTGTGAAGCTTTCACCCTTATGGAGTCAATGCAATGGCTGGAAATAAGTAGGGTGTTACAAGTGAAGCTCTAATGCTAATGGCTTGTTCTCTTCTCTTACAATCAGCTATACCCCTTTGCCAGACTTAGGGTATTTGTTTCCTGTTCTACTGCTTTGTTGCAGGGGTCTGGGAATTCAACTGCAAGTTTTGGAAAGATAAAGGCATTACAAAATATAGAGCCGAAAATTGTCTTTACCTTAATTTCTTTGTTGGATGACATTTATAATATAGCTCCAGCAAATGCAGAATGCCCTTTTTGGTTGAGATTCCTACTTAGGTACAAACCCGTAATAGCTCAAACTAATGATCGAAAAATAATTCAGTTTATTCTTAGTCCCAATAGATTTTGTTAAATCTATAATAAAAAGAAGATCGAGTACGTGCTTTCAGACTAAAAGTAACACCATGGAATTCTATGGTTACTGTTCTAATTGCTCATCTTTATTTTACAGTTTAATGTATTACACCATAGTTACCTTGATCTTTGTGTTTCTCCATTATCACTGTGCTTTTTTCAGCTTTGGTTAATGAGGATTATTACCTCTTCTGATCTAATGCAGACACAAGGGTCAGTGATGCTTACGTACGTGAAATGTTTTTGTTACATTTTGGTTTGTTTTATTCACTTGTACAAAATCATACAACTTTCTACTGTGGTATTATTTAAATATGGCAATTAACCAGCACTACAGCTTTTATACTTGTTAATTTTGGTTGTTTCTAATAATTATGAATTTGAAGAACTGAGAATTTCTTTCTCTTTTTGAAAATGATATAATTGTGGTGTTCTTTGACCTTATAAAGCATAAAGGAGGTGAGGGAATCTCACGGGCACAGCCAGATTTAAAAATAACAGTGAAAGGTAATTTTAAATATGCATGGCATAACTGCATAATATATTTTCTCATCTGTTATAACGTGGTAACATCTGAAACTGAAGACAAGAAGATTTATGGACTTCCTGCAGGTTATTTTGAAAAAGTGAAATTAAGTTGTCCTCTATAATACTTATATTGTGTCCTGAATATAAATACACAGAAAAATTACAGCAAAAACTTAAATTAGTAAAAATTATTGTGCTTATGACACATTGTTCTTTACTTGCAACTGTGCTTGCTGCAAACTCACACTTTTTGGTGGATGCCTTGACCATGGATAATTCCTTTTATTAAATTTTACTGATTTACTGATGACCTTTTTCTCACCTTCAGCCAGAAAATTTCTTATCTTTAACATAATAACATATATTGACATGACACCATATTGACATTGACATAAAACCATGAAACCACGAGTTGGATGTTAATAAATATACATTTTGAGCAAATACAGTACATCCTTCTTCTGCTCACGCAGGTTTCTTTTAATCAAATACATTAAATGCTAGAATTATTTTTTGTATATGTGTCATGGTTTAAATCCTAGCCAGACAGCTTGTTCACTCACTCCCAGTGAGTGGTGCCAGGCTGAGAGCAATCGAACCCCCCACCCCCACCCCCCCCCCCCCACCCCAGGGCTCTCCCCTTCCCCAGTCCTGGAGGAATGGGGAGGAGGATTGAAAGACTGCAACTCCCACGGATTGAGACAAGAACAGTCCTGCAACCAATGTACAACACAAATCACCACCGCTACCACCAACGACAACAATGATGAGAGAAAATAACAAGGGAAGAGAATACAATACCACCCGCCAAGAACCGAGTCCCACCCAGAAGCCCGTGTCCTTCCAGGTAACTCCCAGTAGCCCCCCACCCCAGGCATGACATGCTGTGGTATGGAATACCTCTTTGGCTAGCCTGGGTCAGGCGTCCCGTCTCTGCTTCCTCCTGGCTTCCCCTCCTCCCTGGCAGAGCATGAGGCTCACAAAGTCCTTGGTCAGGGTAAATGTCAGTTAGCAACAACCGAAAACATTGGTTTCACCAGCACTGTTCCCAGGCTGGAAGTCAAAACAAAGCACCGCACCAGCTACCACGAAAGAGAAAAATGACTGCTACTGCTGAACCCAGGACAATATGTATCAGTAGTAAGCATTGGCCTGTAACTTTATTTTGAACTGGGTTTCCTGCAAGACTCTGAAGTACAAAATCCAATGCTTGTTGAGTAGCCTATGCTGAGAGATAGGCTGTAAGGCATGTTTCTGCTCTCTGATAGGATGAGAGAAATGTGTTAATAGCTTAATTTGGATTTGTAAATTCAAAGCTCATTTTCTGCTCATATTTTTCAATACTTGTTCAGAATCTAGTATTTTCAAAGATGTGTATAAATTTTTAAATAGAATATTAATATGGAAAAGTATAACAGATGCTAGAATGAAGACTACCCAACTACCTTAAGTGTGAGTAAATATTGGTTTAGGTAGTATTTATATCTTCCCAACTTCTATATAATGTATTATTTGCAAACAGTTTAAAATTATAGAAGGACACAGAGTCACCAATTCAAACAATGTTTCAGACACAGATAACCTGTCTTTGACACTACTTGTTAAGCTCTCATGCCCCTTTGTCATTTCCAAAATAGACTAGTTGCTAAACAACTGCCATCAATAATTTGTAACCAAGTCCACTCTTATACATTTCACAGAAACATTCAAACAGATTGTGCTATAAAGGGCAAAATGACACATCTGAAGCCACTGTGTAGTACTGAAACATAGGGAAAATGTCAGCTAATAGTATTGCAACCAGAAAGAATACACTGGATTTTCTATTATATAACTCAACAATGAAGAACTTCCTGTCTTCAGTATATTTCACTATACTTTCCTGTGTATTTTCCCCAATGTAGGAATTAGGACATTGCTATACTCCCATGAAAAATAAGAAATCAAATTTCAATTTTCAAAGGGCTATGTCTGAATACTGAGGAAAAAGTAGTCAATTAATCCCTTTTCTTTAATGAAAACCATGCTTTTTAGTAAAATTTTGGATTAGGTCTAATATGCACTAAGGAAAAATACTGTGATTACTGTTCATGAATATTTTAGATTTTACAGAATTTTCTTAATATACAAACCTCTCACTGTGTGTCAGGGTCAGGGTTTTTCACCATTCCCATATAAGCTACCATCTCATGCTGGAAGAAAAAGAAAGAAATAATTTATTGCTAGAAACAGAATATGCTCCCTAACAAGAGGGTGAAGGAGCTAGTTTGGAGATATTTCCACTTTTCTTCTTATATTCAAGAATGCAGTGAAAGCCTGCACCAAAATGAACCTACTGAAAGTATTTCAAGGAATAGTCAGTTATGAGAACTGATTTGCACTCCCTTGACTGCTTGTTTTACATCTACTGCAAATGGTCAATTACCAGAACACTGAAGAAATCTCTATTCAACTCGATCATATCTGAAATGAACTCCTGCGTTTACTTCCTTAAGTTCATTATGGTTTTAAGAATGTGACTAATGCAAAATAATAGAATAAGCTGCATTTATGGAATAGTTCAGTATGGCATTCATATCCCAACTAATACTTGATTTTTGTAATTTCAACAGTCCACCAATGAAAAGCTTTTCAAAATCATATTCTATCTGAATATTATCTTTTTACAACTATTCTATTGCTACCCACTCCTATCTCTTTCACTGTTATTAACTGTCTATGAAATCTGGCCATGCAATAATCTATTTTGGGAACTAATTTTGACTCATTACTGTAGGAGAAAAAAAAATATTTTGAGGAGTGGGATGGGGAGGAAGAGAGAGGAAAAAGGGAAGTACTTTTCTTCAGCTTTTAATGAATCAGCTGGAGCAGAGACACTAGTTTAATTCTGTTTTGAAGAGGCAGCCTGTCACTTTTGGGCTTATATTTCAAACTATGATCTTATGACCATCTTGTTCTATATGCTGTGTATTTCTTGTCTTTCCCTGTGTTTTGCCATTAGGTCAATAAGCCAAATTGTGCTTAAGCAGGAAGACTGCAAGTATGCATCTCAGTATCTTTTTGATAGAATTTTAAGTAACAAAAAGGTTCTGTTAGACTGCGTAATGAATATGACATAATGCTGGGTTCAGTCTTACAATACACAGGACCTGAAGGTAAAACTAAATGGGGCAGCACCACTTACACATACTTCACAAAATGGCTCAAGCCTCTGTCAAATTTTCTGATATATACCTCATAAACACAACAGCAAATGCTCAGAACCAACAGACACACCTTTGCTTAGCCAACTGCAACTCTACACGCAACAGTAAAATAAATTATTCCTGAGAATACCTGAGAATGAAGTATGAAAAATAATTTATCATTTCTTTAAACTACTATTTAATCTAGATTTTAAAATAATGCATGAGTATTGTTCAATTTACTGGAGAAGAGAAGGCTGCATGGAGACCTCATAGCAGCCTTCCAGTATCTGAAGGGTGTCTATAGGGATGCTGGGGAGGGACTCTTCACTAGGGACTCTGGTAATAGGACAAGGGACAATGTGTTAATACTTAAACAGGGGAAGTTTAGATTGGATATAAGGAGGAAATTCTTTCCTGTTATGGTGGTGAGGCACTGGAATATCTTGCCCAGGGAGGCTGGCAGTGTACAAGACCAGGTTGGACAGAGCCTTGGGTGAGATGGTTTAGTATGAGGTGTCCCTGCCCATGGCAGGGGAGTTGGAACTAGATGATCTTAAGGTCCTTTCCAACTCTAAATATTCTATGTTTCTATGACTCAATTTGCATGAGAAAAATTTGTAAATTTATAAATTTCTCCCATTGTCCTGGTTTCATCTGAGAAACATTAAAGTTCGTCTTTCCAGCCATCTTTTTCAGTATACAAAGAAAAGTGGAACAGATTGCCTATTGCTTCACCTGAATAAAGAATGCCTACAACCTACAGTACTGTGTATATTCTCCTGGAAAAATAATCACAGCACATCCTAATTCTCTTCTGTTCACTCATTTATTTATTTGTTATTTCTGTAAATACCTTCCTATTTAGTGTTTTAAGTTTTTTTCTGGATATTAACTATAACCTTGACATCAGAAGTTACTGATATTCCCAGTCCAAATACCATAAAGATCAGGCCTTATGAGAAACTAAAAAAGTTACGTTAAATAATTCCATCAAAGTTTAACTTCTAAAAGCAATTCAAAATTCACAGAAGCAACTGCAACTGTTCCCTTCATTAAGTCATACAGCTGTAATACTGCAGCAGTTTGTACGGCTTTAATGAAGGTTCAACCTTCATCTTCATTAAAAGTGCTCCACTGAGACACTGTTTTCATTTTTATAATTGCATCAGCTTACTTTTTTTATAGTTGTCACACATGCCATTCATAATCATTATTTACATTACAAGGCTATTCTTTTTAATTTAAAGATATAGCATAAATGGAGGGAAATAAACATGCACCATGTTCCTGCTACTTCTTTGCTGAACTCTAGCTAAAAATTACTATTTTCAAAATGAATGGGTTTAGTCAGTTAATTTTTAATGACTTTCAGTACAGTATCATGGAAAAAAAGATACTGGATATACATTAATGACTTTTTTCCAGATTTTGTTTGCAGATTTGCCTTCATTCTGTTCCTTATGCAACTGCTTAGTTTTTTGGTGGCTGAGTTCTTAGATTTTCTTCTTCCATTATTTCCCTGAGAATTTTTTGTTTGATCATTGTTTTTTTTTTTTTTTTCTTCATCTTAATCGGTCCTTTTAAGCAATATTGACAGGTTTTTAAATCACTAAAATAAATAAGAACTGTTAAAATTAGGGATTTGCAAAGGTTGAACAGGTCTAATGCAGGCAGCCTGGACAAGGCATATTTTACAGTCTTTCAATCTGAACCAAACTTCTGCCTATGGCTACATATTGAGTAATAGTCTTAAATAAACTATCCATAGGCAGAGAAGCAATTGTATTTCTTCTGCCAAATTCAGACTGCTCACAGGAGGTGCCAAGTACCTTACAACAGCTCCCAACATTTACCTGGAACAGCAGACAGTCTGTATGAAGCAGCATTACACAGGCAAGAATATGATCTGCCAAAATAATTTTTTTTTCACAAAATCTTGTCTTATACTAAATACAATGAAAAGTAAAATAAATAAAGCGATTAAAACACAGCAAAAACAAAAAAAAAACACATAACCCTTAATAGATCTAAGATATATTGACATAATTTCTACTCTTCTGTTTGTGCCAAATTCATGTTAATTTTAGAGTTTGGAAGATATCACTGAATGTCATTCTTAGATTTCCACAAGTCGGCTTTTAAGTTTCAGCCTATCAAAAAACAAGCACATGTAAATGCCCAAATAATCAAATACGAAACAACTATCTTGAAAGTAGGTGTTCCAATGTATACTTAATTACATTGCACCACAGGACAGAACAACTGGTGTAAACACAATTTAGCTGTAAAGAGCATTTTGTTCCTATCATGGTTTTTCAGTGAAAATTTCTTTTCAGATTTGTTTTGTTTACAGAGTGTCAATATCATAGACAGCATGCAATTCCACCAGTAAAGAATACTGCATTATAGGGATTTGATTCATCAAGAGAATCTTAAGAGACATTTGTCAGAGTAACTGGGCTCAGAGGTACAGGTCATCTTCCTTATGTAATTTGCATTTCCTTTAAATGATAAATTTCTATTTTTCACAATTTTTAAATCATACCCATTCCTTTTCTTCTATAAAATCAGAGAAATCAGAAGTCAGACTCATATACGTGTTTATGACAATTCGAAAACATTTCTTTAATCATTGCCAGTATTTTTATATATTTATCCATTATATACATACCTTTTTTCAATACCTTCTTGCATGTAATTGTAGGAAAAGATCTGTGTCATGGGAGTATAACTTTAAAACTGAATTGAAGGTCCATTTGCTATGCAACTTGACTAGTATTTACAGAAGATTTTGGTCTTAATGTAATTGGACAAATCTCTCCACAGAGGCACTGTAATTCAACATGTGGTTATGTTGCACATTTAATATTATTTTTTAAAAGTTTTAGCTTAAAAGAAGATACATGAAATAAGTGAAAAACTTCAAAGTATCATGCTCAAGAAGCATTTTTTTTTTTTTTAACAATGATTTTCCCTGTAACAGATTGCGGTCTTCTGTGTTATCAGAGAGCATTTTCTTTAAAAACAGTTTATATTTCCTGGAAAATAGTTCAAATGTGAAAAGTAATATATTTCCATTTGTCAGATAAGACTGCTGTTTTCCAGGTGAAACATTCGATAAAATGTCAAGAGAATGTTTATAACCTATCAAAACAGACCTGCTCGAGAGAGTCCAGAGAAGGACTGCAAAGATGATCAGAGGGCTGGAGCACCTCTCCTGTGAAGACAGGCTGAGAGAGCTGGGGTTGTTCAGCCTGGAGAACAGATGGCTCTGGGTAGAGTTAGAGCAGCCTTCTGGCGCCTAAAGGCACCCTTCCAGCGCCTAAAGCAGCCTACAAGGAACTCAGAGAGGAACATTTTACAAGGACATGGAGTGATAGGACAAAGGGGAATGGCTTCAAGCTGACAGATCGTAGTTTTAGATTAGATATTAGGAAAAAAATCTTCACTGTGAGGGTGGTGAGACAACGGATCAGGTTGCCTAGAGAAGCTGTGGATGCCCCATCCCTGGAAGTGTTCAAGGTTAAGCTGGATGGGGCTTTGAGCAACCTGGTCTAGTGAGCAACCATGGCAGAGGGGTTGGAACTAGATAGCCTTTAAGCTTGCTTCCAACCCAAACCTTTCTATGATGCTGTGATTCCATGAAAATGGAAAAAGGACAGCTTAAAAGAGTAGGGAAACTGCCTAAGACCAGGGTGTAGGAGAGAGCAATTTTTCAGAACTTTTATAGGAAACATTTAAGAGCAAGCATAACATTAAGAATAAAAAAGGAAAAAGGATGTCTTAAGTATTTGTGTAGTTTTGCAGAATGTCTGAAACAAACAGTATTTGCCTGTGAGTAAGGTTAACCACAATCTGCCTTGTAGTAATTTACATTACATGGGATGTCCTGGGTTTAGCAGTAGCAGTCAATTTTTCTCTTTCTTGGTAGCTGGAGCAGCGCTGTGTTTTGACTTTCAGCCTGGGAACAGTGCTGATAACACTGATGTTTTCAGTTGTTGCTAAGTGATGTTTACCCTGACCAAGGACTTTGTGAGGCTCATGCTCTGCCAGGGAGAAGGGGAAGGCGGGAGGAAGCAGAGACGGGGCGCCTGACCCAAGCTAGCCAAAGAGGTATTCCATACCACAGCACGTCATGCCTGGGGGGGTGGTAACTGGGAGTTACTGGAAGGACATGGGGTCTTCTGGGTTGGACTCATTTTTCGGTGGGTGGTATTGTGTTCTCTTCCCTTGTTATTTTCTCTTATTGGTGGTGGTGGTGGTAGCGGTGGTGATTTGTGTTGTACATTGGTTGCTGGACTGTGCTTGTCTCAACCCGTGGGAGTTGCACTCTTTTGAATTTTCCTCCCCATTGCTCTGGGAGCTGGGAAGGCGCGCGCTTGGGGGGGAAGGAAAGTGGGAGGAAAAGGGTGGGGGGGAAGTGAGTGAATAGCTGGCTGGCTGGGTTTAAACCCTGACAGTTCTTTTTTGGTGCCCAACGTGGGGCACGGAGGGTTGAGGTAATGACAGATCTGTCTGGATTAATAGTCGCTCGTCACACTGCTGATTTATTGGCTCTCAAATTTGTTCCTCTTGATCTCACAGTTTCAGTATATTGTGCCTTACTTCAAGCTGGTATTTGCTGTATTAGTGTTTTTCAAGTGTGGGGCTTGGGCTAAGGTTCTTATCTCATTATACTTTATGGTAATGACTTGTAATACAATACAATCATTGATCATGAAACTGATCTGGCTTATGTTCCCAGTGTGGTCACCACCTTTATACTTTGGGAGGTAATAGAAGTGCTTAACAATTACACACCTTTTTTCTCAGGTGCTCAACCTGTGAAGGAGACATTCTTTTACCCTCCCAGTCCCCCCGGCCCCTCTCCCAGGACCATTTACAGCATCATTTGAGAGTTTTGAAGTTTTTGAATGGCCTTTCAATGCTGTTGAGGCTTGTTTCCTGATTGTGATGGGGATCACCATGTTGGCACGCATAGAGAGTGTATTTTGCCCATGACCATTTTTTCTGATTTCAAAAGTCAAGCAGAGTCAGATTTAGGTCATCTCTGGTGTTAAACGCCGATATAGGAGGACCAAGAGATTTTTCCCGAGGCTGGACAGTCATGAGTGGCAGGGTGAGTGGGATAGTATGGGCAAGTACCTAGGTCAGTGGGCCCCTCCAGTACTTTGGAATTTCACCACCGAACAACTGCAAAATCCCGAAGAATTAGTAAAACACTTAAATGAGGTGTGTGGTCATTCTGGCCATACCAGAAATGGACAAATCATGGCAACGTGCTGGGGCTTGGCCTATGCTTACAGGGCCTTGTTCTACACTATCCAGCACCTTCAAAAGGAAAAGAATGTCGGCGGATCTGAGGGCAAAGCAACAGTCAGTGCAGCTACTCCAGCTCCAAGCACAGCAGCTTCACCCCCCTCAGCGACAAGTACAGTTGCTACTCAAACTTTGGCTGCAATGAACAGCGCAGCTACCCCAGTGGCAAGTACAGCAGCTGCTGAAACTTCGACTGCAACAGACAGCGCGGTTACCCCAGCTCCAAGCACAGCAGCTACACCACCCCCAGCAACAAGTACAGTTGCTACTCAAACCACAGTGATAATCACTGCAGCCAAACTAGAGGACCACTTTGTACCAATATCAGTTGCCCCTGTACACAAGAGAAAAAGCAAAAAAGAGTCAAGAAGGGGGAAGCAAGATGAAGAAACAATGAATTCACCACCCAGTCTAGCATCTGATCAGGAGTCATCATCACATGATGAAGAAGAAGAAGAAGAGGTAACTTCTCGACCTTGGACCTCAACCAAGCTACGGAATATGCGAAAAGATTTTACCCGTCAACCAGGGGAGCACATCATCACCTGGTTACTCCGATGCTGGGACAATGGGGCCGATGGTCATGAACTAGAAGGTACAGAAGCCAAGCAGCTGGGATCACTTGCTAGAGAACGGGGAATTGACAAAGCAATTGCGAGACAGAAGTCCCTCAGTCTTTGGAGGTACACCAGGAGAGTACTTATTGCATGGCTGCCCCACTCCAATACTCTTTGCTAGACATCTGCTATTGTCTATTGCTAGAGTCAGCATAAATGAGTCTTTCACTAGGTTAAACTGTCGCCCGACACTGTACAGCTGTTCTGTTTTTATTTTCCTCATTATTCATGCTATGTTTGTTGGAAAGGTGTGTAAAGGTAACAGACTACTTAAATAGAATTAGAAAAAAAACAAAGGTGACACGGCAAGAAAAAAGTGCCAAGTCTTAGGCCCTTAGAGAGTAAGAGTGAAATTTTGATTATTTGTGATGAAATCAAATGTGTCTTTTCAATTACTTTTGGTGTTATTTAGATCAAAGCACAAGGACAAGCATATTTGCATCCAGAGGGCAAGAAAATAAAAACAAGTCAAAGAGAAATTTTTAAAAAGAGCACGGTTTTTTTTCCTTTCTGTAACTGAAATTTTTGCTTTGTAGCACAGAGCAAGAGTTCATATTACATACTAACATTTTTTTCCTAAAGAAATACACTGTATCTCAGCAACAGCACATGTACTATGGATTGTTGCAGGTGCTTTCTCTCTTCCCCCTTTATTTTTTTTCCTTAGAGTAAGTAAGCATTTAGGACATCATAAAGTGCTCCATTTGACATCTCTGTAGCTCTTTTGTTTCCATTTTCATCCCAAGAGATTCTGAGGTTCTTCATAGAAAAATTGGCATCTCTAAAAACATGTGAAAAGGAACAAAACTATTTTTCACCTGAGCAATGATAGCTTTTCCCTTTAGAAATTTGTTTTTCAGATCCATTTGGGGGTAACAGGAATTCACATGGTGCCTTAGACATGTCAGTGCACCTTTTTTTCTCTCTTTAAAGATTTTCTGCAACATCTTCTCAAAATGAGCTGAAATCTGGCCTACAACAGTTTTAATACTTAAAAATGTATGGAGCAAATATTAAAAGAAAAATTGAATCACTTTAGATTAGGCTCAGTTTAGGCTTCTTGGATAGACTTCTACTAGCATTTTAAAAGTTTAGAATCTCTGAAGGAAATTATTGAATAAAGTGAATAATACAAACACAGTAAAAAGAAAACTTGAAAATACAATTTCTTAATTAAGAAAATATACAGTAATAACATAAATAAATAATTACTTAGTATTTATATGTTGCTACATAAGCACACAATTAATAAAAAGTATGGCATCATCGCTTTGCTACTTCTAATTATATCTTGTATTATATTACATTAGATTATATATTGTGTTATTGCATTGTATTGTATTGTATTGCATTAGGTTAGGTTGCATTAGATTAGGTTATATTAATTATTCTAACTTATTCATGGGTTTACTGTATTATTTTCTATTTATCAATCATATTTAATAAAGTAATAAGATTTAAAACATTCTTTAAATTCATTAAATCACAAAATCACAGAATGGGTGAGGCTGGAAGGACCACCATAGGTCATCTCATCCAAACTCCCTGCTCAATGCAGACCTGTGGGAGCAAATCCAGAGGAGGGCCACAAAGATGATCAGAGGCCGGGAGCACCTCTCCTATGAAGACAGGCTGAGAGAGCTGGGGTTGTTCAGCCTGGAGAACAGATGGCTCTGGGTAGTTAGAGCAGCCTTCCAGTACCTAAAGGCAGCATTTCAGTGCCTAAAGGCAGCTTACAATGAAGCTGGAAAGGAACTTTTTACAAGGACATGGAGTGATAGGACAAGGGGAAATGGCTTCAAGCTGACAGACGATAGCTTTAGATTAAATACTGGGAAATAAATCTTCACTGTGAGGGTGGTGAGGCACTGGGAACAGGTTGCCCAAAGAAGCTGTGGATGCCCCATCCCTGGAAGTGTTCAGGGTTAAGCTGGATGGGGCTTTGAGCAACCTGGTCTAGTGGAAGGTGTTCCTGCCCATGGCAGGGAGGTTTGAACTAGGTAATCTTTAAGCTCCCAACCCAAAACTTTCTACGATTTTATGACTCTATGGTTGTGTTCATATAGCTCTTGAATATTCCAATGCTCACTCACCCTCTCAGAAAAACTCTTCCTCACATTCAAGTTCCTGTATTTTGGTTTATGCCCATTGCCTCTTGTTCTGTTGCCTAGCACTGCCAAGAAGAGTCTGGCCCCATCCTCCTGAAACCCTCTGTTCAGATACTTGTATATACATTTATCAGATCCTCACTAACACTTCTCTAGGTTGAATGAGCCCAGCTCCTTCAGCCTTTCCTCATGTGAAAGATGCTCCAGGCATTCTAATAGCCGTTTGCTGAACTAGCTCCAGGAGCTCCATGTCTCTCTTGTAATGGGGAGCCCAGAACTGGACACTCGCTAGGTCTCGGTAGAGAGGGAGGTTTACCTCCCTTGACCTACTGGCAATGTTCTTCCTAATGCAGCCCAGGATACCATTGGCCTGCTTGGCCACAAGGGCCCACTGCTGGCTCATGGACAACTTGTCCTTCTCCACAGATTTACTTCCCAGCAGGTCAGCCCACAGTCCATACTAGTGCATAATTCTCATGAAGTTTCATCATCCTCCCCATCACAAAAGATCCAAACTGCACAAGAGCTTCAAAACATTTTGAAGCCAATATGACTAAATCAATATGAACAAATTCCATCCACTTTCAGGTGATTCTACTTTTCACCAATGGCTAACAAAAAAGTGAAAGTAACACTTTGCATGTTCAAAACAAAAAAGAACTCCGAAATTAGTCTGTGGACTCATATGTGATACCAGTTGTCTCTTTAAATAAATAAATAATAATAAAAGAAAAAAGACTTGAAAATAATGCTAATTATGTAGTATTAGCAAATGCCATAGACTTTTCAAAAAATGGGGGGGGGGGGGGGAATTGAGTTCCAGGAGACACAGAATGATGATCTGTTAACTGTAACTACATTCCAAATTTTTCACCATAGATCAGCAGACTTCTGCCACAAACAGAAAACATTGTTATTTAGTTGACTCAAAGACGTTTTCTTCTCCCCTCTAAGGTCATCTTATCGATTCTGGCAAAATACTGCAAATATTAAATCCTCCAGTCAATAAGCTTAATACTGACTTTAAAAGTCAATATATGCTTACTAGCTGCAAAACAGTAACAGAACTGAGTCTGGTATATTCTGTTCTGTATAACACTTTCTGCCTAAAAGTAGAAGGGCTCTTATGTTTTAAATGAGTGGAAATGTTCTCCGCTGGAAAAAAAATAGTGGTAAAATTTAAAAAAACGCTGAAATTATCAGCAATTCTCTATGGCTGAGCACATTTTTGCAAGTGGCATTTTAAAATACAAGATGAATAAAAACATTCCAACCAAGTTGGATGTTTTAAATAACCTCTTTTAAAGATGTGGTCACATAGAAAACTTATAAGAACGCAATATGCCAGAACTGTGGAAATAAAAAAGAAGTTTGAAAAAAAAGCTGTAATCTTGCTGAAAATATGAATCTCACACAACATTAACTGTTTGCTGCCAATTCAAGGTGAAAAATAAACAAAAAAAGTCAAGCAGCAAGGCTTTCCAAAGTGCAGTCCCAAGCTCTGTTTAGAAAATGTAGTGTAGAAATTTAGCAAAAATGCATTTAAATATCCTGAGAATAAAGCAGCATGTTTGGTATATAAAAAGCTGAAATTCCGAAGGTTTAAGAATGGCTTAAGGTAGTATGCCTTCAACACAAGCTCTCAATACAATCTCAGAAATCCATACTTTTTTTTTGTCAAAATAGCGTCTCAAACAAATGTATTTGCTTCAGGGCTTGAACTCTGTCTCTAAGGAGAATTATCTTGGGCTTTTTTTGTTTGTTTTTAGTGGGGTGGCTGTCTGGTTTAGTAGTCTGATTTCACCCATTTCTCTCTAGAATCATTCAGAAATGGAGGAGGATATGTGACAACATAGGGAAGTTACCAAAAATTCTGATCTTTTGATGACTAAACATACATATGATTGTATATTGCCAATATAGAGTTTACATCTTTTGATCTGCTTTACCACAGTATGGTATGGAAAGACATTTTCCCAATCAGTTTCATTATATGTGCTCACAGCTATGTCCCACTATGGACAATGATCATGCCTTCCCAAGGCCTCAGTCAACAAACTGCTTATTCATTTGGACGCTTTTTATGAAGGCTGGTGTGTTGTTTCGCCTTTTGTTCTGGCAAAAAGAACAAAATGCATAGTGATTCTATAGTTTATATAGTTCAGATGCTTCACCATTTGGGTAGCACAGCATGTTCCTTGTTCATTGGTAGTAAAACATATTTGCTACATAACTGTGGTAGAAGAGTAATTTCTCTCCATAACTGTTTTCAAAATTACTATGCAGGACAAACTACTTCTAGTTGATAGTTCACTGTAGCCAAGTTGCAATTTTACAGATGAAAGAAAGGGGATATCAAAGGCCAAATGCATTTTGAAAACTTCAAGAAAAGGAAACAAAGGCACAAAGATTAGAGAATACCTAAAGTATGAGAGACCAATATTACAGAATTGCAGAATCACTGATGGAGGAAGATACTTGTGGAGTTCATCCAACCCAACCATCATGCTTAAATCAGGGAAATCTAGAACAGGTTCCTCAGGACCATGTTGTCAGGTTTTGAACATCTTCAAGTATGAAGCCTCAGCAGTCTCTCTGGGGAGCCTGTTTCCATGTTTCATCACTCTCACAGAGTAAGCATTTGTTTTGTTTTGAGTGGGCTTTTGGATTTGGTTTTCTTGATTTGGCTTGGCTTGGCTTGGTGACACTGGGCCACTCTGAGAAGAGGCTCCATCTTTCTTACTCCCTTCTATCAAACATTCACACATTTTTATGAGATCTCTCTGAGCTCACTGAGCAGTCCCATCTGTCTCAATATTTTCCCATACGACAAAGTCTTGAATCTCCTAATAACCTTTTGTGTGTTGTGGCCCCTTGCTGTACTTGATCCAGTACATCCACGGGGCTCTTGCACTGACGAGCCCCATACTGGCCTCAGCACTCCAGATATATTTTACCTGTGCTTATTAGAGGAGGATCCCTCCACCTGATGGACAGCCATATTCCTGATGCAGCTGTAGGCTGGTGGCTTTCTTTTTGCCACAAGGGTGCATTGCTGGCCTGTGTTCAGCTAGCTGTCCATCAGAACTGCCAGATCTTTTTCTGTAAAGCTGTTTTCCATCTGGTTGGTCACCAGCCTCTCCTGAAGCATGAATCCCAGGTGCAGGACTTCACATTTCCCTTTGATGAACTTGATGAGATTTCTATTATGCAAGGAACAGACTATTTTACTATTTCAGTGCCGAAAACAGTAACATCCCAGAGCAGCCAAGGCAAATTTTACAAAATAGTGAATTCACTCATTCACTGAAAGGTTTTCAAACTACTCATTGTAGTGTCCATTATTTTCATGTTAGCCAAAATATAACAATTTCATACAGAGAAAGATGTCGTAAACATTAACTGTAAACTGGTTTAGACCACTTCAATTGTTTTTTATAATTAATAGTTACAATAGAATCAACAGAACTGTGACATAAAAATGACATTAGATACCATTTAAAATCCATATGTTAAATGCATTAATGGAAATATTTATTATAGTATCATCAGCATTTACATTAAAAATTAACTCTATTTTAAAATGAGTTATAGTTTGTGTATTACTTTGGCTTTGGTTGTGTTCATTCACAGATATAGAATTTACTACATCCTTAGCATTCATACATTCTGAGTGCCAAAGCTATTCCCCCTTCTTATAGGAAGATGATATTCTCACTCTATAAACATTCTATTCAAATAATTAGTTTTATCTTCCTGACAATTCTGTAAACAAGTAAAAAAACCCTGGCTTTCAGTTCTCTTTATCCTCCTTGCTAACACATTTTAAATCTAAAGCTTTCTGAGGAAATAAGGACAGTTTCAGAAGTGTTCCCTTCCTATTCTGCTTCCAGGGGCTATTATAGTAAGGAATAATAGAATTCAGAATAAAATACTTCAACAAGATATCCAAGTCCTTACCCCACTGTAAGGTGCATTCAAAATACTGATACTTCACAATCCAGGTAACTCTTGCATTACAATACAATGTGCGTAGTAAGTTTTTCATTCCAGTCTGCTAGCAGAATTTATGTGGAAAGCAAGGTTAGAATGATTGTGGAGTCCTAATAGCACTTCTACACTTACAAAAATCTATGTAAGAAGGAGCTTAGCATAAGGGAGAACTGTCTGTACTTATGTTTATTGGCACTGAATAATAAAAGCATAATCAAATAATAATCAAGCAACAGTAACAGACCCGCAGGATGCTGTTTTAGAATGCGTATGTAGAAGTAGAATGATGTATTTTCCTTTTTCAGCTCTTTACAGTGCTACAGTTACTTTCTTTATAAGCTTTGGCTTTTCTCCATTGCTGGCTCCCTCTTCTTAACAGTATAAGACTTCTCAGAAAGCTTGGTCTGCTAACAGAAAACATCATCAGCTGCTTACTGAGCTTACAGAACTCACATTTCAATCTCTAAGTATATAGGTTTTGCTTGCTGCAAAAAGCTCTCGAGTAATCCCTGTGCTAAAATTCAAAATAATAATAATAATAAAATAGAAATGGTATCTTGCTTGTAGACTTGTTACATACACTGTGTTAAAAGTAAATATTACCTTATGTACAGACATACATTCACCTATTTACCCTGATCAAACTGTGACAAACTTAATCCCTTAAGAAAGACTGCTATAGACAACCCATAAATTATCCCATGAAGTCATAGTGGTGCCTTAACTTTTCCCTGCCTTTTTACTTCTGTAGCCCTATTCCGTATGGAGAAATGTGACCCTAAGTATTCTTTATTTCTGTTTCTTTTCTATGAACATTTATTATAGAACAAATGAGTATGTCGGTTCTTAATTATTTTAGTGTCTTTTCAGGTAATTATAAAAGAGATTGACTGAGACAAGCAATAGAGAGAATTCCTGTGTAACATTATCTAGGTGTTCCTGCTCCGGCAGGGGGATTGGACTAGATGATCTTTTGAGGTCCCTTCCAATCTCTAGCATACTGTGATACTGTGATACTTGAAAAAATGTTTTTTGTAAATAAATATTAAAACAGGGCCCAGCATAACCTCAGTGAAGAAATTCCTGTGAGCATAGGATAGAAAAGAATATAAACAGCAAAGAACATTGCTATTAAAGGTAGCAAAAAATATTAGCATAGGCTGAAATGCATTTTTAATAACTTATGTTTTGATAAAGGTGATTAATTTACTCTAGGACTGAACATAACATGCAGACTATATTATACTGAACTTGCTCAGTACCTTCTGACACTCTCTTTGTCTCCTGAGTTCAAAGTGCCCGTTCAGTGTGCAATAGCTGTAATTAAGTTCAATTTTTTTTTGTCTCTAAATGCATTGCTTAACATATAGGGATCTACATATTAACCTATGGCACATTCAGATCTTCCAAACTCTTCTGTATAAAAGAGCAAAATAGTACACAATTTAAGCTATGCAAGTATTCTTAGGTTTAGAGATTTTAATAACCATCTCACGACCATAATGCTTTATCCAGTTTTTGCAGTGCAGGACATTAACATATTATCAATTGGTATTAAATTCTCATATGCATACTAATTATTTCATTTTACTTGTAGATATTCAAAAGATGCCTGGACACAGTGCTGGACAACCTGCTCCAGGTAGATCTGCTTAAGAAAGTGTGCTGGACCAGGTGACCTTCAGAGGTCCCTTTCAGCCCCAACCATTCTATGGTTCTGTAATATTAGAAGAGTCACAGAAACATACATACCTTATCTTTCTGGTCATAATGATGGATATTGCTGATCTGAATACTTTTATTCTAAAAAAAACCCAAACACTTCAAAACCCTGTAATCATATTTCTGTGTCTGAATGCACTTTAGGACATTCTAGAGCATGAAATTACCATGTATGAGCTGTTCTATGCTAACTTGTCGTTACTTTCTGGTAAATCTGAGATAGCACATTATCTTTCACTATCTAGTCTGAATTTGTTTCAGGCTTAGACTAGGTATACAGGCAGTTACATCAAAGGAGCTCAAATCAAAGGAGCTGAACTTATGAGACTTGAGAGCTTGACTGCTTGCCTATAAGCATTTTACAGGTGCTAAAAGGACTTTCTGAGAGACAAAGTCAGGAATGCACATAATAAATTTATTCAGTGACAGATTTGGTTAAGACTGTTTGCAATGCATTCTGTAATACATATAGACTTACATTTTTATTCCATAAATGTATATAAACTCCAAGGGAACATTAAAATAAGAGACAATCCTACTGAAAAGTTACACCATTTGAAGATAAAAGCTAGAACCTGCAGAGGCACACAGGTGCATGCAGGCATGACTACACATGAGCAGAGTCAGCTAGCCAAAAGTACAAGTAGCTCTGGTATTAAGGTTACGTGTGTATTTGCATAGCTGTATGCCAAAAATTCATCTGTCTTTATGAGCAGAGACCACAGGAGCAAAATTTGGCAATGGTAGAAAATTCTATGTCTGCATTTTTCTGAAGCCATTTGGACCTGCTAAAATAGGGTATGTCACAGGATAAGAAAGAACAAAATAAAGCTACTGTTTCAGAAAATATTTGTGTTGTATCAGCTTATAATACTAACTGAAAAATTAAAGGGAAATCCAGAGCAGAGAATTATATTTTGAATATTCTTCTCATGCATGAGAAGAATCAGTAGTGGAGCTAGGATACACAGGTGGAAACTTTTTAGCAAAACCTGATAACATGTTTGTGGTAAATACATTTACTGCGTTTAACTGTCAATGCCTTGCGTAAGTTCTCAGATAAATGTGTCCAAGAATGAGCTCTGTTGCAAACTGAAACTGAACAAAGTTTTAAAAATTCTGACAGAAAGTCACAGCTACAGGTTGGGCAGAGAAATGATTCAGAGCAGCCCTGTGGAGAAGGACTTGGGGGTGTTTGTTGAAACTTAACATGAGCTGCCAGTGTGAGCTCTCAGCCCAGAAAGCCAACCGTATCCTGGGGTGCATCAAAAGCAGCATGACCAGCAGGTCGAAGGAGGTGATCCTGCCCCTGTACTCTGCTCTTGTGAGACCTCACTTGGAGTACTGTGTGCAGTTCTGGGGTCCTGAACATAAAAAAGAACATGAAACTGTTGGAACAAGTCCAGAGGAGGGCCATGAGGATGATCAGGGACTGGAGCACTTCCCGTATGAAGACAGGCTGAGGAAGTTGGGGCTGTTCAGCCTGGAGAAGAGAAGGCTGCATGGAGACCTCAGAGCAGCCTTCCAGTATCTGAAGGGGGCCTATGAGGATGCTGGGGAGGGACTCTTCACTAGGGACTCTAGTAACAGGACAAGGGACAATGTGTTAAACAGGGGAAGTTTAGATTGGATATAAGGAAGAAATTCTTTCCTGTAAGGGTGGTGAGGCACTGGAATGGGAATAGGTTGCCCAGGGAAGTTGTGAATGCTCCATCCCTGGCAGTGCTCAAGGCCAGGTTGGACAGAGCCTTGGGTGACATGGTTTAGTGTGAGGTGTCCATGCCCATGGCAGGGGGTTTGGAACTAGATGATCTTAAGGTCCTTTCCAACCCTAACTATTCTATGATTCTATGATTCTATAAATGTATGGTATATTGATCGATTTTGTACAACAAATTTCAAAAACATTCACAATGTATATTTTCTTTGCTTTCACTTTTTTTTTCATTTCTGCTACAGATGGAAAATTAGAAATAAACCAGAAAGTGATTTTTCCCCTGTAGTATTCATGCCACTTTCATATTTTAAGTTCTCTTTTACTCTATTTTAGAACACCTAATCAAAATGGACATGTGAATATACTAAGTTCCTGATTTGAAAAAAACTGTGTTTTTCTATGAAAAATTAGATTGAAACATTCCTCACCACTTCCAGGTTAACATTTAAAAACACAAACTTGGCTATTAAAATTAATCAAATTAATTAGACAACAAAGATAAGCCAGAAATTTATATAAATGTGGCCTGCATAAAGCAGAACTGTGCCCAGTAGACAACTTTTCTGTTTAGCAGATGCTCATAAGAATACACTAGTGCTAATAAATACTATTTTTTAATTCCAAGAATTGGAAGCTACATACTAAGAGTTGTTTATTTTTTAAACAGCATACAAATTTAATTGTTTTGCTAGCTTAGTGGCAAGAAAATAATAGAAAAGTTGCGTAAAATGAATATAAGAACACACAACTAGAAATGGATGCTAGTAGGCTACAGTAAACACTGGTTAGTTAATGATTTTGCACAAAAATCTGTCTCCTTCATCCAAATGACTTGAGTCCTGTTTATCCACTGCTGAAATACTCTGCAGTGGGCCAGTTTGCTGAATATTGTTCTAATTGGGTTTCTCAGGGCCCACATTAACTGGCTTCAGTTAAGGGATTATTTATCTATTTATTCATAAGACTGAATTGGTAGCAAGGCCAGTACTCAAAATCAGTGCAGTGATAACATAACACCTAATAAAAACAAGAGAAGGATCTCAGAGATTCCAACAGTGGATGTGTTGTAACTGAAAAATAATAGGGCTGGAATTTCAAAGGAGAGTAAAGCAGTTTAATTCCTTAGTTCTAAAGAACTCTCAGCATTTGATAGTTACCTTCATGGAATTTTTCAAGCATTTCCAAATTAATTCTTATTGTCTGATTCCAGTCTGATTTAAAAGACTACACTCATGCCCTTACATAGGAATCCCATAGGTTTCAGGAGGTAACTACAAAATAATAATTCATATCTCATTTTCTGTATCTTGTTCAAATAATCTAGTTTTTGCTAGTTTCTAAATGTTTAGTTTTCTACTTGAATTTGGAAGCCAAGTAAAAAATTATTATCAGATTTGGCTGACTAGTTTTTGCATTTGTGGGGTTTTGTGGAGTTTTGTAGGTTTTTGAGGTTTTTTGCCATTCCACACAAGTACTCAAGATTTTTAAAAACTGTACCTCAAATTGTGAACACATGGGTAATTAAAGGGAAACTAATCTCACCCAAAACAGCATTGGGTGTTTGCTAAGCAAATGATAATGTTAATCTTGCTATCCAATAAAGTAATTTTCTATTCCAGACATTTTGTAGCTTTATAATGCATCATGTTTTGTCTGTTGCTGTGGACATTAATTGGAAAATGTTGCTTCAGGACATGCTGAAGATGCAGATTGATATCCTAACAATGCATAATTCAAAGGATAGCATTTAATTTTATTTAAATTGTATTTATATGTTGTACTTAGATTTCCTAGAAAATGTCATGCTTCTTGCATTTGCTATTGTGCTATTTACTTATTGTAGTTACTCTTTACCATTGTATGTATGAAAATTCTATTAAATTTACGAAGCAACATATATAAATATTTTCCAGTTAATCTTTGTAAAACCACTTTTACTTCTTTTGAATAGCGCTTTTTTTCATATAGAGTGAAGAAGAAAGAATAAGAGCTACAATATAATTATTTTTCTTAGAGTTCAATTTTCTCTTCCACTTGGGCAACCCCCAGGGTTAGGTATATCATTCAGCAGAAGAGCAATAAAATTGGACTGAATCTAGGAAGATGTCACATTCCTTTATTTGAAAATGAAACTGCAAATAAGCCTAGTATGCATCACTCATAATTAGATGACAAGATGTCAGACCTCAAAGTCAGACTGCAAAGCCTAGTGTCAAGACTCCTTGAGCCTTGCTTTCCAAATACACATATTAAAAAAGGTAGGAGGGAATCCTATGAAGGAGAGGCAAGAACTACTGATCTCATCTTCATAATCTTCATAACCTAGTTTCAGAAGTCCATTATTATGGTTTTGTTGTACTAAACAAACACAGGTGGTAGATTTTGTCTTTTGTACTTCTGAATATAAGTCACCAATACATATAGAGTAACATGTATTCTATTTGATACATACTGTGGAATATAAAAAAAACAAAAAAACAAAATAAAAAGCCTCCAGTTACAGTTTTCAACCACATTTCAAGTTCTACTATAATTCTCAGTCAATGAAATATGGAGCTAAAGTGAAATAACTAGATGGGGAACTCTTTATACAGTTATCATACAAATCTATCTACCTACTGCCAAATTAATCACTGCTTAATTCAACTGTCATTGGAAGCATATACTTTGGCAAGTGTTGCACTATGGTATTTCACATTAAAATTCTCTTTAATTTTCCAGGGTGCTGGCATGTATATTAAACAAACTTTTTTTTTTCAGTTATCTTTGTGGTGATTCTATATAATTTCCAAGTCATATCAATTTTTACTGAGCATAAAGTGCATTGCAGGAAACCAGGCAAACAGCATAATTGATAGTCACAGATGCAAAAGAAAAATCCTATCAAATAAGTAGTCTTCTGCAGTATCTAGGTAAGATTCACATTAGGAAATGAAATAAAACCCCACTATTGTAAAGTGTTTAGATTTTTAATTTTGCTTTAATCAAAACCATTTTCAATTAATTCAATTTTTCTGACATTAATCAGAAGCTGCAAACACAAATAATGAAAATAGTTCTCATTAATAGGTAGGCAGCTGGATTTTCTTCATTAATATTTCAACAGAGAAGTCAATCCATAGTTATTATTGATTGAACATGAAATAAAAAGTGGCTATTTTTCATTTGCTGAGTGCATATACTGATGTTCTGCCCATCCAGCAGGAAACAAACAAATTATATTCATGTGGCCCCTTGTTGTGGTGACTTCAAATCTCACAGGCTAACTAGTCTGTCAGGCAAAATCTGAATCTGTATGGGAAAGCAAAAGATGAAAACTCAAATAGCTTCAGGTACTTTACACTGGTAATGCGACAGTTGAATTTTTTTCCTTGAATAAGATGTGAACTTGAATTCCATCATGGTTCAAGGGGTCATTCTGCAAGGTGTTTCAATGTCTTAATACCCGTTAAAAAGCCCATGGAAGCTTTAAAGGAAAGTAGATGTTTTTTAACTGTGCTATCTAGACAAATTTGTCATCCAGAAGATTACTGGATACACACTGACTTGATTTCTGAAAACAATCAAATACAGTTTTTCAAATACATGCAAAGAGGCCATAAAGAAATCACAGAATCATAGAATCATTCAGCAGGTTGCCTAGCCCAGCATTCTGTTCAAAAATGTCAACACTGAAATGACAGGATTAGTCTGACTGGGTTTTGAAAACCTTCAAGTACAGAAACTGTGAAGTCTATCTGGATGACCTGTTAAAATGTTTCTTTATACTTGAAGAATTTTCTCTTTGTACTTCATTCAGGTGGTCAGTTTATAACCATCATCTCCTCCCTGATGTGCACATCTGTAAAGAGCCTGACTCCCTCCTATAACTATTTTTCATTTAGGCATTGGGGGCTGCTCTTCAGCCCCCTGAAGATGCCTCTTCTCCAGGCTGAACAAGCTGAACTTCCTCAGCTTTCCCTCACAGGGCAAGCACTTCAGCCCGTGACTATTCTGGTACCTCTTTGTTGAACTTACTGCAGTGTGTCAATGTTTTTCTTGAGTTGCAAGTTCAAAACCCAGATTTTGTATTCCAGATGCGATATAATGACTATTAAGTAAAGGGTAATAATCACTTTTTAAAACCCACTGGCTGTACTGTTAATATAGTGCTGTGTGATTTTAGCCTTCAGCACTCATGTCAACAGACAGAAGTCCTGCAGTGATGTAGAAATTGCTTTCCAAACTTACAAAAATAACTGATTTCAGCTGGAACATACAACATAGGGTATTTTTGATGTGAAAGTTTACAAGTACACAGATGCATATATACAAGTGTTCCCAGTATTTCCTCCCAGTATGAATGTACAGGGTATTCATCTGTATAATCCATGGTAACAACACCTCAGCTTTTTGCTTTGAGCTGTGGTTGCACAATTTATATATGCTTTTTGTTTGGTAACCATTAGAAGTTAAGAGCTGTTCCATGGTCTTTTGTATTCTCATCAACTTACTTAGCTCTGTCCATACACTAGCAGTTTCTGATCATATATTTCCATCATCTAGACTAAATGATTAATGTAAGAAACAACTGAACAGAAAAAACATTAACCCTGCAATCCTTATAAAGCACAAGCCTACTGTGAGTGGTTCATAAAAAAGTTTATTGTTATCTATGAAATTTACAAAAACATGTTTCCCACTGTTCTACAGAAATCAGGAAATTAAACCACATTGCTACTTAGTCTCGAACACCACTGAAGTCAGGACAAAAGGTGAACTGGAATTTAGTGGGAAAGAAGGTGATTCCTACTTCTCCCAGTAGTGTCAATCTGTGAGATTAACTTTGCCATCTCATGTAACTTCATCATAAAACTGGGATAAGAATCTGGATGAAACTCTTAGAAGCAATCAGTGGAAGAAATCTGCTGTCATAACTAGCATCACTAGTCACTAGTCACCAGGGGTTAATTGTTTCTGATACATATGAAGTGAATTGGGAGTATGTAGAAAGACAGAATAGAACCTCTGATTATATGAGGAGCCCTCACACATCAAAATAATTTCCATCTTCCCTTGCTAAAGAGCTCTTGTGCTAACCACCTCAACCTGCAGGACTGGAATCAAGAACCACAGCCATGAGCATCAACTGTGCAACATCAGCTCCTGATCTTGTATACTCAAAGCTGGGAAAATTATTTAGGAAATTATTTGAGAACATACTGTGTTTGTAGTCGTAGAGATCAGTAATGTGCAAAACCAGCCATTAGCATGAGCAGTAAATGAATTAAAGGTTATGTTTTAAAGTTTGAAGCTGGCTTATTTGCTAGTCTTCTAAGCACTGAGCAGCCTCTGATTCCAAGACACACATGTACACATACTCTGCTGCAACTCGCCGTCCCGATTTCACTGTCTAGTGAATGACATTGTATTATTGTATGAAAATTTGAAATATTTCAGAATTACTTCAGAATATTCAAAAGGTTAGAGGTTATTCTGCTTTAGAAAGTACACAGGCCAATCTGAATGGTGATGACTGTGGCCCATGACAACCAAAACAGGTAATCTCACTTAGTAGAGTTATGCAGGAGTCAGACAGTTCCACACTATTCATTCTTTCTGAATCTATGACCCCATCTACGAGTACAAAACCTGTTCCTCAAGAGTCTGTTAATCAAGAGTTTGACTGGGAAGAAAACAAGAACTGGAAACTACAGGAAGACTGAAAACTACAAGAGACTCTCTTGCTCCCTCCAAAATCTAAAAATGCTGCTTTTGCAGCTGCTGTGGATTCTACATGCATGGCAGCCACGAAGTGATCCTGAGCCTCAAAGATGGATCTCCTACCAGTAACTGTAGAACAAAGTGCTCTAAGTCCTAAGAGAAGTCTGTTAATGTCATTTTGCAAAATGCTTTTACTAGTCTTGCTGTATCAGCTTCATCTTCTGTCCCACTGGTTGTGCTGAAAGCAGTGTTTTCTTTCTAATACCTGAGGTATCACAAAAAAAAGTTCTAAACAATTTTACAGAACACTGGCAAGTTACAACAAGGAGAAACAAACAAGAAGAAGGTAGTGGAGAAAATGCAAGAAATTAAATTAAAAAAAAAAACAGTCAATTTAAAAAAAAAAGTGGAAACAAAAAGATAACACTTTCCTGTTTAAAGCACTATTTCTCAATCAGAAAGTATTGAAATTAAAATGCACTAATTAAGAACTAAACTTCATGGGCTACAGTGTGAACTTCGGTAAGTTTGAGAAGTAAACATAAACTTTTTACAAACTCTTATTCACTTCACACAAAATAAAAATTTTGAACCAACTGCTTGTTGAACTATAATTATCAGACATAAATTTGCCTAAGTTCCCTTTGTTCAGTGAAGACAGAAAAAAAAGAATCAGATTCCTTCGGTCACTGTATAAGACAATGTAATCAAGATAGTGACTAAGAACAGAATTCGTTTAAAAATCAAGTTGTTCTATAAAAAAAACTTCCTTTGATTCTGCGAAAACCAAACTTTGCTGCTGAAATGTTACATTTGCACCTAAGAGTCTTAAAAAACTAGTAATTAAAATTAAAATGCAGACAGTAATTTTATAGAACAGTATACTTAAAATATGCTGATTTATCTCTACATATGATTTACAATAGAATCATAGAATAGTTAGGGTTGGAAAGGACCTTAAGATCATCTAGTTCCAACCCCCTTCCCATGGGCAGGGTCGCCTACCACTAAACCATGCCACACAAGGCTCTGTCCAGCCTGGCCTTGAACACCACCAGGGATGGAGCATTCACAACCTCCCTGGGCAACCCATTCCAGTGCCTCATCACACTTACAGTAAGGGATTTCTTCCTTATATCCAATCTAAATTTCCCCTGTTTAAGTTTTAAACCATTATCCCTTGTCCTTGGAGGATCACCTCCTTTGACATGCTGGTCATGCTCCTCTTGATGTAGCCCAGAATACGGTTGGCTTTCTAGGCTGCAAGCACACACTGCTGGCTCATGTTCATTTTCTCATCAACCAGCACCCCCAAGTCCTTCTCCGCAGGGCTGCTCTGAATCTCTTCTCTGCCCAGCCTGTAGCTGTGCCTGGGATTGCTCCGACCCAGGTGGAGGACCTTGCACTTGTCATGGTTAAACTTCATAAGGTTGGCATCAGCCCACCCTACAAGCATGTCAGGGTCCCTCTGGATGGCATTCTTTCCCTCCAGCGTATCAATCAAACTACACAGCTTGGTGTCATTGACAACCTTGCTGAGGGCGCACTCCAGACAGTTCCTTATCCGTCGAGTGGTCCACCTATCAAATTGATGTCTCTCCAATTTAGAGACAAGGTTGTCATATGAGACAGTGTTGAATGCTCTGCAGAAGTCCAGGTAGTTGACAACAACTGCTCTATCCCTGTCCATCATTTCCATAGACCCATCATAGAAGGCCATCAAATTGGTCAGGCAGGACTTCCCCTTAGTGAAGCCATGCTGGCTGTCACCAAGCACCTTGTTGTTTTTCATGTGCCTTAGCATGCCTTCCAGGAGAATCTGCTCCAAGATTTTGCCAGGCACAGAGGTGAGACTGACTGGTCTGTAGTTTCCTGGGTCATCCGTTTTCTCCTTCTTAAAAACTGGTCTTATATTTCCCTTTTTCCAGTCGTTGGGAACTTCATCTGACTGCCATGATTTCTCAAATATGATGGACAGTGGCTTAGCAACTTCATTTGCCAGCTCCTTCAGGACCTGCAGATGGATTTCATCAGGTCCCATGGACTTGTGTACTTTCAGGTTCTTAAGATGGTCTCGAACCAGATCCTCTCCTACCTTGGCCCTGGGGTCATCATTCTCACAGTCCCTGCATCTGCCTTCCAAGACTTGGGTGGTGTGGTTAGAGCCTTTGCCAGTGAAGACTGAGGCAAAGAAGTCATTCAGAACCTCAGCCTTCTCCAAATCCAGGGTAACCAGCTCTCCTGATAGCTTCCGGAGGGGGCCTACATTGTCCCTCGTCTGTCTTTTATTCACTACGTAACTATAGAATCCCTTCCTGTTATCCTTAACATCCCTAGCCAAATTTAATTCTAACTGGGCCTTAGCTTTCCTAACCTGGTCTCTAACTTCCCAGACAGCATCCGTGTATTCTTCCCAGTCTGCCTGTCCTTGCTTCCACATTTTATAAGACTCTTTTGTTCCCTCAAATTTTCATCAGCAGCTCCTTATCCATCCAAGGAGGTCTCCTGGCCCTCCTGCTGCACTTCCTTTTAGTTGGGATGCAACACTCCTGAGCTTGCAGTAGGTGATCCTTGAATATCAATCAACAGTCTTGGGCCCCCCTGCCCTCTAGGACTACATCCCATGGAATCTTACTAAGCAGGTCCCTAAAGAGGCCAAAGTCTGCTCTCTTGAAGTCCATGGCAGTGGGCTTGCTGCACACTCTTCTCGCTGTCCTGAGGATCTCAAACTCCACCATCTCATGATCACTGCAACCAAGGCTGCCCTGGAGCATCACATTTCCAAACAGCCCTTCCCTGTTGGTGAGCACAAGGTCAAGCATGGCACCTCTCCTTCTCAGCTCCTCTATTACTTGCAGGAGGAAGTTGTCTTCCACACAATCCAGGAACCTCCTGGATTGCTTGTGCTGGGCCGTCGTGTCCCTCCAACAGATATCAGGGTGGTTGAAGTCCCTCATGAGAATAAGGGCCGGCGAGCATGAGGCTGTTCCTATCTCTCTGTAGAGTGCTTCATCCACAGAGTCCTCTTGATCAGGAAGTCTGTAACAGATCCCCACAGTAATGTCTCCCTTTGCTGTTCTCCCTTTAACCCTGCCCCACAAACTCTCTGTTGACTTCTTACCTGTCCTCAGACAGAGTTCCATACTCTCCAGCCTATCCATAACATAAACAGCAACTCCCCCTCCCTGTCTGCAGTGCCTGCCTTTTCTAAAGAGCCTGTAACCTTCCATTCCAACACTCCAGTTATAGGAGCCATTCCACCATGTTTCTGTGATGCCTATTATATCATACCCCAGTAAACGTGCACACAACTCTTAATTCCATATCTTATTCCTCATTCATTTTCACAGATGGTGTGGGAAAAAAACAGGTAGTGAAATAAATGCTCATAATGAACTTCAACACTTAAGGCCATATTTGTTGATAAATGGGAGATCAGCTTCTGTTTAGGTGTTCATAAAGAACTCCTCTGAAAATCTGGCTGTAAATTTATCCCCCCAATGCAACTGACAAACACCTGTGTGAATTACCCACAAATTAATGATGTGAAATCTGTGTTACTTAATAAAATATTAGGATCTGGTTGGGATGGGAGTTAATTTTCCTCGTAGCAGCCTGAATGACTATGACCAATATACTGGGACCAAAGCAGTGCTGATTACATACTGCTTTAGTCACTGCTGAACTGCTCTTACATGCCATCAAGGTCTTTTATGTTCCTCACCATGCTGCCCTAGCAAATAGCCTGGGGCTGCACAAGAAGTTAGGAAACTCACAGCCGGGTCTGCTGACCCCAGCTGGCCAAAATGATATTCCATGCATATTGTCTCATGGAATATTCCATTCTCAAAGAATAAACTGTTAAACGTTTAAACAACTTGCTTTTTGTTTTGTTCATAACATACCCTAATGACATTAAACACAAAGACAGCAGGATATAAAACTTTGGAAGAAACTAAGTAGGTGTCTGTATCCAGAAAGATTATTCTCTTAGTTTGGCTCGCAGACAGGAAGATACCACTTCATTCAGTAACAAAACCAAACAATAACCCCCCTGCCCCAAACCAGTGAGACTGAATTTAAACATGCCAGACTTACTAAGTGAACCTTTAAAACGTTCACTTATTTTAGCTTAGCTATGTATTTTACAGACAAAATTGATCACATTCAGTGCACCAGTGAACGCAGTTTACACAATCTGCCAGCACAGCCTCGTTATATTTTCCTTCTCATAATAAACTTATTTAGGATTATATTTGAAATCAGTTGATTTAATGTAATTTTTAAGATTTCAAAATCAAGAAGAATTCTAGAATTCATGCTTGCATTTTAGTATCTTAAAATATTTTGGGTGGTATTTTTTTAAACATTATTATTTGTTTTAGGAGTCTGGGGTTTTAGTGTTTGATTTCTCAACATACTCCTAAATTTTTATCCAAATTCCACTTTCTTGTGTTTTAGATTTCTGAAGTACCTTTCACTGTAAACATACCTAACAAGTGTTAAATTATTTTCTTGTTAGAGCCCTTTAACCAGCATATTTTAACAAATTACAGAATGTAGTCTATTCATAAAGTCTGGATGGTGAAATGGTGATTAGGCAACCACATTCAGGCTTTGATGCTTATGTTCACAATTCTTACTAATTTCAAGGTATTTAAAGGAGAATTTAAAGGATGTTCTAAAGATTTGAGTGATGACCTTGGGTGTTGAGTTTGTTGCAGTGATACAAGAAAAAAAACCAAACACTGATTGGCCACTGATTGGCTTCATGTCTCCTTTACTCAGATTGTCTTATGATACTCAACTGGAAATCGTGGATGAATATCTAGCCTGACAATACAATGGAACATACATCTCAGTATGTATGACATTACCAGTGGTAAATATGATGGCACCAGAAGGACCTTACTGATGGAAATATAACCATAGCAGTAATTAAAGCGTATCGGTAGCTGCAAATCAGCTTAGGACAAAGTGTTAGAACATCAAGTCTAATGACTTAATCCATTTAACCTGGAAGCTAGTTATCTTAAAATTTTGCAGCTGTAAACGTAAAAATGTATTTTCTATATATATGCATGTATATATCTATATATCTATATGTATGAAAGGGTAAAGAACTGGCTGGCTGGCTGGGTCCAAAGTGCGGTGGTGAAGGGAGTTAAACCCAGTTGGCAACTGGCAGCAAGTGGTGTCCCCCAGGACTCAGTACTGGGGCCAACTCTGTTTAATATCTTTAGCAATAGCCTGGATGAGGCAATTGAGTGCACCTTCTATAAGTCTGCAGATAACACCAAGTTGGGCAGAAGTGTTGATCTGCTTGAAGGTGAAAAGAATCTACAGGGGAATCCAGACAGGCTGGATCAATGCGGCTGATGCCAACCATGTGAGATTCAACAAGGCAAAGTGCCAGGTCCTGCATATGGGGCATAACAACCCCATGCAATGCAATAGCACCTGGGAGAGGTGGTCAATAGCCAGCTGAACACATGCCTAGGCAGGTAAGGCATCCAATAGCATCCTGGCTCGTATCAGAAATAGTGTGGCCAGCAGGACTAAGGAGGTCACTATCCCCCTGCACTCAGCACTGGTAGGGCCAAGTCTTGAGTACTGTGTTCAGTTTTGGGCTCCTCACTATAAAACAAACACTTGATATGTGGATAGTGGATGGACTCCACAACACGTTAGAGTTGTAAAGTAGCTATGCATTTATTCAGTGCTGAGGTGCATGGGAATTGCTCCTCCAAAGCATGAGCACCTCAGTGTCATTTCCCTCTATATTTATCTTCTAAAGTTATACATATACATTGAGTTTCTCAACATGCCTAGACATATTCATAACCTATCCTTGCTTCTTATTATAATGAGTTAAAAGGTTCTTTGCTCGTGCGCAGTGACTCTCGGTGGTCATTGGGCGAGGGTCTCAAGATGAAGTAAATGAGTCTTCCTCAGCTTGAACTTTTCACCTCTTGTTGTCATGCATGCTCTCTAGGGGTCTGGTCACTGTCCAAACCGCAAAGCTGGTTTTAACAGGAACTAGGTAACTGTTTCTCCCCTTATCAGTAGCTTATGTTCTGGTACTGCATGGTAAGCATGATAGGTATTTGCTGAATGAGTATAAGCAAGCAGTACTTTTGTTAAGCAAGCGGAATTCTGTTAACCCCCCTGTACAATCCCCTTGTACAATCCCCCTGTATAACCCTCCTGTACATTAGCTAAACCTCTGTATCACACTGAGGTGCTGGAGTGAGTCCAAAGAAGAGCAACAAAGCTGATGAACAGCATAGAACACAAGTCTTATGAGAAGCAGCTAAGGCAACTGGGGCTGTTTAGTCTGGAGAAAAGGATACTGAAGGGAGACCTTACTGCTCTGAGTTATTTGAGGATTATGTGATAAGGATACCAGTGAATACCCTGACAATGGTGAGTTGAATAACTAGATAATTAGATAGGTGATCAAGGTTATGGGGGTTGGTCTCTTCCAAGTAACAAGCAATAGGGCAAAAGGAAATGGCCTCAAGTTGCACCAGGAGGTGTTTAGATTGGGTATTAGGAAACATTTCTTCCCAGACTGGCTGTCAAGCATTGTGACAGGCTGCCCAGGGAAGTGGTTCAGTCACCATGGCCGGAGGTATTTAAAAGACATGTAGCTATGCTGCTTAGGGACATGGTTAAGTGGTGGACACGGCAGTGTCAAGGTTAACAGTTGCACTAGATGGTTTAAAGGTCTTTTCCAACCTAAACCATTCTATTATCTCCATGAAACATACAAATATGTATATACACTAACATAAAATATACGCATAAACTCAACAAGAATTTTGATACTACTGCACTATCTGTACTGTCCATAGATCCTAGTGGTATTTTTAGGAAAAAAATCTAGGAAAGATCAGGGTTTATGGATATGGAAGGAGACTTTATGGACTTCAATATCCTGGGAGAAAAGTCACAGGGAACAGTTATCTTTTTCTGGTTTGCCTTTAGAACTAAAAAAGTATCAGTTCCTATGAAACTTTGTGCATCACCTAAATGTTTCCAGAATACTCCTGCCTGTAGTAAAATATTTTACACTGCTTGAAAATTATAACCATCTAACTTGAAAATATTCTATTTGGTAGCACAGAGGTGCTGTTAAGATGTAACGGATAAGAAACCTGTTTCTTTTCTTTGGTGTGTCTTTTATTTGAGAAAGCAGTAAATAAATGTTAATGTATCAAAATTCTGCTTTGCCAGAAAAAAACGCACTCAAACAGCAATTTTTCTCACCATTAAAAAATATGGTGACAATCTATAGCAGGATGAATCTATGATGTTACAGGAATATTAGCTAAAATATCTTTTGCCAGTTTTGTAGCTTTTTTTATTTCTTTTAATACAAAGTACATTTAAGCATAACAATCCATGGGCTAAAAAGAGTTCAAGGCACAATCTTTCTTCTAGAATCATCCTCAGCTTTCCAATCTGCTTGCTTTCTCCCCCATCTTTAGAAGTATGGCTGTGGCGCCTGTAAAGAAAGAGGCTAAACACACACACACTGCTTTCACAACTAGTTCCACTTTATTCACTCAAGCATGGTAATATACAGCATAGATACAGGTCTGAGCCATGAAGCCAGACAGCAACTACATCATTCCCAATGACTGTTTTCAGTCACTAGAAATTCCATTCTATAAACAATCACTCCCCAGGCTGCTTCCCAGCCCAACCTTGCACCCAAACACCCCCTGGCTTACTCAAGACCCAGGTGCACTACCAGCAATTATTATCCTTCAATTATCCACATGGTGGGAAATGACTACTTGCAGTTCCCACATATGGCCCATGGGATGTCCATCACACTATGTTCATCCCAAAGAATGCGTCCTAAAAAAAGGGCTAGAAATTGATGTTCAGATGTCACATACCTCTTGAACAGCCTCATACTCATTCATGTTCCTATAGGTGGACCATTTCTCTTTGGTACACATAAGAAATGATTATGAAACTGAATCTGGACTTACATATATATGTATCTGAAAAATAGAAAGTCCAATAAGAAATAATGTATAACCCTTCCACTTATTAACAAATTTTGACCGAGTATACAGAAACTATACAAAACCCCCACTCCAGTATAGCAGTAGTCATTTAACATTATAATTATATTTGCATGTATAGAGGCAGAATCCCCGAACTGCTTCAATAGAATTTGAATGGTTTTCTCCACCTGAGAAGCTGTACTCCACTTACACTGAAATTTTGCTCTAACCCAAGAGATCTTTCCCTTATAACGCAAAACTATTACCGATCACATAAAATTATTAAATACATTTAATGGGGCTTATTAGTGTTTCTTCCTTGTCTGCTCTTCTCTGACTGGGTGAGGAAAGATACTGCCACTATTCACATAAAGAATTTTTTTTTTTTTTTTTTTTGTTCTGGTTGCCAGTAACTAGATCAGTCATGAGGAAACATTGGTCCAAAAATCCTTCAGACTTCAGCAGATTTGTAGTCTGCTTTTGCAGACTTAGCCAATAAATGCTGAAGAGGAAAGTCACTGCTTATACTTCCATCCCCTCTTTTTTTATCTGAAGATAACCACAGCTGTTCTGTATGAGGTGTCCTAATTCAGTGGAGACTTAAGAGAATACAGTTTCCCGTTAGATATATGTGTAACTACTGGGCCATCTGCGTTATCCTGTTTTAGGTGAACATTATTATCTTCAGAAGGGAATTTACATTTGCATTCAAATCTATGATGGATTCTATTCCTTCTACCTTTCTTGGAGCAAAAGTTTGCAGTTTTGTTGGAACAAGGATTGCAGGATCAAGCAGTAACTAATATCCCCCTTAATGAAAACTTAGTGGATTTACATACTGCTTTAGTGTCAGCACTAGAAAACAAAACTTTTCAACCAATTCTGAAATAAAGCATGAGCTTCCTACAATGCTAAAGTTATATTCCAATGAACAATGGAATATTAATTGTATCATGGATCCAAAATTCTAAACATCAGAGAAACAGAACTGGATGTAGACTTTTTCATCAGTGCCTAATGTAAACCTCACTTTGACTTAGGTGCAGAAAGTTTATGATTCTGTTTCTTATCATAGCCTCAAAAACACAGCATAGGTGTCAAACTGTCAGATATAATGCTTCAAGATTTCACATATTTCATATTTCTTATTTCATATTGTCAAACAATGCATAGCTCTTCCCAATCTTCTGATTTGTCATCAACTCAAATCTCTCTTGCTAATGGTTTATTATACAAGATAAAATGCTAGGCTCTACAATAGAGAAAGAACCCAAACAACATGAATTGGCTGAGGCATCCAATTTCCCAAATTTTGTCTTGGATATCTAAGTTTCTTTAGTCTGTTAATATAAACTCACTTGGTGGTAGAGTCAAACAAAGGGGAAGATCATTAGGTAGATGGCAAAATACCCATATAGATTTACCCTGTAACCTCTGCTCTGTAGTTTATACTCTATAGCCTCCACTAAAGAGGCTCCTGCATTTTACAATTGCTTCTAATTAATGAAGGTAATGGATCTATAAAATGTTTTAATTAAAAACAGAGGATTAAAAGGTTTGGCATTATCTTTGAATTATCTATCTAACTCAATGCTATTGTCAGAAACTGCTAAATGTCTCAACTGTTCTGAGAATAATGAAATTTACTGTCAGATCTTGTGTGCCTGTGTGATACCACCTTAGTTCCATTATGTGTTGAAAATGTAACAATTCGATACCAAAGTTCTCTACAAATAAACCTCAAATCATATCTCTCAATGAAGCTTCAATACAGTAATATTGTGTCTGACCATTACATTTTGGACAGAACAAATAAACATTTTTATAAGACAAAACTGCAATTGTTCTAGCTGAGAACAAGATCATATAAATGGCTATTAAATACTGGCAACATTGTGCAAGTAACGGACAGTATCTAGAAACCCAGAGCATTTACTCTTCCAGTGAAATATGAAAGAAACTGAAAAAGTCTATTATCTTCATAAGTTAGTTCACATAATATACTCAGTTTTCACCAGAAGTTTTCCAGTATGGATACACATGCTGTCTAATATTGTGCCCATATACGTCAAGCATTCCACCACAGTGTGATCACTGTCTGACTTAAAACAGCAAATCCACATACTCAGACATGTGCTTGAATACTGATGCACTTAGCTCAGCTGAGCTGAGTAGGATTTAAGTGTTATTTTTGCAACTGTGCATTTATTAGACAGGTGCTTTCATAAACTGAAGAAAGTCTATGACTAAAAAATGAAAATAATATATGCATTAAATATTGCAGTACAGAGTACATACATTTTACAGATGACCCCAAGCAAAGTGCTTCCTGCTTGTCAAGGAAAATATCTTCACAGAAGAACAAGTTGTCATATTATGAGACCATCAAAGCAGAATGCAACAAGAAAAAAACACCAATTATGTGAAACATCTTCTTAGAAAAGCTAATATTTAATATTTATAACTTTGTCTATGAAGATTTCATTTTTTCACAGAAAGCCAAGCATCTGAAATGAGATTACTAACCTGTTTTGCTTGTTTGTTTTTTTTAACAATTATTACAAATTTAATCCATATCCCTACTGAATTTAATAATTGAGTGAATAAGCACATGGTGTCCACTAAATCTCTTTCATATACCTTTCATACATGTAATATCCCAAACTCTAAGCTCTAGTAGCACATCTTAAACAAGGTTATTTCTTAAAAACAGCTTCTAATATTTTTTAATTAATTTTCCTCTTAAGCAATTTTCCTCTGTCAACATCCAAAAAAAATCTAATTTAGTACAGATCTTTGGTTTTTATATTCTAATAATTTCTTTTCATATTACTTTTCTGTTGTTACATACCATCTGTATTTCCTTGTTTTCATTTTTTATTTCTTAGGAAAAAAAGTAAGTTATGAAAATACAAAAGAAGTACTATGTATCTAGTTCCTTCTACTCTGTTCATTTATTAGAAATTGTTATTATTCATATAAAAAAATGGATTCCACTTAGATTTCAGGTTTAATAGCATATTGTGATAAAGGAAAAAGGAACAGAAAAATTATTTTTATTTTGAAAAATTACATCCATGCACTGTATACAACATTTTTAGGGGGTTATGTACATTTGCATTGATTTTTAACCTGTATGCAGTTATGTCCATATTAAAGATCAAAGTACTAGATAACAAGTATCACAAATTCTTGACATGAATCAGACAGCTTCTGAAAATTCCTTTCATTGAGAGTACTTAAAATCAGTTTAGGCCAGAGAAGAAAAACTGGTCTACTTTCTTTGCAGCTGAACATTAATGACACTTTAGAAACAGTATGATGGAGCTGTCATGGGTGTCACTGGTGGAGCCCAATACTATTGTTTGCTGACCTGAAAGCCAAAAAATACAACTATGGGTGCCCTTGATAAGAAGATACATTCTGTAATATGAAATTTTACAGTTTAAAGTTTTACAGTGATTTTTCATTAATACAGTGTCTCACTGGGATCAGACTATACCCGTGGCAACAAGATTAGGGCCACAAGAAAAACTTCTATGGGTACATTAGGAATAAAAGGAAGATGAGGGAAGACCTGGGCCCCGTCTGGAAGGAAACGAGAAACCTTGTCACCTAGGACATGGAGAAGGCTATGAGGTACTTATTTAGCAACATTTTTGCCTTCGTCTTCACCAGTAAGAGCTCCAGCCACACTGCCCAAGTCACAGAAGGTAAAAGCAGAGGCTTCAGAATGAAGAACAAATTCACGCAGATTATCAGGTTTGAGACCATCTAAGAAACCTGAAGGTGCACAAGTTCATGGGACCCAATGAGATGAATCCAAGACTCCTGAGGGAACTGGCAGAAAAAGCTGCTCAGCCACTATTCATCAGATTTGTTTACCCTTCTAATAGTTTTATGATTAAATAATGGAATATATAGAAACACATAAGTGAAAGTCACATACATTGTCTCCTACATCATTAAGTATTTCTGTAACTCTTCTTTTATACTGAGTTTACAGGCTGTGAATGTCCTAATGCAATTTCCTTAGTAATAAAGCCAGCAAAAGCTCAGGGTCCAAAAAAAGGGAATTAAATTAAGAACCTATTAAAAGATCTTGTAACAAAATAAGATAGATCAGAATTCATTTTTCAAATATGTAACAGATTCAAATTGTCTCCAAGTACTTCAAAATCATGAAAAAGAAAATCCAGCGACAAAAATGCTAGGTAATATAAAAATTGTTTGCTGCCATGGTAACTGACAAGTTTAGAGATGCTTGAATTTCTGTGTATAATTTTAATATACCTTTCATTTTATTCTTTGTTTTTTTATAATATTAGACCTTTATGTAAAAATAGTTCCTTTCTGAGGGCTTATACCTGCTAGTCATCCATAACCTGTTACTAAGATGAACAGCATGGAAATCTTAGAGGCTTAAATTCCTGTGGTATCAATTACTATTTAAAAATATTTAAAATCTAGTGCTCTTGTATACTAAACTTAACTCCTTCACCACACACTGAGTGGGTCACAGGACAAGCCACAGGCCCTCCAAAGGGTGAAATAAGAATTAATTTTGTTGCAAACTTCCCTAAAACTCTGTCAGCAGGAACAAAAGTCGTGGCAAGTTCTTACTCTTATAAAGGATCCAAAGCAAATGGAGGGGAAAAAAGGAAATAAAAAAAATAGGCAGGATCACCAACCTATGGCACAACAACATCTTCTCTTGCAGCAACTTGAGGCCCTTTCAGCCACATCTCTTCTCATTCCCTAACCCCCTCAGAATCAAGGATGAAGAGACAGCCACCACGCCGCTGCAGGACCTTCTATAGAGTCAGGGTTCTCACGTTCACCAGAAGCTGTTCTGGAAGGTTCCAGCTGGTGGTGTCAGGTAAACCCCAGCCGCAGTTCACGCTGTGCCCTGTGAGGTACGGCAGTGTTTGTCGCTGTCCCCGGGCAGTTTGCTGCCGGGGCAGGTGATCTTTGTGGCCTCAGGGCAGTCACCACAGGAAAACCAACCTCCACCTTGGTGGAGCACGGTTGCTGGCATCTGCCCAAGTGGCAACGCGCTGCTCACTGCCGACAGGCTCAGGTTTCTCTCCAGGCCGGCTGTCTGCTGAGATGCTTTGCCACAGCACAAAAACGTTCTTTATACCACAGTATGCTAGAGATTGGAAGGGACCTCAAAAGATCATCCAGTCCAATCCCCCTGCTGGAGCAGGAACACCTAGATAATGTTACACAGGAATGTGTCCAGGCGGGCTTTGAATGTCTCCAGGGAAGGAGACTCCACAACCTCCCTGGGCAGCCTGTTCCAGTGTTCCATCACCCTCACTGAGAAGAAGTTTCTTCTCAAGTTTAAGTGGAACCTCTTGTGTTCCAGTTTGTACCCATTACCCCTTGTCCTATCATTGTTTGCCACTGAGTAGAGCCTGGCTCCATCCTCGTGACACTCCCCCTTTATATATTTATAGACACTAATAAGGTCACCCCTCAGTCTCCTCCTCTCCAAACTATAGAGACCCAGCTCCCTCAGCCTTTCTTCATAAGGGAGATGCTCCACTCCCTTAATCATCTTCGTTGCCCTGCGCTGGACTCTCTCCAGCAGCTCCCTGTCCTTCTTGAACTGAGGGGCCCAGAACTGGACACAATATTCCAGATGCGGTCTCACCAGGGCAGAGTAGAGGGGAAGGAGGACCTCCCTCGACCTACTAACCACCCCCCTTCTAATACATCCCAGGATGCCATTGGCCTTCTTGGCCACAAGGGCACAGTGTTGGCTCATGGTCATCCTGTCGTCCACTGGGACCCCCAGGTCCCTCTCCCCTACACTGCTCTCTAACAGGTCGTTCCCCAACCTATACTGGAACCTGGGGTTGTTCCTGCCCAGATACAGGACTCTACACTTTCCCTTGTTATATTTCATCAAGTTATTCCCTGCCCAACTCTCCAGCCTGTCCAGGTCTCGCTGGATGGCAGCACAGCCTTCTGGCGTGTCAGCCACTCCTCCCAGCTTAGTGTCATCAGCAAACTTGCTGATAGTACACTCAATTCCCTCATCTAAATCATTGATGAATATATTAAATAATACCGGTCCCAGTACTGACCCTTGAGGCACTCCACTAGTTACAGGCCTCCAACTAGACTCAGCCCCATAGACTACAACTCTCTGGCTTCTCTCCTTCAGCCAGTTCACAGTCCACCTCACTACCTGATCATCCAGTCCACACTTCCTCAATTTAGCTGTGAGGATGCTCTGGGAGAATGTGTCAAATGCTTTGCTGAAGTCAAGGTAGACCACATCCACCGCTCTGCCATCATCCATCCACCGTGTTATTTCCTCATAAAAGGCTAAGAGATTGGTCAAACATGATTTCCCCTTGGTGAAGCCATGTTGGCTGCCCCTCATAACCCTCTTATCCTTGATATGCCTTAAGATGGCACCAAGGATAAGGTGTTCCATCACTTTCCCAGGGATGGAGGTGAGGCTGACCGGTCTATAGTTACCCGGCTCCTCCTTCTTGCCCTTTTTGAAGACTGGAGTGACATTTGCTTTCCTTCAGTCCTCAGGCACCTCTCCCGTTTCCCAAGACTTTGTAAAGATGATGGCGAGTGGTCTAGCAATGACTTCTGCCAGTTCCCTCAGCACCCGCGGGTGCATCCCATCTGGACCCATGGATTTATGGATGTCCAGATTGCTCAACTGGTCTCTAACCCATTCCTCATTGACTAAGGCAAACCGCTCCGTTGACCTGACTTCATCTAAGGTCTCAGGGGTACAGGGCTCTTCAGGACTGCCTGCAGCAGAGTAGACAGAGACAAAGAAGGCATTCAGTAACTCTGCCATCTCTGTATCTTCTGTCACCAGGGCACCTATAAAGTTCTTATCTTATATTGGGTCCCTTGATACATGCCTGCCTTCAGGGATTAAAAAGAAAAGGCAGTGCTTTTACATGGAAGATTCAAAGCTTTGCAAGAAATCTGGCCAACTGTCCAATTGTCAGCCTTACAGAAAGTTAAACTGAGATCAAATAAATACTGGAAAAAGTTATAATTAGCTTATATTTTTTTATCTGCAAGTTGTGCAGGTGTCTAATTATAATACAAAATCAGTTGCATTCACATCTAGCAATGCAGTGCCATGTTATGCAAATAATAAAATCTACACTAGCATGTCAGGTATTTATCAAAAGAATTTCTCCTCCATGTTAAAAATATAGACATTAACTGTAACTATGTAAAGCTTTTTTCCCCTTTAATAAACAAATTACTGCAGGCATGTTTGATGTAAAAAAAAAAGAAAAAATTAAAAACCTGGTTTGCAGAATTCTACACCAAATGACAGCCACATAGAAATAAGGATATGAATATTATATTTACAATAATTGAGAAGTATACTGTGTCAGGAATTAGATAACCAGCTTCTATTAAAACATACAAAAGTTTTGACAAAAAAAAAAAAATCCTTCATTATTGACATAACTGGTTTTAAAAGTTGACGACTAAGGCTCTATGACAAAACATATTAATTCCAAGCTTCCAGGCTTCAAGCATTATGGATCTTATACTGAACATAGAAGAAGACTGTAATTATTTTTCAGAGCAAATTAACTGAAAAGTTCACCTTTGTAATCAGAGCAATGGATGAAATTTTGTTAAGAAGTTATATTGAAAATGGAAATCATTTAACACAGTAGAAAATGCTCCTCTGAATACATTATCTTCTTTAGAAGAGATATTTTTTAATATTAACAAATTGTGTTTTGCATAAAATTCTTTATGAGAACATATACTATACTTGGTTCTTAGATTGCTTCTTAACAGCCATAACATAAAAGTAATCAAAAATCCTCAACAGCAGTTCATACAAGAGAAGTTTCTTCTTTATTTGCAGTTTTAATATTAAATGATCTAATGAAGTTCTAATAATTTCTATAGTTTTTTAAATAACTTTTAGTTTTATAGAGTGGATGATACTATGTCTATGTTAGTTTCAGTCTGGATTGGAGAGTGCTTTTAAAGCTAACCATCCCCATATACCAGGCTTTCATTCACTTTGTAGCACAGTCTCAGAGCACAACTGGGTTCATTTCAAGTGAAACTACTCTGAAGCTGCACACTGAAAGTATGAACTGTAGTCTCTAACGCTTTTCAGTCCACGAAAGCGGTCTGAAGACAAGCTGTAGTAATCCACACGAAACATGCTAATGGTGGATGTCAAGATATTGACAACTGCTTTGATTTGCAAGTTCATTTCTGTTGTACTTGTTAAAGTAGACATAAGCAACAAGATTCCCCACTTCAGCTCTGCAAATTTACCATGTTACAGTACAATCAATGAACAACACATATGCTTTTTTCTAGAGACCACACAAGTTCTCTCTCCTTATCACTATGTTTGAGCATAAGTACCTAGCAAAGGTTTAAATAGCAGGTGCCTAGTGCAGTGCCTCTAAGTGACCAGTGAATTGCTACAAAATATGAAAAAGAAAAAAAAACAAGGTGCCAGTAGTCAGGTAACATCCATGTAAAATGCTAATAAGTAATAGGTGTACTTTATGCATCAGCTGTTTAATCAGAGAGTGAAACTGAGTGGAAAAGCTCCACCATGGAAAGCAAAAGAAAAGTACCAAATGGATTTTAGTTTTGTTAAACATCAGCAATGCTTTCTATTATGATCCCACAGTAAGAAAACACCCTGTATAGAGCTTACATAAATAGCTGGAAGGATGACAAAACCAACTAAGAAAGCCAAAGACGAATGTTTAAGTAAGCTGTATTCATTGTTCATAGATCCAAACAGTAAATTTAGCACTTGCAGGCTAGGCAATTCAGTGAGTGATTATGCTTAGCCTGAAAAATGGAATCCAAACATGTGAGTTAATCACTGCATACAGGAGAATTAGGTCTTTTTGCAAGTTGCCAGAATTTCTACAAAATAATAATAAAACTTTTACAATAACTAGTGATAAATACTGAACATTAGATGCTTCTGAACTCTGCCTTTCTGCAAGGGCTCAGATATGTATCTTGGTATGAGGGCAGGTTAAACCATCACACTTAACATTTTCCCCGGTGGTGTTTCAATACATCATTTAAAGGAGATGTGAAAAGTTCATGTAATATTTCAGTAGAAAGCCAGGAATGATAGCATCCAGTTTCAGGGGAACACAATTTAGTCATTGCTAAAAAAAACCCCACACAATGGCAATCCCTTACTGCTCCTCACTGAGTTCCTGCCATGTGAATGAAAAAAAGGAAGCGTAAACATACCACGGATTCTCTCCATATATATAAAAAAACTCAAAAAAACAAAAACCAACGCAAGAATGCAACACAGCACCTCAGGTATGAATTTGTTCTTAAAAAAAATATGCAGCCCATTTCTGCATATGTGCATCATAAAACCATATAATCATAGAACACCAGCTTGGAAGAGACTTTAAAGATAACCTAGTCCAAACTTTCTTGGCAAAGTGTCACCTAGCACTAGATGTCCCAGAACCCTGTCCAGCCAAATCTTTAAAGTGTCCAGTGTTGTGAAATTCAATGCTTCCCTGGGCAGATTATTCCAATGACAGATTGTTCTTTTGAAAAGATTTTCCCCATGTCCAATGGGAATCTGCCCAGAAACCACTTGTGCCCATTGTACCTTGTCTTTTCTATGTGACTCCTGGCAAAAAGGGAGTCTTGATCTTCTTCGTAGCCACACTTTACATATTGGAACATAGTGATAAAATCTCCCATAAGCCTTATTTTCCCTAAACTGAAAAAAAACGCCAGTTCTCTCAGCCTGTCCCCATATGGCAGGCTTTCCATTTCTTTGATGACCTTTGTTGCCCTTCTCTGATCTCTGCAGCCTGTCCATATCTTTTTTGTATATCAGGGACCAAAGCTGAATACAGTATTCCAGGTGTGGCCTAACAAGCACCAAGTAGAATGGGTTAATGACCGTTAATGACTTCTTTATCTCTGCTGGTGATGCCCTTGCTGATGTAATCCAGCATCCTGCTGGCTTTCTTTGCCGCAGCTGCACACTGTTCATATTAAGCTTGTTGTCCACCAGGACCCCCAGGTACCTTTCCACATAGCTGCACCCCCGCTGGGTAAATCCCAGCCTGTTCTGCACACTTGGATTGTATATTCCCAGGTGCACTTGTCCATGTTGAACTCCATAACGTACTTGTCAGCCCACTTTTCCAGCCTATCCAGATCATCATGCAGGGTGGCTCTCCCTTGCAAAGCATCTACTTTCCCACTCAGTTTGGTATCATAGGTAAACTTCATCAGGGTAAATTTGATCCCACCATCCAGGTAACCCATGAAAACATTTAACAGTGTTGGTCCTGCTATCGATCCCTAGGGGACCTCACTATTGACAGGTGTGGCTGGTCAGCCAGTTCCACATTGCAGCAAGATTCCCACCTTTCACAGAAAAGTTCAGGTAGAACCTCTCCTGAAAAGGAAACTTAGACTTCTTGCAGACATCAAGTTAAAGGTGTTCATTGAAATGCTCTCTGAAGAATAGTCCCACAGACAATAAGATACAGGGGTGAGGTGGGCCTGTCTTCTGAAAAGTATGGGCCCTGTACAGGAAAGGTGAGGCCCTTTCAAGATTTACTAGACAATAAAGAGAGGACTGTTGGCAGTATGAACATACATATATGAACATACATATTTTATTCACGTTCAATAAGAAATTCTGAACAGAACTTTTTCACATTATTGAAAATCCCTGATAGCATCAAATAACAAACAGAAGGGCCATTAGTAAGTTTTGCTATAGAAAGAATAAGATAGCCAAGAATCAACGTGTTTTTAGGAGAGTGGTTGTACAATACACTACTTGAAGAATTACAATCAGTAATTATAAATATCTGTATCTGTCTTATCACTGGTTTTCATTGATAAACATTTCTGCACACTAGAGACAGTACTCATAATTACAGATGCAACTTTCACCACTTACCCAATCAAAATTTGTATTCAATTGAAATATATATGGTACTAGAGAAAAATTCATATTTTCTGTAAATGTAGTATGAGACATGAATTTAAAATAATGGAAGTTTACAGTTATTTTCAGCACATTGTCCTCTTTCCTTCTCCTCTGCCTTCCAAAGGAAATGCAGAGTTCTGGTTTCTCGTTTTTTTCTCATTATGACTCATCCCTTTATAATCTCCGTCATTAATTCAAGTTCAGCTTCTATATCTGTGTTTATGTATCATTCCCGATTTTATGCTTTTTGTTCAAATGAAAATTTTACTTCACTTTCTTTATTTGTACTTTTCAGTCCACCATCAACATAGCTAAAACAGGTGTAAAGTTCTGGCACAGCCTTCGTTGAGGGATGACAACAAACTTTATTTGCCTGTAGTTTTGAAAAATGTATCCAACAGTCAAAATAAGGATGACATTCCATGTGTAGTAGAAGCTGAACTAGACTGTTGGCTGTGCCATCCTAATCCACATATTCCTTCTGTGAGTTCTAGTGGTCCCATAGCAGAAGGGACAGCTGGATCACCAATTCAATTTTTTTCAGGGTAGACTTCACACAGATCAACAAGTTGTTCAACTCATTTCATAAGTAGTTGGTAGTTTCCTCACAACCAGGGTTGAAACATCTCTCTCAGTTGCGGTGCAGTCTTAGTTCTATTCACATGGATCATGAAATTCTGTCCTGTGCTAACTTGCCAGAGGAATTGAATTCAGGACCCCTGGTGCTGTGAGTGTTAGAATGATGGCCTCGTTATCAAATATAACCAGTTTCCTTCCATGCCTTTTTCTTTTTTTTTTTTTTTTTAGGATAATTCTTTTCATTCTTGCTATGATTTTCTGTTTCTGTCATAACTATTTACTCTGTATAAACTAATATGATATATAGCATATGCATTGTTCTTTTGGTTGCAGATTTTGGGGAAAACTCTGTCAACCATACTTGATACTTTGTAGTATTAAAGTAGTTATGTTTTTTTTGTATCAATTTTGCATTAATGGATAACATATATTCTAGAATGTAGCATTTCTACTATTACTGATTTTTGTGTTCTAGCAGCATTTTCAACATACTCTGTACCTACAATATGAGGCACACACCTCGCCACAGGCCTTTTAAGAAAAAAATTTCTCCCAGCCATTCTTTCCAAGAGTTTTTTTTTTCACTAGTATTTTGTTATATTTCAGTTTGTATGTGAGTGTTGTAAGCATTTCTTTCTTAGTACTTTTTTCTGTTTTTTTCTTTCATGAATTTTGCCCAGTACTGTGTAAAGTGGAGTAACTTTTCTAAGTTATAAAAAAAAAAAAATTCTGCATAGAGAAATATTGTTTCAGTGAAGTCTTCTTACAGATCTTTCTGACATTGATTCGTAAAGCTTCTGGCCCACAAGCTATGTCTTCAAACAAATAAAACAAATGTAATAGAAAAGCATATAATCAAATGTTTATAAAATAGGCAAAACCCCCTCCATCCCTCTCCTTAGCAATGCACAATGCTATTTCTAGAAAAATGCAAATATTCTAAGATTAATTCATCACACTGCCCCACAAACAATGTGAGAAATTGTTAAATGAAAAGAGAAATGTGAAACATGCAAAAATTAAAGGAAGCATTGTGGTGATTATGCAAATGCTAACATCATTAACCACTGTAATTGTAGAAATATGTTCTTTTTGGTTGTGCATAAATGTTTCATAGTCAGCTCCCTGAAACTCAGAAATAGTTTCTTGCAAACTTGATCTGTTCTAAAACTTAGAACATAACTTTCATACTACTTGAAATAAGGGGTTTCTGGAGATGCAATAAATTTAATGAACTTCTTTTTGGATCAGTAGATAACAAAATTTAAGTGCATTAAAAAAAATATAAAAGAATTGCCCAGTAACTGTCCAGTGTGTCTCTTATTCTTGCAATTAAATATTGAGTCACAGAAGTTCACATAATTGTTAGGGTTGGAAGGGACCTTTGGAGATCAGCTCATCCAACCCCCCTGCAATGACTGTAAGCAAGGAAGCCAAAAAACTTCATATACAAATAGAGAGGTTAAGATTCTGTTCTCCCGTCCTGGAACCAACAATTCTTGGGTCAACCTCTCTACAGAGTATCACAGAATGTAATTGTGGTTTAAGGCCAGCCAGTACCACATATCTGCTTGCTCACTGCCTGCTGTCCCTAGGGGAATGGGCAGGAGAATTGGAAAAAAACATAAAAACACATGGGTTGAAATAGGAACAGTTCAATAATTGAAATAAAAGTTAATAATGTAATAATAAGAAAAAAAAAATAATAATAATTAAATGGGAGAGAGAGTAAAAAAAAAAAAGAGAGAGAAAGAGATAGAGGAAGGAATAAACCCCACCCCCAAAAACCCCCAAAGTGACACACAATATAATTGCTCACCACCCAGTGACTCATGCCCGGTCCATCCCTGAGCAGCTATAGGTCTTTCCTGGGCAACTCCCTCAAAACATGATTTTCTATAGTATAGAATATCTTTGTCTAGTTTGGGTGAACTCTCCTGGCTATGCTCCCTCCCAGCTTCTCTACCGATAACTATGCCATCCCAGCTGAAACCACGACAGTAATGAAACAGTTGGACTGTTCTGTGAAAAGCAAATAGCACTTTTGTATTGTGTGTCAGTCACAATAGTAAGTGATTGATAGTCAATCACAATAGAATGTGATTGATAGTCAATCACAATAGAAGTATGAGAAGAAGACAGTCTCACTGTTTCAAATGGAAAAAAGGAATTGCACTAATACATGCATTTACATCAAGCACTTCTTATATTTAAGAGTAAGTAATAATTCATTAAGAATATCCAAACTTACTTGTAAAATTGCTTCGTCACTCATATACTAGTAGAAAATTATACAGCTTCATTCATCTCTACTCTGCTGCTCAAGCACAGTTGAATTTCCAGAGGAATATTGTATTTTAGTCAGATCAGAGACTGTAAATGTTAGTGGCTTACATTAATTCTAACTTATGGTGTGTTACAAAGGTAACAAGTAATCAAGCACTAACTCTGACTTGATGCATTGAATGTGAGAGAATACAAACATTCTGAATATTGCCTTCATTTTTTCAGTCCTGTATAATGCAGTCCTTCCTTTAATGTTTTGAATATTTTTTTCTGTCTTGTTATTAAGATTTCATCATACAAACAGCACTATTTAGGGAATTAACACATTTCTGTATGTATGCAGAATGACTTCTTCAAAGTTTTACTGATTTTAAACAGAGCTAAGAGATTTTGTTCAGTTTAGAGATGTCTCCACATTCAGTATCAAACTGATTAAAGACATAACTTTACTTTCTCTCCAAAGTTACCTATATGTTCATGTTGAATGTCTATAAAGTTTGCTATCTTTATTTCAGCCTTTATTTTCTTTACTCCCTGATTTTATAACAGTAAAATTGTCTTGAAGTTTATCTCAAGACCCACTTCCTCAAGAGCTAAATCTAAGTGCTCGCTGTTGTCAGCAATCTTCTCATTTGTCTAGTGATTTTACATCTTTTTTTTTTTTTACATGAATGAAGAATTCTGCCTGAAAAGTAAAGAAGTGGACAGAGGATGGAAAGCAGAAACATGTTTTGTCCGTGATTGAACAACCAAAGAGAATCTGAAGAAACAGAACTTTTCATATCACCAAATACCAGCTTGAAGGGTGTACATTCTTTGCAGAGCCAGTTAATTGAGGCAAATGGGACAAAAAGAAAAGTACTATAAAGTAATTATCTCCAAGTTTGTTAATATCTCACAGGAAAATACTGAGTGACAGCTAAACTGCCTTTCTTTTCTTTTTTTTTTTTTTTTTTTATCCTTGGCCTGTTCTGTCACTTTTCTCTCTTATTACCCACCTACGCCCCATTTCATTTTCCTGTTTCTCTGGCATCTGTTTTGCTGTGATTTGACTTTAAAAATATGCACTGAGTATTTAAACTGCATATGAGGTCTTCAGCATTAACCGTTGTTAATAAGGATTGTAAGGAATCTATACAGATGTCAAAATTTAGCAAAGCTAAAATTTTGAAATAACACAAATTAAAAAGCTGCTACCATTTTCCTTACCCTCAAATGCTCTTTTTAATTTTTCAAACTAAGCTATGAATGGACTGCTCCAAAAACATCAACATAGTGCTTTGAAGAAAATTCTTGGTCTCAATTCAGAGAAAATTACAATGGTTAAAGAACACAGGGCCAGAAATTATTCTGTTAAGAAGCTAAGCTTCTCCTCGTTATAACATGGGGATCTCACTAAAACCAGGTACAATATCCCAACATGCATTCAGACAATAAGATATTCTGCTTGATGCAATGGCAAAGAAAATACCGTGAAGCATTATTACAAGAGTGAGGACATCTGCCAAAAATCTGAGTAGATAGATCACTTAACCAAGAAGTAAGTGTGTTTGATAATATTTATATTCATAAGGGTTGTTTTACAGACCTCCTCTGATGTGCTACTTTTTGTATACAGTGAAGTCTGCAATCATGAAATCTTCCATTTCTTCAGAATCTTCCTATTACACTGCCTCTGCTGTTGGACAAGAGTTAGGTTTCATTTACTTCAAAGAATATACTTGAGAAAATTCCATACACAGTGTAATCTGCATTGTATATAAATAAGTTGTAGTCAGCAAACAAATATGTATGTGTGCCTATATTGAGCACGGATAATGATAAACCTACATACAGTTCTAGATGGATTACCTTAAACTAAAGAGCTCTAACTTATGGGTGAGTAACCTTCTGTGCCTGAACAAAATATTAATGATTGCATTTAAACATACAATGTTGTTGATTAATGAAAAAGTTTAATAACCCTTTTGTGGTCTTAGAAGATTTCTTTCTGCAATTGCTGTAGGAATAAGTATTCCACTGTGAATAATTTCTGTGAAAGGTAGTTACATCCACAGGAAAAATTTTGGTGTTTCTTCGTGTTTCAAAACTAGTTCAATAAACTAAACACTACGTATCTCATTTATGTAGTATGAAACATCTAACCAATATGAAATAATTCAGGACTTTTTGATGATTGTTTCTATGGTATTGAGAAGGAAAACTATTAAAAAATTGAAAATTTATATTATTCATTGTATTGATTTATTACTGATAAGGGTTATCAAATCATATCAAGTTGCTTTGTTTTCCCTGATAATTTTTTTCCTTTGATTAATCTTTTTTCTCTATTTTTATGCCTTATTCCAAACTGGCTTTTGATTTACTTGATTTTTTTTTCTGCTGTTCAGACTTGCTAAAGTGCTCTTGTCAACAGTTCAGTAGCTGAGCGAAGTAAAGTGTTAGTTAATAGTGTGAAAGCTTGGTGTGCTGTCAGAAAAGGGCAGGCTATTAACTTGTGAAATTTTGCTTTCAATGTTCCACATCCCTAGTGCCGGCAGAAAAAAATCTCACTGATGATTTACTATTAAATTTACAAATGGCATATGAATTTATGACACTTTGTAATTAAGCACCACATTTCTGCCTAGAGCAGTTAAGATGGCAGACTATAAAGGACAGTTTAGACCAAAAAGGCAAAAAAAAAAAAAAAAAAAGCTAACAAACAAACCACAGTAAAAAAGGAAAGGAAAAAAAATACAACCACACAGAAGATCATCTCCTTTTCAACAGAAGAAGTAAGCACGTCAAAAGACTGCAATCTTGACATCACAATGCTATCTTTAGACTATCAGATCAGTCACTACCTGATTGCAACAACTGTGTTAATTAGTACAGTTATATGAACAGGAACAGATTACTTTGAATGTAAAAAAATAAGTATCATCTGATTCCAGTCCTGAAACGAATGCAAAGTGATAGTTCAGAATTGCAACGGAGAGCCCAGAAACAAAGATCTTTTAAAATGATAAATATTGTGTAATGATAGGGTATATTACATGCTATTTTTCTGTCATGAGAAAAGACACATCATTGCATCTAAAACCTTGCCAGACAGCTGATCTCAAGTCTAGTAACTTCAAAACATTTGTGCCACTTGCAATTTGTATCATTACCTGAAGTTACTTTCTAACAACTACAAAGTAGTTACAGGGTTATTTGGTATAAATGAACAATGCTCACTTTAAATGGACCTGCTGCGGACCTGCTGATAACGTCATGGCTGTGCTTTTTCTCTCCTGCCACATTTGCTGGCTTTAGTTACATGTTAAAATAAACAATGGTACATCACCCTACAGACTTTGTTGTGGTTTAAACCCAGCCAGACAACACTAACTCCCAGTGAGTGGTGCCGGGCTGGAAGCAGTCGAGGTCTGTGTCCCGTCCTCCCCCCCTGGGGGCTCTCCCCTTCCCCTCTCCCAGAGGGATGGGGAGGAAAATTGAAAGAATGCAAATCCCACAGGTTGAGACAAGATCAGTCCAGCAACCAATGTAAAACACAAATCACCACCGCTACCACCACCAACAACAATGATAAGGGAAAATAACAGGAGAAGAGAATACGATACCACCTGCCGAGAAACGAGTCCAACCCGGAAGACCCCGTGTCCTTCTGGGTAACTCGCAGTTACTGCCCCGGGCATGATGTGCTGTGGTATGGAATACCTCTTTGGCTAGTTTGGTGCAGGTGTCCTATCTCTGCTTCCTCTTGGCTTCCCCTCCTCCCTGGCAGAGCATGAGCCTCACAAAGCCCTTGGTCAGGGTAAACATCACTTAGCAACAACTGAAAACATCAGTGTTATCAGCACTGTTCCCAGGCTGAAAGTCAAAACACAGCCCTGCATCAGCTACCAAGAAGGAGAAAAATTGGCTGCTACTGCTAAACCCAGGACAGTATTTCTATTGTTCTTGTTGATTTTGAAATATGTCATGAAGTTCTGACTACAACCATTAACTTATTTCTCTCTTTTTGTTGTTGCTGACGCTTGCTCACTCCCCCCACCCCACCCCGCTCCCAGAGGGATGGGGAGCAGAATCAAAAGAATGTAACTCCCACGGGTTGAAATAAGAACCCGTTGACTGATACCCATCCCAACCCAAGCAGTGATCTAGCCCTTCTGGGTAACTGCCCCCAGTTTATATACTGGGCATGACGTGCTGTGGTACGGAATACTTCTTTGGTTAGTTTGGGTCAGGTGTCCTGTCTCTGCTTCCTCCCAGAAGCACCTGGATTAAGAACTGTAGTTACTAAGTCACTGTAAGTAAGTTTACAGCAGGAGACAAGCTACCTGCAATATCAATGCAGGAGGCAAAACTGAGGTAGTGCTGGAACTTTGCACTCCTACATCCATGGGGTAGGAACTGACAGCCCCAAACTGGGTTGAAATGGAGTCCTGGGCTGTGGGCAGAGTGGGGGAAGGCCCCTGATGGGGCTGGGTAAGGACAGTCAGGCCTAGTAGTGCCCTCAGGACTTTGATACCTTCTCTAGCCTTGAGTTTAATGTCTTTGAAAAAATCATATTTTGTTTGGGTTTCTTTGTTTTTCCCTGAAGGCACAATAAATCCAGTAACATCTCTACTTGACAGTTTCTCATGTGAATTTCTGTGAGTCATGTCCTCAGGTACATCATTTTACTCATACGTTTTACAGGGATACAAATTCCACTAAAAACTGGAGCTCTTAGTGGCTTAACACTGTGATCTCCTGCATAGTGGTTCCTTTAACAGATCCAGTCTAGAGACTACAAAGCAACCAATTTCCTTTAATTTTGGAAATTCAGCTTAATGTAAGTAGAACTCAGTGCTTTCCAAGTATTCAAAGTTCAGTCTGAACATGTATGTCTGAAGGCTAGCTACCAAAGATTCAGTTGCTATTGTAAGAACTCAGAAAAATTTCCAGATATTTTTTTTTAATTGGTTATAGTAGCCATTGGCTCAAAGTGAAAATGGAATTCTCTGGCTTGGTGCTCTGCCTGTGACTGAACAACAGTCAGCGTCTACGTTAGTGTTCGAGAAGTGTGCAAGCATCCCTAAAATGTCATCTAGCCTCATCATCTCAGAAATGTTTTGAGTTAGATGTGATATCCTTTTTTATTAGTTCCTTTTGGTAAAGTTTTCTGAGTATATAGCCATTTTGAATCCAATTTAATTGTCCATAGACACTGTATTTTGTACAAAGTATTTTCACTGTACAATTCCTCATCTTGATTTAAGCTAGTTTTTCTATTTTTCTATTTCTAAAAGCAATGAACAATTACTCACTATTTAGTCTTCCATGATGTGAGAGACAACATTGTGTTCTTGCTAAGGTGTCTCTTCTTTAACCTTCAAAGGGTCTCTGCTTAGATGCTTTTTCATGTCTTCGGTCATCATTGTCATCTTTCTTTGAATTTCTTCCAGACCCATTTATATTATGTAGTAGTCCCATCATATTTTGTAGTAGAGTGAGATGAACAAGGTCAAATAGTATTCTAAGTGAATATACACATTAGACTGGTTTAGCAAATAAAATGTCTTTGTTGATCTCTGCTTTGCCTCTTTAAGTTTTCAAATCATTCCTAACGTTCAATTTACTTTCTTGCACTGCTAGTTCCAAAGTATTTGCCCAAAAGACAGAAGAATATGCAGTTAGTGACCAACTATGAAATGTTTGGTTAAAACATTCCTTGACATCACATAAAAGCTCTGTGGCAGAAGGCAGATTTCAAATGCTTTAGTCCTCAAGGCTCTGTGCCCTTTTCCTAGAATCCTCTTCACCATTCACTCCCAAATGTGAAAATAGCGTCAGATGAACAAGTTCTCTTGGAAAACAGTTTTCTTACAAAAAGTTTTAATTTTTACACCTCATTTCTAGCAAAATGTTAAAACATAGGATTAAATATGTTATTACAGTTAGCTGAATTTAGGAGTACCTCAGGGATATATTTTATTTATTGAGATAAGGCAGAAAAAAGAGAAAAATTATGTTCCTAATTTGATGATAGAGTTTCTATTGCATTCCATTGAGGTGTATCGAATGTATGGTTTATATGCTGCAATCAAGGTGTGATAAGAAGACATTGAAAATTATTTTTAAACCTCATGATTTTAATATGAACTACAGGAGATCATTTACTTATTCTTTCCAGGAATTACCTTAACTTCCCTTGCATGCGATGTGCTTATCCATATGACTTCTGATCTAAGCTATTGATGACTCTTGTTTCCCTTGAGGTTACACAGATAAAAATTTCTCATATGCAGAATATGTTGTTTCTTTTAGATTCCTTCTGCACAATGCTACATCAGAAAGAGACAATAGCAGAGATAAGACTGACCAACTATGACCACCTACAATATTCTTTTTATTTTTTTTTTACTATTGAAACTGTGTTCATAATTCCTCATCACAGTGTAATGCATACATTTTTATTAAAATATTAATAATAGTAAAAGGCTGCCAAATTTCCCTGCAAATAAAATTCAACACATATAAGTCCCAGAAAAAAAAAATTAAAATAAATATAACTTAAATCATTCATATAGCTGGAAGTTGCCTAAACTTTACAGCAATATCAATAATTAAGTCAGATAATGAAAAGCTAATTTAAATAAATATGTGTGTGTATCCTCCACATTGATACACATGAAATACATATACATGCAATTATCCTGTATATTCTGGAATTCAAAAGCAAATATTTACTATGAAAGCTTTTCCTATTTCCTAATTCATAGGAATCATATCTGCTTTATAGAATTCTCATGAGACAGAACCTTAACTCACAAGTTCCAACTGCCTACTGTATTATATGACTGGGTTTCACCTAAAAAACAAAAGCCTGTGGTGTTGCCATTGAATAATATGAAGATAGTCAAGATTAGTATCCCCTTTCTGATCCTTATCATGCTACCATCTCAGTATTGTTTAATATTTGAACTGTTTTTTTAATTCCTTTTGGTAGCAGCTGGAGTTTCAACAGGAAAATCACTGCAGGTTGGACTCAGACAGGTAAGAATCAAGTTAAGTGGCCTGGAAGCTTGACTTACATGAACACTTCTGTTGTCACTTTAATTTCAAAGACACATTTTTGTGTCTCAGAATAGCTGATAGCTTTACATTATGGTACAAGCCACTCTGCTTTTGACTGGCACTTAGTAACCCTAAAGATGGTTGTGCAGTCTTTTGTTTACAAAAAGTTGTTTTCTTTCAGTTGATTAGTTGATAGGACTTGGGAAAGAGAAGCTATTATTTCCAATGTATTGTAAACTCTTATTGTGCATACCAAGGAGTACCCAGAATCCTCACTTGTTATTATCTCTTTCAGGAATAAGTAGCTTTTTCTGATACTAAAATAAACTGAAAGTAAACATTCTTTTCAGAATTATCAGAGGTGTTTAATGGCCATTCATAGGGCAAGATTTCAGAAGTTCCCAATTCTTACTTATTCCCCAAAGAACTGACAGCTTTTGCGAATGGTTGAGGTACACAGAGCGAGTTTGTGTAAATGGCTGAATAATCTTTTTTTGTGATATATAACAGCACTCAAACATACAAACTGTGAGTTGCCCTCTGTGATGCCTTAATAAATTTTTTAGAAGGTTTTTTTTACAATAGCATTTTAGAAGTTCCACTTCTTTCAACATCATGTAGCTATTGGCTAAGTTTGTCTCTGCATGTGTATGCATGTGTGCATTGGGATATTTGTGGTGTTAGAGAGTCATGTTAACTTTGCTTTTAGCTGAAAACACATTTTATTTGAAAATATCCCCCATCAAGCATCCATAATGAATTCTATAATTGCCTTTACTTGTTGGCTACTACTAGCATCTGGAGTCAGTTAATATCTGCCCATTTACTTCAATTGCTATTAAAGCAGTGCCCTGAAATTAATATTGGTAAGCTGTTCCTGATTCATTCTTCCAAAGTCATGAGTCAGTGTATGTGCAAAAGCTGTTATTCTTTGTTTCAACTGCTATTTTCAGAATTCTCAAGAGAACTTTGTCTACTTTTACAAATGACACAGCCATGAGTTACAGTTTAAGCCCATCACCAGTTCTCTTGTTTAAGGTTTATCATGCTTTTAACATTGAAATGTCTGTGAGAATGTAGAGTTTGAAAGGATTTGAAGAAGTGGAAGTGCTGCAGGCTTTCTACCTTGTTTTTCTGTGCTGCCTTCTCTTTGTGCTTGTGTGTTGGTATCCTAGGAGACCACTGAAGGTGATATTTGTGAGCTGAGAGCTCACAGTTATATTAAACGTTAAAAAGATTTCAGTTTTGAAAAGTTTGTTAGATTAGGTAGTGTCAGTTTCATTTTGTATGAAAAAAATATAATTCTGATTGCTGTACAGAAAGACTAAATAAGTGAGCCAAAGTACTGTAAAGCACACAATAAATAAACTGATAGCTTTGTCAAAACATTTCAATAAGGTTCATTCAATGAAGTTCCTTTAAAAAACCAGGGCATGATTCTCATCTTTGTCCACTACTGAGTTACCATGCCAGTGAAGCTCTACTGAGAGCAATGGGAGTGTGTAAGTGTAAAGAAGTATATTTCTGATCCAATCACTTATCAAACTACAGTACTTATTAAATGGAAATGTGATAAGAGATTCTAAAACTAGGGAAACTAACATTAAAATCAGAAATCAGGATTAAATTACTTTGTACTTCACACCGAGAGCAATAAATATATGCAGTGAATTATTGAAGAGGGAGATGAAAGTAGAATGTAAACAAACTCATGTTAAACCTATATTTATTCATGGAAATCAGTGGATGAAAGTGTAGAATGGAAAAAGAGGATACTGCCATTAAACAACATTTAAACAGCAAATGATGGCTTGGAATTTGTTAAATTATTGTGACAGCTATAGCATACATTGTTCTTAAAACTGATTAAAGTGAACAAAAAGACAAAAATCAATATGCAGGTACCCTGTCTGCATGGGCAGATAAGTGTGCAATTAATTGACAACTATTCATGATTAAGCTGCTGAGAAATCCATAAACAGTGGGCTTCTTGGGAAAGCATGTGATAAGCAAATATACTGTCCACAAAATGTCCAGAAAATCAATTTTTGATACTTTTATTGTGTATATTTTCAGCAATTAATTATGTGAAATGTGTTGATATTAAAGACTTTTACAAAAGGACCATGTGGCTTCATGTGCCCCTCTTCAGTGGCAGAGGATGAGAGCCTGAAAAGCCCTTGATCAGGGTAAACATTACGTAGCAACAACTAAAACATCAGTGTGTTATCAGCATTGCTCTCAGACTAAAGCAAAAACACAGCACTGCACCAGCTACTAGGAAGGAGAAAAATAAGTGTTACAGCTGAAACCAGGACATACGGTCATAATTATGGTTCTAGAATTTTTTTAGAGACTTAGTCTTACTTAACTGTGGGTTTTATCTGAAAGTATAATTTGGGAGGGTGGATGATCTTAGTATTTGAACACTGAATTAGGTCACAAGAGAGTTATTTCTTAACTTTGCCAGAGATCTGTGTCACCTTAGACAAAATCTCACAGCTTCAGTTCTTTCTATGGTTAAAAACGAAGCAAAAAAAGCAGGGAAGAAGAATTTCCTTTGCTGTCATTGTTTACATAGCCCCTCCTTCAGATTTGCAAGTCTTAGAGTTTTCAGCATTTAACATACAATTTCATTGAAATAATTTCAAACATATTAATTATTTATTATACTTGCCTGTATTTCCTTGGTATCATGTGCAGACTTTCATTGGACCATGTATTGTATGTGATCACACATGAACTGTTGAGATAAACTTTGCAATTCACTTCTCTGAAAAGCATACTCCCCTTGTACGTTTCACCATATGCACTTACAGAAAGAGGCTGGAAGTACTGTACTGCCTGAGACTTGCAAACTGTTATGTGAAGGGGAACAGAGTTTAGTTCAAAGGGAACCAAGTTTCTGACTTGCCAAGGACTGCTTACAATAAATGTTCTGCTGTTTATTCTGTCTTTGTATGCAAAAAGTTCATTGAATTGCAAGACGCAAGAAATTACTGTTCATACTGTATTTACAGTCAGTATTAGTATATATGGGATTATTTTCCATACACAGAATTATTTTTATATTTTACGCTTCTAGCATGTTTTATGTTCAGTAGAGTTAAGTCCCCACTCTGGAAAGCAAGCAAAAAAATAGTGTCATATCTTTTACCTAATGATAGTATTTTTCCCCTTTTATATCCATCATTTTTAAATAATTTAAGATTCCTATCAACTCAGTGGTTTTGACTCTGCAGCATTCCAAGAAAACTCGTAGGAAATCTAGAAAATACTCTGGTAGCAATAATTCATCATATATATAGAAATGTATAACACTCAACAGCTAGGAATAGCAAATACTAGATATCTGGATTAAAGCTGAAGGGTGAAAACATCTTTACTTTGGGTTTTTTCCACCTGTAAGGTATAAGGTCTTGTTATATGTTGATACCATGCTTTTATGAATAGAAAAAGTAGTAACTGTTTTCATAGCAAAAAAAAATAAAGTTAATTGGTGATCTTTGTGCTGTCTCTCAAATGAAGTTAACAATTTGATTCTGAGGAGCACCGGATTTTCTCACCTTTCTTTATAAATTAGTAGAAAGATCTGTTTGAAGTCAGTGAGCCCATAACTGCTTTAAAGCTGAAGCATATATTTAAGCATTATCTTATCTTGCAGTACAGCTAAATATCAGCATAAGCATTTTCTTGGATTTGAAAGTAAAACACTTATAGCTCATGGAATGAACTGAAAATAATGATGAGTATAATTACATACACACATGCCTGTATATATATATATAAGGTATGAATGTACTTACAAATATACATATATGCCTACACACATATATATAAATATGCCTGTACTATTCAGTGTTAAGCCTGAGTGTCCCAAAGTCCTAATTACAGTTATTTTGCAAAGTATTGTATTGTATGAATACAAAACAAATCTACTTTATAAAATGCATATTACAGTCTGAAGTTGTATATTTTATTTCAATTTTTTTCACACCATAACAGTTAAAGGTGATTCACCTAATACTGTTTCTTCCTTAAATGTAAGATTCCACTATGAAAAAAAATTATATAATCCTGTATTAATCCTTGATTGCTAGCCCCAGAGAGTGCAAGTTGAAGTGAGAACAGTAGAATTTGCAAAAATGGGATTTCATATGAATGAATAAAAGCAATTTCTAGGTAACATGAATTAGTTGCTCTATTTTAACAAAGTTACACTTAAGGCCCTACTCTCTTGTATGTGAATCATGTTTTGAATAACAAATAGGAAACTAAATCAGGCACTTCAGTTATGGCATGAAGTGACTCTTGCTACACATAAGGATACTGTGCCCTACTGGTATAATCATGAGCACAGTATGAGTGTGCCTCATTACATCAACACAATTTAACATACAATTAAATCCCACAGAGCAGAAATAAGCCAGAATGTGAAGGGTGAACATTAAATACTTCTGACTTTATATAAGAGATACTGAGGTACCGTGCAATTTCTAGCTTCTTATGACACATGCAAAATGCAGAGCAATCTGCAGATAAAAATGTCTATATACTTCTCTGAATATTGTTTTTTCTTTTATTATCATAATAATTTTATTAACAACAAGAGGACTGAAAAGTAATTTAACATTAGGATAGGCCACAACAGAGCTTGCCAGTTCATATTGTAAATCATTTATAAACAATTTGCATGAAGAATGTTTAATTAGACTGTACAGGACATGAAAGAGATTCAGAGAAAGTAAATATATTGAATTCTATTGTAGCTTCATAAAATGTCATTTTAAGCCCATCACTGCATTTTAAATAGAGTCCCAAAGAAGGTTTGACACCGTTTTTGTCAGCCATGCACTGTTGAATCACAAATTACTGACGGTGGAATTTAGAGTGGAGCAACTCCTATGCCCAAGGAAAATGACTTGGGAATATGACTTAATTTTTAGAGAGTTCTCAGGAAAACGCATTCCAGAAATGTAGAGCGTCACCAGCAAACATAGCCATCCCAATTAGTTCCATACATCTGACTTGCCTTGCTGTGATGGCGTAACTAGCCCACTCACCAGGGATTCAGTGTGTGAAAAAAATTCTGATTTACTTACAAATCTAGAACACAGCATCATATAGGCGTCTATAAAAAATGCAACTCCATCCCAGCCAGACCCAGTACACTTGCCATTGCAATAACATAACAAAATCATTAGAGAGGGTGGTTTGGATTCTTCGCAGAAGGACATTGGCTAACCTCAGGATTGGCTTCTAGAGGAATAATAGGACTTAGGCAATCTGTGTTTGGAATACCTGCCATCCACATCAATTCATTGATCAGCTTTGGCAGGTTGGGTTTCTGAGGACTAAGTGTAAGTAAAGCTAAAATGATCAAGTGGGGCCAGGGTACTGTCAGATATTGTCATCAGTGAAAGATATGTCCCTACTCGCCTGTTGTACTCACCCCAGAAATGGTTGTTTGATACAAAGACTGAAGATTTTACTATTCAATACTTCAAATATCTATGATTCTCACTGGGAAATTTCAGATCATCTCTAATCTTCATTCTCCTTTCTATGTTTCTTTTTTAATGCCCTCAGCTTCCTTTTGACTATGGGGAAGATGCCCACCTAGCCCAACTACCTATAAACAACCAAATGTTCTTTCTACACTGAGAAAAAAATAATTGAAAAAGAGAAAGAGATGATAAGCTGGTAATGGCAACTTCCTGATTACTTCAAGGACATTATTCAATACTCTGTTAGTGATTGAATTTATGAGATAATTTTGTTCCTAAACACATAACCATAAACACACACACTGACTGTAGGAGCCTGGTTTGTCTTCTGTGTATAGGTACTTCTACATCTAGTACTTCACATGACTCCTGGTCCAGAAGAATAAAGGGTATTTCTTTATTTTGCTTAAAATTCAGCATAGTTTTGCAGGATGTTATTCCTGGCTTTTCCTGCCTTGCCGTGCAGCACCTTTCTCTCCTTTTTAGAAATCCCTCCTTTTCTCCTGTTATTCTTATCTCTACTTGCTACTTTTTAATCCAACATGGTCTCTTTTCCTTATTCCCTAAAGAAACCCTGAGCTTTGTGTACTATCCCATTGTTTCAGATACCCTCATTTGCCTAGTGAAATTTTCTTGTCCCATATTTGTTTACAGCCTCCACTCTCTCCTCTCTTATGCCTGCTTTCCTGGTATTTCTATTTCATTTCAAATCCCATTTTAGCTATAAACCAAATTCAACTGAACTGAAAATCACATCCTCTTCCATAAAAGAACTTTCCTTATTACATAATCAAAGCTTTCTCATGAACCCTTTAGAAACTTGCTGAGCTAGCAAAAAGGGCAAAAATAGTCTTACCCTCTGTTGTGCTAAGTATGTGAAAGTAATTATTGATAATCTATGTTCATCCTAGTGAACATTTAAATAAAAAAAACCTGGTCAACAGAGACCTTTTAAAAATAATCTGCAAGTGAAAAAACTAATGTAATTGCTACTAGCAACAGGCTTCAGAGAGAATTTGTCTAACACCAGAAGTTTAATGACTTTCTTGCTCTAAGAAAGTGACTGTGGAGTTATGCCTTTAAATTAGCTTTAAAATCAGTCAGAACACATTTGAAGAGGATTTTATTTGCAAGGTTTAACCATCAATCTTGGCTTAAATTTATAATCTCTGGTGGGTTGGTCATTTCTCCAACAAAGAATTTCAGCACCAGCTGTTCAACCTTTGCCAAAGCTCTGTAAATTGATTGATCTCTCCCAGTTCACACACTCAGGATATAGTTGGTCTATTGGCCCCTGTAATCCTGAATGACAGTGTGGATTATAACATGCACAGCATCTGAATTAATTTGTATTTGTGAGTGGAATACATTCTGTAAGTATACTTTTAAATTTTAAACCAAAATTTATTTTTATTATCCCTGTGTACCTCTAGAATAGTATTCCACAAACACACACACAATTAAATCATACATATGCAAATAAATTTACAGACTAACAGCACAAATATATTTTACAGGCCTAAATTCAACTGTATCCAGTGAAAGGAGCCTTAGGTGGCAGAAGTGTGAAAGAAATATCTAAAGAACAAAAGCTGTTCATCCCCAAGTGTTTCATGTTCATCATGATGAAATTAGAAAAATGCCCTTCGCTGTTTATTTGCTTGGATTTTTAATAATTGACTGCTTGAAGATACTTATCAAACACTAGAGGAATTTCTTAATCAACACTGAAATAAATCTACATACACTTATTTCTTATCACAAATATGGCATGAGTATCTTTACTGGCTCTTGTACTTCCTGTGCATTAGAAGACAATTAAACAGCACAATTTAACATTAAAATCCTGAATTTAGCAGTAAATGGTAAGATAATAAAGATGTAAAATAATGATCACTTCTTTTCCAGCTTACTATCAATAAGTAATGAGTAAGGGATATGGAAAGATTAGGATGATGTACAATACAATGACATTTAACAGATCAGTATGTTCCCACAGAGATTGTTTGAAGGCTAAATGAAATCAACAGATTTTTTTTCTGAGCCTATGTGTGTATGTCCTATTTGTGGTTGGTCCCAAAATGCCTTATCATTGTTATATTTTATAACCGGAGTCCAAACACCTGAGTTCCAGTCCTATGCTCCCCCTTCAAACATGTTTTCATGAGCTTAATGAAAGTTCTTGTCTTAATAAGTAGGGAATAAAATGACTGCTGATGAAAAGAAGCATGAAAATAAATAACTTGAGACTAAATGAAAGTACCAAAAGCAGACATTTTAAGTAGGCTGGGGTCTTGTTTTGCAGACTATCTCTTCTTCCCTGCCCTTCCCTTAAATTGGGTCTTCACAGAGGAGAAACATATTCTTTTGTGGAAAGTTTTCCAAATTTAAAAATTTTATTGTCATTTCTTGGCTTGCAGAGAAACACATTTTTTTTTTTCAGAAGTTATTAGAAGTGCCCAGACTATTTGTTTTCAAGTTAATTTCTTCTGGGACAATTTGGCAATAAACAGATAATCTACAACTTGATTTCACACAGTTGAGCATCCCAGCATGCACTGGAAATAGAGCAAATGAAAGAATCAGGATATTTATAATAAAAATCCCTGCAGGCTCATTATTAGTATAATCATTTACTATTACAAAAAAATCAGTCCTCAAAGCTCAGGAATGCACATTAGGCAACTTGGAATTCCAGACATACATAAAAGCATAAGGCATTTTGTTACTATTTAACTCATTTTTGTTGAATAAACTGTTTAGTTAGGAATATTAAGGAGACTCTGAAGGGTTAAAAAATAGACTTACAGCCTGATATGTAAGTAAAAAGTATATTCAATCCAGGTGAGTGATTTAGGTAGACTGAAAAGCTACCTGAAGCAGATGATGTTTACATCAAAATATTTTTCTTATTCAAATGTTGCTTTTGAAACACGAGTTTTATCAGCCACACTTTTAATTACAGATATAATTTCTAAAGTCTCAACATGGACATGAGCATAAGATCTGTGCCCACAATCAAGAGAAGAAATTATTATACCTAGAGCTGAGCTTTTCTGTTAATGACTACAGATTACACTTGCAAATTGATGCACAAGACACATCTGAATTAATGTCTGATATATTCGGGGTATAAATAATTTTTATTTCATGAAACATTTCAACCTGAAGGTAAATATGTTACTGAAGTTTGAGGTCAATGTGTTTGCAATGAATACATAAATGCATTTAGGACTCAATTTCATATATGAAAGGAAGCTGACCTTTAAAACTTTGCTTGCACACTGTTTTGCATTGCGAGAATATTACACTTTATTTGTGCTAGTATAACCAGCTGTTCCAACAATATTTAAAAAAACAGCTACGTCACTTAGATGCTCCAGAATCTCTAAAGGCTGTGTTTTCTCTAAATATACCCAAAATATCTAAGGAGGAATCTCCTTAAGTGCCTCCCCATAAAACTTAATTACAATCTCAAAGGAAATAAAAATCTTCTTACCTATTGTCTAAATTGCTGTCTTTAAAATAAATAATTATCATGGCATAGCAACATCAGTTTTTTTTTCAAATAGGAAACCACCATGATTTCACTTTTCTAGACATCACTGCATTCTCTCTGTGATGGAAACTGCTTTAATTGCCACCCTGGGAAAATAGATTTTCTAAATACTGTTACTCCTATTGTGACTGAAATGAGGGAAAGCGGATGATGCAAGCAGCAATTTCTGATCCAAAGTCTTGGCTCCTCCCCTGTCTTTGTGATAGACAACAGTGATTCTTTCTGTGTAAGGGAGATTCTTCATCTTTTACAGAGTGTATTCATCTGGTGTGAGACAGGGAGCAATACTACGGATAGGTGTAAGACTCTAGAATTGCTACTGTACGTGAAAGAAAGAGAAGAATGGTAGGAACCAGGAACAGACAGAAAATACAGCCAAAAGTAATGGAAGTGAGAAAGAAAATAACTGTGTCCAGGAGAAGTAGATAAATATAGAGCTAGAGGAAGACACAGGCATAAGTGTCTAGAAGGATTTAAGTTTAGGCGGCACAGAGCATACCTATTGTATACCAATCAATTCTCACGTTCTTTGAATCATTCTTGAAAATTATCCATCTAGTACTTTAAGAAATATTCCTTATCTCATTTGCTTGTCAAGTGAATAAGAAAGCAAAAAATCAATAAAACAAGCTTTCACAAAGGAACATTAAATAACAAATAGTCTGGGCGCTTCTAATAACTTCTGAAAAAAAAAATTGCTGTCAATTAAATCTTATTTTCAGTACAGTAATGAGCCTGTAGCAAATAAAAATCTAAAACAAATACAAAACACAAAAGGATACTTCTGTTGTGCTTTTTAAAACCGAAAATACTGCATGGACTTAAGACTCATTACACATTTGTGTTTGGTACCCAAGTAAGGAAACAGTATTCAAAGAAGAAAAGATCTGTCAATGCTAATTAATGATTAAGTGAACAGCAAATGCATGCATCAGTAGTTTTGCAGAAAATGTTCAGTGAGCACAGGAAGGATACAGAAACATTACCCAGACAGACAGGAATGTAATAAAGCCAAAGCTCATCTGGACTTGGAAATGAAGAAGAGATGTAAAGAGTCAAAAGGCAGCTTCTCCGTTTACATCTGAAGCAAAAATAAACCTCAGGAAAATTCTATTCTCATGCAAAAAGAGTTGGAAGAACTCACAATATTGGACCCAGAAGAGGGTGAAGTAGTCAGAGCCTTCTTTGCTTTGTCTTAAGTAGCAATGTTTCCTTGCAAGGTTTATCTTGACTAGTTACAGAATCTGAAGTGTTACAGATTCTGAAGTATTACAATATTATTCATGATATAGGAAGATGAATTCAGGGATAACTGAAGCAAACTGCGCAGGCACAGGTCCATGAGATTGGATACCAAGGATACCAAGGGAACTGATCAGTTTCATTACTAGGCTTCATTACTCTCTGACATCTTTGAGACATTATGGTAGAATTTCTGAATGGCAAGAAAAGATATGCCCATTTTCCAGAAATATCAAGAAAATAACTAGCTTATCTTTTTTAAAGCTTATCTTTTAAGGCTTTTATATAAGGAAATTTGAAAATACCTGCACTAGAACAAATAAAAATTGTATTGCATTACTACGTTTTGTCATTCACATATTACTTTGATACTGTGGCAATGTTTTCCTGGACTGACTGAAAACTTTACTTATAATTTTGGGTATGGCAAACATTAGTGAATTGCTAGACCTATCTTATTTATTGTTTCAGCTGAAAAATAAATGAGATCCTGAGGTGTTTCACTGTCTTCCCACCACTGAGGTATCAGGTCATCAGTTGTTACGCAGCAAGTAAAAGGAGAAAGTTTTTATTTTTTTCTGTTAGTTTCAAGTTACTCATGACAGAAACATTAGAAATTGCAAAACCTTTACTGTAACCCTATTTTTCTGATCTTTAATTTGCAGCTGATAATGTAAACATTAAATTGGAAGAGCATATTTTGAAAGTACATAAATAGCAGAAAGTAGGCAAGGAAAATGTGAGCTTGTTGCTGAATGGGGCGGGGGCCCTAGTAACACAGGGCATGGAAAAGCCTAGGTATTGAATGCCTTCTTTGCCTTAGTCTTTACTCATAATACTGGCTTTCAGGAACCCAGTGCCCCAGAGACTGCGGGAAAGGCTGGAACAAGGAAGGCATAGTTTTTGTGGAAGAGGATTAGGTCAGGAAATATTCAAGCAAAATGGACTTCAATAAGTCTGTGGGCATTGATGACCATGAGCTCAGAGTGATACTGGCTGATGTCATTGTGAGGCTACTCTCCATAATTTTTTGATATATCATGGCAATTGAGAGATGTGCCTGAGGACTGAAGGAAAGCAAAAGTTACTCCTGTCTTCAAGGGAGGAAGAAGGAGGACCCAGAGAACTACAGATCAGTTAGCCTCACCGAAATACCTGAGAGGTGTTGGAGCAGCTAATGCTGGAAATCATTCCAGGCACATGAAGGACAAGAAGATGATCATGAGTAGTTGAGATGTACTCAGGAAGGGGAAGCCTTGCTTGACTAACCTGATAAATTTCTATGATGAAATTATTGGCTTGGTAGATGGGGAGAGAGCAGTGGATACTTTCTACCTGGAATTCAGGAAGGCTTTCAAAACTACCTCCAGAGAGACCTCCACTTCCAAACTCAGCCATGATTCCACTGAACGTACCAGTGTGCAAAATGCTAGAGTATTTGCTATAAAAAAAATAGATATTTTTATCTCACGCAAATGAAATACTGTACAGTCCAGTAAATTAAAGTAATTATCCGATACTGAATTATCTGTAGCATTTTCTGATACTGAATACTAACTAAAAAGTTCAATTCATTTTCCTTATCTGCAAAAAGATTGAGAATTACAAAGGATATTTCCTCATTGGCAGCCCTTCATGCTTGGAACTGTTGAGGAGAGCTCCAGTATAACAGTTGTTTCTATAACCTGAAGTTTTAAGAAAATTAAAATGTCCTTTAGATATTAAAAATTTACTTTCACATATCATATGACTATTTTAAAGTTGTGGGAATATTTAACATATGTCAGAAATCAATCTGAAGGTGTGACATCTTGTTGTGAAACTTACATATTTTTATTTACATATTCAGGACTTTTTTTATAATGTGATTTTTTAATTATAAAACTTGAACTTTTTAAATCTATGGCAATGTATAATTTAAGAAGTGCAATAAAGATTTGATGACAGCTTACTTGGAGACAGTACTAATTTATAAAAAAAATTCACAGTCCAGCAGGAACAAACAAAGAATTCCATTAAATATCATATACTGACTGTAAAATAGTGGATCAGACATTCTGAATTTTATCAAGAAAAGTAACTTAAGTGTGACAATATCTTGCTTATTCTTTCCATCTCAAAGAATTTTACAAAAAGTGAAAGCTCCATGAAAATTTAAAACTTAAAAAAGCTGAGTATGTATTCCTTTAGGTTAGGAAAAAAAAAAAAAAGTCAATTTTCAAAGTTTCTTTATCTTCCTTTCTTTTTGTTCCAAAAGGTGGTGTATCTGTATAGCTGAGCAAGAAAAACAGCTGGTAAGCTGATTCACTAACATTTTTTTCCTTTCTTTTCTGAGTTACTTTTGAAATTATTCCATGTTATTATGCTTAATATGACATGACAGAACATTATAAGGGATTGAAAAAGTAGCAGAAACAGAAAATAAACATAAGAGATGTCCAAAACAGCTGAAGCCATTATTCCACTGAACACAGAAGTATAGTTTTAGAGATTCAATTCAGTTGAGAGCTCGTGTTTCAAGAGTCTTGCATTAAAAGAAGGTTTAAGAGTCTACCATCAAGTTGTAGTCTTTGAGTTGTCTTTGTTTCAAGGAAAAGATTAAATGGGAGACTAATACATGAGAAAATGGGAAGCACTGAATAGAAGAGAAAGTCTAGGGAAGGTAGACTTCAGCAGAACTAGAAGGGAAAGGGTAATTGTGGCAAAAGAAGTAGGAAATGAGAGAAGGATAAAAAGAGTACAGAGGAAGTGTTAGAAAAATCAGTATGGCAGAATGGAAATTTGTGAGAGTAAAAAAGAGCAAAAATGAGACTGAAAAAATGTGTATCCCAAAGGTCAATTATTAACAAAATACATGTGAATTTTGGACTCTATATGTGTATACAGACTTGTATATGTGTCTGTCCACATTTTGTCCAAATTTTAGGAAAATTCCAAAATTCTTGGAAAACGTATTCCTTCCTTTGAAGACTGGTAGCAAATTTTCCTCTCAGAATCACTTTTTCCTCTCAAAGGTGATTTGTACGACGCATCTGCAAAATCATAATACTGTAGAATCGTAGTACATTTTCTACAGTTCTTAGTTTGGCTGTCAGAAGTGCACAGAAAGATCCATTTAATTCATTTTTTCCTATGGAACAAATGACATTGCAAATGACTTTTACAATAGAAATTACTCCTTACACCTTTCAATCAAGATTTATTCCTTCTCTTTCCCTGATAGTTCCAGCTCAAGGTCTAGATTCAAAGCATGTTCAGGTGATCTAAATCTAAGCTATCATCTAAAGTTAGACATTTAAGCAGAAGTAGGATTAGGTCACAACAATAAATGGTCAGAAAGAGAAGTCTGCAGAAAAGTTTGTCCTAATTTATTCAGACACTGGTTTGATGATGAAGAATTCTTGTTTCTCCATTGGTTATATAAAATATTCAGACAAAAAGATGAGACCATATACTTGACTTTTAAAAGATTACAGTTACAGTTACACCTTTCGTTTAGATTTATATTCATACAAGAACACAGACACATTTTTATTTTTTTTTTTATTTTGAAATATGAATTATAGTTATGTATAGAAAGAAAGTTCATAAGAAAAAGCAGAATTAAGCATAAGGGGTTACCCCTGTTATCTTCTCTGGGACTTTTCTGATCTTAAGCATATATACAGACATGTATGTTACAACACATATTACTGGTTGGACTCTATGAGTTTAAGGGTTTTTTTCCAACTTAAATGATTCTGTGATTCTTAATTATTAATCTTAGAGGAAGCTTTGAAATCAGGAAACAATAATGAGAAAGCATTTTAAACTTTAATAAGCACCTTGATATTTTCCAAACTTCTGTCAGTTTCAGTCCTTGTAGCTCCTCAATCAGAATAGTCTCTCAGTGGGTTTTGCTGGTTTTCGCTTAAGTCAGCCTTACAGACCAGACATAAAAAAAGTTAACTCTCTGCTACCGTAGATACATTTTGTGCATCTGACAATTAATGAGGAAAAGGTTTACCTCTTGAAAGATCTCTGCGATAGTCTAAGCTATCCTCCAGCTCAGATAACAACTAGTTATACTAATTTATAACCAAGGAATGCTCAAAGAGACATTCATTCAAACATTACTCCTGAAAGTTAAAGTTTGTGACTTGTATTGAAGTTTCCCCAAGTTTTCATCGCAGAGAAAGTAATTTCTTACATTAGTTCTATTTACTTATTGCAAGTTGTGGAGAATTGCCCAGGACACACACTCCTAGAACACACATATTGTGAAAGTAATAGTTGTAAATGACAGCACAGGTAACATTTTGTTATTTATTCATTTAATTGAATTTTGTCTTAATTTAGCTGCCCACTGAAATCAGGGATGCAAGGAGGCTCCATGATTTTCAGAATCAGATTTTACTGGAATAATTCTCTTTACCTATGCGTTCATGAAAAAGCACACACACAGAGGAATAGACACAGACACCATTGTCTGGAAACTATTTGGAATATGTTATTAATCTGAAATGTTGTTTAGTAATTATAATCAGATATTAAGATAACACCAGAGTACCCCAGTGAAGTACAATCATTGTGTTTTTAATTGGACTTTTGAAAATACTGTACAAGGTATCTAATTATAGCGAAGACTGCCAAGGTCATACAGGTTCTACATACTGCAAATGTTTGTTTGTTATACTTCATGCTTGCAAGTGTGTCCTCAGCCTGTTCAATACAGCTTCAAAGTAAATGCAAAACAGATTTTTTTTTTCCAGACTATTACTGGTCTTAAATGTGGGCTAATGATAGAGGTGTTTTTCTGACTTGCTATCTATGATATTGCTGGGGAATTTGTCACTAATTTATTTATTCATTTTCATTATGCATTACATGAGTTAGGGAAAGCAGATGCATCATTTAGAACTACAAACCAGGGAAGCTCTGGTGATCTCATTATAACAAAAGCAAAAAAAAAAAAAAAAACCAGTAAATTATATTTTACTGATATGTCCTTTCCGAGTCTATATCTTTTCAAATGGTTACAACCTCATCAAATAAGTGTAAACAAATCTGCTGAAATATATTTGTAGGAAAAATGCAAATAATAGATAAAAGTATAAAAAATACTTTAAGTATATATGTTTTATAAAATATTTAGAAAAACAATAAAACCATATTTATATACAGCCATCTCCATGCTCAAAAGCCAAATTACCACAATAGCAAATAGTGACATTTCTTAATTGCAGCAAATAATCATTGATTATCTCTGTTTACTCAGTGACCCACAAAATATTGGCTATTGCACTAGCTGTCCTGAAACTAGCATTTGGTAAACATAAATAACCACACTGTATCTATTGTGATGGTATTTCTAACACAGAGATATCTCCTGAGTACAATCTATAACCAAATATGCAGATCAGATGCTAATAAAACAGGAACATGCACAATTCTGAACTCACAAAACAATAAATACAGTGATATGAAAGATTTCATTATATCCATGTTATCAGCTTATTCTGTAGAAGCAGCAGAGCCCTGTGAGACGTACAAATTATCATTTTCCAGATGTATGTGAGGAATTTGACTACCAAAAGGGCATAGCTGTTGTATATGGGAGGAATCCAAGTAACAGAAAGTTGGAAAACAAAGAACAAGAGAAATGCAGGGGAATGAATATATGCCCTGACTAATAAATTAGAAGGAGAACTGGCAAAAAAACTCCAAGAGAAACTGTATCAGAAGCCAGGACAGCAAGGTCCTTCTTTTGGGAGGGAGAAGAAATAGAATAAAAGCATCAAGCACAAAGAAGAAATATTGAAACACCATGAGATGTTCTGCTAATGAGGAATTTAGTAAGGTTTCATTTTAAAGATTAAAACTGGCCTCACAATCTAAACAATGCCACCACAGCAATATCTTAGATGCCATTTATTCACAAAACAGAAGCTGGAAAGCAGGAATAAATGACTTTAGTAGCAATAACTTAATAAAAATTGTAAATATTTGCTCTTAAAATGAATTACAAAAAAAAAAAGGCAACCGAAATTAATGTCATTTCAAATTTTACATTCATCTAGTTAGTCACTGAATCATTTCTGAGTCAGAATTATACCAGACTTTCAAGGAGTAATGAATATAAACTGTTCTCACAAGTCCTTCAAAACTCTGACACAGTGTACTAATTTTAGTATTGCAGCAAAGCAAGCAAAACAGCAAACACTCTTCACAGGTACCATTACAAACACAACTGGTCTGGCATTGCAGCGCAGTCAGTGTAACCAGCTGGATTTAGACAGGGGATCCAATTATTTTCTCTGGAACATCCTTTAACTACTTATTCATGCCAGCTCCTAGACCACTTTGCTCCAAATATAACTTAAAATCTTTGTCCCTGTCTGACATATTTATCATATGACGCTACTGACACTGCCTCTATGGACATTAGTAATAGCAATACTCTCACAGAAGACATGATAGTTGTTGTTCCTTCTGTATCTCATCTCTTTGACAATGTCACTGATCCTCACACGTGTGTTATGTCTCAGCCCTGAAAATATGTGGTGCAATACAATAGTCCAGATCAATAGTAATATGCTCACAGTGAGCTTCCTAACTAGGGAAGTCTATGGCCTAGTTGATTATTTATCTTATCCCCAACAAGGATGACATATTTTGAACATAAACAACATCAACAACACATAAAGAAGCAGTGAAAGACTTACAAAATAGTCCACCTACTCATCTGTACACCACTAAGTTTATGTGGCAAGACCCTATGAGCAGTATCAATCCCCATTATTAGAGGTTAAAGGAAAAAGGAATTAGTATTTTTCATCATTCTTTTTCCCTGGAAATTAAAGAGAAAGGGTCCACAAAGTGTTTGGTGCACAGGTCAGGCCTCAAACAAGTCACAGTTCTTTCCCTAAAATATAGCCTAAGTATTAATTTTCAGTATGTTTTAAATAGCATAATTTTCAGTATGTTTTAAAGACTGAAAAATATCCATTAAGAAAAGACAATACTGAGATTGCAGCACAGTTTTTAACTTTATCCTATGTTCTTGTAATATTTCTTGGGAAATATCACAATTTCCTAGGATTAGGGTAAGGTACTGATACAGAAAATTCTTTTAGTTTTGCTGTCAGTAGAATATTTCCAAATTCCTCTAAATGAAACATTGCTAAACCACATAATTTCTTGTTCTAAGAGCAGTCTGTTTCATTTACCACATCAACTGCATATGTTCTCCTTTAAAGAAAAAAAAAAATCAGTTCTAATGTCTAGGCAATTGGAGTATTTCCATGTGTGTGCTGGGGGAGAACCCCTCGATTCTAATTCTATGCGTAATATATATTCAAACATGCCATGCAAAACATACTAGTATGAACAGTATAAAATAAGAAATTCACAAGATATCTGATTTATAATTGTAGAACATCTCACTTAACAACTAAAACATATGGCTGCCAATCCTTAGGGGAAGAAAAAATTGATACTAGTTGAGAAATCTAACCACTTATAGAATCATAGAAAGGTTAGGGTTGGAAAGGACCTTAAGATCATTTACTTCCAGGCCCCCTGCCATGGACAGGAATGCCTCATCCTAGACCATGTTGTCCAAGGCTCTGTCCAGCCTGGCTTTGAACACTGCCAGGAATGGAGTCCAGCACAGAGCCACAAAGATGATTAAGGGAATGGAACATCTCCCTTATGAGGAGAGGCTGAGGGAGCTGGGTCTCTTTAACTTGGAGAAGAGGAGACTGAGGGGTGACCTCATCAATGTTTACAAATATGTAAAGGGTGAGTGTCAGGATGATGGAGCTAGGCTTTTTTCAGTGATGTCCAGTGATAGGACAAGGGGCAATGGGGGTAAACTGGAGCATTGGAGGTTCCATGTGAACATCAGGAAAAATTTCTTTACTGTGAGTGACAGAGCACTGGAACAGGTTGTCCGGGGGGGTTGTGGAGTCTCCTACATTGGAGATATTCAAGGTCTGGCTGGACAAGTTCCTGTGTGATGTATTCTAGGTTACCCTGCTCTTGTAGGGGGGTTGGACTAGATGATCTTTTGAGGTCCCTTCCAACCGCTGGGATTCTCTGATTCTGTGATTTACCACTTCTTTGGGCAGCCTGTTCCAGTGCTTCACCACCCTCACAGTAAAGAACTTCTTCTTTATATCTGACCTGTACCTCACCTGTTTAAGTTTGAACCCATTGCCTCTTGTCCTATCACTACAGTCCCTGATGAAGAGAAATGGCCACTTAGCCATTGGATAAACCACAAAACCACATTGGAATAACCACAAAAAACAAAACCACAAAAACCTTCACAGCATAAGCCATTTGAACCTCAATTGGTTGTGATTTCTGTCCACTTGTCAGTTTTGTGACTTCTTAAGAGCTGCCTAATGGTATTGACTGCCATAGTTTCACCTCCTGTGAGACAGTCTTGTTAGCTTTGCAGCCCAGACTAAACATACATTTTGCATTCCTCCTGGTGCTGCTCAGTCAACAGGTGCTCTGGCCTGTGAATACTGGTCACCTGGTACTAACTTTGGGATGGACCATCTACGTTTACAGTTTTTATGCTGATGGAATACAAAATTAATCTGTACAATTCATCGTACAAATCTAATGTTTAGGTACAATTTTTATTGCCCCTTTAAATGCACGAAAATAAAATTTTATTTCAATGCTTGGAAACCTTTATTTTTTTCTTCATTTTCAGATGTACATGACACAATTGACACAATTCACAGATGCTTTTGATCGCTACTGATGAAAATAATCTACAAAACCAAACAAATCCAACCAAACAAAAAAAACCAGCCAGTCTTAAAATGATCATAAGCCGCAGTATTGAAATACTGAAGAATTTTATGGTTGATACTTCGTGGTAAGTCAATGTTAGATCTAACTGTAGACCTGATTATTCAATCAAATGAACTTGCATGAACTCCAAGCTTTTTTTCTATGTCAGTGTTCAACCTGTAAATCACGGCTACAATACTGACTTTACACAAGTTTACCTATCTATCTCTGCTTGGGAAACTCGCTGGAGCAATATGTTGAGCTGCTACTGCTGTCATAATGCTTGATCATAGTTCAAAACTCCCAGCTTTCTAATACTGCAAATTACTAAATAGGGCAAACAAAGCTATGAAGTAGGTGGCTATGCTGAATTGATGTATAATTGGAACTAATTCAGTGTTATAAGAGTGACAATTATATATAAAATTTTATGCACTTAGACAATTTACTTAAATGGAAACTCTTAACACAGCAGTTTGTGAACTAGACCATTCTGGCTGTCTTTTTTATTTCAATTTTAGAAAATTATTTCAAAAAATGTGTCAGGAATATTCTTAAGAAGATAACTGTTGAAAAAAAAAGTTTGACATAAATATATCAAGACATTAGAATATGAGAGTAAAGATGCTAATGCAAAAAAAAATCACAATTTTACTGCCAGAACTCAAGCCACTTTTGTGGCTATGGCATTAACTGTGTGAGATATCAAAAGGAACTTATTTAGAGAATATCCTCCAATGAGGCGTAACAAAAGATTTAAGGGTCCACATAATGCTACAGTAATTCTTTCAACAATATCTTTCCATATCACTTCACTAGTTTACAGTTTTCTTTACTAATCTGATAGAACTAGAGATGTCTAAGAAATCCCTGATGGAACTGTTTTGGAGAGCAGAAATACATACTTTTGTAAATATATATCAATGAAAAAATAATACTCTCCCTTTCTTACAACTTGCTGCTAACTGTTCATCATTGCTATGGACTTCGAAATTCAACCAAGTAAACAAAGTGTGAAGTCTTTAGTTTATTTCATGAGAGCAAGACATAATTAGGATGATGGCAAATGTAAATTCCTCTATTTGTGAAGAAAGTTTTAATATGTTCTAATAAGTATAGAAGTCATGTAAATACAGCCTCACAAAAGCATATGGCACACCTTGAACCCTTGTTTACACTTGAAAAAGTTAATTCTGGAAGTGAAATGAAAGCTGCACCAATACTTTTTTTTTCTTGTTTAGAAACACTTTTAACAGTCCCAAATTTAAAAACAAATAATTAAGTGAACTTTGCAGGAATATTCCCCATACTATAGGAGCTGAGTAAGCACTACAAATCCACTGCCTTCAAATTGAGAGCTCATTGTCCTTTGTATACACACTGAAAACAGTTGCAGGTGTCACATGTGAATTAATCCCCCTGAATTTCCTTATCAAAAAAAATCAGTTCTGCAGAAAATGTAAAGGATTTGGAGACTGATATAACTGTATATACGTTGGTAACACATATAGAAAGGATTGTAAATAGTCCCTCTTAGATTCAGATGATTGTGTCCTGACAGAGGTAAAACAAAGCAAAAAGACAAAGGCAGAAAAACCCCATAACAAAATTCCAACCAAAACCAAACCAAAATCAAAACACAAAAAGCCATATCTATCTCTGTCTCATGATTCCAATGAAAAAACCCTAGATAGTGGGCTGACTGTAAAGCAGAGCAAACTAGAATCTAATGCTTCTGTGCGACCAGTGAATCAGGAAGAACAAAGCTTATCTGCATAGAGTCAGACATACAGATGAAACACCAACACAGCCTAAATTAAAGTCTGGGGAAAAAAAAAACACAACAAAACAAAACAAAACAAAAAAACCCCAACCAAGCAGAAAAGCTTGATGATGTTTTTTTTTTCTTTGGTGGATTCTGGGTGCTTGAGTGGGATATATTGCCATGAATTCGTATGCAGCAGCCATTTACTAGAGTTTTTAACACTTCTCCAGTAAATTTGGGTTTCTCTTTTGATCTTTCAGTGTTCCTTGGGATCTAAGTGGCACTTTCTCTAGAGGACACTCCCCTCTAGCACTGGAGGGGAATGAAAACAACAAAAATAGCAAACCCTCCCCATCCCCAAAAAAAGAACAATAAGAAACCCAAAACAAAACTAACTTTAGTCCTTGGCCAGATTCTACAAATTTGTAACACTGTTCAAATCATCATGATTAAGGGGAAGAAAAAGTGTTTAAAACTTGTATTCCCCACAAAACAAAAGGAGAGAAAGATGATATCTCTCCCATCAAAGCAACTACTATAATAGAATCAAAGAATCATAGATTAGTTAGGGTTGGAAAGGACCTTAAGATCATTTAGTTCCAACCCCCCTGCCATGGGCAGGGACACCTCACACTAAACCGTGTCACCCAAGGCCTTGTCCAACCTGGCCTTGAACACTGCCAGGGACCTCCTTGGCCACAACCTCCTTGGCCACAACCTCCTTGGGCAACCTGTTCCAGTCCCTCACCACCCTAACAGGAAAGAATTTCCTCCTTATACCCAATCTAAACTTCCCCTGTTTAAGTTTGAACCCATTACCCCTTGTCCTATCACTACAGTCCCTAATGAAGAGTCCCTCCCCAGCATCCCTATAGGCCCCTGTCCTGGGTTCAGCAGTAGCAGTCATGTTTCTCCTTCTTGGTAGCTGGTGCAGTGCAGTGTTTTGACTTTCAGCTCAGGAACAGAGCTGATAACAAGGATGTTTTGGTTTGGCCAAGGACTTTGTGAGCCTCATGCTCTGCCAGGGAGGAGGGGAAGCCAGGAGGAAGCAGAGACAGGACACCTGACCCAAACTAACCAAAGAGGTATTCCATACCACAGCACGTCATGCCCAGGATGCAACTGGGAGTTAGCCGGAAGGGCTGGGAGACGGAGGGGTTGGAGGAGGTATCGGTCTGTGCTTGGTCGGGCTTGGGGGGTGAGTTATCAGTTGGCTGGTGCTGAGGTGTTGTATTCTCTTCCCTTGTTATTTCCTTTTATCATTATTATCATTGGTGGTAGCAGTAGTGATTTGTGTTATACCTTAGTTACTAAACTGTTCTTATCTCAACCTGTGGGAGTTGCATTCTTTTCAATTCTCCTCTCCGTCCCTCCGAGAGCAGGGGGAGGGCAAGAAAGGGGGGGAAGTGAGCGAACGAATTACCTGACTGGGTTTAAACCACGACAGTCCCCTTCAGATACTGGAAGGCTGCTACGAGGTCTCCACGCAGCCTTCTCTTCTCCAGGCTGAACAGCCCCAACATTCACAGCCTGTCTTCATACAGGAGGTGCTCCAGTCCCCTGATCATCCTCGTGGCCCTCCTCTGGACTTGTTCCAACAGTTCCATGTCCTTTTTATGTTGAGGACACCAGAACTGTACACAATACTCCAGGTGAGGTCTCACAAGAGAAGAGTAAAGGGGCAGGATCACCTCCTTCCACCTGCTGGTCACGCTCCTTTTGATGCAGCCCAGGATACAGTTGGCTTCCTGGGCTGCAAACGCACACTGCCTTCTTGTGTTTATTTTCTCATCAACCAATACCCCTAAGTCTTTCTCCGCAGGGCTGCTCTGAATCTCTTCTTTGCCCAACCTGTAGCTGTGCTTGGGACTGCTCTGACCCAGGTGGAGGAACTTGCACTTGTCATGGTTAAACTTCATAAGGTTGGCATCAGCCCACTTCACAAGCGTGTTAAGGTCCCTCTGGATGATATTCCTTCCCTCCAGCATATCAACTGAACCACATAGCTTGGTGTCATTTGCAAACTTGCTGAGGTCACACTCAATCTCACTGTCCATGTCAGTGACAAAGATGTTGAACAAGACCGGTCCCCACACTGATCCCTGAGGGACACCACTCGTTACTGGTCTCCAGCTGGATATTGAGCCATTGACCACAACTGTTTGTGTGTGGCCATCCAGCCAGTTCTTTATCCACCAAGTGGTCCATCCATCAAATTTATGTCTCTCCAATTTAGAGACAAGGATGTCATGTGGGACAGTGTCGAACGCTTTACACAAGTCCAGGTAGATGACATCAACTGCTCTACCCCTGTCCATCAGTGCTGTAGCCCCATCATAGAAGGACACCAGATTGGTTAGGCAGGATTTCGCCTTAGTGAAGCCATGCTGGCTGTCACCAAGCACCTTGTTGATTTTCATGTGCCTTAGCAGGCCTTCCAGGAGAATCTGCTCCAAGATTTTGCCAGGCACAGAGGTGAGATAAATTCTAGAAAAGAAGAAAGAGTTTGAGTTTTCTAATAAAAAATTAAATGGGGATTTTAAACTTTCACTAAGTGCTACAACTTGCTGCCTTGAGATGAGTTTTCATGACAGGAATTCACAAATTAGTGTTGCCATTTCATTTTTTGTTTGTTTTGGGTTTTTTTTGAAGTACTTTCTCATGGCTGTAGAACTCCATTTGACGATAAGCTAGTGAAATTATTCTTAAATGTGTAATTTGTTTTTGTAAAGTCAGTTCCATTTTTTCAAAGGCGTGATTCATACTTTCTGATTACTTGGGACTGTTAATGTTTATGATTCCTCTGTAAGTACTTAGCACTGTACTTTATAGTACTATACTACATTCTGTTTGTATTATCCAAGTCTCGTTCTTCCTGTATGACATTTCTTATTTCTGTCCTTATAAAACCTCCCAGCTCTGTTTCACTAGCAGTTTTTCTTAGTGCATCCCTTATTTTTTGGTGTAAAGATTGTTGCAAACATCCAATGAAATTATTCCAACATTATTTCCAAAGCTGCATGAATATGTTCCATCTATGAATCTGAAAAAACAGCATTCCTTCTTCTGCAATAAATTCATCAAAAAAAAAAATTGATTAGTCTGGAGGCAATTAGATATTGACTAAAATGCAAAACCTACTGTCTGCATGGAACGACATCGCTGGTCTTGATATGCATATGTCATATTATTTATTCTCTTTTTGTGCTCAGTCAGATCATTCTTCATTCTGGATCTCAGACACTGTTCACCAGAAGGTAGTTCAGCTAAAATGGTTCTGTTAAAATATTTTTTCTTCCTAAAAATTTAGCCATTTAACTACAATTCCACATAAATAAGCTCTCCATAGTCCTGTGGTAAATCTTCATTACTATTCAGCTGCAAAGAGTGCTGACTAATGCAGAACCCATTTTATTAATGCTGCCAAGCAATACATTTGAAAAATAAGTTTTTCAAAATTTCTAACAGTGTTAAAAAATAAAAACTTGTTTATACTACCATGTCTATTCTCCAAGTCTCTTGGAGACTTGTAATTTCTGAAAGATCAAACAAGATAAAACTAGTTGCACAGGGTCCTATGTGGAAAACAGATTTAGACTACCTATAAACCCGACTGACTGTTGTAGACTTAATACTGGATATCTTTCATGTGAATGGCTTTAGCCCTTCAAATATTCTACTAAGCAAGAATCAGTCAAAAAAATGTGGTTTACTTGCTTTTCTTGATAAAAACTCTGTCTACAATCCCAAAGAAAAGACAAGTCCAAACTAAAGATTTCGTGGGGCAATAGTTGAAGAAGGCAACTAATTTTCCTTTTCTGTAGAAATGATTAAAAGGAAAATATTATGAATTTTTAAAATTTAATTTCTACTGTATTTCTATTAACTTCTGGGTCTGCTACATTTTTGTCTTGTTTTTCTTTCCTGAAGAAACTGTGTGTCATGGAAAATGCCAATCTGCAGAAGCTTCATTTCTTTACTTCAAGTTCTACAGTTACGCTTTCTTCCTGTTCTTGTTTCCTCTTCTCCATAGCTACTTATACTGTTTACAAAGCTGTAATTTATATGCACATTTGAAAAAATGAAAAAGTGGGGAAAAAAATATTTTGTATTTTTGTACTTTGTACCTCAGTGATTTGTATAAGACCTCTTTCCAAATGCAATGTACTGCAAAGCAGGTTTTTTGTTTCCCCTGTAAATTATCAAGGGATCGATTAAAATAAAAATCGACAACAAGCTCTGGAACTTTTTTTTCTGATTTCTCCTGCTTTTTTAGCACTGGTTTTATTGAAATGTTTATAAGGAAAAAGTGTATCTTTCAACACCAACACACAGATTCATGCAGTCTTTTGTTTTATTCTCATGAATACCAAAATTATATCTGCAGTTCCAAATGACACAATATTAATGAGATTTGCCTTCTTTGTATTTTCTAAATTATTTTCTCAGGCTTATAAATATGTTAAAAATAAATGAATAGCTATATTTTGTACACAATGACTGATTTCTTCTTTTGCTAGAGAAAATATTGGAGACCAAGGTGAATTGTAAAATGAAACTTTTTCAGAAGTCAGTCTGAGTGGCTTCATATGCAGGAAAAGAAGAAAAAAAAAACCCAGACAAATCCACAAACAAAAAAACAAAACCCCACCTTGGCTTGTTGTGGATTTATAATAATAAATTTTGTTAGATTATTGCAACAAATAATTTTAAATTTCTCATTGCTCCAATATGCACTCAGGATGTCAGCAGCAGTATGCAATATGCACTCAGGATGCCAGCATTATACATGGTGTATAGCTAAAGGGTTCATCAGGTCTGTAATGATGTATAAATCAAGTTTTGAAAGTTGAATTTCTTTCTGAAAATGGAGAGAAGAACATATATGACTGTTTTCTCCCATTTGAGTAGCCCTTCAAAATTCAAATCCTTAATGAAAAGCCTCAGTTGGTCCTGAGACCCAGCAATGCCAGGTCTACAAGAAGCCTGTAGACTTAAGGACAAAAATTGTATTACTGAATATGTCACAAAGCATCATCTTATTTCTGTGGTCTACTGCAGTGGTGGGATCCTGCCTCTTAAAAAACGAACAAACAAAAAATATAACAAAACCCAACATTTTAGCCCCATGATTACAGGCAATCAGAATTCATAGAGAGGGACAGAACAGACATCTGTTTTGACAAAGCAGGTTTATAAGATCAGAGTACTTTCTTTAGGAAAAACAACAAAAAAAAAATCAGTAAGCTAAAAGTTCAGCAAGACTTGCATAACAGGTTTTTTTTTCTTTCTGGAAAACTAGTGGTTTCCTATAAGAAAATGTACATGGTTTTATTAAAAAACCCCAGGCACAGTATATTTTTGTTTATTGTTTGCTTCTTCACAGCTACTTCACAGTGGGTGCAGAAGGTGTAAACAATTATAACATGCTCACTACTGGCAACAACCACCTAGTAAGGGTAATGGAAACATCTTTGATAAACTACAGTGTAGTCACTGATAATCACTGATGTTTTCAGAGTGGTACGCTCAGTGCTATACAAAAGAGTCTACCAATGCATTATTAATTCATTGTTCACTATATTACTCAGCATTTTTTTGCAACATTATCCACAAATTTCTGCAAGTTATTCAAGAACTTATAATGACACTATTTCAATAATGCTCACTAAAAATAAAATCTCAAGCATTTGCATGTTCCTTATTTCCTTCCCTGTCCTTCGTCTTGGTTTTCTGTGATGAAACCATTCAGCTGAATCATATCTGTTTACATACTGTCATAGTTTAACTCCAGCTGGCAACTAAGCACCACACAGCTGCTCACTTACTTCCCTCTCCCTCAGCAGGATTGGGGGAGCACAGCTGAAAGGGTAAAAAATGAGAAAACTCATGGGCTGAGGTAAGTACAATTTAAGAATTTAACTAAAATAAACTATAATAACAATCACAATAATAGTAATAATAATGATGATGATGAAAAGGAAAATAACCAAGAGATAGACATAAAACCAAAGAAGGACAAGTGATGCAGAGTAAAACAATGGCTTGCCACAAACCGATGCCCAGTCAGTTGCTGAGCAGCAGTTCCCTGCCAGTGTTCCTCTCAAGTTTATTGCTGAGCATGATACCATATGGTCTAGAATACCCCTTTAGTCACTTGGGGTCAGCTTTCTTGGCTGCATCCCCTCCCAACTCCTTATGTATCCCCCAGACTACCTGCTGGTGGTGTAAGGTGAGGAGAAGAGTCCTTGACTCTGTGTCAGCACTGCTCAGCAGTAACTAAACCACCCCTGAATTATCAACGCTGTTTTTAGCACAAATCCAAAACATTGCCTAAGCCTAGCATCTGTGAAGAAAATTAACTCTACTCTACCCAAAACCAGAACATATCCTGAAACTGGAAAACAGCATCATGAACACAGAACCATGAATATGCTAATAAGAATAAAAAGATTTGTAGTTTAAGGAAAGTTGACAGTTACTTACATAACAGTGGAGAAATGCAATACTGAATATTATTGTAGCTACACAGAGCAATTTCATATAAATCTATTATTATAAGACCTTGCAAAAACATGGAAAACATACAGATGTTCTATGAGGTAGAGTCAGTTTGATTCTATTACAGAGATGAATTTAATTTCTTTTACACAAATAGTGCTATAATTCAGGAAGAAATATAAAGTGATGCTAAGTGTGTGTGGTATTTATAAACCATAGTGTTCTGCTGTTCACCAACCATTGACAGAGAAAATGGAAGCTACAACTGCAAATTCACAGCTGAGACAGCTTGATAATATCACTGAAATAAGATTATGAAGTTTAGTTCCTGAAAGAAAGAACTCTGCAGGAAAGAAATTTCATTCTCTGCAAAATCTCTATTTATCTTTCCTTTTCTGAGAATGCTTTAGTAGTTTTTATGTTGTTCTTTACTTGCATCTTAACTGCTATCTTTGAAGTGAAAATTGCTTCAAATTCAGCATATCACATTTCTTGTCTATGTATACAAGAAGACTATAAATAAAATGCATACATGGAAGTTAAAGTCATAATTGATGTTTATCCATCAGAAATATGTAGTAAAGTTCCAACCAACCTTGTAGTCACTGTATAGAAATTACTTTTGGGGTCAGTTAAGGCTGGAGGAAGCTATTCTTCAGGTTAAAACTTTAGCTGGGAACCAGTGAGCTGGATACTCATACTGTAAGCAGGAAGCTGAGGTGTGCTGACTGTGAATCTGCTCGTAGCTGCCTTAATGGATACACTATGTACTGTAGGAAGAGATGTGTTTCAGATGTCCATAGTATTTTTTTCACGTAGTATTGACTTGAGATCTACTGTCAAATTTATGTCTTACAATATATGTGAGCTTATGAGAAATCAGCAAATCTTTAGATTGCCCATGATGTGATTGTTTTTTTGTGCATCATTAGCACAGCCTATATCAAGCGAAAATTTGCTGTGATGAGAAATATTGTTTTATCACTGAAAGATCAATAATATGCTTGGCTTTAAGATCAGTTCTTCATTCCTTTTCAAAGTGACTACAGTTATACATAATGCAGAATGATGACCTTTTGCTAAGTAAATGTGAGCCCTTCTATCTTTCTCCAGCATTTCTAAACAAATATTTGTGATGCTGGTTATGTAGATTTGCTTATTTATGTGGTCTTCTCTGGGTAACCTTGCATTTCTTTTTGAGAATTAAATATTTGCAAGAAAATGTAAATGTTTCTCTGATAAATGCAGCTCTTTCAGGCACATTTCACATAAGAAGAGTTCTGTTACTTAGGTTGCCCTACCTATTTTATTTTTTTACATCAGATAAAACAGATATCAGAGGGGTTTGGTTTATTTTCTCCACCATTTAACTCTAAAACACATATCATATATAATCATTGAGAATTTCAAAGGCACCAAACTAGAGTTTAGTAAAAATACACACTCTATTCAGCAGAAAGCACTGCTTTAAACTGTCTGCTTTACTGTGAAAGCTCAAACTCGAAAAAAAGAGGTCTAAAATCTTTTTCATTTTGTAGTGAAACTGTTTTTCTTTCATGGATTTTTTTCCTCCCTTTCTCAAAAACTTCTTCTGCTGTATCGTCCCACACAATAATGTCATCAATGTATTTCAGGTGTTCTGGAGCTTGCCCCTGTTCATAACATGGGAAAATAATCCAAATCCTGCTGAAAGCCGGTTTTGCCATAAAACGAAGTAAGGTCAAGGGACCTGCACAGGAGATTCAATTTGGGGGAATAAAATGGCAAGATGGACGTAGACAGATCCCCACAGATGTGATAACAAGATAACAGCAATGTCTCCACCAACTAATAAGAAAGAAACGCAAGCTTTCTTGGGTGCAGTGGGGTTCTGGAGAATGCACATCCCAAATTACAGTTCGATTGTAAGCCCTCTCTATCATGTGACCCAGAAGAAGAATGATTTTAATTGGGGCCCTGAGCAACAACAAGCCTTTGAGCAAATTAAATGCAAGATAGTTCACGCAGTAGCCCTTGGAGTAGTCCTGACCGGACCAGATGTAAAAAATGTGCTGTACACTGCAGCTTGGGTGAACAGTCCTACCTGGAGCCTCTGGCAGAAAGCTCCAGGGGAGACTCGAGGTCGACCCCTCGGCTTTTGGAGTCAGGGATATAAAGGATCTGAGGCCAGCTATACCCCAACTGAGAAAGAGATACTGGCAGCCTATGAAGGGGTTCGAGCTGCTTCGGAAGTGATTGGCACTGAAGCACAGCTCCTCCTGTCACCCCAGTTGCCCATGCTGGGCTGGATGTTCAAAGGCAGGGTCTCCTCTACACATCGTGTAACTGATGCTACATGGAGTAAATGGGCTGCACTAATTACACAACGAACTCGAATAGGAAATCTCAGTCGTCCAGGCATTCTAGAAGTCATCATGGACTAGCCAGAGGGCAAAGATTTCGGAACGTCACCAGAGGAGGAGGTGATGCGCGCTGAAGAGGCCCCACCATATAATAAACTGTCAGCAAGTGAAAAGCAGTATGCCTTGTTTACTGATGGCTCTTGCCGTATTGTGGGAAAGCATCAGAGATGGAAGGCAGCTGTATGGAGTCCTGGACGACAAGTTGCAGAAACTGCTGAAGGAGAGGGTGAATCGAGTCAGTTTGCCGAGGTGAAAGCCATCCAGCTGGCCCTGGACATTGCTAAACGAGAAAAGTGGCCAGTACTTTATCTCTATACTGACTCATGGATGGTGGCAAATGCCCTGTGGGGGTGGTTGAAGCAATGGAAGCAGAGCAACTGGCAACGCAGAGGTAAACTCATCTGGGCTGCTGCACTATCGAAAGATATTGCTGAAGGTATGTCATGTAGATGCCCATGTACCCAAGAGTCAGGCCACTGAGGAACACCAGAACAGCCAACAAGTGGATAAAGCGGCTAAGATTGAAGTGACTCAGATGGACTTAGATTGGCAACATAAAGGTGAATTATTTTTGGCCTGGTGGGCTCATGACACTTCAGGCCATCAGGGCAGAGATGCAACATATAGATGGGCCCGTGATCGAGGGGTGGACTTAACAATGGACACAATTGCCCAGGTTATTCATGAATGTGAAACATGCTGCAATTAAACAAGCCAAATGGTTAAAGCCTCTTTGGTATGGAGGACAATGGTTGAAGTATAAATATGTGGAGGCTTGGCAGATTGACTATATCACACTGCCACCAACCCGCCAAGGCAAGTGCCATGTGAAATGGTCTGGGGGGACTTGGAAAGGAGATTGTCTGGGAATCCCGGATGCTGTAGGCTTTGACTGGGAGGGTAAAAGAATGTCTCCGTCACAGGTTGAGCACCTGAGAAGGAGAAAAAAGATGTGTAATTGCTAAGCAGTTCTATTATATACCTCCCAAAGTATAAAGGTGGTAACCACACTGGGAACATAAGCTAGATCAGTTTCATGATCAATGATTCTATTGTATTACAAGTCATTACCATAAAGCACAATGAGACAAGAACCTTAGCCCAAACCCCACACTTGAAAAACACTAATACAGCAAATACTGGCTGTAAGTAAGGTACGATATACTGAAACTGTGAGATCAAGAGGAACAACTTTGAGGGCCAATAAACCAGCATTGTGACGAGCGACTATTAATCCGGACAGATCTGTCGTTATCTCAACCCTTTGTGCGCCACCTTGGGCGCCAAAAAAGAACTGTTGTGGTTTAAACCCTAGCCAGACAGCTTGTTCACTCACTCCCAGTGAGTGATGTCGAGCTGGAAGCAATTGAGGCCCCCAACCTGGGGGCTCTCCCCTTTCCCACTCCCAGAGGGATGGGGAGGAGAATAGAAAGAATGCAACTCCCATGGGTTGAGACAAGAACAGTCCAGCAACCAATGTACAACACAAATCACCACCGCTACTACCAACAACAACGATAAGAGAAAAATAACAAGGGAAGAGAGTACGATACCACCCGCCGAGAAACGAGTCCAACCCAGAAGACCCCGTGTCCTTCCGGGTAACTCCCAGTCCCCCCCCACCCCCGGCATGACGTGCTGTGGTATGGAATACCTCTTTGGCTAGCTTGGTGAAGGTGTCCTGTCTCTGCTTCCGCTAGGCTTCCCCTCCTCCCTGGCAGAGCATGAGCCTCACAAAGTCCTTGGTCAGGGTAAACATCACTTAGCAACAACTGAAAACATCAGTGCTATCAGCACTGTTCCCAGGCTGGAAGTCAAAACACAGCCCTGCACCAGCTACCACGAAGGAGAAAGGTTGACTGCTACTGCTAAACCCAGGACAAAATGTTACATTCAGGACTCTTGTTTTTTAACAAATTAAATCATAATCTACTCAGAGAATTTTAGCAGAATGTGTTCGTATTCTTTCACTTTCACTAAAATACAGGGACAGCACCAGTCTTTTACTGACTCAGTTCAGAGTTAGCAACTCAAATCACAATACAGAATCATAGAATCGCTTAGGTTGGGAAAGACCTTTAAAACATTGAGTACAACCGTAAACATAAGAATGTCAACACCACTAAACCATGTCCCATGCCACATCTACATGGCTTTTAAATACCTTTAATCTTCAGGGATGGTGACTAAGCCACTTCCCTGGGCAGCCTGTCCCAATGACTGACAGCCTCTTTGGTGAATTGACTTTTCCTTCTAATCAATGTAAACATTCCCTGTGGCCATTTCCTCTGGTCCTGTCACTTGTTACTTGACACCCACCTTGCTACAACCTCCTTTCAGGTAGTTGCAGAGAGCAATAAGGTCTTCCCTTACCCTCCTTTTCTTAAGGTCAAACACCCCCCATTCCCTCAGCCACTTCTCATGAGACTTGTGCTCTCGGCTCTTCACCAGTTTCATTACCTTTCTCTGGCCCCTCTCCAGCACCTCAATTTCTGTCTTGTAGAGAGGGGCCCAGAACTGAACATAGGATTTGAGGTGCAGCCTCAACAGTGTTGAGCACAGGAGGATGATCACTGCCCTGGCCCTGCTGGCCACGCTATTGCTGATACAGGCCAGGATGCCACCGGCCTTCTTGGCTACCTGCACACAAGCTGGCCAGACTATAAACACTCCAGGTCCGTTTTTTGCCAGGAAGCTTTCCAGCCACTCTTCCCCGGGCCTGTAGCATTGCCGGGTGTTGTTATTACCCATGTGCAGGATCCATCGCTTTGCCTTGTTGAATTTCATGCAATCGGCCTCAGCCCATTGATCCAGCCTGTACAGATCCCTCTCTAGTGCCTTTCTACTTTTAAGATCTCACCCACCCAACACTCCAGCCCAGCTCAATGTCTTCTGCAAACTTACTGAGAGTGCACTTCATTCCTTTTCCAAGATCATTGATAAAGACATTAAACAGAACTGGACCCAATACTGAGCCCTGGGGAACACCACCTGTGTAGGACACCAATTGGTTTTAACTCTATTTGCCACCACTCTTTGGGCCCAACCATCCAGAGAGTTTTTTACCCAGCAAAGAATACAACTCTTTTGTTTGTTTTCCTTAGTCCTATGAAACTGCAGTCTAGAACCCATGTTCCTGTATTTCCATCTTTTAAGAGGACTGTTTCTTCAGTTTCTCGGACAAAAACTTAATACCTTAAAATCTACTGCATCAATGTCTTTTAAGTTAAATAGAGATACCAGAAGTTGTTATTCTGGGTAAAATCTGAAGGTCCGTCCAGTTCTATACACCATTACTGACATATTACATAAAATATCAGAAAGTTTCAGGAAAAACAGACTTTTTTAGACTTGGACCTCAGTCTGATCTTAAGCCTAAAAATACACTGGTTGCTATCATAAAAGTATTCAGTTAGTGTTAAGTCAAACTAAGAATCTGAGGCTCTGCAGTGCTGTTTTGACAGTAGCCAGTAGATGATTTTTTTGAGAAAGAAGAGAAAGAGCAGTATAGGATGATCTTTCCTTAGCATACTGTCATAGCCTATGGCAGTCAGCAGGTTAAAAGTTTCCAAAACTAAAAATAATAATATTTATCTTTTTTTCTTTAATATCTATCAATGTTTGAATAGTCTGCTATAACCAACTGCATATGTATATGCTTTCTATATATAATGAGGTATGTAATTTACATATATATGCACACACACACATTCACGTACAATAAATTAGTGGAATACTATATAAGAATGTCAATTTTACATACTTTATTATCTAATTTGCACTGTTTTCAAAGAAAACCAGTCCTGTCAATAACTTGCAGAAACTCTTTGCCTGCATAGGCAAAAATACAAGGGAGCTTTTAAGAGGTGACATGGAGTAAACTTCCCTTCTGTCACTCACGCAGATATGAAACTCGCAATGCTACTCAACTGAGAGAAAAGGAAAGAGAAAGAAAGGCAGGGAATAGAGTTTTCAGATAGCCTATGAGTTTTGTGTATGAGAACACTACTTCCGTTTATTGTTCTAATCTTGAAGCTTTTGATTATTCCCTTTTATAAATTTTAATAGTGCTAATTTAGGTTACCACTAGCTTTTCCATAATGACTAATGCTGAACTTTCTATTGAATTTCCCCACATCATTCCTCCTCATTCATCTCTCCTCCATACCAAAGCATCCCTAATTTACACCCATGACTGGAAGATACTCTGAAATTTCATCATCACTGTCACCTCTACAGGCATCTTTTAAAATATAAATTTGTAAAACTCTAGCAACCAGAACTCTAAATAATGCTAAAGATATCAGCAAACTTGAATTCCTTCCAGGATTTTAACATTAATGTAACATATATTTCTCCAAATTCAAATTTTTTTGGATAGTCCTTTCTTAGAACTATGGAAAACAATTTTCGTGTGACTGATTTTTCATTTTCTTTAAAGGGTGAAGCTTGTTATTCCACACTGTGAGACTAGCCTCCCTTTATTTATTCTGGAAGGAGATACTTGTTAGAAACATATTTCTGTTTAAATTTGTTCATTTTGACCTTGACTGAACTTTGAAAAGTAGTCTCCAGTCCAACAGCTGTGTATCTACCCAATAATTCATGAAAGGCCATAGTAAGTCCAAGTGTGATATGGTCTAGAAAGTTTCATGACAAAATGATAAAATACTGCTCACTTCAGCAGTTATACTTATGGTGACTCAGATTATCTGTGCTGTAATTTATCTGGAATAAGCTTTCTTTCCTTGAAATGTAATACCAGGAAATCTGAATGTGATATTAATGTTCTTGATACAGAAAAAGGTAATTACCTTGCAATCATTACTGTTAATTGCATCATCCTCAAAGTACACAAGAGAGGTTGGAAAATATAATATCAAACAAATTGAAAAGCTCAGATGCAGAAAAAGTAAACCTCTTAGAAATATTCCAGTACATAAAAACGTAAGATAGGACAAATGGGTTTATAAGAGCAGAATGTCATCTGTAGTAAGGTTTTGGAAGCTGGCAGTGGCTAAGGATTACAGCTTCTCTATGCAGTGGAAGTAAGTCTTACATAGACAGCAACCAGCACAATGAGCTAAGGGTGGACAAGCTTGAAGTGCCTATTTGGACAGAGATAACTGAATTTCTGTCTGGTTGGTTGGTTGGTTTGTGAAGAGACAGTAAGCAGGAGAGGAGGAGAGTGCTGAGTGCTTTTTTTTTTTTTTTTACACTGCAGGGACACATTCTAGCTTCTGACTACTTTGCCAGTGAATGTAAGGCAGCACTGTGACCTGGACAGCAATCACATTTTCTGGAGGATTAGATGAAAGCAGAAATAGTCTCAAAATGAGAAGCCAAGCTTTGACCTGTCTTCCAAGATAATAAAAATAATAATTTCACAGCCCTATGTCCTCCTGTCCCCTAAGACTCCCACCCCAACTCTACAGCAGCCTAGTCTTATCATAGGGAATGAGGGAACCCCTCAATCCACTCTTCTGTAGCAGCAGTGTCTCATGGGCATTCACTGCAACAAAGCAGGTGCAAACTTAAAATACCTTCTGACTCTTAGTACCTAAATGCTTTTAAATCACCCTCTGAGTCACAGATGAATATCTTGTACTTCAGATGCCTAAGTGCATTTTTGGATCTCACTATGTATTGATTTCAATGGCACTTAAATGCTGTGGTGCTTTCAAAAAAAAAAAAAACAAAACCAAAAACAAACCATTCATCTCCTATCTGTATTTTTAGGAAGTTATTGCTTTTAAAACCCACCACACAGCAAAAATATGAACTTGGATTAGCTGAATCACAGGCTGGCCATTCTAATCAATGATGTGGACTTCCTCACTAATCATGCATCTGCTAATGTAAACACAGTTAAATAATAAAAATCTATTCCAGAAGTTTGACTTAGTGCATATGTTTAATTTTACAAACCTAAGTGAACCAAAATGTCATTTGACAAATGTAACTATTTTGCAGTATATATCCCATTTTCACTTACAGAGAATTCAGTTCCTTTCTGATGTACATAATTTTTCCTTTTATAATTTCTTTTCCTGTGGAACACTCAATCTAGAACATATAGAAATACAGCCAATGTTTATCCACTCATTTTTATGTGAGTATGAAGGCAGTGCTTCTTTTAGGAAATGTGTTTAATTGCTATATTGTAACCCTCACACTTCAAAAAGAGCAAAGGAGAACATATTGATCAACAAAATATAGAAGAACATTATAATATAGCATATAATATTTAATCTTGAAATCATTATTTTACTTTATAGTTAGCTTTCAAATAGGTTTCAATAATTAAAAAATATTTAAATGGAACAAAAGCATTTCCTCATAGTTGTAAAAATACTAATTTGGGTAGAATTATTTCACATAAAAGAAAGCTTATTTAATATTTTACCTTAAAAATAACTTTGGTGCTATTATTTGAACATCAATATTTTCTAAATACACCTATAAAATAGGAAAGACTGCTTTTCAGTGCCTTAAAATAGTTGCTCTTTCTAAGGTAAGATACTATGTTTACAGGAAGCTTAAAATATTTATGAATCTACATCTTTACTTGGTATTCTCTTTTTTTTTTCTTCTAAGGCTAAATGCTTAGAAGGTAAGAAAAAAAAATCTTACTGGCTAGTCAAAACATTTGCTGAAACTTTCATTATGAGCCTACTCAGAGCTGCAGAATCTGAAGACAGTAAGATTTAAGCTTTCTTTTCTTTATCTGTAAAGTCACTAGATTGAAGCTACTGTCAGATAAGTATCTGACTTTATATTACATTATTACTATCTTTTTGGCTTTTACCTTTTTACATTTCTGAATTCTTTAAACAGGAAAAATTTCTTCGGAAATAAAGGGGATATTAATATGCATGATTATAAAATGTAAAAAGAAATCCAAAACATAAAAAAGTATTTCAGAACAATGAGCTGTAGTGCTGGTTCCGTAGTGCGTTTAAGCTCCTGCTTAAACGTTTTTCCAATTTGTTGAAAATATTTCTGTCAATGTTTTTCAGCAAAGATACGAAGTAAAACTGTGAAGATTTCCTAATTTGCCTAAATCTATTTTATTCCTGATATTTCATATTACAACCTGTGTCTTATTCTACTATTGTTATATCACAGGTAAAATCTTTGCTAGTATCATCTACCTTTGTAGCTTCTAGTACTGCACATCCCTGAGCACGTATGCAACTAGGTTGAAATGTGGGTGCTCCACCTTTACTCATACTTATGGCATTACCTGTGACCTTCTAATATTCACACCAGTAAAAAAGCACCCCACTATGCCAGTTACACATCTCAAGGCATGGGTCCTATATGCTGTGCTCCATAGTGTTACTCAAGGAGGCTGTGCAGACTTCCTCAGAGTCACAGAGGAAGAGGCTGCCCTGAGGAGATTGGCAGCACCAAAGCAGGTTTGCACTGTTGCTGTTCCCTCTCACTAACTTTTAAGTCACCCTGAAATCTTAAAGTGGAATAGAAGTCTTTCAGGGGGAGATTTAGATTAGATATTAGGGAGAAATTCTCTACTGTGAGGGTAGTGAGGCACTGGATTACCTGTAAAAGTGGACACCCCATCCCTGGAATTGTTCATGGCCAGCTTGGATGGGGCTTTGAGCAATCTGGTAGAGAGATGTCACTGCCCATGGCAGAGGGTTAGAACTAGATGATCTTCCAGCCCAAACCATTTTATAATTCTATGATTCTGTGAACATTTTAAAGGATATTAAGACAGACTTCTTAAGTGGTTTATGAAGATTCATAAAGGAGAAAAATACTGAGACTTTAATGATGACATTCACTTGGGACATTAATTATAGATTTCTTGTCATTCAGGATTGATGTACGTCTAAGGAGAATATAATAAGGGGCAGGCTGAATAAAGATGGAAAAAAAAAAAGTAGTTTTATGCTGAACAAGAGGCAGCATAAGAGAGAGCAGAGCCTTACTGTGCCTGTATTGGCTGCACATTTCCCTTCCTCTACGGTATAACACATGCTGATTTTTTTAAGGTATTTTGAGACAGACACAGTAGAAAAAGTCAAAGACTACTTACCCATTTCAAATAATGAAGGCAAAAATAAGCATATGAAAAAAATGTTCTTTTCCTGCTCTTACTTGTTAGCTAGGTCAAACAACTGGTGTGTCAACAATAAGTAGTACCTTATGTGCCACTTAACTAAGCAGACATTCAAAAAAAAATAAACTACAAACTTTGACTTATAACAAGGTAAAAGATCTGTCTAGACATTCATTCTGTCCATTATTCATGTGGATCTTACACTTTTGCCATTTTATTTTTATCAAGGTCTGGCTTGCTGCAAGATACTTCAGTGAAAAGGAATTAAAATATAAATAATTTTTCTCTGTCTATGATATAGCTTCTTAAACTGACAAAAGCTAACAGATTTATTTGTGGTAAAAGGGCACTCTTTGTAACAAATTACAATTTATGCCCGCAGGTCAGAAGGACCCTTAGTTTCTCTGTACAAAATACAAATATGACACAGTGACATTTATTTCTGTAGGGCTTCTCCAACAACATTTCTAATAGAGAACAGTATATTTTACATCTAAAACACAACACTAAACTGACTGCAGATCCTCAGATAACTTTTTTTTAGTGTGATACTTGCATCACACAATGCACTACAGACACTGAAACTACCCACATTTAGTTTTTGTGCAATTAAATTAGAATGGATTAGATGTCACTCATTAATTATTTTCTGCTCTTCTACAGTAATTCATTTAATTGGCATCAATGATGAACCCTGAGGTTTCTCATCTGTAGTGAATTTGTTCTGCCCAGGAGCAGAGTTTGCAGGAGATATATCAATTCTGAATACTTTTCTTCAGTTCACTTCAGGTTCTCAAGTGATTACGTGCATAGATATGCATGAACATTTGTCAAAAGTCACCAAAAAAACATCCAGATCATTTTTAAAACATCAGTTCTTTAAAGTTCCTGATTGGGAACCATATTTATTCACCAAGATATGTTTGTAAATTTATTTCTCACAATTTTTGAGATTTTTGATTTTTGATCAAGTGATGTCCAGAGTTAAAAGAATATAGCCAGCTCTAATACTGCATTTAGCACCTGATATTTAAATTTGAAAGCAGTAGATTTACAGATGTACAGAAATAGATATACAGAAGATATACTGTAGATATACAGAAGTAACAGCAATAGATTTTGTAGTGAAAGTATATGTCAGTATTATGAAATAGTAACAGAAATCCTCCTAATCAAGTTGCAGTGCACATGAGGATAATACTGCTTTTTTCCTTTTTGGTGGTTTCTTTGGTTTGGGGTTGGGTTTTTTTTTGTTTTTTTGGGGTGGTTTTGTTGTTTGTTTTTTTTTTAAGACTCTTTAAAACAGATCAGTATCAGGAAGCGGAAGCTATCTGAAAGTGAAAGGCATACAGCTTAGGACAGAAAGAACAAAATATTAATTCAGTATCAAGTAAAACTTTTGTTTGTTTATCATTCCAGTCTGTACATATGTGCATGGGTGAATATGGATGTACAGGTACTGTTGAGTGGGTTTTACTGGACACTTGTATAATTTATAAAAATCACCAACATTTTCATTTAGAAAATTGTGCCCATATAACTTAAACTGGTAACTGATGTTTTAAAATCATAGAATCATATAACGGTTGGGTTGGAAGGGACCTTCAAGATAATCCAGTTCCAACCCTCCTGCCATGGACAGGGATGCCTCACACTTGACCAGGTTTCTCCAAACCCCACCCAGCCTGGCCTTGAACACTGCCAGGGATGGGGCAGCCACAGCTTCTCTGGACAACCTGTGCCAGTTTCTCACCACCCTCACAGTAAAGAATTTCTTCCTAGTATCTAATCTAGAACACCCCTCTGTCAGCTAAAACCAGGATTTTTTTTTCCTCTGAGTCACTCCAAAGGAACAACGAGGTGTACTCTGAGTACTCATAACTGCCCACCCAAACATGTTTTGATTCCCTGTACATAATGTGTATTGGTTAGTTCATTGTATGCAAATTAGTATAGGAAGTGCTCTAAAGTCTGTTAAATTTAATGAGTTTCTGATCTTCTAACTTTCCAGTTTATACAAACATTGTTTTATGGTTCTTGTCATGAGGGACAGGAAAGTCTCCAAGTGCCATTTTTTTCTAACACGAATGCTGGTCAGCAAGTTTAAAAACTGATGGAATAGATAAAAACAATTACTAGGTATTTAAGGACACAGGAACTCTGTTTTCTAGGTATTGACAGTTACTTCAATTACAAAAAAAAAAAAGATTTGATCCATTTGTATCTGATTAAGCAAGCTGTCAGTGAACGCCTCTGGAGCTGCACCTGCATTTTCTCAATACATCTGAAAATGGAGGTTTCACAGCAGTCTTCAGTGAGCTGCCATCTCTTCACAGGAACAACTTGTACCATTTCTCAGCAAAGCTATTGTATTTCAGAACTTTGGCATTAATTTATGCCTGAGGAGTTATCTAAAACCAAGAAAAGGTAGAGCTAGAATATACATATTTAACAGGCTGGTGATATATGGATTTAAGTTCAGGACCTATGTATCAGGAGAATTCTCTGGAACTTCTGTTTCAAGCTCAGGTCTCTAAAATGTCTTGGAGATTAAATAAGTAAAATTGTTCCCCTGGACTACGAGAATTGATTTGCAAAAGTTGTCACATTATACTCTAATTCAGCCTAATATTTTCAGTTACAAAGTTTAGCTAATAAGAGAGACCTTGAAAGGTAGAGATATCTCCAGAACACCACAATACTTGGAAAGCAAATTTAGAAAATGAGTTGGAATGAGATCTTTGTGTCATTGGTCAAGATAGTAACCTCAACAATGCTAAAAAGACCAGTTGATGATTTATTTTTTTTTAAAAATTGTCATTCAGAATTTCAGCTTACAAACATGAAGCAGACAGCAATAATAATGAACACATTAAAAATACGTTTTATGTATTGAAACGCTATTGCAGAAGATATGTAAACCTTAGAATTAAAAGATCAGTTCTCCGTTTAAGAAAAGAATGAACTATGTGGAACAAGTTACAGCTTAGACATCAGCATTATTTTCTGCTTGTTCTGTGTTAACATCTTAATAAGAGTTCAGAATATTCTGAAATGAGGTTTGGGATTTAAACACAAAGGACAAATATTTAATGTCCCAAACATTTACACAGTACTATTAGTCTGTATTAGCCAAAAAAGTACTGTGGTGGGTTGACCTTGGCTGGATGCAAGGTGCACGCTAAGTCGCTCTTTCATTCACCTCCTCAACTGGACAGGGAGATAAAAAATAATGAAAGGCTTGTGGGTTGATGCAAAGACAGGGAGAAATCACTCAGCAGTCGCCGTCATGGGCAAACAGACTCCAGTCAGGCAAATTAATTTAATATATTGCCAGTCAAAAAGTCTCAAGCAGGGCAATAAGAAATAAGACCACACTTTAAAACATCTTCCAGAGACCCCTCCCTTCTTCCTGGACTCTACTTCACTCCTGATTTCTCTGTCTCTTCCCACAGTGTCACAGGGTGATGGGGAATGGGTGCTGTTGTCAGTTCATCACACGTTATTTCCGTCACTCCTTCCTCCTCACACTCTTCCTCTTCTCCAGCATTGGGTCCCTCTCATGGGAGACAGTCCTCCATAAACCTCTCTAACGTGAGTCCTTCCCACAGGCTGCAGTTCTTCACAAACTGCTCCAGTGTGGGTCCCCCATGGGGTCACAATTCCTGTCAGCAAACCCACTCCAGGGTGGGAGCAGGTCCACAGGTCCTAACAGGAGCCTGACTTGGGCTTCCCACAGGATCACAGCCTCCTTCAGGCATCTGCCTGGTCCAGTGTGGGGTCCCCCATGGGCTGCAAGTGGATATCTGCTCCACCATGGACTTCCTTTCATGTGCTGCTGGGCGACAAATTGCATCACCATGGTCTGCATCACAGGCTGCAGGAGAATCTCTGCTCCAGTAGCTGGAGCACCTCCTTCACTGGCCTTGGTGTCTGCAGAGAAGTTTCTCTCACTATTTTCAGTTCTCTCTCTGGCTGCAACTGCTGTTGCACAGATGATTTCCCCTTCTTGAATGTTAACCCACAGGCACTGGGTCTGTCCTGGAGCCAGTTGTATCAGACATGAGGGAAGCTTCTAGCAGCTTATTATCAAAACCTTGCCACAAAAATCCAATAAATTGCATCCCTCACCTCTGTGAATAACATATTTAAGAATTATCAATAAAATATATATGCATCACACAATCTTCAGAAACCTCATTCACATCAACAAAAAGAATTCTCCATACCAAAATCAAAATAATGTCATCACAACACCAAATGAGAGTGAACAATTTACATAAAATCCACCCCTCATCCCTTCACCAAATTAAAAGCAAAATTCTCCACGATGATTCTCTAGCTGTCCATGTTTTGCCCATTACCTCTCCCAACTACTTTCCTCACCTTTAAGTTCTCAGGCCACACGCTGGGCACCAAAAATTACACTGGTGGGTTGACCTTGGCTGGACAGTAAAATGATCACCAAAATCTCCTGCTTAAGAGACTAATACATGCTTGCAGAGATGTTCCTAAAAAAAAACCCTCAAAATTTAATATCAAAAATCATCATGATGCTGAGAGCTAATCTAGAATAAATTCTCTCTGCTTGTATAGATTATTAACAAGATGTTTACAAGCTTCTCTTGTATCAGCCTGCTTTATCTTGGATTGCTTACCATCATTTCTAACCCCTCAAATCTCACGTCAGAGGAGATATAATTTCTTGCCTTGCAGCCATAACAATGCTGACATTAAGGCACATGGCCTAACTTTAGCTGAGAACAGTGTGCTCCAGCACATTCACAAATGCAGTCCTGTGTTAATAAACCATCCAGGTACAGCTGTCCTCTGAGATGTCTGCCTCGTGCACTGGATAGCTGCTATAGCACACTATTTCAAATAAAAAAAGATTAAATATACATTTTAAACTACTATCAATGAAAATGATGCATTTCTTCCAGAGTGAGTTATATTAAAATTAACATTAAAACACCTGCACCCAGACATTTCAGGTATGGTAAAATAAACAGTCTGGGTTTGGATTAATTAACCTCTTCCCTGTAGACAAACATCAGGTGAAGCTGTATCGTTGCTTGCATTTAATGCTTAGTTGTTATGGCAGTTTTGTAAGGGAGGCATCATTGTATTGCAGATTCAGCTTTAAAAAACAGGTAACACAGGATAAGTCCTTACTCAAAAAGGAGAGTACAACAAGGCTTCTGTTTCCTGTTCCTGTATTTCTTTCATTTTTCAATGGTGGAACAACACAAGATATGACTGGGTTTGGGGAATTTTTATGTAAAAATAAATTGGTTCATTAGTCAAATTTCAGAAGAAAAGCTTAATAGTTTCAGAGAATGTTTCAACTACTGCAGATATGGACTATCTAAACATTTGGGCAAACCGCAACAAAAATCCTATGTTACTGTACTTTAGTGCACATGTTGATTTTCAGGGAATACAATACCAGTTCCTACTTGTCTTGCTTCATTACTGACAGTACTTAAGGCTAAACCTATGCATGAATCAAATTCTTCACTTTTTGGAAAACAATCAGAATTGCAATTTTTTTTTTTCTAAAAATTGAGGATGTTTATAAAAAATATTTAAAATATGATCATAGTATTTGTATGCATGTAGATTGGTATTATATGGAATTAAAATATCTTAAATAAAAAGCTATTACAAATTGTAAAATTAAAACTTTCTTTCTTAAAAAAAAAAAAAAAGCAAACCATGAGATGTTTTGACCAGAAGAATATGAGAACAAAATATACATACATCCTTAGGGACTATGACTCTATTTTCAATAAACAATTCAGTAAAATGCCATTTCTAATAGAGAAAAAGAAATCCTTTGTGGAATGTGTTGAATTTATCAGGCCAGACTGTTTTAGACATCTATGTAATATAATAAAGTGTATTTTTCAAATCTTTATGTGGGATAGGTATATTTGCTTTGCCTTAAGTAATATACATCTCAAAATTATATGTGAAGCATTGCCTTGCCTGGGTGAATGCAATAGAGGGTTTTTTCCTAATTACAGAGAAGGTATGCAGAAAAGAGGGGAAAGAACAGCCGTGGTAAGAAAAAGGCACTCAAGAACAATAGCTTTATTTAAAACTGGGAAGATACTACTCCTCAGTTTTTGGCAATTAGGACTTTGTGCTTTGGTTGACAGAAAATCAAAAAGCCAGGAATCTGTTTAGAAGAGGACCTTACAGTGAAGCAGAAGCTGTCAAGCTTCTTGAGGCTGAGACTGATTGAGAATTAAGGTTTACAACAGATGAGCATTTACTGGGTCCTCAAACACCAATATACACCATATTTATGTAATAACTGAAGGGAATTCCAAATGTAAGTCAGTTAATAAGTGAATTTTTGCTTCAAAACTATCTCTGGCTGCTGTGAAGATTTTAGCAAAATAAGTATCTGCTCTTCAGTTATAGAATGCTGTTATACTTTCCAAGGCTTTCAAAGAAAAATCTTGAAGGCACCAGGAATATCACACCATTTCTAACTTTAAAGTTAGCTGTCAAGGCAGTGTATTTCAAATGCTAAGGTAAGAATGATCTGTTCACAGAGAAAGAGAGATATAAGTCACCTACTTCGATCAGACACAATGATGGAACTGAGCAACAAAAGGAAAGCTGAGTGGGAGACCAGTTTATTCTGAAAGATGTACTTCAGAAATGAGAGTCAGTTACTCAAGTTCTCAACAGTGAGTGTTAGAAATGTTATGTGGATATCAAAACCACTTTTGTTTTCAAAATAATGGGAAATCTAAATATTAAAAAGTTATTGTTCTTCCTCCAGATGGCAGAAATTGAATGCATGCTTATATGAGTACCAATTATCTTGTATCAGTCTAGTAGGTATCCTCCACTTTTCTGTAAAATGGGACATGGGGTCAGAAAAAATATTCTCAGCTAGATATACCTAGTAACAATTCTTACAAGGCTTAACAGGATAGACATATTTATATAAACTGTATGGTAAAATACTCACACATATTTCTTCCCAGTCTTCCTTGATGCTTTTTCTCCAGTTTTTCCCGACTTTTCTGACTTAACTGCCTACAAATATATATATGCTTTTGAGATATAAATGAGTTAATAATCCCCTCATACAACAAACTGATATTTTCACATTGCTTTTAACTACAAGAGAGGAAATTATTTTACAATAGTAGAAAGTGAAAGTAGAATTCTCAGAAGGTTCATATGGTCTGCTAGAATTACTACATAAGGTGTGTTTCAACTGTTTTAGCTATTTTAATTTAAAGAATAAAATACTCAGGGTCTTACAGTTTCCCAAAGAAATCAATTAGGTAGCTTAATGGGACTTCAGCAGAAAACAGTTTTCCATACAAATGTTTCATGCTCAGATTCATCCCATTATTTCTAGAATATCTATGTATTTCTCAGAAAAAAAAATATTTATTGGAGAGATTGTGGTGTTGAAACTATTTAGACACGTAGAAATTGTGATAGTTTTTTCCTAACAGTCATTTATTCTATATTCCACTACTCATTATGTAATATATAAAGTCAACAAAATATAGGACAGAATTTTCAATGATGTCTATGATGATTTGCACATTCTAAGCTAGTGTATTTTGTACTGACTTTCTGTATATTTTTGGTATGCTGCAGTCTATTTGGAGAGTGTAAAGTGTTTGATTTTTCCGCTGCCTATTAATTCAATGGCGTTAAAAAAAGAAGTTCTAAAAGTGGCAGTAGAAGCTGTTCGTAAACTTGGACCACTCAAGTGAAGAATCGTGAGTGCCCCAGAAAATTACAGTACTCATTTGGGAATGCAGGGAGCTGAATTCCACTTCGGTTACGTATATAATTTGGGATTTTTAGTCAGTGAATTTGCAAAGTGCACTGAAAGTCCTGGAAGCAAATATGTAGCGTTGTGCTCCGTCTTTCTTCCCCACAACCTGACTACAAGGAACAGTACAGGCTGACCTCTCTTCTCATTGCATTCCAGTAAAATTAGATATTTAGGGTACAGTACAACAAAGGAAAAGTGGTCTTGGTGAAAAATTAAAAAATTAGGAGATCATATTTCCAACTCCTCTTTAAATCAAAACCGCCATGTTCTTAGACTACTGTCAGGAGAGAACTGAATGACTTGAAGTCTGTATTGACCAAGTGTAGCCCTGCTTCAGGTGGCTTCTGGTGTGGAAACATATAGAAACTCAGTTTTTTCAATATGCTGTGATCGGTATTCAGATTGAGGGAAAAAGAATGTATCTATATGTAGCCTGATGACAGAGAGAAAAAAACAAATCGTACACTTAAAACTTGTACAATAAGCTCTCTTGCTTTGGGGAGAGTATTTCAAACATGCTTTTACAGTTATGCACTTCTTTTCATTAAATGAAAATGGTCAGAATTGACTTTGCTGGATTCTGCTGAGTAAAGTGCAACTCAATACTTCTGATGTAAGGTATTTTCCAAATATACCACAATATCAGATAATTTTGCCTGTATTTACATGTATTTCTAAAAATTTGCTGGCATCCAAATTCAGGCAAGTATTTCATACAGGAGGCCACCATTCATTTTAGGCTTTGCAAGTTTAAGTGGCTCTGGAAAATAGGTTCTTTAGAGTGTTTTATGAGATCTGCATACCTCGACCTCCCTAAATGCCTAAATATGTGACAAGGATTAGCCTAAATAATTTGGAAAGTTTTGTACATTTAGCCTACACCTCAAACATTCCTGCATAAGAGTTCCAGGAGCTTAAGCAAGCTAGTCTTTCAGAACACTTTATAATTGCATGCAACTTAAGGAGTTGACACTATTTCCATAGTCAAACAGTACATTCATTCTATACTGAGACTGCAAAGAGAAAAGGAATTCTTACCATGATGCTTGGAATTACTTCTACAACATTATATACTGTAAAGAGAAGTTTTGCATTCTTCTTTACTTATAATAAAACATTTAATGTATTCAGTTTCATTCCAGGCATGATCATCTTCCCAGTGAATTAGTGAAAAATTTTCATTAACTTCACTTGATCAGGATAGATATATTTGTAGAGTCCTGACAATTTTATTTTGGGGAGGATAAGGGCTATTTATGTTATTTTTATATTTTAAAACATGAAATGTACCTTTTTTTCTGATTCTGAATAGGTGGCAAGCATCAGTTTACTTTATTGTTTTTTACTGAAAGTCACCAAATGAAATGAGGATGGTCATGTTTAACACATACAGTTGACGTAATGGATATTCTGCAGTAAGCCTAAACTTACTACCTTGGCAGAAGGCTTCCTTAGCTTTCCTTACTGACAGCAAAACCTGGGTGCATTCTCTCAGAAGTTTTTCTGTATGCTTGCTGTTACTTCTCATCAGATGATTCTTTTATGTTGTTATTGATTCAATCTATTCCTAAATTTTTGGTTAAAAACTGTGAAGCTAGGGTGGAGCAAGAGCTGAGGGAGAGTATCAATTATCGTAATATTTAGTACAGTTTTAAATGAAAAGTTCCAAGCTGCAGTATGAAAATAGATTTCAGTTAGTATATAAAGAATTTTGATTGTTAAATGATTAAGATATCAAGTCAAAATGGAAGTTTCCAATTAGACTGAACTAAGATTTCCATTGTCCTGAAATTTGTGTGCAAATAAATTTATATATAAAACCCCATTAATATGTTTCTCTTTGTTAGAGAAAAATAGAAGAGCATAAATCAATTGTACATTAATTATACCAGCAGACAACTAAAAAAAACAACTTATGCTTTGCTATTAAAGGACATCTGAATGAGCATTCTCCAACAACAGTGTATTATTAGACATCAGCAATTTAAATTTGACAACAGAAAAGAAAAAACACAGATCAAGAGGAGTAAAATAATATCCGGTTCTCCCTATGTCTCTCTAATCAGCAGAAAAAAGAATCTGACTTTGCCTGTTAAGGTCTGACTTGATAATAGGACATATTTCTACAGCCAGCTCCTGGTGTCAAGAGATATTTTTGTTAATATTTCGCAAAATAATCTGTCAGTTAGCTCTAAAATGCAACGTAACTAACTTGGATTTGTGTGCAGACAACAATGTTACTCCAGCTGAAGTTCAGTGGCTGCTTTGTATTTGACAAAACAGTATTATATGCAATTTCTTACAAAAAGCCATAGCCTGCAGTTGTTTTATAATTACTTCAAATGGACCTATTCAACCTTTTATAACATCACACCACCACTTTGTCTGCATAGGAATTCTATACACATATTCAGTTCTACTTCTGGGAATAATGTTCTGTATTTTCCTTAAGTTGAAAAAAATCAACAACTGCAACAGTACATAAATTAATCTAAAATTCAAAAAAAAATCTTGGGCCCTGAGAAACTACTGATGTTGAGATGATGAAGAGATGTTAACAACAATGCCTACGCAACAGGATTAAGGTCGGATGCTTGAGTCTCAGTACTACTTCTTTCACTGAGTGAACATGACACTTTGCATAATTTTGAAAATATGAGGCGGTCTTGAGGTAGCATCTTTAAAATAAAGATAGCTAGATGAGACATACTAGGAGAACTGATTTTTCAAACTGAGTTTTGGAGTCTATTCTTTGTGATAACTGAGCCTCAGCAGTGTTGATGACATTTACTCTCTTCAAAGATGCCTTATGAACATTTAACTGTTGTTCACAAGTAACATTTGTACAGAAAATACTATTGAAGACATTACAAATAGTAGAAACACTATCTGGAAATTCCTGACTTGCCTTTCACAGTAATTTCTTTAGGTTGTGTATATTCATTCCTGTGAGTGAGCTACAACATGGATCTGAAGTTTCCTATATTCTGTTTTACCCTACTAGTTCTTTTTCATTTTGACAAATGAAAGGATTTCCAAATATCTCTGAATTGCATCTATCACTTGTTTCTATTCTGTGGCCCTCTTTTCATACAAATACTTGGTAAAACTAGCACTCAATAGAAATGTTGGGGTTTTTGCAGGCACATCAATTTAATTAAAAATCCTAACCTGCAGATTATAAACTACATGGGTTTTCATCTGTGGTTGTTATGCAGTATAAAGTCTATTTGAAACTTCCAAAGTTGATTAAAGAATGCCAATAGGCAAATGACAGTTGGCTTCTGTTAATTAGAGGTGCGTGATGCAAAAAATCATACAATGATCTAAAAATGATTTCCTAATAATAAGAGTTGCATATATCCTAACTATGCTTCACATAGTAAGTTTCTGAAGTAGAATTTTCAGTTTTTTTTCAGAGAATGAATTGTCATCAGCCCTCAGGAAGAAGAAACTCAGCCTGACCCAGCAATGTGCGCTCACAGCCCAGAAAGACATGCATATCCTGTGCTGCTTCAAAAGAAGTGTGACCAGTAGGTCAAAGGAGGCGATTCTGTCCCTTTACTCTCTGCTCTTGTGAGACTCCACCTGAAGTACTGCATTCAGCTCTATGCCACCAAGAGAAGAATGTGGACCTGTTGGAGCAAGTCCAGAGGAGGCTATGAAGACGATCAGAGGGCTGGAACACCTCTCCTGTGAGAACAGGCTGAGAGCTGGAGAAGGGAGACCTGACAGTAGCCATCTAATTCCTAAACAGGGCCTACAAGAAGGCTGAGAAGGACTTTTTACAAGGGCATGTAACGACAGGACAAGGGGGAACGGCTTTAAACTGAAAAAAAAAAAAAAACAAACAACAAAACACCACAAAAACCAAACAAAACAACCAAAAAAAAACCCAACCAAAAAAAACAAACAAGCAAATAAACAAAACAAAACCCACCAAAGAAACCCAAACAAAAAAAAAAAAAAAAACAACCAAACACAATAATGTGTGGGGAAAAGACAGTCCCATTCAAGTCAATGTCAGCCATACCTTGGTAAAAATGGAATCATACATCTTTTTCTTTGAACGTTTACAAAATTATTCAGGTTGTTACACTTATGTAGAGAAATTTAGCTAAATAGTGTCAGAAGTTTCACAATATGCAGTGTACAAAATACCAAAGCATTCATGTTCAAAATCTCTTACCTCTTATTGCCAGTATACAGTATGTTTTCTGTCAGTTCTTGAACACAATGTCATAGAATCATTTAGGTCAGAAAAGATCTTTAAGACCATTGAGCCTAACCAGAAACCAAGACCATGCAGTGCTACCTACATAGTTTATTTTTCCCCTCTTCATCGGTTTTCTATTTTTTTTCATAAGCCACAAAATCTCTAGACCATAGTTTTTCACATGCTAGTTATTTATATTTGAAGTTAGCATCATCAGTGCTTCACCTATTTCTATTCAAAGCAGCATCTGTACCTTGCAACTCACATCTTACAAGAACAGAGTACCCCAGGGGTCAACATTGGGTCCAATCCTGTTCAACATCTTGAATCATGATCTGTGTGATGAGACAGTGTCTGTTGACATAAAACTGGGAGGAGTGGGTGATAAGCCAAAAGGTCATGCTGCCAGCCAGAGGGACTTTGACAGGCTGGAGAAATAGGCTGACAGGAACCTCATGAACGTCAGCAAGGAGAAGTGCAAAGTCCTGCACCTGAGGAGGAACAACCCCAAGAACCGACATATGCTGAGGATCACCAGGCTGGAAAGAAGCTTGGCAGAAAAGGATCTGGAGGTCCTGGCAGACAACAAGATGAACATGAGTCAGCAATGTGCCCTTGGGGCAAAAAGCCACTAATGGTATCCTGGGCTGCGTTAGACAAAGTACTGCCAGCAGGTAAAACAAAATGATCTTTTCTTCTAGTCAGCACTGCTGAAACCACACCTGTAGTCCTGTGTCCAGGTCTAGGCTCTTCAGTACAAGAAACATTCTGGAGAGAGTCCAACAAAGATGATTAAAGGACCATCTGGAGATGAGAAGACTTGGGAGGGATCTTATCAATGTATATGAGCATCTGAAGGGAGGTAGTCTGATGTGGTAAAATAGTTAGAAATTCTTTCTCAAATATAACAGTCCATTTTAAAATTCTGTTTTCTGAATTACATGTTGTTCAGAGCAATAAGCCTTAGAAGTAAAGCTACCATCTAAAGGATGGTAAATTCACTGGAAATTTGAGATTCACTAGGGTTTTTGTTGTTTGGGTGTTTTTTTCTGAATTAATTTAAAATATGATGTACTATTTTGGCTGAAAAATATTTGGTAAATATCAGTAAAGAAAGAGTTAAGTGTAATTAAAATATTTCATTCGGTAAATAATATTTTATTAGTATTTAAATAACATTGTAAAGTGGTATTTTAATTTAAAGACTAATCTAATTTGTTTTAAAAACAATTGTAAAAATTTAAGTGACACAAAAAAAACACTGTGTTCCACACTGAATAAAGGTTTATTTTATCCCCATCTGACTAAGAAAAATTGGAAAAAGAGTTTTGGTTCAGTGCAGCCTTTTCTCTCATCTCATTTTCTTCTTTGGTTTTAGGGAACCTAAACAAAAAAAAAAAAAAAAAAAAAAGACATCTATTACTTTTCCATTTCTCTCTAATAACATTTTATTCTACTGAAAACAGGCAAAAGGAAATTTAAGAGACAAAATTAAGCAGGTGTCCTGGGTTCAGCAGTAGCAGTCATGTTTTTCCTTTGTGTTAGCTGGTGCAGTGCTGTGTTTTGACTTCCAGTTTGAGAACAGTGTTGGTGAAGCCGATGTTTTCGGTTGTTGCTAAGTGATGTTTACCCTGACCAAGGACTCTGTGAGGCTCATGCTCTGCCAGGGAGGAGGGGAAGCTGTGAGGAAGCAGAGATGGGGCGCCTGACCCGGGCTAGCCGGGGAGGTATTCCATACCACAGCACGTCATGCCCGGGGTGAGGGGTAACTGGGAGTTACCCGGAAGGACAGGGCCTTCCGGGTGGAACTCGCCTTCTTGGACGGTGGTATCGTATTCTCTTCCCTTGTTATTTTCCCTTATCATTGTTTTAGCTGATAGTAGCGGTGGTGATTTGTTGCTGGACTGTTCTTGTCTCAACCCGTAGGAGTTGCACTCTCTCGATCCTCCTCCCCGTTCCTCCGGGAGCGGGGAAGGGGAGAACCCCAGTGGGGGGGGGACACGGACCTCGATTGTTGTCAGCTCGGCACCACTCACTGGGAGTGAGTGAACAAGTTACCTGACTGGGTTTAAACCACGACAGTTCTTTTTGGCGCCCAACGTGGGGCACGAGGGGTTGAGATAAGAACAGATCTGACTGGATTGATAGTCACTCGTCACAATGCTGATTTATTGGCTCTCAAGGTTGTTCCTCTTGATCTCACAGTTTCAGTATATGATATCTTACGTCCATCCGGTACTTGCTGTATTAGTGTTTTTCAAGTGTGGGGCTTGGGCTAAGGTTTTTGTCCCATTGTACTTTAGGGTAATGACTTGTAATACAATAGAATCATTGATCATGAAACTGATCTGGCTTATGTTCCCAGTGTGGTCACCACCTTTATACTTTGGGAGGTATATGATGGAGGTGCTTAGCAATTACACATCTTTTTTCTCCTTCTCAGGTGCTCAACCTGTGAAGGAGACATTCTTTTACCCTCCCAGTCGTCCCCCCAGACCATTTACATTTGAGAGTTTTGAATTTTTTAAATGGCATTTTAATGCTGTTGAGACTTGTTTGCTGATGGTGATGGGAATCACCATGCTAACACGCATACAGAGTGTGTTTTACCCACTACTGATTTCAGGAGTTAAGCAGAGTCAGGTTTGGGTCTTGTCTGGGGTCAAACGACGATGTAGGAGGACCGAGAGATTTTCCCTGAGGCTGGACAGCCATGAGTGGCAGGGTGTGTGGGACAGTATGGGCAAGTATCTAGGTCAGTGGGCCCCTCCAGTACTTTGGAATTTCACTACCGAACAACTACAAAATCCAGAAGAATTAGTAAAACACTTAAATGAGGTGTGTGGTCATTCTGGCCATACCAGAGATGGACAAATCACGGCAACGTGCTGGGGCTTGACCTATGCTTACAGGGCCTTGTTCAACACTATCCAGCACCTTCAAAAGGAAAAGAATGTCGGCGGATCTGAGGGCAAAGCAACAGTCGCTACTCAAACTTTGGCTGCAATGAACTGCGCAGCTACCCCAGCGACAAGTACAGCAGCTGCTCAAACTTCAACTGCAACAGACAGCGCGGTTACCCCAGCTCCAAGCACAGCAGCTGCACCACCCCCAGCAACAAGTACAGTCGCTACTCAAACTTTGGCTGCAATGAACAGCACAGCTGTCCCAGTGGCAAGTACAGCAGCTGCTCAAACTTCAACTGCAACAGACAGCGTGGTTACCCCAGCTCCAAGCACAGCAGCTACACCACCCCCAGTGATAATCACTGCAGCCAAACCAGAGGACCACTTTGTACCAATATCGGTTGCCCCTGTACGCAAGAGAACAAGCAAAAATGAGGCAAAAAGGGTGAAGCGAGATGAAGAACCAATGAATTCACCACCCGGTCCAGAATCCGATCAGGAGTCATCATCACATGACGAAGAAGAAGAAGAAGAGGTAACTTCTCGATCTCGGACCTCAACCGAGCTGCGGAATATGCGAAAAGATTTTACCTGTCAACCAGGGGAGCACATCATCACCTGGTTACTCCGATGCTGGGACAATGGGGCCGATGGTCACGAACTAGAAGGTACAGAAGCCAAGCAGCTGGGATCACTTGCTAGAGAAGGGGGAATTGACAAAGCAATTGCAAGAGAGAAAAAGTCCCTCAGCCTTTGGAGGAGGCTCTTGGCAGCTGTGAAAGAAAGGTTTCCGTACAAGGACGATGTTACGAGTCGTTTGGCCAAGTGGAATACTATAGACAAAGGCATCCAGTCTCTGAGGGAATCGGCCATCGTAGAGATGATCTATCACATCAAGCCGAATAACGGGGATACACCTATAGATCCAGATGAAGTTGAATGTACACGACCCATGTGGCGAAAACTTACACGGAATGCACCGTCATCATATGCCCATTCATTGGCAACAGTAACCTGGAATGACATAGTACCACTAACAGTGGATGAAATGGTTCATAAACTCCGAGAGTTCGAAGACAACCTCACCCCTTCCATCATCTCAGCTGTGAAAGAACTGTCCCAGGACCTCGAACAATTGAGGGACGGTCTATCTGATTTATCGAGCTCCTCACGTGTACCAACACATGTCTCAGCTATTAACAAAAGGCGTCCTACTGTTCAAGAGAGGAGATACAGGAGGTATACGCCACGGGGTACCCTATGGTTTTACCTGCTGGATCACGGAGAAGACATGACAAAGTGGGATGGAAAACCTACTTCAGCTTTGGAGGAACGGGTGAGTGAACTGAAGAGGGGAGCAAGGGCCAAGACTGATCGTCCCATGAGAGCTACGGCTTCAGTCTCTGGTGAGCAGTTTCCCAGATGGAATGGAAGAGCTGATTCTACTCCAGCTCCTGTGATAACGAAGAATAATCCCTTTCACCACGACTTAAGTGTCCAATGCTGTGATGACCATTAGAGGGGCCCTGCCTCCAGCCAGGTGGAGGTAGGGGACAATCGGATTTACTGGACTGTGTGGATCAGATGGCCTGGCACATCAGTCCCACAGAAGTATAAGGCTCTAGTAGATACCGGTGCACAGTGTACCCTGATGCCATCAAGCTGTCAAGGGGTGGAACCCATCTATATTTCTGGAGTAACAGGAGGATCCCAAGAGTTGACTGTGCTGGAGGCTGAAATCAGCCTGACTGGGAGGGAATGGCAAAAGCACCCTATTGTGACTGGTCCAGAGGCTCCATGCATCCTCGGCATAGACTACCTCAAGAGAGGGTACTTCAAAGACCCAAAAGGGTACCGGTGGGCTTTTGGTATTGCTGCTTTGGAGACTGAGGAAGTTGAGCAGCTGTCCACCTTGCCTGGTCTCTCAGAAGATCCCTCTGCTGTGGGGTTGCTGAAAGTCAAAGAACAAGTGCCAATTGCGACCACAACAGTGCACCGGCGGCAATATCGCACCAACCGAGACTCCCTGATTCCCATCCATCAGCTGATCCGTAGACTGGAGAGTCAGGGGGTTGTCGTGGTTTAAACCCAGTCAGGTAGCTTGTTCACTCACTCCCAGTGAGTGGTGCCGAGCTGACAACAATCGAGGTCCGTGTCCGTCTTCCCAGAGGAACGGGGAGGAGGATCGAGAGAGTGCAACTCCTACGGGTTGAGACAAAAACAGTCCAGCAACAAATCACCACCGCTACTATCAGCTACAACAATGATAAGGGAAAATAACAAGGGAAGAGAATACGATACCACCGGCCAAGAGAAACGAGCTCCACCCGGAAACCCCTGTCCTTCCGGGTCACTCCCAGTTACCCCTCACCCCGGGCATGACGTGCTGTGGTATGGAATACCTCCCCGGCTAGCCCGGGTCAGGCGCCCCGTCTCTGCTTCCTCACAGCCTCCCCTCCTCCCTGGCAGAGCATGAGCCTCACAGAGTCCTTGGTCAGGGTAAACATCACTTAGCAACAACCGAGAACATCGGCTTCACCAACACTGTTCTCAAACTGGAAGTCAAAACACAGCACTGTACCAGTTAACACAAAGGAAAAACATGACTGCTACTGCGGAACCCAGGACATTATCCACCCCTTATTCCATACCATTCACGTCGTGCTCAGATCCCACATTTTCAATACACCATCGCTCTCCCACATATATACATCCATATACATACAGACCAAGAGGAAAAATCATTTTCTTAGTGCATGGACCAATCCCTATAATGCTGCCGAGTCCATTCGGTCCATGATGTTCAAAGTTCATTCTCTGTTGGGATGATGGCTGGAGGGACGTCAGGGCCAGTCGCTGGTGACCTGGAGACATCTAGTTGATGGGCTATAAAAGCATTACACAGCAGGCAACAGCATACAATTGAGTTCACTGGCTGTTTTCCCCTAAAATCAAATCCCCTTGAGGTATACATCGGACTTCCCCATCTTCCCGCATTACCCACCAAGTATATCCAGGTCCCTGAGCAAAAGCAATCCCACGAGTGGGTTTGCCTTTACCTGAAGCAGGAATTACCCAGACTGTCTTTCCCAGCAAATTCTTCATATGCACCACGGGAACTTTGTCCCCCTCTACAATATGTAACAGTTCTGACTGGGCTGGGCCAGCCCTGTTGGCAGATCCTCTGGTGTTGACCAACCAGGTGGCCTTTGGTAAGTGTGTATCCCAATGCTTGAAAGTTCCCCCACCCATCGCTCTCAGTGTAGTTTTTAACAGTCCATTGTACCGTTCGATTTTCCCAGAGGCTGGTGCATGGTAGGGGATGTGATATACCCACTCAATGCCATGCTCTTTGGCCCAAATATCTATAAGGTTATTCCGGAAATGAGTCCCATTGTCTGACTCAATTCTCTCTGGGGTGCCGTGTCGCCACAAAATTTGTTTCTCAAGGCCCAGGATGGTGTTCCGGGCAGTGGCATGGGGCACGGCGTATGTTTCCAGCCACCCGGTGGTTGCTTCCACCATGGTAAGCCCATGGGGCTTGCCTTGGCGGGTTGGTGGCAGTGTGATATAGTCAATCTGCCAGGCCTCCCCATATTTATACTTCAACCATCGTCCTCCATACCAAAGAGGCTTTAACCGCTTGGCTTGTTTAATTGCAGCACATGTTTCACACTCATGAATAACCTGGGCAATAGTGTCCATTGTTAAGTCCACCCCTCGGTCACGGGCCCATCTATATGTTGCATCTCTGCCCTGATGGCCTGAAGTGTCATGGGCCCACCGGGCCAAAAATAATTCACCTTTACGTTGCCAATCTAAGTCCATCTGAGCCACTTCAATCTTAGCCGCTTTATCCACTTGTTGGTTGTTCTGGTGTTCCTCAGTGGCCCGACTCTTGGGTACATGGGCATCTACATGACGTACCTTCACCACCAGGTTCTGCACCCTGGCAGCAATATCTTTCCACAGTGCAGCAGCCCAGATGGGTTTACCTCTGCGTTGCCAGTTGCTCTGCTTCCATTGCTTCAACCACCCCCACAGGGCATTTGCCACCATCCATGAGTCAGTATAGAGATAAAGTACTGGCCACTTTTCTCGTTCAGCAATGTCCAGGGCCAGCTGGATGGCTTTCACCTCGGCAAACTGACTCGATTCACCCTCTCCGTCAGCAGTTTCTGCAACTTGTCGTCCAGGACTCCATACAGCTGCCTTCCATCTCCGATGTTTTCCCACAATACGGCAAGAGCCATCAGTAAACAAGGCATACTGCTTTTCACTTTCTGACAGTTTATTATATGGTGGGGCCTCTTCAGCGCGCATCACCTCCTCCTCTGGTGACATTCCGAAATCTTTGCCCTCTGGCCAGTCCATGATGACTTCTAGAATGCCTGGACGACTGGGATTTCCTATTCGAGTTCGTTGTGTAATTAGTGCAGCCCATTTACTCCATGTAGCATCGGTTGCATGATGTGTAGAGGAGACCCTGCCTTTGAACATCCAGCCCAGCACGGGCAGCCGGGGTGCCAGAAGGAGCTGTGCTTCAGTGCCAATCACTTCCGAAGCAGCTCGAACCCCTTCATAGGCTGCCAGTATTTCTTTCTCAGTTGGGGTATAGCTGGCCTCAGATCCTTTATATCCCCGACTCCAAAAGCCGAGGGGTCGACCTCGAGTCTCCCCTGGAGCTTTCTGCCAGAGGCTCCAGGTAGGACCGTTCTCCCCAGCTGCAGTGTACAGTACATTTTTTACATCTGGTCCGGTCCGGACTGGTCCAAGGGCTACTGCATGAACTATCTCGCGTTTAATTTGCTCAAAGGCTTGTTGCTGCTCAGGGCCCCATTTAAAATCATTCTTCTTCCGGGTCACATGATAGAGAGGGCTTACAATCGAACTGTAATTTGGGATGTGCATTCTCCAGAACCCCACTGCACCCAAGAAAGCTTGCGTTTCTTTCTTATTAGTTGGCGGAGACATTGCTGTTATCTTGTTGATCACATCTGTGGGGATCTGTCTACGTCCATCTTGCCATTTTATTCCCAAAAATTGAATCTCCTGTGCAGGTCCCTTGACCTTACTCCGTTTTATGGCAAAACCGGCTTTCAGCAGGATTTGGATTATTTTCCTCCCTTTCTCAAAGACTTCTTCCGCTGTATCGCCCCACACAATAATGTCATCAATGTATTGCAGGTGTTCTGGAGCTTGCCCCTGTTCCAGTGCAGTCTGGATCAGTCCATGGCAGATGGTAGGGCTGTGTTTCCACCCCTGGGGCAGTCGGTTCCAAGTGAACTGGACACCCCTCCAAGTAAAAGCAAACTGTGGCCTGCACTCTGCTGCCAAAGGGATTGAGAAAAATGCATTGGCAATATCAATCGTGGCATACCACTTGGCTGCCTTTGACTCTAGTTCATACTGAAGTTCTAGCATGTCCGGTACGGCAGCACTCAATGGTGGTGTGACTTCATTCAGGCCACGATAGTCTACTGTTAGTCTCCATTCTCCATTAGACTTTCGCACTGGCCATATGGGGCTATTGAAGGGTGAGCGGGTCCTGCTGATCACCCCCTGACTCTCCAGTCTACGGATCAGCTGATGGATGGGAATCAGGGAGTCTCGGTTGGTGCGATATTGCCGCCGGTGCACTGTTGTGGTCGCAATTGGCACTTGTTGTTCTTCAACTTTCAGCAACCCCACAGCAGAGGGATCTTCTGAGAGACCAGGCAAGGTGGACAGCTGCTCAATTTCCTCAGTCTCCAAAGCAGCAATACCAAAAGCCCACCGGTACCCTTTTGGGTCTTTGAAGTACCCTCTCTTGAGGTAGTCTATGCCGAGAATGCATGGAGCCTCTGGACCAGTCACAATAGGGTGCTTTTGCCATTCCCTCCCAGTCAGGCTGATTTCAGCCTCCAGCACAGTCAACTCTTGGGATCCTCCTGTTACTCCAGAAATATAGATGGGTTCCACCCCTTGACAGCTTGATGGCATCAGGGTACACTGTGCACCGGTATCTACTAGAGCCTTATACTTCTGTGGGACTGATGTGCCAGGCCATCTGATCCACACAGTCCAGTAAATCCGATTGTCCCCTACCTCCACCTGGCTGGAGGCAGGGCCCCTCTAACAGTCGTCACAGCATTGGACACTTAAGTCGTGTTGAAAGGGATTATTCTTCTTTATCACAGGAGCTGGAGTAAAATCAGCTCTTCCACTCCATCTGGGAAACTGATCACCAGAGACTGAAGCCGTAGCTCTCATGGGACGATCAGTCTTGGCCCTTGCTCCCCTCTTCAGTTCACTCACCCGTTCCTCCAAAGCTGAAGTAGGTTTTCCATCCCACTTTGTCATGTCTTCTCCGTGATCCAGCAGGTAAAACCATAGGGTACCCCGTGGCGTATACCTCCTGTATCTCCTCTCTTGAACAATAGGACGCCTTTTGTTAATAGCTGAGACGTGTGTTGGTACACGTGAGGAGCCGGATAAATCAGATAGATTGTCCTTCAATTGTTCGATGTCCTGGGACAGTTTTTTCACAGCTGAGATGATGGAAGGGGTGAGATTGTCTTCGAACTCTCGGAGTTTATGAACCATTTCATCCACTGTTAGTGGTACTATGTCATTCCAGGTTACTGTTGCCAATGAATGGGCATATGATGACGGTGCATTCCGTGTAAGTTTTCGCCACATGGGTCGTGTACATTCAACTTCATCTGGATCTATAGGTGTATCCCCGTTATTCGGCTTGATGTGATAGATCATCTCTACGATGGCCGATTCCCTCAGAGACTGGATGCCTTTGTCTATAGTATTCCACTTGGCCGAACGACTCGTAACATCGTCCTTGTACGGAAACCTTTCTTTCACAGCTGCCAAGAGCCTCCTCCAAAGGCTGAGGGACTTTTTCTCTCTTGCAATTGCTTTGTCAATTCCCCCTTCTCTAGCAAGTGATCCCAGCTGCTTGGCTTCTGTACCTTCTAGTTCGTGACCATCAGCCCCATTGTCCCAGCATCGGAGTAACCAGGTGATGATGTGCTCCCCTGGTTGACGGGTAAAATCTTTTCGCATATTCCGCAGCTCGGTTGAGGTCCGAGGTCGAGAAGTTACCTCTTCTTCTTCTTCTTCGTCATGTGATGATGACTCCTGATCAGATTCTGGACCGGGTGGTGAATTCATTGGTTCTTCATCTCGCTTCACCCTTTTTGCCTCCTTTTTGCTTGTTCTCTTGCGTACAGGGGCAACTGATATTGGTACGAATTGGTCCTCTGGTTTGGCTGCAGTGATTATCACTGTGGTTTGAGTAGCAACTGTACTTGTTACTGGGGGTGGTGTAGCTACTGTGCTTGGAGCTGGGGTAACCGCGCTGTCTGTTGCAGTTGAAGTTTGAGCAGCTGCTGTACTTGCCACTGGGACAGCTGTGCTGTTCATTGCAGCCAAAGTTTGAGTAGCGACTGTTGCTTTGCCCTCAGATCCGCCGACATTCTTTTCCTTTTGAAGGTGCTGGATAGTGTTGAACAAGGCCCTGTAAGCATAGGCCAAGCCCCAGCACGTTGCCATGATTTGTCCATCTCTGGTATGGCCAGAATGACCACACACCTCATTTAAGTGTTTTACTAATTCTTCTGGATTTTGCAGTTGTTCAGTAGTGAAATTCCAAAGTACTGGAGGGGCCCACTGACCTAGATACTTGCCCATACTATCCCACACACCCTGCCACTCATGGCTGTCCAGCCTCAGGGAAAATCTCTCGGTCCTCCTACATCGTCGTTTGACCCCAGACAAGACCCAAACCTGAATCTGCTTAACTCTTGAAATCAGTAGTGGGTAAAACACACTCTGTATGCGTGTTAGCATGGTGATTCCCATCACCATCAGCAAACAAGTCTCAACAGCATTAAAAGGCCATTCAAAAAATTCAAAACTCTCAAATGTAAATGGTCTGGGGGGACGACTAGGAGGGTAAAAGGATGTCTCCTTCCCAGGTTGAGCACCTGAGAAGGAGAAAAAAGATGTGTAATTGCTAAGCACCTCCATCATATACCTCCCAAAGTATAAAGGTGGTGACCACACTGGGAACATAAGCCAGATCAATTTCATGATCAATGATTCTATTGTATTACAAGTCATTACCATAAAGTACAATGGGATAAAAACCTTAGCCCAAGCCCCATACTTGAAAAACACTAATACAGCAAGTACCGGATGGACGTAAGATATCATATACTGAAACTGTGAGATCAAGAGGAACAACCTTGAGAGCCAATAAATCAGCATTGTGACGAGTGACTATCAATCCAGTCAGATCTGTTCTTATCTCAACCCTTCGTGCCCCACGTTGGGCGCCAAAAAAGAACTGTCGTGGTTTAAACCCAGTCAGGTAGCTTGTTCACTCACTCCCAGTGAGTGGTGCCGAGCTGACAACAATCGAGGTCCGTGTCCGTCTCCCCCCCTGCCTCCCCGCACCGGGGCTCTCCCCTTCCCCGCTCCCGGAGGAACGGGGAGGAGGATCGAGAGAGTGCAACTCCTACGGGTTGAGACAAAAACAGTCCAGCAACAAATCACCACCGCTACTATCAGCTACAACAATGATAAGGGAAAATAACAAGGGAAGAGAATACGATACCACCGGCCAAGAGAAACGAGCTCCACCCGGAAACCCCTGTCCTTCCGGGTCACTCCCAGTTACCCCTCACCCCGGGCATGACGTGCTGTGGTATGGAATACCTCCCCGGCTAGCCCGGGTCAGGCGCCCCGTCTCTGCTTCCTCACAGCCTCCCCTCCTCCCTGGCAGAGCATGAGCCTCACAGAGTCCTTGGTCAGGGTAAACATCACTTAGCAACAACCGAGAACATCGGCTTCACCAACACTGTTCTCAAACTGGAAGTCAAAACACAGCACTGTACCAGTTAACACAAAGGAAAAACATGACTGCTACTGCGGAACCCAGGACAGGGGTGATCATCAGGACCCGCTCACCCTTTAATAGCCCCATATGGCCAGTGCAAAAGTCTAATGGAGAATGGAGACTAACAGTAGACTATCGTGGCCTGAATGAAGTCACACCACCATTGAGTGCTGCCGTACCGGACATGCTAGAACTTCAGTATGAACTAGAGTCAAAGGCAGCCAAGTGGTATGCCACGATTGATATTGCCAATGCATTTTTCTCAATCCCTTTGGCAGCAGAGTGCAGGCCACAGTTTGCTTTTACTTGGAGGGGTGTCCAGTTCACTTGGAACCGACTGCCCCAGGGGTGGAAACACAGCCCTACCATCTGCCACGGACTGATCCAGACTGCACTGGAACAGGGGCAAGCTCCAGAACACCTGCAATACATTGATGACATTATTGTGTGGGGCGATACAGCGGAAGAAGTCTTTGAGAAAGGGAGGAAAATAATCGAAATCCTGCTGAAAGCCGGTTTTGCCATAAAACGGAGTAAGGTCAAGGGACCTGCACAGGAGATTCAATTTTTGGGAATAAAATGGCAAGATGGACGTAGACAGATCCCCACAGATGTGATCAACAAGATAACAGCAATGTCTCCGCCAACTAATAAGAAAGAAACGCAAGCTTTCTTGGGTGCAGTGGGGTTCTGGAGAATGCACATCCCAAATTACAGTTCGATTGTAAGCCCTCTCTATCATGTGACCCGGAAGAAGAATGATTTTAAATGGGGCCCTGAGCAGCAACAAGCCTTTGAGCAAATTAAAGGCGAGATAGTTCATGCAGTAGCCCTTGGACCAGTCCGGACCGGACCAGATGTAAAAAATGTACTGTACACTGCAGCTGGGGAGAACGGTCCTACCTGGAGCCTCTGGCAGAAAGCTCCAGGGGAGACTCGAGGTCGACCCCTCGGCTTTTGGAGTCGGGGATATAAAGGATCTGAGGCCAGCTATACCCCAACTGAGAAAGAGATACTGGCAGCCTATGAAGGGGTTCGAGCTGCTTCGGAAGTGATTGGCACTGAAGCACAGCTCCTCCTGGCACCCCGGCTGCCCGTGCTGGGCTGGATGTTCAAAGGCAGGGTCTCCTCTACACATCATGCAACCGATGCTACATGGAGTAAATGGGCTGCACTAATGACACAACGAACTCGAATAGGAAATCCCAGTCGTCCAGGCATTCTAGAAGTCATCATGGACTGGCCAGAGGGCAAAGATTTCGGAATGTCACCAGAGGAGGAGGTGATGCGCGCTGAAGAGGCCCCACCATATAATAAACTGTCAGAAATTGAAAAGCAGTATGCCTTGTTTACTGATGGCTCTTGCCGTCTTGTGGGAAAGCATCGGAGATGGAAGGCAGCTGTATGGAGTCCTGGACGACAAGTTGCAGAAACTGCTGACGGAGAGGGTGAATCGAGTCAGTTTGCCGAGGTGAAAGCCATCCAGCTGGCCCTGGACATTGCTGAACGAGAAAAGTGGCCAGTACTTTATCTCTATACTGACTCATGGATGGTGGCAAATGCCCTGTGGGGGTGGTTGAAGCAATGGAAGCAGAGCAACTGGCAACGCAGAGGTAAACCCATCTGGGCTGCTGCACTGTGGAAAGATATTGCTGCCAGGGTGCAGAACCTGGTGGTGAAGGTACGTCATGTAGATGCCCATGTACCCAAGAGTCAGGCCACTGAGGAACACCAGAACAACCAACAAGTGGATAAAGCGGCTAAGATTGAAGTGACTCAGATGGACTTTGATTGGCAACATAAAGGTGAATTATTCTTGGCCCGGTGAGCCCATGACACTTCAGGCCATCAGGGCAGAGATGCAACATATAGATGGGCCCGTGATCGAGGGGTGGACTTAACAATGGACACTATTGCCCAGGTTATTCACGAGTGTGAAACATGTGCTGCAATTAAACAAGCCAAGCGGTTAAAGCCTCTTTGGTATGGAGGACGATGGTTGAAGTATAAATATGGGGAGGCCTGGCAGTTTGACTATATCACACTGCCACCAACCCGCCAAGGCAAACGCCATGGGCTTACCATGGTGGAAGCAACCACAGGGTGGCTGGAAACATACGCTGTGCCCCATGCCACTGCCCGGAACACCATCCTGGGCCTTGAGAAACAGATTTTGTGGCAACACGGCACCCCAGACCGAATTGAGTCAGACAATGGGACTCATTTCCGGAATAACCTTATAGATATTTGGGCCAAAGAGCATGGCATTGAGTGGGTATATCACATCCCCTACCATGCACCAGCCTCTGGGAAAATCGAACGGTACAATGGGCTGTTAAAAACTACACTGAGAGCAATGGGTGGGGAAACTTTCAAGCATTGGGATACACACTTACCAAAGGCCACCTGGTTGGTCAACACCAGAGGATCTGCCAACAGGGGTAGCCCAGCCCACTCAGAACTTTTACATATTGTAGAGGGGGACAAAGTTCCCGTGGTGCATATGAAGAATTTGCTGGGGAAGACAGTCTGGGTTATTCCTGCTTCAGGTAAAGGCAAACCCACTCGTGGGATTGCTTTTGCTCAGGGACCTGGATATACTTGGTGGGTAATGCAGGAAGATGGGGAAGTCCGATGTATACCTCAAGGGGATTTGATTTTAGGGGAAAACAGCCAGTGAACTCAATTGTATGCTGTTGCCTGCTGTGTAATGCTTTTATAGCCCATCAACTAGATGTCTCCAGGTCACCAGCAACTGGCCCTGACGTCCCTCCAGCCATCATCCCAACAGAGAATGAGCTTTGAACATCATGGACCGAATGGACTTGGCAGCATTATAGGGATTGGTCCATGCACTAAGAAAGTGATTTTTTCCTCTTGGTCTGTATGTATATGGATGTATATATGTGGGAGAGCGATGGTGTATTGAAAATGTGGGATCTGAGCACGACGTGAATGGTATGGAATAAGGGATGGATAATGTCCTGGGTTCCGCAGTAGCAGTCATGTTTTTCCTTTGTGTTAACTGGTGCAGTGCTGTGTTTAGACTTGCAGCCTGAGAACAGTGTTGGTGAAGCCGATGTTTTCGGTTGTTGCTAAGTGATGTTTACCCTGACCAAGGACTCTGTGAGGCTCATGCTCTGCCAGGGAGGAGGGGAAGCTGTGAGGAAGCAGAGACGGGGCGCCTGACCCGGGCTAGCCGGGGAGGTATTCCATACCACAGCACGTCATGCCCGGGGTGAGGGGTAACTGGGAGGGACCCGGAAGGACAGGGGCTTCCGGGTGGAACTCGCCTTCTTGGACGGTGGTATCGTATTCTCTTCCCTTGTTATTTTCCCTTATCATTGTTTTAGCTGATAGTAGCGGTGGTGATTTGTTGCTGGACTGTTCTTGTCTCAACCCATAGGAGTTGCACTCTCTCGATCCTCCTCCCTGTTCCTCCGGGAGCGGGGAAGGGGAGAACCCCGGTGGGGGGGGGAACAAGGACCTCGATTATTGTCAGCTCGGCACCACTCACTGGGAGTGAGTGAACAAGTTACCTGACTGGGTTTAAACCACGACAGCAGGTAAATTTGTGAGAATGAATCATTTCAAAACACAAAGAAGAAGATATTAAAAAGACTATCCACAGAACAATAAAATTGTATCAACTTCACATCCTCCATCCTCAAAATAAAAAAAAACACTCTAAGAGCAAATCTGCAAAAGCCTTGTACTAATGCTCTGTCCGCGTACACATGCTTGATGGCTATGGTGAATAGGTTGTGAATGACAGTGTTCTGCTTAATGGAGATGAGCAGACACAGATGCACTCAGCACACTTACGAAATAATGTGTGCTTTGCCAAGTTAGGTTTGAGAAAATGCTTTAATTGAAGCAGAGAGAAAAAAATGTAATCTGCTTAATTAAAGCATTATTTTCAAGGGAACTGCTTAACTAAAAGAATATCCATCAACATATAATAATGCTTAATAAATTATTGGTTTGTTCCAAATTAGGTCAAATCTTTTAAAAAATTGTATACATACAAATGACCTAATAACCATTTATATAGTAACCATGTTGAAGACCTACTGTAACAGTATGTGGAAACTGGACAGTTGTGCACAAATGTAAGCATATATTTACATCTTTTAACTCAATTTTATCTGGAGTGCAATATGACTGTATCACACTATAAGCAGTAAAACTGCCTCTTTCAGAAACTTGTTCCCATAAAATGGCACTTGCAATAAATGGAGGTAGAAATAATGCTTTAAATAAGGAAAAATATTTGCAGCTCTCAGCATATCATGGGCATCCATTAAAATTCTGCCTGCAGCAGGACTAAAGAATATTCTTACTGATGCTTATTGATGTGATAGTTCAGTGTTTGAAAAAAAGTATGTCTTCTCTGCTGTTACTTTTATAGTTTGGCGTTTGATGTTACCTGATTCCAATAATAATAAAAATTATTTATTTTCTGTAATTTCAGTTGAATAAGTATTCTTAATAAAATCATAAAGCCATAGTAAAGATTTGACAAACTCTTTAGTCCACCTTTTATAAATATAAGATTTTTTCCTAGTGTGTGGCTCTATAAGTAGTAGAAGACATATTGCATAGGTAGTTGTAGGATAATAGTTTTAAATGTAGCAAGTAATGAGTCAACTCTTTCTCTAAAAATCTATTTCAATTATTTAGAGGGGGCAGCTCAGACTTTGCTTTAACCTTCATTGTATTCATCAGTCTTGTCTATCTGTACAATAAACTTTATTTCAGTTAATAAATGGTGTGTTTTTAGGGTAAAATGCTGTGAGTTGATGACTTGCATGTATGTTTAGACATGCAACAGTTGACAGAGTTCACTACAGCACTACAAAAACTTGAGTCTCAATGGACTTTCTTGTCATGTCATTCTACCATTATGTTATGTCTTCTGAACAATTTTCTTGAAGTTTCCCTTTCTCTTCTCATTCACTGTTTCTTCTCCCTTACATATTCAAACCCTAGCTCCCAAGTCCATTATCTGCTAGCTTTTTTAAAAAAAAAAACTCTTTAGCAGCCACTTACAGTTCTTGCTCAAGACCATTGTAAAGAGTTGCTTCTCATGAGATTCATTAGATAACCTGCTTCTTTTCATTTGGCTTTAAGGAACAACCTTCTCCTGTCAACCTATCAAAAGTTTTAAAACGCTTTTCCAGGAAACCAAAAACTAACATCAGTACTTTGACCAGAGAATTTCTAACATCTGCCCCTTTAAAAAAATATAAATTAAAAAAAAAGTGGAAAGTTCTATACTGTTCTTATCAAGCCCTACTATTACACTCAATATTTGTAGAATTAAAGTTAAAAATTACATACCTTTCTCCAAATTTTGTGAACATTTTAGGTTGATAAACTGTTGTCCTTTTTGTCAATACAGAAAACATAACTTAAAATCATGAACTGTGTATTTTAAAATAAAATTTATTAAGCTCATAAGAGATCTTAGCTGCTCTGTTCCCAGCAAAGTGCCCACCTTTAAAGTGTAAACAGAAGTAATTTCTTTCTTAGCAACATTAGTTTCAACTTTTTTCCTCTAAAAATTGTAGGCAGGTTATTCATCATTGTTTCAATAATAGACCAATTGATACTTTTTGACAGTAGTAACATAAAAGCAAGCTTTTTTTTTCTGTATGAAAGATAGCAGCTTGACATTCCTACATTTAAATATAATAAAAAGTGAAATAAAAGGTTGTTTAAAAAAAAAAGGTTTTGATCAACTGTTTTCAAAAAGTGAAGAGAAACAAAACAAAAAACAAAACATGGTAAACAAAACTGAAATGAGGGAAACATTCTTTAAATTGACATCAAGCAATCCATACTTTCATCTAGAACTTTTTCAGTGTTTTATCCGTAATTTAGGTAAGTTGACTATAATTATCAATGGAGGAAATTTATTCTTTCATTTCAAGAAACCATTCCTTATATTTGGATGGTAACATGATCCTTATTAAATATTCTTTTGTTCTCATTTCCTGAAGAAACATAATTTAATGTATTTGGGAAAAATGTTATATAGAAGGGCAAGTTCTAGTGTCCTGGTACCAAGACTAAGGTTAGACCTCAGTCTGTCCTGGGTTCAGCAGTAGCAGTCATTTTTCTTCTTCTTAGTAGCTGGTGCAGTGCTGTGTTTTTGACTTTTGCCCTGGGAACAGTGCTGATAACATCGATGTTTCAAGTTACTGCTCGATAATGTTTACTCCAATCAAGGACTTTTCTGAGCCTCATGCTCTGCCAGGGAGGAGGGGAAGCCGAGAGGAAGCAGAGACAGGACACCTGACCCAAACTGACCAAAGAGGTATTCCATACCACAAAACATCATGCTCAGGATGTAGAACTGGGGGCAGTTAGCTGGAAGGATTAGATCACTGCTCGGGTTGGGCTTGGTATTGATCAGCGGGTGATGAGCGGTTGTATTCTCTTCCCTTATTATTTCCCTTATTATTATTATTGGTGGTAGCAGCAGTGGGTTTGTGTTATACCTTAGTTACTGGGCTGTTCTTATCTCAACCCATGAGAGTTACATTCTTTTGATTGTCCTCCCCATCCCTCCAGGAGTGGGGGGAAGAATGGGGGGGAGTGAGAAAGCGGGTGCATGGTTCTGGGTTGCTAGCTCGGCTTAAACCATGACACAATCAAATGTCAAAAATTTCAAAAGTTTTAATACAAGACTTACCATGTAGGTTCTAAGCAAGACTAAAGCTAGGAAAGATACCCAGAACAGAATCACCAATCCTAGAACAGTTAGGGCTGGAAAGGACCTTAAGGTCATCTATTTCCAACCCCCCTGCCATGGGCAGGGACACCTTCCACTAGACCAGGTTGCCCAAGGACCTGTCCAACCTGGTCTTGAACACTGCCAGGAATGGAGCATTTATAATTTGATCTAAAGGGAGGTATTAAAAAAAGTCAGACTCTGAAACTGTATATTATTGACAGAAACTAAAATTCTCAATAAATAATATGTCAAGGAGAAAAACAATTGCTATAGATGAAGTGAAACTAAAATCTTAAGTATAATAATGGAAATTAGCTTACTTAAAATATTAACACAGAGTACTTAAGGATTTAGATTTAGTCCCACTATAGGAAGAGAATATTCCTGGGGCCATCAGCAGTATTATACCAGAATGGTGACAGTGACAGAGACATTTTACAGGCGATTAGAGAAATCACACAGTCAGAAAAAAAGCCCTAATATGTAATACCCACTTTTGGGTTGGACAGTTTCTGGGCATCAAATTTGCAGCAGGTAATGAAGGCAGTTATTTGCATGCTGCAAATGATCTCGCTTGGAGCAACCAGTCTGAGAAACAACTGAATTAGTTTCAATACCGAACTGTATCCGGCACTTGATGTAACTATTGAAAAAATAATCTACAACAGTGATCACAAAATGTCCAAACCAACCATTACATATGAATGAAAAGCTAAATGCAACAAGAAGCAAATTACAGTTACAGAACTTCATTAGGTGAAACTATATAAAAATGAGAAAACTTGTAAAGCAAATATAAACAGATTCACTTATAGGGTAGAACAGAATTTACATGGAGCATAGCAATTGTTTCAAGTTGTAGTATTTAAAACCCAAAGTAAGCATATACTACTTTTCTAGAAAAGTCTCTAAAATGACAGAAAAAAAGTGACAGTGTGTTTCAGTAGTTAATGACTCGAAATAAAAAGGATGCATTTAAAAAACTGGAGATTGTACCCAAATAAAAGAAATAGAAAAGTAAATTCTTTATATGACAAACCACAGAAAGACAAGCCAAAAAATTACTTTGAAGAACAACTTGGTATGGACCTGAAAAACAGTAAAATCTTTTCAATGCAATGGTCCAGAGAGTCAATGAGGCTGACAGATGATAAAGACGTAGAAGCATCATTCTGAAATACAAAGCTGTGCCACTTGAGCAATACATTTCTTTGTCTCAGTGACCACCACTGAGGTGACACAATACACTGATCCCAGAGACATTTTAGAACAGATACATCTGAGGAATTTTCTGAAACCATCAGTTAGTAGAAGACATTTTAAAGCAGACTGACAAAATCAAATATTACATTGCAAAAATCATATGGTTTCAGTCCAGAAGCTCTAAAAGGACTCACGCACAGAACTGCTGAACTACTAACTAATGTATTGCTTGAAATAGCCTTAGTAATGGGAAGACAGAAAGTGGCCAATGCAATTGCAATTTTTAAAAAGAAGTACAAAGGTGATGTAGAGAACCACAGATTCCTAAGTTTTCTTTTTCTCCAGGTAAATTGTGGAGTATATAATGAACGATACATTGCCTAGGCGCATGTGCTGCATTTATATTAGCAAGTTGTAGTGCATGGTAGAAGTAGATTCATAGCATAAGCAGTTCTTCTTGAATACCTAAATCAAAATTTCAGGGGAGTAGCTGTGTGGGACTTAGTTGCCGGCTGAGTTTAAACCATGATATCTAGTCCTCCCAGCTATGCAATTTCTGATACAGGCCAGGATGCAGCTGGCCTTCTTGGCTGCCTGGGCACAAGCTGGATCATATTCAGCAGCCATCAACCAACACCCCCAGGTCCTTTTCCGCTAAGCAGCTTTCCAGCCACTCTTCCCCAAGCCTGTAGCGTTGCATGGGGTTGTTGTGGCCCAAGTGCAGGACCCAGCTCTTTGCCTTGTTGAACCTCATACCATCGGCCACAGACCATCAATTCAGCCTGTCCAGATCCCTCTGCAAAGCCTCCCTATACTTCAGCAGATCAACAGTGCCACCCAGCTTGGTGACATCTGCGGATTTATTGAGGGTGCACTCAATTCCCTCATCCAGATCATCAATGAAGATATTAAAAAACACTGGCCTTGCTGAATCTCACCATGAGGAAACATTCCTAGAAACAATCAGCATGGATCAAACAAGGATAAAGCACACCCGACCAATCTAATTAGATGTGTGTGATCAAATGTCTGGATCTCCACATGAGCAGAGAGCAAGCATTTACCACTTCAGCTTCAAGGGGCCATCCAGTACCTATGCAGAGTATTTCAAGATGGATTCAGACTTTTCACAGTGGTGCGTGACAAGAGAACTGGAGACCGTAGGCATTATTGAAACAGAAGAAGCTAAGGGAGAATTTTTCACAGTAAAGAACTCGAAGAGCTTGACCAAAGACATGATGCACTCTCCATCCTTGAAGGTTTTCAAAATCATACTGGACTAAGCGCCGAAAGCCTTGGTTTAATCTCACAGTTAAACCTCCAGAGCAGGAGGTTGGATCAGTGACCTCCTCAGGTCCCTTCCTGTTTTAATATTTCTGTGATTCAAATTAGGAATATACAGGAGATGGACCTGACAAGTATATCCTGCTCTGAACTGAAATACTAGGTGTAAGTGCATCCCATAGATAGGAAATAAAGGAAATGATGCATCAGAAACATGTCAGAGTTCCCAGAAATTGTCAGAGAGCATTCAGGTGAAGATGATCATGATGCCATTGCACACATGGATTTCAGACAAATTTTGAACACTGCCCTTCACCAAAGACTTTGATAGAAACATGATTAATATATTTTGAAGGTAAGAAACAAAGACAGGAGTAAGCCATTCATTTTTCTAATGGAAGAAAATCAGTAATATCTGTGCTATGGACCCTGATGTGAAGATACTATGATCTCACAAAAGAAATGAGAAAATGGTTGACAGAGTTCAATGCTGCTACCAAATTATTCAAATTAATCAGTGTAATGCTGGCTTTAAAAAGTAATTTGATAACAGAATAGCAGGGGCAATTCAGTACTGATAAAAGTAACGTAAGAGATATTTAGAAAGGCAATTCTAATTGCACATGCATAGAAATGCATCTTAAGTTAGTCATTAAAAGTCAGGAAACAAACCTCCGAAAGACTTTTAGTCATGTTCTGAAATTGCCAGTGACAGCTAAAAGTGGTACTAGAATGTCAGAAAAGAACTGGAGGAAAAACCCAACACAATTACATAATTATATTAATCTTTAATGCATCTGGATCTTCAATATTGTGTTCAAGTCTAATCTCCCTGTTTACAAATGAATTAGAAAAGATACAGAAAACAGTGACAAAATGATCATTGAAAGGAACTATATTTCTGGGATTCCCTGAAATGGAAATGAAAAACAGAAAATAAAGCCATATTAGGTATAGTAAATATACCATGCATGTCAATCTGGAAAAGATACAGAAGCTTCAAAAGAAACTAATGGAGGTCTAAAAATATCATACATGATATGAAAAAGCTGAACAGAAGTCTACCTATTATTCCTCTTAACTCAAGAAGTATACATGTAACAAGCAAACAGTGGATTAAAATGAAGCAGAAAGAAATACTTTTCTACGTGCTAGCTAGTTGCATCATGGAGTTTAGGATACTGTGGGGGCCTTCAGTATAAATGACTTTAAGTGGAATTAAACACATTCATGGAAGATAGTTTCACCAGGACTCTACGGTATCAGAAGTTCCCGATGAAAATACTCAGCTCTGAAAACTGCTAAATCTCTGACTGACAGAAGTTAGTAAGGAATTTCAAGGGAAAAGGAATCTTCTTTATGTGAATCATTCCTATTCTTTTTTCTTAAGACTTTAACTTGCTATCAGAGGCTTACACAACTGATTGTAATAATTGTTTTTAATAACAAATGTCTATTTTGCATATATTTAGTATTTCATACAACTATATTTCTAATCCCACAGATTGATAAGGGTTAAACTGCACTTTAGATTTAAACACACTGTTAATGTGGTAAAGCCAACAGTACATGTGTCTTTGAGTCTCTTGACTTTGACAAAATATTATTTCTCATTTTAACTGTGATATGGGTCCTTATTTTGGAAGAAGATGAGTAGACTACTCATCTTCTGCAAATTGTTTCAGTTCTTATAGCTGCTGACAACCCAAGGAACATTTTCTAGAAGCCTTGAGACAGTGTGGGCACATGTAAATGTTCTTAATTATGACATGAGTAAAACCGCTTCTATTGCAGATAACTTTCTGTTCTATTGCTTCTCTGCAATAACTCTCATATGAGATAGCAAGTCGATATGTGCTAAATGACTGATCAGTACAAAGACGTTAGTGACTTTGCAGCACTGCAGGATAGCAATGCGTCTCTCTATCTAACACCTGCTTAGTGGACCACAGGACATCTGTAAATCCTTTTACTGACATATTTTGAGAAGGCCACCCTAGAGTTAAGCAGGAATGAAGCTACTTACTGAAACCAGACTTTTTATTTGCCTACTGGAAAACAAAGTACTGTGCACACAAAATCTCTTTGAAGTGATTGTTGATGTTTCTCAGTACCTGCAGTGAAGATTAAATTAGTGACCATGGGATGTGTTTGTTTTTTTCACAGCTGAAAATAAAATATGCGAACAGTTTTTCCTACAAAGAAATATCACAATGATTCTCCTTTCTCTTTGGAACATTAAGTAATATACTTATAAACTGAATATGTATTCCTTGTATATGCATATCTAGTATGCACAGAAAGCTTGATAAAATGTTAATTTTTAAATACCAGCAATTTTTAGCATTCCTTTAGTATTACCTCCTCTATTTTATTTTTAGTGGCATATCTGTTAGTTTTCCTAAATGCTGAGGATCCTTCCCATTTCAAAGATTTTGACAGTAGTGTTCCCAATATCCTAAACTCAGAAGATCCATGTGAGGTACATTACTTTGGAAATGATCATTCTCATATTTTCATCTCCCTTCCTCTCTTATACTACAGAGCTTACATCTTAATACTCTGATCATTTTCTCTTATGCTCTGTTCTATTAATTTCCTTTCTCCTCTTTTTTATTTTGGCAATTCTCTCCTTGTAAAAGGAATGGGAAGGTTTTTATCAGGTGTCAGCAGCACTGACAAACATTCTAAATAAAAAATATACTGCAAAGTGCATGATGGCTGTGAATCATATATAATTTACTTGCCAAATTAACATAGTCATATTCCTGTGCCTCCTTAGTCTCTTTCTCCTCTTAATTTAAAGTATTTTATTTTTCATGTACCTATTTCAAAAACTGCAGCTGCCCTTGTCTGCGTACAGTTATATGACTACATTGGGATTATAATTCTAAATTTAGTGATTGGCAGGTTGTTAGTAGGTGGAATAAAAAAAGCAGCACTATATTTTGTTATTTGGGCAAGAAAATTTTCTTTTCTGAAAGGACTTCAGAAAGCACATATATAGTAATAATTATTATGATGGTTAATAGTAGACGATAGAAATCTATTAAATACCAAGTTTCATAGCATGAAGAAATGAAATTACATGTATACAAAATAAAAGTCGAGCACCATGAGAAACAAGGCAAGACATTTATGCTCTAAATCTGCAAGGGGCATTTCAGATACAAAAAAAAAAAAAAAAAGGGATACAGAACAGTAACACGAAGGGAAAAAACATTAATTTACTTGACCAAGGGTAAAATGTCTATCTCTGAATAAAGAAAAATCATAAATTCAACAACAGACTAGGGAAGAATAAACACTGCAACCTGTAAGGAAGATGAGGATAGCCTGTGGAAAGATAGGAAGTGCCGACTTGAACATGACCATACTCAACATAAAGATGAGTTCTCTGAAATGTAATTTGGTTCTCCACATACAAAATAGTAGTACTACAGTCAATGGAATTGGGAATGAGATATGAAATACATAAATGATGCAAATAGGAAAGTGTAAACAGCAGGAAAGGATATTGATATCCTGACATAGACCAGGGGGAAAAAAAAATTAACACCCAGTATGGGAAAGCTATAGAAAGTGTAAAAGCTGCCAGTCTCACAGGGGCTTCAGCAAAAGTTCACACTAGAGACACCACAGAGATTTTGGCAAAACTGAGCTGTCGTGGTTTAAACCCTAGCCAGACAGCTTGTCCACTTACTCCCAGTGAGTGGTGCCAGGCTGAGAGCAATTGAGGGCCCCCCTTCCCCCCAGGGCTCTCCCTTTTTCCGCTCCTGGAGGAACTGGGAAGAGGATCAAAAGAGTGCAACTCCTACGGGTTGAGACAAGCACAGTCCAGCAACCAACGTACAACACAAATCACCACCGCTACCACCAACGACAACAATGATAAGGGAAAATAACAAGGGAAGAGAATACAATACCACCGGCCAAGAAACGAGTCCCACCTGGAAGCCCGTGTCCTTCCGGGTAACTCCCAGTTACCCCCCACCCCCGGCATGACGTGCTGTGGTATGGAATACCTCTTCGGCTAGCCTGGGTCAGGCGCCCCATCTCTACTTCCTCACAGCTTCCCCTCCTCCCTGGCAGAGCATGAGCCTCACAAAGTCCTTGGTCAGGGTAAACATCACTTAGCAACAACCGAAAACATCGGTATCACCAGCACTGTTCCCAGGCTGGAAGTCAAAACACAACACTGCACCAGCTACCACAAAGGAGAAACATGACTGCCACTGCTGAACCCAGGACACTGAGCAAATAATTTCCACTGACTGGAATGGAAATTAGCATATGCTGATAATACACAGCTATATATGGTACTTTGCAGCAATAAAACTGTGTGGCAATTAAGGCTAAACCATGATTTATACCACAGAATCGTTCTGAATCAAGGACTTTAAAATGTAAATCTGAACAGAATATGGGCCACAGCTTCACAATGAAAAAATCCGGAGATGTGTAAGAGTTTAGCAAATAAACATTTAAATGTCACCAGCCAATAACTCAGTAGAAAAAAATTATGCTGAAAGAAATGGTTGTGAATATACCCAAGAATACCAGGCTGTTACTAAGCTCTGATAATGAAAGATGAGAAATGTGTATTTCAAGGTGAAATTGAATGAAATACAGGCTGAGCTTACAAAAAGTAGATGATGCTAGAAACATTTCTTCTTTTAATAATATTGTTATTAATTTAGTCAAATGAAACATTTAAACCATCTATAACTTGGCAAAATATTAGTTTTGGTATCATTTGGTATTATTAATGACGTCCTTAGCTAAACTAAATCTTAGCTAAAATAATTATTCTCATGTTTTGTTCTACTTTAATCAGTTTTAGGATAACATCTGTCTTTTACATGTCACTAGTTTAACTTCATAAATAGGTATTTGTGAAGATTTTGCCAAAACAATCTGAAAAATATCTGAATATGTTGTGTCATCCAGCTCTCCACTATTCATTATTATCTACAACTCTGGCAAATTTATTCTGGTGAAGAAAAAAAAAAGAGGAATAGAAACAGGACAAGAAGGATGCAAAATGTATCATAAAGTTAAGACACCTATAAAGGAGGAAAGAAAAGGCACAATTAGAAGCACAGATTCAAAATATTAAATTAGACAATGGAAGCACCATATTTAAAGTTTCTTGCTTTTATGTTTGTGTGTGTTAGCTCCCTCCATTGTTCATTCACTATCACCATTTTAATTTTCATGGAAAAAGCACTTTTCTTTCAAAATGTTTGCAAACCATTAGCACAAACTGCCTAGGAGTTCCTTCACTCTTTAATGCCTTAGCCATCTGCTATTTGACTGTGTATTAAGCTCTTTCTCAGAGACAGGAGACTGGAACCCATGAATCTGAATTTTTTATTTTAAAGCATTCTACACCTACATACTACTAAAATTTATTTGTAAATATTTCTCCAACTTTTAAGCTGTCTTCACATCCTGTCAGAGATACGGTTACTCAGTGGTAGGAGGCTTTCTTTATTGTATAAAGTTGGTGATCCACACACTAGAGTTACAGCTTAGCTCCAATAGGACATTAAATATTTTGAAAACATTCTCTGGCACTGAGGACAGTTGACAAGGAAGACTCTCATCATATACTCATAAGTTCTCAGCTCTGAAAAAAGAATGACTTCATTCAAACTGCCTGCTGAGAATAACTCCTGGATCTCCCTATGTGTTGAAATCCGTCCACTAATTACTGGGGGAAAGAATATTTGGCATATGGCAAACTCAAGCCATTGTTCTAATAGTTTACTGCCACAGATGATCACATTCCAATGCCTGACCATATGCACAGCAAGTGTTTAATTTAAATAAGACACAGTCTATCATAATTTAGCTCAAAATGCTGATATATGGACATATACAATTTCATTTTTAATATATTACGTTTTCACTATCCCAGTTCTTTGCACTATTTTGCACTTAGCTTTTGAAAAGTATATTTTCCAATTTGTCACCGTTTCTTTCAAGATTCATTTGTTTTGTCACATTCACTGTTCCTTTAAGACCGCAGTATCTATGAACACTTGTACTTTCAGTGATATTGAAAGAATCTTTATATATAAATTTTTCACGTCCCAATGGTATTATTTTTACAAACCATTACAACCATATCTGTGTCTCTATTTAGCATTGGCAGCTGGGATTAAACCACTGTAATAAGTCAGGCCCAGATTTAGCAAACTGGTGGTTTGCATATAGACCATCAACTAATTTCCTTTAAGCCTGTTTTGGTAGCCTGCTCCAGACAGTTCTAAAGCTGCCTTACCTTCCCTGAGGAAAAAGGGTTTTCCTCATGTCCAGTCTCAAACTTCCAAGCTGCTGTGTGATTGTTGCTCACTGTCATCCTATCTGCCACTACAAAGGAGTTTGGCTTCATTATTTTTGTACCTCAGAGACTCATATAATTGTGAGCTGCTACTTTTTCACTTCATCCTAGAAATGACTGTGCAACAAACATCTCAGACATGAGCTCAGGGCATAGAGCATGCTCCTACCTCCCACACTCCTTCTATGAGTGTAACTGGCTGTGCTCATGCACAAGAGCTCTTGTGAAGAGCAGAAAGAAGCTTTGAAGGGTTTTTCTCCTTCACTGATTTGGGAAATGAAGTCATACTGGAGCTTTAGCCCCAAAAAAGGTCTTGCTGTTAACAAAGATCTAGCTATAGAGAAAGAAGATTTACAAGTCTACCCAGGTAAGGTAAGTTACCCTTAGTAAGCAGAAAAAACAGACACACCTTAAAAGTCTTGAGTCTTTGTTCAAGATTACAGGTGTAAACACTAAGATAAGGTTCAGCTAACGTATGTGGGACAGAAACCTGGAGATATGGGTGTACACTGGGAGCACAGATTGGACTTTGTTCTATGGCTTGTACAGTCTAAAGGCATGAAAAGTGATTGAGGTGATGCTGTTGACAACAATTTTTATTGGAATGTTCATTAAAATGTCCTAATTCTCCCTGCAGATGCTGTGGATTGTGAAACGTTTTGAGGTATGTTACCCTAAGCTGAAATCTTTAAAGAGTTTATCCTGAAACTAGTCCAAGCAATGATTAATAAGGGGACCCCACTTAAAGGGAGCAGATTGATAAAAGAGCATTTAGTAAAGAATGGTATTCTTTCTCTGGGACACTTTATTCATAAGATGTTGTCCACTGGGAAGTGTTTCTGAAAATTAAAGGAATTTCTATTGCTATTTCATCTGTGAGCTGTTTGCCATGCTGCACATAATTAAGTGGGTTACCTCAAGCAAATAAGTAAGACTGACTGCAGAGATTAAAGAATCGTTCTCTGACATATACTATATGGGTTCAGGTACTTCATCCACTCCCTGTAAAACACATGCTTCAGACTTGTAGCCATCTCTGTATCTGGCAGCAATCAAGGTTTCCAGTTTCAACACATTTCTCTTATTTATTCCTCTTATTCATTCCTCTTACCCCAAAAGTGGATACAGAAGAGGGAATACTGACAGTTCCCTGAAGGCACTAATTGTCCGTAATGGGCCTGAACAGCCTCCCCTGTGACTACCACCCCTCAAACCTCCCTCAGTCCGAATCAGGGGCTCCATTTAAGCTCAGGTTAATAACTTTAGTCTTGGCTCGAGTTATTCTGTGTATGTGCTGTCTTCATTCTGGCCATGGACTCCTGACCTCTGTCCTGACGTCCAGACTTGCAGTCTGACCTCTAGTGACTGGATTTCCCTGGCAGTCACAGGGATGTATGTCTGATCCTAGATACCCTCATCACGCCTAAGCCTGCTGCAGGCTGACTTCCTAGCTTTACCTGGATACTCTTTTATCAGCCATGGACTTGCCTGATGTTTTGGACCTGCTGAACCTGTCTGCCATACATGGCCCTGCCCTGCACACCTCACTTGGATACTTTGGGACAGAGCTCTGACTGTCAAGGTCCCTGCCCTGATGCATGTGTTATTGTGCTTGACTTCCAGCACCCTCTCCTATAAAAGAATGCTTCTCCTGCTTGCCCTACTGCACACTGTCTTCTTTTAATTTGGAAGATCCTTCTCTGTTAAGCTCCTACTCAATCAGCCCCTTTCCAGGCTGTTATGATACATATGGTTATTCTTAATGAGCTTCATAAAGCTTCTGTTAACCAATACTGATGCCAGGGATTCTCCTTTTAGGATCAGTTTCCAGACAAGAAGCCATTACCTTTTGACCAAGATAATCTACCCAGTCTTAAATCTAACAGTCCATACATTCAGCGTAGATTTCCTAAAGTAATATTGTTCAGCCTGGAAGAGATAACTGAAGATGAACATGATAGAGGTCTTTAAAATCAAAACTGGCATGAAGAAATTGAACAGAGAACAGCTATTCACTGGGTCTTCCAATGTAACTGTTAGAGATCATAAACTGAAAGGAGCAGGCAATAAATTCAAAACAAAGATAAGGAATTACTTCTTAGAATGAATGGGAGAATATTCACTGTCATTCATCAAAATGCTGAAAAAAAATATTAGAATAAATAATTTTTTTCATTAAGAAATATGCAAAAAAAATCATCAAAATAAGAGCTACCATTTCAGCTTAACAGAGTACTTGTACTACATACCACTGTAAAGTGGAAAAGTGTGGTAGAAAAGTATGACTAACCCAGTTCTTACACACTTCCATCGACCTGTGCTATTAACCATTAGATGGTGAGTCTCCTCATCAACTTGAGTCCCTGTCGTGAAATGCCACGTGAATTTATTGGTATAAATTATTTGCTTCTGGTTGGACTAAAGCTGTTGAGGGGAGACAAATATGTGAACCATGTTTTTGAAGGTTTGTTTCTTTTCTCTTTTCCATCATTTAGCCGCTAGAAGTTCTTCATCAGGAAAAAAAAAAAAAGAAAGATTTTCTGTACAGGAAAAACCTAATTTGTTAGAAGTTGACTTTTTAAGTGTATCCTGTTTTTAGGGTAACTAAAGTTCTAAAAATACTGTAAATAAGAAGGAGATCACCTTCAAAACTACTCAAGTAGCCATAGCAATAGTATTTTATAGAATAAAGGCAATTCATAGAGTGTGAGGACTGAAGGCGAACAGTTTTGGGAATGAGCTCTGAGGCCTTGGTGCTTGGCAAGCCCTGGGGCAATAAGTTGGGGTGTTGAAGGACAGGGAAGGTCAAAGAGCAAGCCTTGGGGGGATGAGCCAGGATGTAGTTGTGGTGGGAATGTCAGTTGGAGGTCAGAGGATGTGGGGGTTGTGAGAGGGTCTGCAACATTGTGACTGGACTATTTGCCTGGAGAGTTTCACAGTGGCCAATGAGATTGAACATTGTACGCATGCGCAGGTTGGGAAACTACTGAACAAGGGGACAGAAAGGGCTCGGTGGTAATAAAGTTGGATTTGAGTCTCTGTATGAACTTGAGTCCATGTCGTGAAATGCCACAAATGGAACCCACCACGTGGAGCATGAAAACTGACTAGTTATAGTTCTGTTGGCGTGGCTCAGCTGAACTGCTTGCTGAATGTAAGCAAAGGTGTACGCTGAAAGGAAGCAAATTCAAACCGTACGGATTGCCTCTTGCAGGACAGGGGTAAGCGGCTGAGAATTATGGGGTTTGCTTTAACAAAAGAGCAGGGAAATGTTCTAGAAGTTTTTGCTATGATTCTTAAGCAGTGTGGGGAAAAAGTTGACAAGGAAGAATTAAAAAGTATCCTCTGGGCAACAAAAGTCAATCCATCTGTTAATTCCACTAATATTTATACCCCTGACATTTGGGACAAAACTGGTATTAATTTGTGGGACTGTGCTACAAACAATGATAAAGTTGCTGCCATTTTATTGAGCCCCTGGCGAGTTATTTCTGAAACTATAAAACTTCATGCCAGCTCACAAGCACAGGGGGCAGAACCTTCGGCTCCCTCACCATCGCCCTCTATGCCAGACTCTGCCGTGAGATCAAAAAAAAGTCTGCTGTCATTGCTCCTGTGGTTCTGCCCCCTGATAATTCTGCTGATGACCTGGATGGTCCATTTGACCTGGGGCCTGTGGATCCGGAAAGGGAGCCTGATTTATATCCCCCAGATCCTTATGACAAATGGGCAGTTGTAAAGGGAGAAGCAAGACAGGTGGGGGATGCAGATGTATTGAGTGCTTTCCCGATGGTGTATGTGTCGGATCAAGACCCGTGGTGGGAAGGTCTCTTGTATGCTCTTATCAAAGACTGAAAGTGCGCTTTAGCTGAAGTGTCAGACTATGAAGACTTTTTTTGTTTTTTAAACTAACTGTGAGTGTTGACCCGTGAGTTCACAATGAACTAGCTAAGAAGACTTACACACTGCTGCTTTCTAAATGGACCCTTTACATGCAGTTCCATTCCATTGCGTTTCCCTGTGGAAGCCTTCAGACTTGTACTGCCAGCCTTGAAGACAATATTGGACAGGCTTCCTGGGAAAGTGGTGGAATCACTGTCCCTGGAAGTGTTCAAAAACTGTGTAGATGAGGCCCTCAGTGATGTGATTTAGTGGTGATCTTGGCAGTCCTGGGGTAATGGTTGGACTCAATGATCTTAAAGGTCTTTTCCAACTTAGTTGATTCTATGATTCTATTATAAAATTCTAATGAGGTGATTTGTTAAAGTACAACAACGGTGGTAAAAACTCGGCTTTGTGAAGAAGCCACAGATAAAGGCAGGTTAAGCTGGAAGAAACCAAATGGTTAGAGTGAAAATATAATGGAAGAAGGAAGAGAACAGTCTATTTTTTCTGGATTGTTGGTAAATATATTAATAATAATAAACTTAATCAGTATACACAGGCTGAAAAATCCTAGTTTACTATGAATTCTGGTCAGGAGTTGTGAAGGTAATTTAAAGTTGTCAGAGAACTTCCTTTCTCAAAAGCTTTCAAATGGTGATTAAGATTTTTCACATCTTTTTCAAAATGTTTCTAATTTGTAGGCTTCAGGACTTAATAGTCCAAAGAATCCTTGATTCAAGAATGAGACTGTATGTACTTTTTTTTTTTTTTAGGCAAAGAAAATAATTAAAGATGACATATTGTGAAAATATTGTCTTCAAGGCTGGCAGTACAAGTCTGAAGGCTTCCACAGGGAAACGCAATGGAATGGAACTGCATGTAAAGGGTCCATTTAGAAAGCAGCAGTGTGTAAGTCTTCTTAGCTAGTTCATTGTGAACTCATGGGTCAACACTCACACCTAGTTTAAAAAAAAAAAAGTCTTCATAGTCTGACAGATACACTTCAGCTAAAGCGCACCTTCAGTCTCCTTTGCAAGAAAGCACAGAGCTCCTCTGCAAGATTCTTTCCTGAAGCTAGCAAACCAGGGAATCTGGAAGACTGAGAGACTGAGGAACCAGTCTTCTTATCCCTTGTGGATAAGAAGTTTGTGCTTATTTTGTGGTGGATTGAGCACAGAATAGGCAAACACAATCCTGCCTAATGGAATGATTAAATGTTTAAAATAATGTTTTAATTCAATCGATTAAAAGCATAAACAGCATGAGTTTGAATCAGTTTAAAGAACTGCACACAAGCCGATGTGGTTGTCAGCAGGAGTGAAAAATTCATGTATCACCTACACACAGCTTGAATTCTGTATTTCTCAATTAGATATTACAAACAGCCTACTCTATCACAGAAGAATATCTCCTGAGTGAGAAAAAAAATAAAATTAGTAAAGATTTCAAAACATGTTGTCGTGGTTTAAACCCAGTCAGGTAATTCGTTCGCTCACTTCCCCCCCCCTTTCTTGCCCTCCCCCTGCTCCCGGAGGGACAGAGAGGAGAATTGAAAAGAATGCAACTCCCACGGGTTGAGATAAGAACAGTTTAGTAACTAAGGTATAACACAAATCACTACTGCTACCACCAATGATAATAATGATAAAGGAAATAACAAGGGAAGAGAATACAACACCTCAGCACCAGCCGACTGATAACTTGCCCCCCCCAGCCCCGACCAAGCACTGACCAATACCTCCTCCAACCCTGCAGTCTCCCAGCCCTTCCGGCTAACTCCCAGTTGCATCCTGGGCATGACGTGCTGTGGTATGGAATACCTCTTTGGTCAGTTTGGGTCAGGTGTCCTGTCTCTGCTTCATCCCTGCTTCCCCTCCTCCCTGGCAGAGCATGAGGCTCACAAAGTCCTTGGCCAAACCAAAACATCACTATCAGCTCTGTTCTCAGGCTGAAAATCAAAACACAGCACTGCACCAACTACCAAGGAAGAGAAACATGACTGCTACTGCTGAACCCAGGACACATGTGCAGTTAATTAAAATTTAGGCACTTGGCAACCACTGTCAAACATTTAATAAATATGACAGCTTGATTAGACTTTATTTGTCCTGTGTCTTCCATAGAAAATTCAAGAAAATATTCAATAGATGTATGATTTAGATATAGTTTAAAGAAAAAAAAACCCACATTTCTAACATTTAACAAAACATCTGCTTTTTAAGAAAATATCATTTTTAGATTCAGTAGATGCATTTCTTAAATATGATAGAAAAGAACCATAAACATTTAACTACTGTTAATTGTGTATCGAGTACTTGAGAAATAGAAACATGAGAACAAACAAAAACATTCAGTGTGAAAAAAAAAAAGTGTGATATAAGATTGTTTTTTTCCTACAATACAAACATTTGTATGGTTATTTAATATGTTGATGTTAGGGCAAGACTTTCTAGAAGTGCTCTGTTTTGGCCTGACCATGTATTTATTTACGTCAATACTAGAAATCATAGACCTCAAGATACTTTGGTTGGAAGAACTACTACTTCCAATGATATAAAATATATAATTAAAAATCTCAAAATGTCTTACATGTCAGTGCAAGACTTTTGCAACCAAAGAACTGGTAAATTAAAAATACATCATTCAGAAGATCTTGGCAAAGGTGTTCTGGAACATGACAGAATACTATAAATCAGTGGGCTACCATATGACTGAAAAAAAAGAAATATCAGAAAGCATACTTTTGGGACTAATACTACACTTGAAATTTGTCTCAACCACTAATGAGATTACACTTCTGAGAGAAAAGGATCATATAAACAGTCTCATATTGCATGAATACTAATTTGCAAGTGAGGTCACATTGCAAGACCAGCAAAATGTCACTGCATAAGCAGTATTAAAGGAAATAAGTGTAGTAAAGGCCTTTGGGAACTTCAGATAGCTTTTTTGTAACTACAATCACCTATAAAACAATAACCAGATGTTATATATCGGTTATACTGGGAAAAACTTGGGAAAAATGAATTGTTTGTAATTTGTATTAGTGGAGTTTTACAACAACAAAAACAAAACAAGAGAAGCTCTTGCTTTATTACATTTTTGCTGTCTTAGGAATCACATGATCTTTGCAAAAAGTAATCATAAATAATCAGTGAAGCAACATTTTCAGTCTCCTCTGTTGACAATTTTGGAGCTCCTGTGATCACAGTCATTCATCAGAAATCTCTCTGTGTCTCTGTTCCTCCAACTGGGTAAAGAATGACTTAACATGATCTCAGTTCAGAGTTTATTCAAGAAGATTTCCTATATCAGTACTTCAATAGTCATACTTAATATTTTATAGTAAGAAGTTTTACAGCCAGGTGTGAGTCCATGTGCACATTGCTATTCACTGGCAAAGCACTGAAAGAAGCAATTTCATAATTTGCCTCAGCTCTTAGTTTCTTTTTACATTCCTCTTTTGGCTCCTAACACATTATGCCTTCTTTCTCAAATACTGCTTCAGGTTGTTGAGTCCTACATGCATACACCCTGTTTTTGTGCTTGATGATGAAACCTGACAGAAATCCAAAAATCATATCTCATGTTCCTGTTTAGCACTTTCATGACTGTACAAGCTCTTAATGCACTGAAACTTAATGAAGTGAACTGTGTCAGTTTAACACAGACTGCTAGTACTTTGAAATTGTCTCTGTAAACTCCGTTTTTTTCTGGTACAACCTTTTGCTTATGTTTTGGTAATGATTTGTGCTTAAATTTTAAATCATTACTTTCTACATTATAACTGATGCTCACTCAAGTGAAAGCTGAGACAGATGAGGAGCCTTCGTTTAGCTTTTAGATCCTACTCCAGCTCACTGTGTCCTCTAGGCTTTGTGGCTTGTGTTCATGGACATGGTTTAGTCATCATCCCTGCAAAGATACTGATAGCAAGAGAAATTTCTATGGGACTTTCTTTTGTTTTCTTTGCAGCAGCTAGCCAGCCTATAAAAGCTTCTAATTGCCTGTGAGCTAATCTTTTCACTGAAACATAAAACTATCACAGACCACTTAATCTATACCTTATCTTCGTACCAAAAAGGCTTATGTCACCCTTACACTTCACGATTTCTTTATTTTATGATTAAAATTTTTACTCAGAAATTTAACAGGTTTTGTGGTGGAACAGTCTAATTTTATGCAAGAAATTCATCCAATTTTGTAGAAGAAGGTGGTCTTCTCTAAGGGAAAATCTGTGTTTTCTTCAAATGCAGTATATTGGTCATGAAACAATCCAGAAATCTTGGAAATGTACGGTGCTCTCTCTGGCATTTCTCAAAAAGCTCTACATGTCCTTTTGGACAAGGGAATTACAATTTTTTTTTCCCCTCCCTTGCTTCAGTTTTCAGCAGAAATAACACTGGTTCAGTCAAAGCTTGAGAAAAATCTAAAATGTCAACCGTATCTTTTTAGAAAACGAGTATTCGTTACTGAATATGAAACATTCAGGTTACTGTAATGTCTCTGAAAGTAAGGAGAGGACAAAAGTATCTTTGCAATTTACAATTTGGGTGCAACTGTACATCTTAGTAAAATCAGTCCTATGATAAATAGAAAAAACACTTTCCAGAGCAGATATGAATAATCTTAGCATTCTTTAAACGTTTTGGCATATTTATCATGTTCTATACATTTTTTCTGGGATGTTTTGAATTTATTTGATTATTTTCTTTTGCAGTTGGGTGAAATCCATTTTTTCTCATAGAACACAGATCATCTTAAAAAGCATGTAATAATATTCTGAAGAGCTTTTATTATCACCATCTGTATACCAAATAAGAAAAATTCTGCATCCTAACTGCAATAGAATTTTTGTGCCACAGCATTTTTCTGGAAAAGTTGAAAATAAATTTCTAGAAGAGAGGAGTGTATCTACCATGTTTTGGAAACCTCAGCACCTTCTCCTGTTGTCCAATTTAACTGCTGCTTCACTAAAGATTTCTATCAAGTAAGCTCTCTCATATTTGTCAAAGAACAGTATGATTCATACTCAGGATCAAATCCACCCAAACTAGCAAACACATCTGGAAAAGGCAAAGTCTAAGTATACTGGTATATAAACTTTAAAGTGTGAAAAGGCCTGGCTTGCTGTCAGCCACCTGCTAATACCTGCTTGTCTAAAAAGCTCCTCAGCTTCTTAGACCTTCACAGTTTCTGCTCTGATTAACCCAGTTTTATGCTGTCTTGCTTTACTAGTCTTTCATACACCCTTTACAAATTCCCCAATATGTAAAGGAAATTCTAGATGGATGAGGGATAAGACAAGGGTGACCCTGAAGTGCTTTGCTGACTTAATGATCTATGATTAGATATCCTAGATCAAGAGTAAGGCAGTATTGACTACTTTCTTCAAATGAATCTTCTTTTCATCCTTCACTGCTTTTTAGGCTTTTACTTCAATTGAGTCACCTTGTTATCCTATCAAGGTATCAGGTCATCCTGACAGTAAAGGTATGCTAAAAAAAAAAAATAAAAAATAAGAAGTTGGATAACGTCTGCATATCACAGTGTTCTTAAAATTTAAAGACACTACATGATGCAGTCATAAACAAAAGTCTAAAATGGACAAATGGAAACAGTTTAGTAGCAAGTACTGATTTCAATTTTATATAGATTATTTTTGTATATATAAATGTATTGTAATTTTGCAACATGTATTACAGAAGTCTGCTGTTATTTGAAAACTGTCCAAGAAAATTTCAAATTATAGGAAAAACAGCATTTTTTTGGAGGTGAATGCCTGTTTTTTTTCATTTTCTGTTTCTGGTGGTAAGTGTCTACTTACATTACCAATTGTTAGTTTTAGGGGGAAAAAAGTAAAGTAGGCAAATCACTTTCACTTACAAAGGTCTTCTAAAAGGGAGACTGTAACTGATTTTAAAAGTTCTGGCTATAAACTGAACAATAAAATCAAGACTTAGCAGAAATGCAGTAATAAATTTTGTGTGCACCCCTGCCAAAGGAGGTGACTCAATTTCACACTGTTCTTGAAAGAATGTCAGATTGTTAGACAGAAATAAATACTGGAATTTTAATCCCAAATTATAAGAATTGCTTTATTTTAAATAGTGTAGGGGGGTTTGTGGCTTTTTGAGTTTTGCTTGGGGATTTTTTGTGGTTTTTTGATTAGGTTTGTTTATTTTTTTTTTATAAAAAGCTGTATTACACAAGTATTTTTCAAATTTTAGTTCATTTTTTTAATTGTTATTTTCTCCCGGGAAAAATTTTGAAAGGACATACACGCATTATCCCCAAGCAATTCTGAACTATATCAAGATCTAATGCATTAAATGCATCAGAACACCTCAAGCTGCAACATGTATAACTCCACAGTATAAAGCTCATGGTAATAGCTTTTAGTTACAATAAAGGTCAGTCTAAGCATTTCTGGTTTTAACCTGACACCAACTGAACACCTTAAAGGATTAGCCGATGCAATGTTACCGCTGATAAGTGCCCAAAGTAGTTAATTATCACAAAAATTTGTATTTAAACATTCAGTGTAACACATGTAAAGAGGTATAAGCTGTTTTTTTGGTGTTCAGGAAAACATACGGTAGGGTAAACCTTCCATTTAGGTGACTTTTCCATCTAGTTTACTTAAGTCCAAAATACTAACCTGATATTTATTTTATTCTGTGTGTCTTCTTACAGAAATGCTTACCTAGTACATAAGATATTGAACAGTTGATTATAAATAAGCACAAAAATATCTGTCCAAGCACAAAGCAACACAGAATGGACTCTGAACCAGTAAAGTAAGCCACAGCCTGTTCTTCCTATCATCTCCAACTCATTTTCTAACTCATTTATGATAATCAAAAAGCAAAAAAACAAAACAAAACAAAACCAATTGGCTTGAATTTCACGTACATTTTGCAGCTTTAGAACACCAGTAATCTAAGACTTGCTAGAAGCAATTATTAGAGTAGTGGATGTAGGCAGACATTATATGTGCTCAAAAACATGTTTGCATATATGGAAATCTTTCTCAAAAAGCTTGCATTTACTTACTGTGAAGCACACTCTTCACTAGCAATTCTATCCTCTGTACGTACAGCTCACCAAACCCATGTAGATGTAACTTCATGTCACAATCTAGAAGTAAGGACATATTTTTAAAATGTTATGCAGAGTCATTAAAACACTTCCAAATATACATTACTCCATACGCCATGACTGCTATGAGTATAAATGTACTTAGTGTATATTTACGGTGTTTTAAAAAGTCATGTTTTAAAGTTAGTCCTTTTTTCTGGATAATTACATCTATCAGAAAGCTGGGAGTATCTTATTTCCGAAAGTACAAAACATTAATTTTGAACTCAGCAGGCAAGATATAACTGATTAATAGACACAGCACTTTTGAATTTTCTGATTTGGGTACATATGCAGTTTGGGATAAAAAGGAAGTGATTCTCTGGACAGCAGATTCAGTTTTACAATTATGTCTCTAGGGACCTCAGATCAGGAATTCCCACAGGAGAATTGTCCCAAGGCTATGCACGGGTAAAAATTTTTTAGTTTACCCTCTGCTAATGGCCTGGTGTCAACTCTACTGACAGAACCTCTGTTCTTCATGCAGTTGTATTAAGTATGTATGAAGTCAGTGCCATTCTGTCTGGTCTCTGTGCTAGTAGGGCACAAATGTCAATCTTTTTTTTCAGGTTTTCTTGTGCTGTAGACAGCTAGATATGTTTCTTACACCATTTTCAATGACTTTTTGCTAGCAGAGCTTTAAATGGTTCACTGAATTTTGCAGCTTTTGTTCAACAGACTACAGAGCAAAAAGTAAGGCATTTTTTTAGTTACTTTTGCTTATAATAGAGACCCATAAACCTTGCCCTGCAGCCCTTTGTACAAAAAAGCTTTTTCTCTTCAGTACTGTCCTGGGTTCAGCAGTAGCAGTCATGTTTTTCCTTTGTGTTAACTGGTGCAGTGCTGTGTTTTGACTTCCAGCTTGAGAACAGTGTTGGTGAAGCCGATGTTTTCGGTTGTTGCTAAGTGATGTTTACCCTGACCAAGGACTCTGTGAGGCTCATGCTCTGCCAGGGAGGAGGGGAAGCTGTGAGGAAGCAGAGACGGGGCGCCTGACCCGGGCTAGCTGGGGAGGTATTCCATACCACAGCACGTCATGGCCGGGGTGAGGGGTAACTGGGAGTTACCCGGAAGGACAGGGGCTTCCGGGTGGAACTCACTTTCTTGGCCAGTGGTATCGTATTCTCTTCCCTTTTGAAGGTGCTGGATAGTGTTGAACAAGGCCCTGTAAGTATAGGCCAAGCCCCAGCACATTGCCGTGATTTGTCCATCTCTGGTATGGCCAGAATGACCACACACCTCATTTAAGGGTTTTACTAATTCTTCTGGATTTTGCAGTTGTTCGGTAGTGAAATTCCAAAGTACTGGAGGGGCCCACTGACCTAGGTACTTGCCCATACTATCCCACATACCCTGCCACTCATGGCTGTCCAGCCTCAGGGAAAATCTCTCGGTCCTCCTACATCGTCGTTGGACCCCAGACAAGACCCAAACCTGACTCTGCTTAACTCTTGAAATCAGTCGTGGGCAAAGCACACTCTGTATGCGTGTTAGCATGGTGATTCCCATCACCATCAGCAAACAAGTCTCAACAGCATTAAAAGGCCATTCAAAAAATTCAAAACTCTTAAATGTAAATGGTCTGGGGGGACGACTAGGAGGGTAAAAGGATGTCTCCTTCACAGGTTGAGCACCTGAGAAGGAGAAAAAAGATGTGTAATTGCTAAGCACCTCCATCATATACCTCCTCCTTTGGTGACATTCCAAAATCTTTGCCCTCTGGCCAGTCCATGATGACTTCTAGAATGCCTGGACGACTGGGATTTCCTATTCGAGTTCGTTGTGTAATTAGTGCAGCCCATTTACTCCATGTAGCATCAGTTGCATGATGTGTAGAGGAGACCCTGCCTTTGAACACCCAGCCCAGCACGGGCAGCCGGGGTGCCAGGAGGAGCTGTGCTTCAGTGCCAATCACTTCCAAAGCAGCTCGAACCCCTTCATAGGCTGCCAGTATCTCTTTCTCAGTTGGGGTATAGCTGGCCTCAGATCCTTTGTATCCCCGACTCAAAAAGCCGAGGGGTCGACCTCGAGTCTCCCCTGGAGCTTTCTGCCAGAGGCTCCAGGTAGGACCGTTCTCCCCAGCTGCAGTGTACAGCACATTTTTTACATCTGGCCCGGTCCGGACTGGTCCAAGGGCTACTGCATGAACTATCTCGCGTTTAATTTGCTCAAAGGCTTGTTGATGCTCAGGGCCCCAATTAAAATCATTCTTCTTCCGGGTCACATGATAGAGAGGGCTTACAATCGAACTGTAATTTGGGATGTGCATTCTCCAGAACCCCACTGCACCCAAGAAAGCTTGCGTTCCACCCGGAAGCTCATGTCCTTTCGGGTAACTCCCTGTTACCCCTCACCCCGGCCATGACGTGCTGTGGTATGGAATACCTCCCCTGCTAGCCCGGGTCAGGCGCCCCGTCTCTGCTTCCTCACAGTTTCCCCTCCTCCCTGGCAGAGCATGAGCCTCACAGAGTCCTTGGTCAGGGTAAACATCACTTAGCAACAACCGAAAACATCGGTATCACCAACACTGTTCTCAAGCTGGAAGTCAAAACACAGCACTGCACCAGTTAACACAAAGGAAAAACATGACTGCTACTGCTGAACCCAGGACAAGTACATAGAGTCTTTACTTCATCTAAGCTTGATAATTATCTCCTCTGGTGATATAATAATTGTTCCCCACACAGAGTCTAATATTTAGGTTAATTGCTCTGTAGAGTGGGGAACATGGCAGAAACACAGAGGATCTTTTCATGCACCTAGCTGGACAGAAAGCCTCGAGAATAACAAGAATATGATCAGAGATAGATAGCTGATGTGCCTCAGCAATTACTTACTTCTTCAGGCATGAGGTTAGTTAAAGAAGCCTGCATCTCACACCAAAGCCTATATAAAAGTCCAATACTAGCAAATGTTGGCTGGTAACAAGCCAGCATGGTCACAGGAGCTGCAAAGGGAGCCCTGCTGTCACAGTGGCTTGCTGTGCAAAATCCTGCCAAGAACCAGAAATATATCTTATACTGAAGATCTACCCAGAGGTATCTTTGCTCTTTGAATCAATGACTACATCTGACCCTTAATGTGTTATAGTTGTGTACAATAGTATCAGAAGGAGGATGGAAAAGGTAGTCAATAATGACAATCTTCAAGCTGCTATAATGATAGTTAACTTTAAGGCATCTTTTGTTCTTGACCCATAATGATCTGATATTCTACTATAAACCATATGCTATTTGTTTACTGAGCAGATAATCTGGTACTGTTGCAATTTATTTCACATTGAAACATAAAAATGTTAAAAACAAAAATAAAATACTATTATGTTTTAAAAGACTACTCAGGATGACACTTCCGAAAAGCAAGAGCATCAATAATGCCCAGCTGGCACATTCCAGCCCCCGGTGTTGAATATCAGCTTGGCTATAATTACAAACATATTCAGAAGGACTGGAAACTAACATCAAATGCTGGCTAAGTGTTTAGCCGAAGATGTTGCTTCAACAGCACTGCGAAATGCAGAGCAAGCTTCTGCGAGGGCTGAATAAGGCTGACTCACATAAGATCCAAGGCATTAATTTAAGAATCTGGTAAGAGGAATATATTCCATATAATTCCCTTCCTGCATTTTTCTTCCCTTCACAGAAGAGCTGCTTTTATTGACTCCCCAATCAGTTAAGAAAGAGAAACTTTTGGATAAGTCTAAAGAAACAGCAAATTGCTGGATGGAGCTTTCTTCATTTTCAGCAAGCAGGAAGGCTGCTTATTGCCTACATCATAGAAAATCTGGATTCTTTTCTTACTTAATCATAGTTTCCTTGTATGACCTTGCATGAGTAACTCAGCTGCTACATGACTTATCCTCTCCACCTACCAAGATAGAGAATATTTGTCCACAGATGAGGAATCTAGCAAAGCTAAAATTATTTTCATGTCTTTGAGATTTCTGAATACCTTTGTATACTCTTTTTTTAATATCTTACTTAAACCTCCAGGTTAGTAATTTTGATTCCTCTTTTTTTCTTTCATTTTAGTCATCCATCATCGGTGTCTTTTCTACATAACAAAGCACAACTTTATTGTAGAAATTTTGATATCAATTAAAACCTTTATGCAGGACTATAAAGGATATGGTTTTCAATAATTATACCTACACATGCTCCCACTGCCTGGATGGATATTCTTTCTTTATTTTAGAAGTTCAGAATGCTTTTATCACACAACTACAAACAGGAATTCAGTGTTATCAGATTAAGGCTACCAAAGCCTCTGTAAATCTTTATTAATATTTATAAACATATAAGTAGATGTAAAATTATTTTGAATGGCTTGTTAGAATCTACAAGGAAAATAAAAATGGAGAAATAGATTTCTGAAATGCTTATACAACACCATACAGTTTTCTCCCTTTCCCTCCTTTCCTGATTCTAATAACTATAAAAGACCCACTCATCACTGCCCAGCAAATCAGGGGTAACGTTTTTAACCCATTCTTCAATGTTATAAATGAATACATAAGCCAAAGTAATGAGCAATCTGGCCCCAAGTGATATTTGCTTCAGATGCAACAAGACTGTAAGATTGTTGTAAGAAATGCTGATGGAACTAAAACTCATGTTTAGGAACAGAAGCCAATGAGTTACACAGATATACCTAAGAACAGAATGTTGTCTGCAAGCTTAAGCAAACAAACCTAGGAAAAGGCTAGAAACTATTGTCCTATGTAATGTGCTTGCTACTGTTAAACTTTTTACTTGTTAAATTATACTGCTCTTTTAATGCTTGACTGTTTTTTGTTGATTTCTTTTTATAGAGCTAATTTCACCTGCTTTTAGCACACATGCCTTTGTCAATGTTTACTCTGTTTTGTGAACAATTGTTATTAACTAAAACACAAACATATTCCCAACAACAGTCCCAAATACAGCCATGCTTTGACATTATAAGACCAGATAACAGATTTTGGGTTTTCTATTTTTTATCATTAGTATTTGCAAGAAACAAGTAGCAGACTTTGTACTTAAGAAGTCTCAAAAGCCATTACTTTTTTCAGTACTGAGCCATCTATCACACAGCAGCCATTTATTTTTGGAGTGTTCTAGAATAGTTTTTATCTGCACTAATTCCAGGGGAAAGTGAAACATTTGTTTTCTTGGAAACAATATGTTTAAAATAGATGTAAATAATTTGGTGTTTCACATATACAACACTTGGAGCTTTAGTCTCCTTAATAGAGAGCTTTATCCCTACGCTGAAAGTCTACACAATATAAACAGTTCAGAAGAAATCTGCGCAGGCAGAAATACCTTTCTGAGAACAAGAGGTAAGCATTCAGCTTTGAACTTTCCAACCAAGATAAAACATTCAGATTTGGTCTTGCCCCAATACTCAGGGTTTGGCTATGATGTAGAGCACTGTATCCTTGTTTTGAAGGGTATATAAGGCAGTGAATGAGTTAGACAAAACACTAACGCTGTTTTGTACTTAATATGAGTCTATACTAGGATATGGGTAGTCCTAGAATTTTTCAGTCTAATTGCATCTGACTAAAATGATACTTATTTGCCTTATCTCACCTCTTCTCTAGATCATCAATAAAGCAAATGAGAGTGAATTTTTCTAAAAGTGGTGAAGGGAGGGGTAAAATCTTACAACAAATTCTTCACTGCTTGTACAAGGACTAGTTGTTTGCTAGTACTACAGTGTACTACAAATATTATTCAATATAAAAATTAAAACATAATTTCTTCAAATGAATCATCTTTAAGAATGGGACCGCAATCAGATTACTTTAAATTAAGGTATCCCGTACTTCTCTAGCTTATCTAGGAAAAGTTCGTAGATAAACACTGTTGGCCACTACTGACTGCTCAAAACAGGGTTGTTTTTTTTTTTTATCAGACTAGCAAACCACTGGTAGAAATATTACAGAAAATACTGATTAAAAGTTGTGATTTATGTGAGGAAAGTTTTTGGGGTTTATTTTTTATCTTTACATGCTTAAACTGGACTGTTTTTTTGTTTCAATTTCCTTTTCTTGGGTTTGATTAGATTTTCTTGTTTGATTAGGGTTTTTTTTTTTTTTCTATGAATGTCACTAAAAATAGCAGTTAAAAAAATGAACTTACATAACTTTACCATTCTTTATCCCCTATTTGCTTTTTTCTCTTTACTTGTTTCAGCTTGGCTTTGCTTTCATTTTCTCCTTTTTACTTCAACACTTCTGGTCATTATTTGGGTATGCTTTTGCTGCCTCCTTAGTTTTTCCTAACACAGCTGTTACACAGTTTTGAGGCATTTAGGAAGCAGAAATAGCAGGACTGCTCTGCAAAGAATTATGAGATATGAGCCAAAGATGACTACAGCACAGGCACTGCTCTTACTGCAGCACACAAAGCAGGGTGCTGATAAGATCCACCAACAGACCCAGTTAACCTGAGCTCTCATTTAAGTTTTTAGTGAATCAAAAATCACATGCTATTAGTAGTCTGTTAAGTAACCTTTCATATTATGCTTCATCGTTAAGTGTTAACTGACCCTCCTGCAGTTCACATATATGACTAGGAACATAACACAAACAACTACAAAACCACTAGTGCAAGGCTTTGTCCCAGTAGCCTTTCCACCTGGATTAGGCTATAGTGCTCAAACTCCAGGTGCCACCTTATTCAATATATATTGAAATTACAACAGAGCATTGGATTGACCTGTATCTTCCCATAGTACACATTTATTTGTATATATGCTTTTCTGGTGCAGTTGAGAAATACAGTTCCTACCAGTTGCCATGGCTGGTGCCTGCAATCTTAATGAACTTCTTCAAGTGTTTTGACGAGTGCACAGAAATACCATCCTAGGCAGGCTGCCAGCTGAAATGATATTATAAAATACTTCACTTGCTCACCAGGGGTTTCCCACAATATCTCTCCAGCTGGCAGCATGCCCTGCTAGACAGGAGCCTCTGGGAGGGCAACACTGTACCTGCTGCTGGCAGATTTGATCTCACAGTATGGGTGGGAGTGCCCCAGGAAGAGCTTTTAACAATTTCTTCAAGCCTAGGCATTTATGTGGTTTTACTTCCCTTACAACATTTTTGTGCTTGATAGAAATCTGCCTGTTTTAAAAATAAAAATAACACATGAACTGAATTTTTCTCCAGTTTATAAAAATCTTCACAGAATATTAAAATTTCTAAAGATTGTCACATTAGATTTAGGAACTGTAAACCTTATGCTGTTAGAATAAATAGAGTATAATATTGTACCTCAACAGTGGTCTAGATGTCGAAGAGTTACTTCAGATTTTGTTGTTTGAATAAACCAGTAGTGATTGTACAGTGCTTTAGCATGAGCAAAAGTTGCAGCTTCCTAAGTAGTTTAGGACTGTAATTTTGACAGGAGAAACAAAACCCAAAAGGAACTATGTTTCACAAGTCACCCAAGCTCATTTTCAAAATCTAATTGAAGGATGTGAAGATTTCTTTTCTTTGTGCTTTTCTAAACACTCTTGGTGTTTCCAACTGCCTTTAGCAGGACCATAGCAGAGATTTCTTGGGATAGTTTTTCATTAATGTCGATCCTGAACCCTGAATAGTTTAACATGTATTATTTTATTGAATGAAGATCCAGCAACTAATAAATTAAAAAGCAAAAGATTATCTGAGAAATAATCTTTTAAAATATAAATCAGATCTGATAGCTGTAATTCAGATCATTCCAAACATTTCCATCTGTGTTTGCTGGCAGAGCACAAATCCTGTTAGGGGAGAAACACAGGGAAGAAGAACAAATCATAACTGTCAAAGTATGCACTTTGAAACATAATGATATTTAGACATTGGCAGCTGGGACCACTCTTTAATTCTGCAGGATTCCATAAAGAAGACAAGCTGAAGATTAGATAGAGAATATTGAAATTTCCTATGAAACAAGGAAGGCTTGAATTCCTCTCTTGGCCAGACAAGCAGGTTTCAACATTTTCTCCAATCTGGGGAGATGTGTATTCACATAAAATGTCCATTATGTCATTTTCTTCAGCCCTTACAGGTATAGCACATGTGTGGGTAGTAGAATTTCTGACCTGATGTAGATGGCCAGGTTGAGCTATGAGTCAGTCCACTGCACACGAAACAAATACAGCCAGGCTGGAACACATTATTTTGGTGCCAAGTAGCAAAGAGCAAGAGCAGGTGTCCAAAACATTGTAAAAATTAGTTCCTCAGGCAAAATATTGGAATTCAGAAATAAGCAGGCCTTGATTTTGGCAGTCATACTTACCAGATGATGATGCTCAAGAACATGGGCTGGTTTCAATGGGCACTTTTTCAGGGCAACACATTAATTTTGTAGCACTTCAACAAATCAAAGTGAAAGATGCACCGAACTCTCCTTTTAAAATACTGGTTTATGGCAGCAGTTGTCAGTCAGGGAAAGCAAAAGTGGGCTGCACCATGAAGGCTGAGCCAGGAGGTGGGGACAAAGCACAGCAGAGAGAGAATATCTTCAACAATATCGTACCAAAATGCCTAATCAAGAAGAGCAGAGCAGGTCCAGTGACAGTAAGCGGGTTCAGCCAAGAGTCGGGTTCATCAGACAAGTCCATAGTGATGTCTAAGAACAACCAGGAAGGCAGGTCACACAAGGACCAAAGCCAAGGGTATGAGCTTAAAAGTAGTTCCTACATGCAGTAGGAAGGACTGACAAAGCCTCTCAGAGCTGTTTTACCACCCATCTTTCCTCACCTACCTGATCTAAGGTTACACAAAAAAAATAAAACCAGATTTGGTCTTGAGCACAAGCAGCTAGTCCCCTAGGTGAGGAAGAAAAACAGTGCAGATCCTGCCAGTGCACTCAGGACCCTGACAGTAAAAAGCTACGAGAATGAAATGTAAGACTTTGTTAAGTCAGAAGTCCTGGAAACAAGCATCCATGCAGGTATAACCACAGGGAGGTCTACAGAAGAGAAAAAGTTTCAGGCAATATAACAATAACTAGTGAGAGTTTTGTATCAAATCCCATTAATTTGGTCTTTGAATTGGCAGTTGCAAAAGAGTTCCACAGCATTAACAAACCGATAATGGGCTTTACTAGAGTTTCACTATCAGGCTTGCAGTATTTATCAGACTGTAGGGAGAAGTCAGACTTGGCAAAATGGTTCTCATTTTCAGTTCTTTTCAAATTATCTATGCTGATAAGACCTTTATCCAAAGTGTTGTAGCCACAAAGAAAAATCCATTCAATGAACAGAGGTCTCCTCAATTTTATCAAAAACCTACAAAAGAGAAAATTTCCAGTACCTTATAATACTGCATGAAACTTTATGAGATAACTGATGCCATGGTACAGAGGTAAACAGATCTAACTCTTCCTTAACGTCCCATGAATACATAAACTAAAATGTTCATATGGTCAAGAAAAATCATAGTCTGACATTACTGGAATGAGGGATGGGGGAAGTTCCAACGTTTCACTTCCTAGGGTACAGGCTCTTTCAGAGAGGTCTATCTAAGCAAATTTTAAAATGTACCAGCTCTCAGTATTGCAAAGTTACAAAAATTTCCCTTTACCATGAAGAAAGCCCATCTCTTCAGTATCAAGAAATTTCAGTTTTGTCCTGGAAAATGGCACTGACACCTCACTACTCCACCTCACATTTTAAATTTCTCTTTTTCATCTTTTTCCATTATTCCTCAGATCTGATTTTATTCCAGATTAGAAAACAGGGAACAATTATTATGTAGTTTACCACAGAGGGATGTACATTGATCCTAACTGTGGTCTTTGTGGTTTCCCATTAGTAGCCATTTTTCAATTGCTAGTACACACACACACACACAAAAAGAAAGTAATTTAGCTTCCTGCTTTACCTAAAGACTTTAATGCTGAAGATCCTGGTAGCAAGTATATTAGTTAAGATGTCAGCTTTAAAAAAACAAATAGTTCTATTGTTGTTCGTAGAGGACTGATATGGCACAGCTGAAGATATATGGTGAATTTTCTTTAGGGTGCTTTTGCTACTTTGAGAACTTTGGGTGATACAAAATTACATGAGTTAGAGAAGGAAGGTAGACACCTGTAAAAGTAGCCAAGGAATAGCATAATTGCATGACTCCTGAGTACGCTCCATTTGTATCAATTTGCTTAAAAGAGCACCTTGGTGGAGTTCTTTTAAGTGCTACAAGAGCAAAGTAGGAGAAAGTAGCACAGAAGTGGCAAGAGACCAGTTACTTAGTCATTTTATTTTACATTGGTATATATACACTGAGATTTGCTATACCCTTAGGGCAGGCAGTAAATTTTATAATCAAAACATTAGAGAAGTCCTACATCTAAAGAGTACACTTTCTGAGTTAATCTTCTGGATGCCTCTGTGGGGTCTGTAATTAAGATCCTAAACATTCTTATGTAGGCTGACACAGAACTATTTTATTTACAAAAAAAAACATGACAGAAACATTTTCCCTCCAAAAGTCTGCATAATTATCCCTAAAAATATTGGGCAAATCAAAGAATACTACCTTTAAATTGCACAAATTATTAACAAGACAGCAACTGACACTGAAGCAGTTACCTTGTTCACATCTACCAGAAAATAAAGGAAAAAACACTTGCCTTAGCACAGCCATTTTTTGTAATTATTAAACTGAGCTACTTGGAAACTCTTTGGAATTTTTCAATGTCATTTAACTGTATAACTGTATTATAATTAAAGGAAGATTGATTTAAGATAAGTGAGTTTAAGTTTAATAAACTACTAATGATAATACACTCCCTCACTACGTTTACACCAACAATTCTATCTATACAAGGACTGAAATTATGAACTGAATTTACTTTAACTGCCTTACTTATTAGTTTATATGTTCTTACATTTAATTTTTTCTCTAATACGAACTTTTTTGTTCATGCTAAAAGAATTTTCTCAGTTGACACTTTCAGAAGCTTGATAACATGCCTAGAATACTTTTGATACAACTCAACAACTATTGATACAAAGCTAAATTAAAACTTTCCCACAAGCAAGCACGAATATACTTCAAAAGTGGCTTTCATAAAGCTTCCTCTTTTTTTCTTTTTCTTTTTTTTTTTAACAACTTTCTGAGAAAGAGGCACTAGAGTATAACATTTTCAAGTTTAAATTCAACCCTACTGAATCTTGAAGAAGCAACTGGGGAAGCCTCAACAGGTGTTTGAAATAAATCCACAAGATTATTCTGAAGGTGATTTTTCTTTGTAAAAACTTCTAGCACTGAGAAACAGCTACGTTAACAAACTGATCATAATTATAAAATTTAACCTTAAGGGGAAAAAAAAAAATAAATAAAAAAATCACAGTCTTTTAAGTTATTAGTCAAGAATTAGTCAACTGATTCTCCAAAGAAGTTAAAGAATTACTTAAGGGCTAGTAAAAAGTCTGTCTCTATTTTTTCATGGTGGTCCCAGAATTTCTGCAGCATCATTAGTGTTTATAAGTGCATACTGATATATAATCTAAAAAATTATGAAATACAGTGAAAAAATACTTTTGTAAAATAATTTGGTTTGTGTAAAGTTCAGCTGTTAGAGAAATATGCATACCTTTCAAGTCATAAAATCAACATCTAATGCAATACAGCAGCATAATATACATTAAAAAAAAATGGACTAAAGGATGTTTCACAACACCATAAATATCCAGATATACCTAGGATGAGATTTAAACCTGTGATAAACTGGGGCTTGTTTGTCAGGAATGTAAAGTATAAAGAGATGAATCAAAATGAATACATAAAATACATTTCAAAAATATGTGTTTGTTTTAAACAGTTTCAGATTTTTGAGAGAATATTATTATATTGATAGAATGTCTATTACTGTTTCATCAGTAGCAAAAATTTACAGCAACACTGTAAGTGATGCATAGAAAATTACATTTAGTTGTTGTATGATATATATATTCCAGAGATTAACTTTAGGACCTTAACAGAACGGTAATTTGGATGGCATGCTAAGGCACATGAAAATCAACAAGGTGCTTGGTGACAGCCAGCATGGCTTCACTAAGGGGAAATCCTGCCTGACCAATTTGGTGGCCTTCTATGATGGGGCTACAGCACTGATGGACAGGGGTACAGCAGTTGATGTCATCTACCTGGACTTGTGCAAAGCGTTCGACACTGTCCCATATGACATATTTGTCTCTAAATTGGAGCGACATCAATTTGATGGATGGACCACTCAGTGGATAAAGAACTGGCTAGATGGCCGCACACAGAGTTGTGGTCAACGGCTCAATGTCCGGCTGGAGACCAGTAACGAGTGGCATCCCTCAGGGATCAGTGTTGGGACAGGTCTTGTTTAACGTCTTTGTCGCTGACATGGACAGTGGGATTGAGTGCACCCTCAGCAACTTTGCCGATGACACCAAACTGTGTGGTTCGGTTGATACAGTGGAGGGAAGGAATGCCATCCAGAAGGACCCTGACACACTTGTAAGGTGGGCTGATGCCAACCTTATGAAGTTTAACCATGCCAAGTGCAAGATCCTACACCTGGGTCAGGACAGTCCCAGGCACAGCTACAGGTTGGGCAGAGAAGAGATTCAGAGCAGCCCTGTAGAGAAGGACTTGGGGGTGTTGGTTGATGAGAAAATGAACATGAGCAGGCAGGGTGAGCTCGCAGCCCAGAAAGCCAACTGTATCCTGGGCTGCATCAAAAGAACCGTGACCAGCAGGTCGAAGGAGGTGATCCTGCCCCTCTACTCTGCTCTCATGAGACCTCACTTGAAGTACTGTATGCAGTTCTGGTGTCCTCAACATGAAAAGGGCTTGGAACTGTTGGAACAAGTCCAGAGGAGGGCCACGAAGATGATCAAGGGACTGGACCATCTCCCAAATGAAGACAGTCTGAGAAAGTTGGGGCTGTTCAGCCTGGAGAAGAGAAGGCTGCATGGAGACCTCATAGCAGCCTTCCAGTATCTGAAGGGGGCCTATAGGGATGCTGGGGAAGGACTCTTCATTGGAGACTGTAGTGATAGGACAAGGGGTAATGGGTTAAAACTTAAACAGGGGAAGTTTAGATTGGATATAAGAAGGAAATTCTTTCCTGTTAGGGTGGTGAGGCACTGGAATGGGTTGCCCAGGGAGGTTGTGAATGCTCCATCCCTGGCAGTGTTCAAGGCCAGGTTGGACGAGGCCTTGGGTGATATGATTTAGTGTAAGGTGTCCCTGCCCATGGCAGGGGGTTTGGAACTAGATGATCTTAAGGTCCTTTCCAACCCTAATTATTCTATGATTCTATGAATTTACAAGCTCTCATTTCTGGGAAATTACTATTAGATTCTACCAGATTAAAGCAACAATTGGTACTGAGAAATCTTGGCAAAGCCCCAGTACATTTACTGACTGCAGGTATCTAGACACTATCCGACGAATGTCTGTTGAAATCTGAGATCAATTCTTTCTTTCTTTTCTACTTTTGCTAAATCTCAAATGCTTCAAAAGTCTATAATGTTTGCTCAGCCTTTCAAATATATAACTTAAGTGATTAGGGCTAGTCAGACATTTGCTATCAATAACTTTTCAATTAGAAAAATTATGATTAAAAATAAATATGATAGGAAAGATAGCATTTTAGGTACTGTTATTTTGAGGAGTAAATGGCCCTATTGCACCATATGCTGGAGTCTTAAGTTAAAACAGGAAAAGATTGCCATCTGCTAGAGCAGCCAGTGATCAAAGGGTATGCATGCAAGTATGAAAGCCCAAGTTTAAATCTTCTTGTCTGAAAAGCTGGTGGCTTAAATGTTCTTAGAAACAAAGGAATACTTTGATCACCATCAGGACAATGCCTTTACCAACTGCGGTGGACTGTTCAGTGTGCTGACAATGGAGTGCAATAGCAGTCCCAGACAAGGCAAATTGATAGAACCGGGCACATATTTTATCCAGAGAATCCAGTTAAGAGCAGCATAAGACAGGACTGGGAGCACAATTAACTTACATATAAGAGGTCCATTCAGGACGCAAGCTACCTACAGCGCAGGTCCAAAAATCCTCCCAGGAAACAGAACCAAATCAGGACAGGTGCACTTCAACCGCAGCACATGTAAGGGGCCAGGATGATCAGGCCTCAACCTAATTGAGGTTCCTGGAACCCAAGGCAGGTGGTGTATATGGAAACCCCAGGTGAGGTTGGTTAGGGTCATTGCAACCTATCAAGCTCTGATAATCACAGCTTTTAAAGCTTCTTCATGCTACCACATCTTAGGAATTCAGCCAAACATATTTCTAAGTTTGGGCCTAATAACTGAGAAAGGAACTATTAGTATTGTATAAATTTATGAGCTTTTAAAAAGAAAACTGCAGCAGTCTACTTAAACAGTAGTCAAAAACCAAGGCTACAAGGAAAGTAGCATCACATTTTTATTTATTTTATACTAGAATATATAAAGTTCTGACCTGACAGAACAAAATGATTTCTAGATAAAAAGGTATTATTAGTGACAAATTATAAGTCTGATTTAGGAATTCATGTGTATTTTTCACTATATTTCAAGAGTCCCATTATATTAGCTATATGTCAATTTATTTACAATTATACCAGTTCTGAAACTGGAAGATTATTACACAAAATAACCTGATATTTTTCAAATTCACTTAGGATTACAGTTACTTCACTAATTTTGTAAGGTAAATCGCACAAACACCCTCTCTAAAGTTACCCAAATTAATCCATTAGTGTTTCTGTATCATTAATAGAATTAAACTTCTAAATTTCATCTAATCAATAAAACCAGTACTTCCTCTATGCAGAAGGCAACTTTTTTCCTATTATGCCCACATGGCAAGTTTTCAGCAAGACAACTTTGTCATGAGCCTACCTCTTTAGTCACAAAAATTGCTGAAAACTTCCACAGGGTCAGAAATTGTCTTCTACACTTCAGAAAACATTTATTTTGATTGATATATATAATATAAAATTATATATATTATCTCTGCTCCTCACCTTCCCAGAAGGATCTCAGCCACGCCATTTTCAACAAGACCAGACATAAATCAGTTTCAGCATTTGCCACTAGTGAGGGGAACAAGTATCTGAAGTGGGGCCAAGGATTTCCAATAGTAGGTCTTTCACTAAAGTAGTTAGTTTCAATGTCATTAAACACTTTAAGAGGCTCTATAGTTTAGCTGTTGTCACTGCTTTGTCCATACCTCTGTGAGTTGGGCTGAAACGTTTATCAAATGTGCTCGGGACCGTAAAAATTTCTCCCTTGAGCTACCAAAAGTGTTTGCGAATGAAACAGAGAACAGGTTAAAACAATTAGAAAGGAAAATGTGTGGTTATTTTATGGGCATTGTAAAGGTGATTATTGCTTAAAATGCCAAGCTTTGACTTTTTGGTGAAAAACAGAAAAAAAAAAGGGAATTCCAGAAAAGCAGTGAGGTATTCATCAAAATGGTAAAATCCTCCATCAGTAACTTGAAACCAGCTGTGTCCTTTTCAAAAAATAGAGGTAAAGAAAAGAGATTAATTTAGCAATGTTTTTAGAAGATCAAAGGGCTCATTTTTATTCAGTTTGATTTTTGTCTTGAATTATATGCATCAAAAGTACATACTTTAGGCTTCAGAGAAAAAGAGAATAAGAAAGATGAAGCACTGAAATTAACATCAGGGGAAAAGAACAGGAAACAACTTCAAGACCAATAAGTAGCTATGACTTTTCCTGCTGTAAAGATAAACTTTTTGACCTTTTTAAAATATGACTTCTAGAATTGCAAGGGCAACATAATCGGGGCACTTTCAGAGGACACTGGTTCAACACAATAAATTGAAGAGTTCTCAAAGAGCTGGAAAAGAAGTAGAACTAATAAAATGTTAAAACATGATTTACTTGTTTTTAATCATCCTGGGCATTTTAAATTCAAGCGTTAGAACAGTGATACGTTTCTGTACATCTGACAGTCAATTTCAAAACTTATTTGAGTTATCACAATGGAAACTGGTTTTCAAGGACTTTCTGTACGATAGCATTGTAACTGGAAAGGCAATGTTAACATAATTTTATTGCTAAGTGTATATACCTTACTGCTATTTACATAGATCTGATGTATATGAATGAAAACATTCTATCTAAGCAATGCTGTTCCAAGAAGTCCTTACAAGTTTACAGAAAACATGTTAACAGAAATACCATTTCTGCTCTGAAAAAAAAAAAAACACAGAAAACTTCAGCTTGTCAGAGAAAAAATAGCATGCAATGTGTCCCCTATCTAAAAAAAAACCCAGAAAAGCTGTCTGTAGGGCTGAGTTGAATAACAGCTGAGAGTAGTTTGGTCTTCCCTGAGGCAAATGGCTGATGATTTAGAAGAATCCTTTCTCACCCACTTACAAGTTGTTCTCTTGAGTATACACTTTATTATAGAGAAGGATGAGCCAGCAGCTCTCTGGGTTCAGGAGTCCCCAGGGTGTCTGCGGGCTGGGCAGGCAAGGCCTGGCAGCTGGAGGCAGTCCCAGCCACTGGCACTGAGGACCTCCCTGGGGATGTGTAGGTGCCAAGGATGGGCTAGGACATGGGCCTACAGGTGGGCTGGGCTTGGCTTGTTGGGGCTCATTGTTGATGAGGGCTGTGGGGACTTGGAAACCAGCCCTCCTGGGGGTCACTGGGGCAGGGAGTGAAGGCACATGGGGGCTGAAACAAGGTCCTGGGCCCTGGGCTGGGGTGCAGAGAGGCCCCAGGTAAAGCTGGGCAAGGCCGGTAAGGACTGACAGTGTCTTCAGCAGCCTGACACAATTAACCTGTACTTTTACATCCGAGTAATTTATTCACTCAGCTTCACTTTTCTCTCTTGATATGTTAAAATTCTTCTCATTATCCATTATGTGTTTTTCCTCATGACACCTTAGAGCATATATGTCCATAGTGGCCATTTTGTATATAATGAAATCAGGCATAAAAGTAGTTCTTGATTTTGCAAAATGGAAGCAAACACTCATGTCAGAAAAAGTACAAGCTCTGATGCCATTTCTTAATATTTCTTAAGGTCAATGCTTACAGGCTAATGTCACAAAAAGATTCAGCTACAACTTTATATGTGAAATCTAAATTTAATGTCTCTATTGTAAAACAGAAATCGAAGCTTTGAATTAAGCATGTAGTGTCATTATCTGGGAGAACTTAAATATCCAAAAATGAAAAACACAAAGACAGAACACTGAGTAAGTACACAGTATCACACAGTATGCTAGAGACTGGAAGGGACCTCGAAAGATCATCTAGTCCAATCCCCCTGCCGGAGCAGGAACACCTAAATAATGTTACACAGGAATGTGTCCAGGCGGGTTTTGAATGTCTCCAGGGAAGGAGACTCCACAACCTCCCTGGGCAGCCTGTTCCACTGCTCTGTCACCCTCACTGAGAAGAAGTTTCTTCTCAAGTTTAAGTGGAACCTCTTGTGTTCCAGTTTGTACCCATTACCCCTTGTCCTATCATTGTTTGCCACTGAGTAGAGCCTGGCTCCATCCTCGTGACACTCCCCCTTTATATATTTATAGACACTAATAAGGTCACCCCTCAGTCCCCTCTTCTCCAAACTATAGAGACCCAGCTCCCTCAGCCTTTCTTCATAAGGGAGATGCTCCACTCCCTTAATCATCTTCGTTGCCCTGCGCTGGACTCTCTCCAGCAGCTCCCTGTCCTTCTTGAACTGAGGGGCCCAGAACTGGACACAATATTCCAGATGGGGTCTCACCAGGGCAGAGTAGAGGGGAAGGAGGACCTCTCTCGACCTACTAACCACCCCCCTTCTAATACATCCCAGGATGCCATTGGCCTTCTTGGCCACAAGGGCACAGTGTTGGCTCATGGTCATCCTGTCGTCTACTAGGACCCCCAGGTCCCTCTCCCCTACACTGCTCTCTAACAGGTCGTTTCCCAACCTATACTGGAACCTGGGGTTGTTCCTGCCCAGATGCAGGACTCTACACTTTCCCTTGTTATATTTCATCAAGTTATTCCCTGCCCAACTCTCCAGCCTGTCCAGGTCTCACTGGATGGCAGCACAGCCTTCTGGCGTGTCAGCCACTCCTCCCAGCTTAGTGTCATCAGCAAACTTGCTGATAGTACACTCAATTCCCTCATCTAAATCATTGATGAATATATTAAATAATACCGGTCCCAGTACTGACCCTTGAGGCACTCCACTAGTTACAGGCCTCCAACTAGACTCCGCCCCATAGACTACAACTCTCTGGCTTCTCTCCTTCAGCCAGTTCGCAGTCCACCTCACTACCTGATCATCCAGTCCACACTTCCTCAATTTAGCTGTGAGGATGCTGTGGGAGACTGTGTCAAATGCTTTGCTGAAGTCAAGGTAGACCACATCCACCGCTCTGCCATCATCCATCCACCGTGTTATTTCCTCATAAAAGGCTAAGAGATTGGTCAAACATGATTTCCCCTTGGTGAAGCCATGTTGACTGCCCCGCATAACCCTCTTATCCTTGATATGCCTTAAGATGGCACCAAGGATAAGGTGTTCCATCACTTTCCCAGGGATGGAGGTGAGGCTGACCGGTCTATAGTTGCCCGGCTCCTCCTTCTTGCCCTTTTTGAAGACTGGAGTGACATTTGCTTTCCTTCAGTCCTCAGGCACCTCTCCCGTTTCCCAAGACTTTGTAAAGATGATGGAGAGTGGTCTAGCAATGACTTCCGCCAGTTCCCTCAGCACCCGCGGGTGCATCCCATCTGGACCCATGGATTTATGGATGTCCAGATTGCTCAACTGGTCTCTAACCCATTCCTCATTGACTAAGGCAAACCGCTCCGTTGACCTGACTTCGTCTAAGGTCTCAGAGGTACAGGGCTCTTCAGGACTGCCTGCAGCAGAGTAGACAGAGACAAAGAAGGCATTCAGTAACTCTGCCATCTCTGTGTCTTCTGTCACCAGGGCACCCATCCCGTTCATCAGTGGGCCTACATTGCCTCTGGTGTTAGTTTTGTCTGCCATGTATTTGAAAAAGCTCTTTTTGCTGTCCTTGACCCTTCTTGCCAGGTTTAATTCTAAGGAGGCCTTAGTCCTCCTAGCTGCCTTCCTACATCCTCTAGCAGCAGCCTTATATTCCTCCCAAGTGGCCAGCCCCTCCTTCCATGACCTGTAAACTCTCCTCTTCCACTTGAGCATACCCAGCAATTCCCTATTTAGCCACACAGGTCTCCTGGCCCTCTTCCTTGACTTCCTACGTGTCGGGATGCTCCGATCTTGAGCTCGGAAAAAAACAATCCTTGAATGTCAACCAACTATCTTGGGCCCCTTTACCTTCAAACAGCCTTGCCCATGGGATTTCCCCTAGCAATTGCTTGAAAAGGCCAAAGTTTGCCCTGCTAAAGTCCAGGGTTGCAATTCTACTTGCTATTCTACTAGTCCTACCACACAAGATCCTGAACTCCACCATCTCGTGGTCGCTGCAACCAAGGCAGCCCTCAACCCTTACTGCTTCAACCAGATCCTCCTTGTTAGTGAGGATGAGATCCAGCAGCGCTCCTCTCCTGGTTGGCTCATCCACCATTTGCAGGAGGAAGTTATCATCCATACACTGGAGGAACCTCCTGGACCGTGGCTGGGTTGCCGAGTGGTCCTTCCAGCAAACATCAGGGAAGTTAAAATCCCCCACGACGACCATGGCCTGTGACTGTGAGGCCGCTCTCAGCTGCCTGTAGAAGGCCGCGTCAACTTCCTCACCTGTCTGTCTGTAACAGACACCCACAACAGTATCACCCCTGCCAGCCTGCCCCTTAATTCTCACGCACAGACTCTCAACTCGCTCGTCATCTGTCCCTGGACAGAACTCAGTGCATTGTAGTTGCTCTCACACATAAAGAGCAACCCCACCACCCCGCCTGGCTGGCCTGTCTTTCCTGAAAAGGACATAGCCCTCCATGACTATATTCCAGTCATGTGAGCTGTCCCACCACGTCTCTGTAATTGCCACCAGATCATAGTCTCCTGACTTAACACAGGTTTCCAACTCCTCCTGCTTATTTCCCATGCTGCACGCATTGGTGTACAGACATTCCAGGGAGCGAGCTGAGCACACCGATTTCACCCTAGGATTATAGGAGGCCTCCCAGTCTTCATTAATTCTGGAGTGCTGCCCCACTGGGGCAAGCCCAGCTACAACCCCATCCCCCTTTGAATCTAATTTAAAGCTCTCCAAATGAGCCCTGCTAATTCGTGCCCCAGCATCCTTTTGCCTCTGTGAGACAAACCTTTCCCACTTGTCATTGTCCAGACTGGTGGCCTATAAAACCAGCTGTTATCAACGAATCCAAAGCCCTGCCTGTAGCACCAGTCTCAAAGCCAATTGTTTATGAACTGAATCTTCCCATTCCTTCCCACATCATCAGTGGAAGATGGAAGGAGTGAGGAGAAGATCACTTGAGCCCCAGACTCTTTCGTCATCCGCCCCAAGGCCTTGTAGTCTTTCTTCATCCCCCTCAGACTGCGGGAAGCAGCTTCCCCCCCACCTGTCTGGAAGATCAGCAGCGGGTAGTAGTCTGTCGGGTGCACCAGGCTGGGGAGCGCCCTGGTGATATCCCTGATCCGGGCTCCAGGCAGACTACACACTTCCCTATGATGAGGGTCAACTCTGCATATCGGGCCCTCTGTTCCTCTCAGAAGGGAATCACCTACTACAATGACCCTTCTTTCTTTCTTATCAGAGGCAGTCTTGAGGTGCAAAGTTGACCGCCTTTTCCTATGTGGCCTTGTAGGCTGGCCTTGCCCCACATTCTCACCTACCTCTCCTTCAAGATCCAGGGCCTTGAACCTATTATGGAGGGACACCTGGGGAAGCAGGGCAGGAAGGGGGGAGGGTTTCCCACGACGCCGAACTGGAACTCGCTTCCAACCCTCGTCGTCTTTTTGGTCCCCTACCTCTGCGCAACAGCTACAGGGCAGGGGCTGTCTCGGGCCATCCCCCTCTGTGTGAGGGGGCAGGGGGTCCTTCCCCTTTTGGGGGGTATCTCCCTGGAACCGTTCCGGCTGGCACGCCAGGGAGTTACTCCACCAGTCGATCTCCCTTTCACACTCCCTGATGGTTCTCGGTGTCTCAAGCTCCTCCTTAAGTCTTGCCACCAGGCTAAGCAGATCTTCTACCTGCTCACACCTCACACAGGTGGAATGCTGTCCTCCCTCCCCTGGCAGCAGCAGGCTCTGGCACTCCCTGCATCCAGAGACCTGAACAGCCACGGTTTGGGACGGGGTCTCTGTCTGAGTTGCTGCAGTCTTCTTACTGCAAGCTCTCTTTCTGGAGGCGACCATATTGGTCCGCAGTCTGGGACACCAGCAACAGGGTCAGCAACACGACCTGCTTGTTCCTCCCTGCGCCTGGTGGGCAGTGACAAGGCAAGGGGCAGGGGGGGTGCTCACCGTCACCGTGGGAACGCCCCCGCCACGTCAGCTGCTCTCTCGCAAGGCTGCTGGGGCTTCGGGGATCGGGAGATGTCGGGAATCGCGATGTCTCTGCGCTATCCCCTCTGATTTTCCTCATCTCCGTTGACCCTCGTGGTCGCTGAAGCGTGCCGGCTGTGGCTCTAGCTAGGCTAGCTCTGATCAGCTGACTGAATCAGCTGTACCTCTATTATGTTGTAGAAAATATAGTTGAGGATTCTCCTGATAACAAAAATTGCCCACCAGTGAAGTGCTCTTGTCCTTCCCTATTACCTTATTTCTCCTGGCAGTGTTTTCAGCATCTCTTATTCTGCACCAGGGAGGATCATGTATCTCATCTGCATAGGAGCTGTAGCAGTTCACTTTTCACTCCTGCTTAGGAGTATCAGTGGCAACTGCAAGAAAGGCATAGAAACTACAAAGCTAAAAAAAAAAAAAAACTGCAGTGGGGAGGGAAGAATTTAAGAGTTCCACCAGGAAAGACAAAGTTCAAAATCACCTATTTGCAGCGTCATGATAAAAGCATAGATTTCTTAGTGTAGGAAAGAAAATGATTTAAGTACAATACTTCAGCTTAGTTATTGGAGTCCTCACTGAAGTAAGTATAACTCTGGATTCTAATTCATGCTCCAGTTATTCTAATGGTTTAAGAAAAATAGCTTCCACTCACAAGCATGTTGGTTTTGAAGTTTCTTTTCTCCTGAGAAAGAACTTTATTCATCCTTGCTTACTGTTGCTTTTTCCCTATCTTCCAAAAGCACTGAGAACACCTTAGATGACCATCAACTTATCCAACCCAGAACAAACTGGCAATTCGAACACTCCTCTGGGATGTCCTTATTTTAAGTAGAAATATAAACCAATGCCAAGTTTTTCATATTCTTCATAGTTCTATAACTGCTACAAAAGAACTGTCCATTCTTGTGACTGCCTGGGACAAGAATACTGACAGAAGTATATTGGCCAGGTAGAGTTAATTGTCCTCAGAGATTCCTATATGGTGCTCTGTTTTGGAGCTGTGATCAAAACAGTATTGATAACACACCAGTGTTTTAGTTATTGATGAACAGTACTTGCACACCACCAAGGCCTTTTCTGTTTCTCAGGCTGCTCCACCAGTGAATTGGTTGGGGGTGCACAAGATGTTGGGAAAGGACACAGCTGGGACAGCTGACCCCAAGTCAAGATTAGAATCATAGAATCTTAGAATAGTTAGGGTTGGAAAGGACCTTAAGATCACCTAGTTCCAAACCCCCTGCCACGGGCAGGGACACCTTACGCTAAATCATATCACCCAAGGACTCGTCCAACCTGGTCTTGAACACTGCCAGGGATGGAGCATTCACAACCTCCCTGGGCAACCTATTCCAGTGCCTCACCACCCTAACAGGAAAGAATTTCCTTCTTATATCCAATCTAAACTTCCCCTGTTTAAGTTTTAACCCATTACCCCTTGTCTTATCACTACAGTCTCCAATGAAGAGTCCTTCCCCAGCATCCCTATAGGCCCCCTTCAGATACTGGAAGGCTGCTATGAGGTCTCCATGCAGCCTACTCTTCTCCAGGCTGAACAGCCCCAACTTTCTCAGACTATCTTCATATGGGAGATGGTCCAGTCCCTTGATCATCTTCGTGGCCCTCCTCTGGACTTGTTCCAACAGTTCCAAGCCCTTTTCATGTTGAGGACACCAGAACTGCATACAGTACTTCAAGTGAGGTCTCATGAGAGCAGAGTAGAGGGGCAGGATCACCTCCTTCGACCTGCTGGTCACGCTTCTTTTGATGCAGCCCAGGATACAGTTGGCTTTCTGGGCTGCGAGCTCACCCTGCCTGCTCATGTTCATTTTCTCATCAAACAGCAGGGCTGCTTTGAATCTCTTCTCTGCCCAACCTGTAGCTGTGCCTGGGACTGTCCTGACCCAGGTGTAGGATCTTGCACTTGGCATGGTTAAACTTCATAAGGTTGGCATCAGCCCACCTTACAAGTGTGTCAGGGTCCTTCTGGATGGCATTCCTTCCCTCCAGCATATCAACCGAACCACACAGCTTGGTGTCATCAGCAAATCTGCTGAGGGTGCACTCAATCCCACTGTCCATGTCACCAGCAAAGTTGCTGAACAAGACTGGTGTCAACACTGACCCCTGAGGGACAACACTCGTTACTGGTCTCCAGCCGGACATTGAACCATTGACTGCAACTCTTTGTGTGAGGCCATCCAGCCAGTTCTTTATCCACTGAGTGGTCCACCTATCAAATTGATGTCTCCCCAATTTAGAGACAAGTATGTCATGTGGGACAGTGTCGAACGCTTTGCACAAGTCCAGGTAGATGACATCAACTGCTCTACCCCTGTCCATCAGTTCTGTAGCCCCATCACAGAAGGCCACCAAATAGGTCAGGCAGGATTTCCCCTTAGTGAAGCCACGCTGGCTGTCACCAAGCACTTTGCTGTCTTGCATGTGCCTTAGCAGGCCTTCGAGGAGAATCTGCTCCAAGATTTTGCCAGGCAGAGAGGTGAGACTGACTGGTCTGTAATTCCCCGGGTCATCCATTTTCCCCTTCTTGAAAATGGGGGTTATATTTCCCTTTTTCCAGTCATCGGGAACTTCACGTGACTGCCATGATTTGTCAAGTATGCTGGACCATGGCTAGCAACTTCATTTGCCAGCTCCTTCAGGACCTGCAGATGGATTTCATCAGGTCCCATGGACTTGTGTACTTTCAGGTTCTTAAGATGGTCTCGAACCAGATCTTCTCCTACAGTGGGCCTAGGGTCTTCATTCTCACAGTCCCTGCATCTGCCTTCCAAGACTTGGGTGGTGTGGTCAGAGCATTTGCCAGTGAAGACTGAGGCAAAGACGTCATTAAGAACCTCAGCTTTCTCTAAATCCAGGGTAGCCAGTTCTCCTGATAGCTTCTGGAGGGGGCCCACGTTGTCCCTAGTCTGTCTTTACTCGCTACATACCTATGGATTCCCTTCCTGTTATCCTTACCATTCCTAGCCAAATTTAATTCTAACTGGGCCTTAGCTTTCCTAACCTGGTCCCTAGCTTCCCAGACAACATCCCTGTATTCTTCCCAGGCTGCCTGTCCTTGCTTCCACCTTTTATAAGCCTCTTTTTGCATTCAAATTTTCCCAGCAGCTCCTTATCTAACCAAGGAGGTCTCCTGGCCCTCTTGCTGCACTTCCTTCTAGTTGGGATGCAACACTCCTGAGCTTGCATTAAGTGATCCTTGAATATCAACCAACAGTCTTGGGCCCCCATGCCCTCTAGGGCTATATCCCATGGATGCCCAAACACCTGATTGTCTATGAGAAGTAGAGAATTAATTCCTTATTTTGCTTGGCTTGTGTGCACAGTGTTTTCCTTGCATACTAGTCTCTATCTAAATCCATGAGTGTTCTCAATTTTACCTTTCTGATTCTCTCCCATATCCTACTGTAGGGATTGAGCATGTGGCTGTGTGAGGCTAAACTGCCTACTGGGTTTTACCCACAAAACATGAATTATTTCAGTAATTTTGCTCAAGTAGTACTGTAAGAAATTATTTGGTGTAAATTAAAATAATTTCATTATCTAGTAGATATTTTAATTAGTCACTAAAAATTAGGAAGCACTCAGGAAATTGATAGAAATTAATACCTGAAGTTGATAAATTGAGAATTTCATAGAGAAGTCATTATGCAGAGGCTTCTCTTTTATTTCAGGAAAACAAGGGAACCAACTAATGAAAAATCAGATATCACTTCCCTCAGCCTGCTGGCAACACTCCTAACACAGCCCTGGATAACTTGGTTATAAACCAAAAGAATGTTAGTTTCTGTCTGTGTTATCCAGTATTTTTAGTATGACTGGTCAAAGACCAAACACAGTAGTACCACAACTGTTACTGCATTGTAATTCCAATCCAATCTGAAGGTCAAGAAATCTATTCTGCAATGGTTGCTTTGTCATTCAGTTTACAGTTTCTTTCCCTTAAATTCATACCAATATTCTAACTGCATCATATTGTCTTGCACTAAATACTTTGACAATATTTAAATCCATTAGCTATTTGTAGCCTGTTAATTCTCCCTGCCCTTTATCATTGCTGAGTCAAGTTATACATACTTTCATCTTTTTATCTTTCCTCAGAAATCAATCCTCTGGCTCCTTGATCTTTTGTTTTTTTTTTTCTGTTCTGTGTACTTTGTTCAGTTTGTCAATATCTTTTTTGGAATGCAGTGTCTAATATAAAATGCAATATGCAAAATATATTCACTGCAGACCACCACAAAGAGCTGTTTCCTTGGTTGTTAAAACAGTACCAAACTCTTTGCTATCTTCTGACTACTTTGAGCTCATTATGCCACATGCAAAACCACAATAGACCTCCAAGGTCCTTCAAAACAGATGTGTATTCTATCTTTTCTCTAACTGTACCTGACCAGGATCATACAATTAAAAGCTTAATTGGAATGACAAAACCAGTATCAAGGCAGAGCAAAAGGATAACAGCTCTTTAAAACACATTGCTTATATTCTGCTGTCTCTATATTCAAAGTTTGTCTCAGACTTTGTAGGGTTTGTGGTTTTCACCAAAAATACACATTTCTTGACATCTTTAGTAGCATACAATCACTAAGGACCCAAAAGGTCATCAGGTTTATTTCCTCTGCTGTAATAAATAACATTGTAGTGTAACACCTTTATGAGTTTATAAAGCTCCATCTTAAAAGTGTCCAACTTTCTTGTCCTACATTGTAAATTACTCAAAATTATAGGACAGGAATAAAAACTGCTGCCTCTGTTTTGCAAACATGGGAATTAAATGTACAGATTCTAAGAGACTTTCTCCTGGGCATACACAATAGAACAGAGATTCCAATCTCTATGGTATAGAGCAAGGACTCCCTAGGTTGTCCGTGCTAGATTTGCTATGCAAAAAATAAACTCATGAAAATTTGTAAGAAATGCATATAGCAAGATGCACAAATATTAATAGAGATATTAATATAGAAATTAAAACCAGCTCTAAGTTACAAAGTATTTGTTTGGATTTTTTTCTGTCACAGCTACTACCATTAGAATTGCACAATGTCAGTAAGTATTCTTTTGGCTGGATTGATGGGCTGTGGCTAATGCTATAAGATTCACCAAAGCAAAATGCTGGATCCTGCACTTGGGCCACAACAACCCCATGCCATGCTACAGGCTTGGGGAAGAGTGGCTGGAAAGCTACTTGGTGGAAAAGGACCTTGGGGTGCTGACTGATAGCCACTGAACATGAGCCAGCTTGTGCCCAGGCAGCCAAGAAGACCAACAACACTGTGGCTTGTATCAGCAATAGTGTAGCCAGCAGGGCCAGGGCAGTGATCATCCCCCTGTACTGGGCGCTGGTGAAGCCACACCTCAAATCCTGTGCTCAGTTCTGAGCTCCTCACTACAAGGAAGACATTGAGGTGCTGGAGTGTGTCCAGAAAAGTGCAACAAAGCTGGTGAAGGCTCTGGAGCACAAGTATGATGAAAGCAGCCAGAAATAGGCACTGTACTCCAGGTGAGGCCTCACCAGGACTGTGAGGGAGGACTCTACCTGCTGGCAATGCTCTTCCCAATGCATCCCAGGACACCACTGGTGCCTTCTTAGACAATTTCTGGCTTATGGACAATTTCTTGTCCACTAGGACCCTAGGTCCCTGTCAGATCTGTACTGGTGCATGTATATTCCTCTCCAGATGTAGAACCCTGCACTTGTCTTTGCTGAATTTCAAAATGTTCCTCCCTGCCCATTTCTTCAGGCTGTCTAGATCCTTCTGAATTACAGCACAGCACACTGGGGTATCAGGCACTCCTCCTAAGTTTTGCATCACCAGCAAACTTTCTGAGGAGGTATTCTATACTTTTGTCTAAGTCACTGATGCGTAAGTTAAACAAAACATGACCCAGTATTCACCCTTAGGAGACACCAATAGTTGCAGGTCTCCAACTACACTCTGTGCCACTGATAACAACCCTGAGACCTGCCGTTCAGCCAGTTCTCAATCTTCCTTTTTGTTTTTGTTGTTGTTATTTTCAATCTGAATAGAAACTTCAAAATACAAACCACGAAAATGTTCTTTTTCTTCTTAAAAGGTCTATGATTTTTTTCATGTTCTTCAACCAGCTGTGGGCCTTCAAGAGGCTATTTTATTATGTCAAAAGTGAACTGGTCATTTCTTTCTCTCCAGAAGCTTGTTTTCTTTGTTTATCAGCTATGTTGGTAACACCATAATCCTTGTCGTACCTCTAGGGCTGATTGCCTTCCTTTTGCTTTCATTTGTTTGTCCTGCATGTGTAAGCTACTTTCAGCTTTTACACAGCCTGTGACATGCTAAGCCCACTTTATTTCACACAGTCACTAAGATCATTTTGATATCCCTCGCCTTTTCTCTGCATTTCCCCAAACACATTCATCTGCATCAAGCTGAGTTTCTTAGGATACACCTTTCTTTTCTCACACAGTTCCACTACTTTTTACTTACACTTTCTATGTTGTATCATACGTTTCTCTTGCACTACTATTTTGTTCTACCTGTGATATCAAAATTTTGGTTCTTTAAGTTGCTTTTCATTTCATTGAGAATCTGTTTCTGAGCTGGTCTGGAAAACTATTACAAAAAGAGGAGATTCTACAAGGTTTTGGGATTACCTGTTCTAGTGCCATACTATCTTCTTACTGAAAATGTTTTTTCTAATGGCCAGTCTGAACTCTATGCAACAATTTCAAGCTGCTACTTTTCTTACACCATCTTCCATTTTACCTTCATCATATCGTTAATTCTATGTCATTATGGGCTTCTTTTTAGATTGCACCTCAGTCTTCTCCACAAGCCTAGTTCTCGCAATCTCTCCCTGTAGGATTTTGTAGATCTGTCTTCAAGTTTGTCAAGATCCTTTTGGAACAAAGAACTAGAATTTGGTATGTTACCTCTTCCCATTTTAGTATAACCCACAAATTTGTTGAAGATGTATTCTGACCTGTCATCAAGGTTGTTGGTGAAAATATGGAATAATATTAGCACAGTATCAACAGTGATCTATTCACTACCAGCCGCCAAATGGATATCAAGTCATTGATTACTATCTTCAGTAATAGTAATCTTTAGTAATTACTATCTTTAGTAATCTTTAGATGGCCTGTGGACCACCCAAATCTCCACCCATCCAGTTGTTTAGCATCAAATAGTCTACTTCAAGTTGCATTTTATTCATTATTCTTCTATTCTACCCATAGCCACTCAATGCACTGTTGAAACCAATCAGGTTAGTTACCACGTTTTGCCTTATTAAAACTGTGTCAACTGTTCCTGGTTACCTTTTTTATTTTACATATTTGAATTGTTTTTCAAGAGAAAATACTCGATGATTTTTGCAGGGACTAAGGTTAAACAGAACTGTCTACAGTTTCCAGGTTGTTATTGTCTGAAAAATGTTCATAAAACTTTTTTTCCATTGCCAGGAACCCTCTCTCTCCCCATCATGATGATTTTTCTTATACAGACAGCAGCTTCACAGTAACATAAGAAAAATCTTTTCAATGAGTCTCTAGTTCATTTTCCCCCATTGTTAGTTGTACTTTTCTTGCCATTTATATAATTATTGTTAATCTAAAACCAATAACATAACACTGATTGAAGTATACAAGAGAAAAGAAGAGCAAAGGAGACCTTTTCCTGTAAAATCATGTTTTATTTAGGAACACTATAGATCTGTTCTATGTGAACACTTGGCTTATTATTAACATGACAGAAATTCAATTTAGTAAAAATTTTCTTTAAAACTGAATTCAAATGCATATATGCTTCTCCTCAGGAGAAGGTCCTGGTGCTTTACCCCAGTACTATTCATTCTGCTGAGTCTAGAGAGAATTTCACAATTTTAGATTTCACAAATCTAGATATCAGAAGTTTCATATCCGTTCATAAGTAGGCCAGCATCTTTCACTGTTCCTATTCAAAAATGTGCTATTCAAAAACGAATTCCTGAAACACTGAGACAGTCCAAGTCATCACAAATGACTTCACCATAGCTGATTATAACCAACAGAAAACAGTTAAAATGTGGATGGAATTATACACATTGTATATGCTTTTCAGTTCATTCCTCTGAAAAGATTATTTATTAATGAAAGCCATTTACTTTCCACAGTTCAGTTTAACAAATCTAAACAAAGAGCTAGAGAAGCTAGTGAAGAACTTCTCATTACATGATTTCCTACATTATGATATCTTATAGTAACTATTCCTTATGATAATTTTTTGCATTTCTAAGAGAAAATATCTAATAAAATGCTTTAAAAGGTGATGAAATACAAAATGGTCTGTTAGTAGCATCAGTTCTGTTGCAGCCTTTCAGTTTTAAATTTATTCCATTAGTTGCTAAGTGTGCTGGGTTTGGCTGGGATACAATTAATTTTCTTCATAGTAGCTGGTGTTGGCATATGTTTCCAATAGGGCTGAGTAGTGTTTGCAGAGAGTCAAGACCTTTGCTGCTGCTCACCTCACACCACCTCACCAGCGGGTAGGCTGGGGGTACACAAGGAATTTGGAGGGGACACTGACAGCTGACCCCAACTGACCCAAGGGATACCCCCTACCATATGGTAACATGCTCAGCAGTAAAAGCTGGGGGAAGAAGGAAGCAGGAGAGCATTCAGTGATGGCATTTATCTTCCCAAGTAACCCCTACACGTGATGGAGCACTGCTTTCCTGGAGATGGATGAACACCTCCCTGCTGATCGGAAGTAGTGAATGAATTCCTTGTATTACTTTGCTTGTGCATGTAGTTTTTGCATTACCTGTTAAACCGTTTTTATCTCAATCCATGAGTTTTCTCACTTTTCTGCTTTTGATTCTCTTCCCCATCCCACTGGGGGGAATAGTGAGAGAGCAACTGTGTTGCTGACTGGGGATAAACCATGAGAGTAAAACTAAATCTGTAGGACCACAAAACTTAACTCTAAACCAAAGCCAAGCAAGTAAAAAGAAGTGAAATTTCCAAGAAAAGGAATATACTTCTGTTTTCCTTACAAATTTGTTCCTTTATTCTTCAGTTGATTTTTTCCTTCTCAATAAATACTCATTCTTAAAATAGTTAATAAACTTCACAGTTGATATGTTTGGACATGTGGAATTTTCACACTTATTAGAGCAGACAAATAAAGGTAAAGCTTCCCAGTCTTAATTTTTATGAAATATACTTATTTTTCACTATGACAGAAGGCTATCAACTTTTTTAAGAATTTGGAAGCTGAATCTACTATAATACAGAAGCAAAATTGCTACAGTCCAATAACATTAACTCATTGGGAAAAAAGGGGAAAGATAAGCTTTACAAATTATTATCTATGAGGGTTTCAAATGGTGAAGAATTACTTGGGCACTGCTGTGGTCAAACTGTTTCAGATGTTTATGACAGTAAGAAAGATATAAGGATATCCTTTGCTAGGGTAAGTAGGACACATCCTTTCTGTAAGGATTTGTTGATAATATTAATCTATAGAGAATTGCAACTTGCAAATAATTTTAATTGATTGAAATGAACACTACAAACAAGTGTACAACTGGGAACAGGAGAGCAGAAGAGGGGTTTAGGAAGAGATATTTATAATAATCATTAGTAATATCTGCTTAGCTTGTTTGTATCAGGTTTCTTGAATTAGAAGACCATACTAGCTAGATGATATCACAACAATGGAGTCTGGTGATTTGGCACTGGAGGATTCAACTTTTGTGCCTTCTAAAGAAAGTGTGTTCAGTTCTTTCTAGCAGGCAAGTGGTTGCAAATGCCACAGATAGATTGACTACATCTGCTTTCCTCTAGTGTTCTACAGGGCAGCAATCTGTTTTGCTCATGAGATTTGATAGCATCAGGACATTGTTACCTGCTGCACCAGATGGCCTTTAGCTGTGACTTCCCATACTGTGAAATTAAAGCCATACAGTTGAGAATTTCTTGAGCATATCTTTGTAAGTATTTAAGTGACCAGACTTTCAGCCTCTTACCATATTTTTAAGGGACATATAAAAATGTCTTTCCACAGCAGGTTTTCAGGAGTTCATGCTCAATACTCAAACCACCCTGGCTAAACCTACAGGAACAATGCTTCTGTGCTAAATAATTAACAAAATAAATTATGTTATAATATAGGATTATCACATATATGAATGTTGCTATGTTACGTCTCCAAGTACCCTCCATGAAGTAGAATCATAGAATCATAGAATCGTTAGGGTTGGAAAGGACCTTAAGATCATCTAGTTCCAACACCCCTGCCGTGGGCAGGGACACCTTACACTAAATCATATCACCCAAGGCCTCGTCCAACCTGGCCTTGAACACTGCCAGGGATGGAGCAACCTCCCTGGGCAACCCATTCCAGTGCCTCACCACCCTAACAGGAAAGAATTTCCTTCTTATATCCAACCTAAACTTCCCCTGTTTAAGTTTTAACCCATGTTTATAGTTAGTTTAAAACAGTTCAAGTCAGAGATGTATTTATGTAGTAAGAAATGCCTTTTCTTTTTTTTTTCATTAGTAAACTTAACTTCCAATTGTTTATTAAACATTAAAAAGAGCTACATCCTCTTTCTTTGTTTAATGGAGTTAGAACCAATAACCTGGGCAAATGCTGCTGCACACAGTTCTTGTTAAGCTGTTGCTTAAAGGTCCTAGGAGTCCTGTGCTGCAAGAATTAAAGCAGTTTTTGGCACAAGAATGGGTAGTATGATGAATAGCACTAAGAGAATTTAGAGATTAAAAGACTAGGGGAAATTAGGCTAGTCTTTTTTTTTTTCCCCACAATATCCTATTCTCACTTAATGCACTCGCACTCCATCCAGGGGATGCACACACGTGTGAAAAATATCAATTTCCTCATCAAGTGGGTTAAAAATTGAACCTCTTTTTCATCTAAGCTATAAAAAAAACTAATCAGATGGCCTGGCAGAACAGCTCCTGACAAGGCATACTGACAGATATAATGAGAGCAACTTCAAATTGAAGCACGCTGAGGTAAGGAGCATAGGTTGGGTAAAAAATAATGTAGAGAATGATAATCGGCTGAAGATAAGGTTACTTTAAGGGAATTTAAGACTCCTGAAATTGTGCAATGAGGTGGGGTCAGAATATATTGTTATTTTGTTATCAACTGAAAAAAAAAACCAACCCAAAACCCTGCACTCTTCTATCATTCTAAGGTAGCTAACTGAAAGCAAACAAGTGAGAGTTAAATACTAAAAAAGGGAGAAAAGAGAAAATAATTCTGTGCTACCTTTTTCTTTTTCTCCTTTCCTTTCGTTATGAAAATTATCTGATTAAACTGAAAGTGCTTCAGAGTAGAATCTTGCCTTCTGTAGAACCTACACAAATTCCTCACAAAACAGCTTTTAGTGACATCAGGCTGATTAAGATGGCAATATAAAGCATGAAAAATAACTACTAACACCTTTGAAGACAATAGCCATAAGCCAGATTTTCAGTCCAAAACTGAAAATATTCTTAAATATGAGCATATATGCCCTAATTATTTAAGATTTTTTTACTAAGGTAGAACATCATTAAATTTCTTTTTTTCTTTTTTTCTCTGAAGAGTTGGGTATTCTTTGAACAATAAATTCAAATGGAGGGACTTCGGTTCTTAAGGCTCAAATTCCAAAGCATTCACTTTAAGGGAAAGACTGTGTTGTCAACCTAAAACAGTGTTTCTAAGCAGCCCTAGTAAAGCTACTGAGTCTCTGAAAGAGATGAAATTCAAGAAAGTCCTTGTTTTTAATATTGTTTCTATGGACTATAACTCTATGAAGACCTTCATTCCAGAGAGTAGGCTTTTTGTTTCCTGTGGAATCTATCCTGAAGCACTTATTTCCTTTCAATATACATGGGTGTGTGTTCAACTCAACATTCAGGAATGGTCAGCCCCTTTTTGGATTCAATTTTTAGCACCTACAGAGGCATCAGTCCTGAAAACTAATACCAACCTTTTCAGATACAAGCATAGGCTTTTCATTAATTGAACTACAGAAAGCTAGCAAGCTTTTTTACCTCAGCATCTTCACCTTTAAAAAACATTGATAATATTCACTTCATACAGAGAAATACTGCAAAAAATAGTGTTTGTCCTGCATTATGAACACATCAAATGTTATAAAATGCTATTGCTTTTTTTTTGTTCCTGCTGCTTAAGAACCATTACTGCTCATTCTGTACTTGTTGGCTATTGAAAATAATTGATCCCTTTACCTTTATTATGTCACTTCACATATGCGTAGAATAGTTACTACATCTCTCCCCAGAGTTCTTTTCTTCGGGCCAAATAAAACCAACTCTGTTTTAACCATTCTTTCCAGATTCAATTATCCAAACCTTTCATCATGTTTCTCTTCTCTGAGCTGCATTCAGTTTCTGCTGTTACTTTTGAACTGCTGCAGTCCTTACTTTTTAAAGAGCTGGAACTGAGGTCTACCTGTTGCTGAATAGAAACATTTTTTTAAATGCACTTTATTAGACTTTCATGAGGTGGTGTTCACTTTGGTTGTTACACCAGCACAACAACAAAAGGTACATCAGTTTTAGCTACACCACTTCCCTTACCCATCTCACTGCATGGCCACAAGAACATTAGTGTTGACAGAAGAGGGCAACTCCCCAAAACATGGAAAGTAGGGAAGGCATAAATGCCCTTTTCGTAAGTACTGTTTCCTTTTGACAAAATAAAGTGACAAGCTTTTTCCTAATGCCACTTCTTCCTGTCTTTCCAATCCTAAATCATTCCTGATTGTTATTCATTTTCACTTTGTTTTTAATAGCTGAAACTTCTCACAATTCTGTGAGGTTTCCAAGTCAATGTTTTTCACACTCTTCCTAAGATTTTCTGCAATCCTTATGGTAATAGCTTAGAAATCCGAAAAGGAGTGTTCTCTATGTGGACTGGAAGTGTTTTAAACATGAACAAAGACAGAGGTAAATAGAAAGAAACAATAGCTCCTGGTTTTATCTTCCTGCTGGTTTTGAAAGTCAGTGGAATGTGGGAGTCCTTCCTCAGAGACAAGATATTTCTAATCAGCACTACCATGCTCTAAGGCAGTAGCTTACAACACCTATTAGTTGCAAACTCAGCAGGAACTGCAACCCCCCTGCCTCTCAAAGAAACAGTATTTTTCCTCTGTATGATGCAGATTATCCACGAAAACTGAGAGGAACAGATACAAATTGGATGTGAAAATGTGCTACAGTCTTATTCAAGCTGCTGTTGACAATGCATTATATAGAAGTCATGATCCCACAAACTATTGAGCATTTTTCTCTTAAATGAATTTTGGTAAGAACAGAATTTGCAGATTACTCCTCTTGTGTGCCATGAGCTCCAGGGATCAACAAAAGATTGCTGACTGAACTTTCTACACTCCACTGGGTGTAGAAAAGAACATCCTATCCTACAAATGAGCACAAGCAGTACAGAAAGAGGATAGGCTCACACAAATATCATAGTACAGTGATTGCTTTCTCTATTTCTAGGTGCCCAAAATACCTGAATACATTGATGATCACCTCTGTACTCTTTGTTGGTGGCATAGCAACTAAGATCTCATGGAAATTTGAAACTATTCATTTTAGGCAAAGTCACAGTCAGATCAGGCTCTGATCCCCAACCAATCTTCTTGGAATCAATTGTCCCTTTGATACAAGTACTATATAACATTCAGATTACAGTTCTTGAATTTAAATCCCTACATGCAACATTCCATTTAATACTTCTAATGTTATTTTCCAAAGAGGTATTAAAGGAACAGACATGGAACAGACCCATTTCCTTTGAAAAGAACCCAGATCTTGTTTGGCAACAGTATGGACAAGAAATGTGTTACAGGAGCCTTTTCATAGAACAAAATAGCTTTCAACGAAGCAATGCTAGGGACTTGAATATTTGGAAAGGGGCCACCACAATCTCTATCTTGCTAAATACTCTACAAAAATACAAAAGTGGAGAAAATGAAGTTTTTTTTTCTACTTAGGCTTGAGATACCGCCCTTCACCAATTGCCTGAAGAAACACTTGGCACATCATTGCCTTTTGCTGAGACAGCTTAGAAAATTTCAAAACCTCATACTTTATTTTCCATCTCTTCACGTTCAAATACACCCTTTTTCAGCTTCAGCACATCAAACTCAAAAGGTTCATTAAGTTATAACAATCACCATGAAAAATTTTTGTCCTCATAGCCCTCTGTGGCAATAAAGCAAGAGTTGACAGAATTAGACTGCATATATGCTCAAGTATTCAAATATTGTTATCCAGCTACATGAGAATTAGTGAAAATATTTAGATCTTTGCCACGTTGGAGGAGATTTGTGGGTTTTGCAATAGGTTGGTTTCTAGCTGGAAATTAAATTGATTACACATGTTCTTGATATTTCCAAGTGCAATTTGCTTTTATAAGGAATTTTATATTCAGTCTCATTCAGGCATTGATGCCCAAACTACAGTGACAATCCTTCTGCTAGAAAATACATAAAAATATCATAAAAACAAGTCCAGTTACTAATATATAAAATAATAGGAATAAAATAGAGAACACCACCACTATTTCCCCCCCTTCCTTTTAAGGGAAACCCTTTTTTAAATATTAGAGCAACTCCACAATTACCTTATTAAAAGTCTATTTTTACTGAACAAGACATTTCTACATCTGAGAAAGCAAGGGACAAGACTCATCCAAATTGGATATTTACACAAGTTGTTAAAGTTGTTTAGTTCATTCTGCTGATGTCAAATGGTATAACTACCAGAGCTGAAAAGGAGCCATATGCAGGAGAACCATCCAAAAAATACACATCTTCGTAAAGAAGCCAGTGTTCAAACAGACATGTGAAGAATAAAATCTGAGGTGGAATTTTCAAACACAATGTGTTTTTTGTGAGCCTGACAAGGATAACCTTCAGAATTATGGTGATACCTTGCTGAAGGTTGTCCTGGGTTCAGCAGCAGCAGTCATGTTTCTCCTTCGTGGTAGCTGGTGCAGTGCTGTGTTTTGACTTCCAGCCTGGGAACAGTGCTGGTGATACCGATGTTTTCGGTTGTTGCTAAGTGATGTTTACCCTGACCAAGGACTTTGTGAGGCTCATGCTCTGCCAGGGAGGAGGGGAAGCTGTGAGGAAGCAGAGACGGGGCACCTGACCCGGGCTAGCCAGGGAGGTATTCTATACCACAGCACGTCATGCCCGGGGTGGGGGATAACTGGGAGTTCCCTGGAAGGACACGGGCTTCCGGGTGGGACTTGTTTCTTGGCCGGTGGTATCGTATTCTCTTCCCTTGTTATTTTCCCTTATCATTGTTGTAGTTGATAGTAGCGGTGGTGATTTGTGTTGTACATTTGTTGCTGGACTGTTCTTGTCTCAACCCGTAGGAGTTGCACTCTCTCGATCCTCCTCCCTGTTCCTCCGGGAGCGGGGAAGGGGAAAGCCCCGGTGGGGGGGGGGGGGGGGGTGGACGGCCCGCGATTATTGTCAGCTCGGCACCACTCACTGGAAGTGAGTGAGCACGTTACCTGGCTGGGTTTAAACCACGACAAAGGTACATGAAACTTGCCAGCATAGACTATCCACAGGGAGCAGAGGTAGAGTAACTAAGACTTCTGACTGGTCTGTACAGTCACTGTAGTTTCTTCTCTGCATCCTGCAGTGACGCTGTTGCATGTGGAAAGTTCACTAAAAGTGGTTCATCTAAGAAAGGATGGTTATAGGTTTCCCACTATACAGAGCAATTTCCATTTCTATTTTAGGTGCCTTCACATGCATTCTAGCTGGGGAGTGTATTATATTGCTACACATCACATTTAGAACATTTTCTTTCCTGATACTTAATTTAAAATTTTATTACTTCTAATTCAAATTATGACCCCTTTACTTAGACTAAGCACAACTTTGCATGTTTTACCTTTAACTGGTACCCTTCAAAACAAGCCATTTATTGTATCTTATTTATAGGTTCTAATCTGGGACTGATTTTTCCCTCCATTTGTACTACATAACTCTTACATACCTGGTGAGGTTTTATGGCGGTATCATAGTATCAGTATTAAAACAGAGTAATGTAATAAGAATTAACTCCTAACTGGACCTCAGCCGATGCTTCTCTCCTTCCCCTCTTATGGATAAGAGCATTTGCTTCTCTCCTCTCCTTACAAATAATTTCTAAGATTAGTAACAGGTAGTTATGTCCTGAATCGTGTATACATCAGCTAAGGAAAGGCAGGGCTCACGGATCCTTGTCTCTCACCTTCTTCTCTTTTAAATGTTATTAGATTACTTACTACATTTAGTGCTTTAGCAATTGTCATTCTGTATAAAGTATTTTCTCAAGTTCAGTGGAGTTGCTTAGTGTTTCAATAATTTTAAAGGATTTTAGGAACATTACACATATGTTAGATGACCACATGCAACACAACCTTAAAATGAATACGTTAATGTGAAAAAACAGACATGAGATTTTTCTGTTAAAAATGTTAAAATTACAGCAAAAGATGGAGGACACTTTAAAATGGTAAAGGGTGCTCAGCACAGCATGTCGAACAGAAGCAGTCAGAGTACATCATTACATTCTTGTTCTGCATGATGCTCCCTTTGCCACTGCTCTAATTGAAAGGCAGAACACAACTAGCAGCCTTCAAGCTAGCAAAGGAAAATGCTGGAAAAAGTCAGTGTTTTATTTAGGCTTCTGCTATTGACCATAAAATTCTGGAAAACCCCTAGAACCAAATCTCCTTGGAAAAATGTTAAAAACGAAAGTTTACAATAAAGAGATGATGTGAAGTGCAGTGAGGGGAAAAGTCATTCTTCAGTTAATATTTTTTCTTTTCTCCACTTGTAGCAGAGATTACAAGATCAAAGGTACTTTCGTTGTTGTTTCTTCATGTAACTAACCTTCTTTCTGTCCCCGTACACTTTGTAAGTGGCAAAATGGTGCTTTGTGTTAGACTCCACTTAGCCTCTTTGTTCACACAAACCTCAAGTTTGAATTAAATGTTTCCTCTGAGTGACTTTCACATTATCTTCAACAATGTGCAAAAAGGAACATAAATGAACAAATGCAATAACCTGAATGCAAAGGCTGAAGTAACAGGGTTAGTTGGAAGAAGTTCAAGATTTTGCTGTTGTAACTGGTAACTATTATACAATCTATCCCAAAGCCAAATTTCTTCTGCAAGTACAGCATATCTATATTCATTTGGACAACTAAAAGAATTGTTTCTGATCAAGAATACTCTGACTTCCTAATTTTAAAGAAACTTTACTTACACTATTCTTGGTGGTTTATATGCTCTCTTTCTTATTATCAATACATTTGTGTTCCCTCTTTATTTAGGATTTCAGGTTTCTATAATGATTTCATAGCCTAATTAAAACTTTGATCATCTTATTATTGAGAATGAATTAAGATATAACACAGAAGGTTCTCCACTGCTGGACAGTTACCTTCACATGTTCGTGGGCTCCTGAACTTCTTCCTCATTCTATCCTATCACCTTAGGGCATCTCAGTAAAGTGATTTTATAGTTGCAGAATGTACTCCAAAGCTGAATCATAATATGGGCCACCGCAGGTTTCCTTATTATTGTGCTTCACTGAACCAAAACTATACCTCTAAGCAAATGTATGCAAACCTTTATAAGAAAGAAAAAAAAAGAGGGGGGGGGGGAGGGGAAGGGGGAAGAAGCAGACAAATATACTTCTTCATTCAGAGGTTACATATCTTTTGACTGCAGACATTTACTTGTAGTAGGCTATGTGCCCTATTATCCCAAAAGACTTCATGAAATGACCCCATTCATAGTCTGGCCAATATTAATTATTCTCATGCTTAAAAACTTTCCTGTAATTGATTATCTAGATTTAGTCACAGTTTATACATGTTTGTTCTTGTGCAAACACTGTCTTTTAGCTTTAGTCATCCTTTTCTCTGGTGTCTGTTTCTAGAAAGCAAACATATCCTCTCCGAGGCTTCACTGTACTGAAAAGACTACGCTCATTGAGTTTCCTTCTATAAAATGAAAGTTTCCAACCTTCTGGTCATCTTAATAACTTTTCTATACACCTGATCTTAAGAAAAGATATCATCTCTCCCCCACCTCCTCTGGAAACTCCAGTCATTGCCCAATTGCTTAAAATGTTCATGTCCTCCACTTCAGATATTTCCAAGTAGAAAAATCCCAGTTTATAACACAATTTTTTTTTAATAAACAGATGGGTGTTCACCCCATGTTTAAGGTCATCTAATTCTTCCTGTCAAATATTCTAAACTTCTTCTGTATTGATGGTAACTTCTGGTTTTATAACATCAAAAAATTTCATGAGTAACTTACAGCTTTTGGTGATCATTAATGAAAATCACATTGCTTCCTCAAACATCCTATATGATAAAGCCAATCTATTAGACAAAGTCTCCTTGGATTTCCGAAGGCTTAGAAAAATTTTTTGCTAAATGCTGTCAAAGAAACTGAGGAGCAATGGCATAAAAGAACTTTGCAAGGTTAATTTATTTATTGAAAGATAGAAAATTAAGGTAGAAAAAGTCAGTTGCCACAGGGAAGAAGTGTCAGCTACCTGTGGCCTACACTGAGCTAGTGAGTGAGTTACACTGACATGACCATAAAAATACTCACATACAGCTTATCAAATGGGAAGGATCAAAGTGACAAAGTGTGCTGGTGGCAAGAGTTTATTCCAGATAGTAAGGGTAAAAGCTGATTGTGAGTAACTTCAGAAAGATCTTTCAGAAACTAGGTACTAAAATGGCAAATGAAGTTCAATATGAATAAAGATAAGATTAAAGGCAATAAAAATTGTCTTTACAATTCTAATAAGAAATTTAATAAACCATTCAAACTTCCCATAAAAAATTATCAGCTGTGAGCTGACAACCCCTCAGAAGTATGTTTTGGGGTTACAAAAGCAGGTATCAAACAAAAGTTGGCTCAATATTTGGTAACAGTCATAAAAGCAAATCAGGATATTAGGAGTTATTAAGAAAATGAATAGAAAAATGTCAGATTTTTTTCCACTGTACATATCCAATATTCTCCTACAGCTTGACTACTGTGTAAAATTCCGTTTCATTCTCCTTAGAATAAAAATGGAAATGGTTCAGATAACAGAAACAAGTATGATCAAAGTACAGAAAAGCACCCCAAGATCAAAATCTTAGTATGAGCAGAAGGAAATGCATCATAAGTATTCTAAATATATGTACACGTAGCTAAGAAATTTTGTTCATAAAACTAAGCAATCTGATCAGAATAAAACAAGCAGTAGTACTGGGAAATATAGTCTAAATGAATACAGAAAAACTCATTAATAATACTTTTATTTACTGTACAAGAAAGCTTAAAAATGCCTTTCCTCTACTGTTATGTTCATCCTTATAAAGTCCCTCTAGGCTCTAAGTTCAACGTCACCAGACTTCCTCAAGCAGAGAAGAGTTGGAATGACAGGAAACTGTCAACATCCTGAAGGGGAGTTCTCCTCTTCAGTGTTGAGATCCACCTAGGGATTACTTTCTATGTTTTCCAGTCAGTCTTCTCCTTCCCACTGGTTCACACACAGTTTCCTCTCAACTGACAAAGGACTGACAAAAGGAATACCTCCACCACAGCCCTGCTCTGCCTCCCAAGCCAGGCACAACGTACGCACTGACTCCTTACCCAGCCTCAGTCTTTCCTCCACCCTCAGCCCTGCCCAGCCATCCTGGGGCTGCCTCTGACACTGGTTCCCCTCACTGGGACAGGCTGATATCCCAGCACAGCCTCAGCCCTCACCACCACCACTCTCCCTGGCAATCATCCCATTTCTGTCATTGGAGATGATCCTGACTCATGTTCCTGGTTTGTCCTTGGTCTTGACACTTCAACACCCTGGATTTGTCTGGTGACCTGGGATCTGTGCTGACTTTGGCCAAAACTGCTGGCTGTCACAAGCTAAACAATCTCAGATCAGGAAATTTTATTTAATTAAGTTTATTGCAAATATTCAGCAGCTTTTACTTATTCATTAAGGTAATAAGAAACAAAAAGATAAGTAAAGAAACACTTGGGGAAATGCCTTTCCTCCCTCTTCTGCAGGCTTAGCATCCGAGAGATCTCCTCCCCCTTTCATCATGTACTACATACAGTCCCTTCAAACCCCTTTGATGAGGAAATGGGTAGTGCAGGATGTTAGTAACAGTGTGCAGAGGTTTCTTTCTACTCTCCTGCTCTGGTATTAGTTGTCCTGGGCCACAGTTACTTCAGAAATTTCCCTGTCACAGCACATCACACAAAGGATGTAGTTCCTCAGGTGTGTCATTCCTCCAGCACAGAGCACCTCCTTCCAGGCATGCATCTCTGTATGTGTCCCCAGCAATGTCCCTTTCCATGCACCTCTGTTATGGTTTAAGCCCACGCACTAGATCAGAACTACACAACCTCTTGCTCATTCCTCTCCCTTCTGACGACAATCAAAAGAATGTAAATCTCATGGGCTGAGATAAGAACAGTAACTAAGGTGTAATACAAAACCATTACTGCTACCACCAATAATAATGATGATAAGGGGTATAACAAGGGGGGAGAATATAAAACTAACAGGGAGAAAGAAAACAATAAACACAAGTGATGCACAATACAATTGCTCTCCACCCACCAACCAATAATCCAGCCCAGCCTGAGAAGCAAACTGGACCTTCTGGCTGACTCTCCCCAGTTTATATACTGGGCATGACGTGTTGTGGTATGGAATATCCCTTTAGCTATTTTGGGTCATGTGTCTTGTCCCTGCTTGCTCCCTGCTTCTTGTGCCCCTCTTCAGTGGCAGAGCATGAGAGACTGAAACATTCTTGATTTGGGTAAGTATTATTTAGGAATAACTAAAACATTGGTGTGTTATCAGCATTATTCTCAGACTAAGGTTAAAAACACAGCACTGCCCCAGCTACTAAGAAGGAGAAAAATAACTGTTAGAGCTGAAACCAGGACAACCTCCCTCATTCTTTCTCCCATTTCTCCAAACACTCCTTTTCACGTACTTTGTCATCTGCTCCCTTTTGAGTGTTCTCCCTCACCTCCTGCCTCCAGCAGCTGCTCCACTTCCTGACACAGAAAGAGAAAAACAAATGGATTTTATACAATGATGAGGTAGCTTATGAGACTTTGTCATGGTTTAAACCCTAGCCAGAAAGCTTGTTCACTCACTCCCAGTGAGTGGTGCCAGGCTGAGAGCAATCAAGGCCCCCCCCCACCCCCAGGTCTCTCCCCTTCCCTGCTCCCGGAGGACCGGGGAGGAGGATCAAAAGAGTGCAGCTCCCACAGGTTGAGACAAGAGCAGTCCAGCAACCAATGTACAACAGAAATCACCACCGCTACCACCAACGACAACAATGATAAGGGAAAATAACAAGGGAAGAGAATACGATACCACCGGCCAAGAAACAAGTCCCACCCGGAAGCCCGTGTCCTTCCGGGTAACTCCCAGTTACCCCCCACCCCGGGCATGACGTGCTGTGGTATGGAATATCTCTTTGGCTAGCCTGGGTCAGGTGCCCCGTCTCTGCTTCCTCACAGCTTCCCCTCCTCCCTGGCAGAGCATGAGCCTCACAAAGTCCTTGGTCAGGGTAAACATCACTTAGCAACAACCGAAAACATCGGTATCACCAGCACTGTTCCCAGGCTGGAAGTCAAAACACAGCACTGCACCAGCTACCACGAAGGAGAAACATGACTGCTACTGCTGAACCCAGGACATTATCCACCCCTTATTCCATACCATTCACGTCATGCTCAGATCCCACATTTTCAATACACCATCGCTCTCCCACATATACACATCCATATACACACAGACCAAGAGAAAGAGATCATTTTCTTAGTGCATGGACCAATCCCTATAATGCTGCCGGGTCCATTTGGTCCATGATGTCAGGTTCCATCTCTTGTAACAATCCTTCAGGGCAGGAAAGGCTGTGTGCAGTATTGGATCGTTGCCTGCTAATGCTGGTCGTTCCTTTACTGCGGAACTCATCCGGTTCCATCAAAGTTCATTCTCTGTTGGGATGATGATTGGAGGGAAGTCAGGACTAGTCGCTGGTGGCCTGCAGACATCTGGTTGATGGGCTATAAAAGTATTACACAGCAGGCAACAGCATACAATTAAGTTCACTGGCTGTTTTCCCCTCAAATTAAATCCCCTTGAGGTATACACCGGACTTCCCCATCTTCCCACACTACCAAGCAAGTATATCCAGGTCCCTGAGCAAAAGCAATCCCACGAGTGGGTTTGCCTTTACCTGAAGCAGGAATAACCCAGACTGTCTTCCCCAGCAAATTCTTCGTATGCACCACGGGAACTTTGTCCCCCTCTACAATATGTAAAAGTTCTGAGTGGGGTGGGCCACCCCTGTTGGCAGATCCTCTGGTGTTGACCAACCAGGTGGCCTTTGGTAAGTGTGTATCCCAATGCTTAAAAGTTCCCCCACCCATTGCTCTCAGTGTAGTTTTTAACAGCCCATTGTACCGTTCGATTTTCCCAGAGGTTGGTGCGTGGTAGGGGATGTGATATACCCACTCAATGCCATGCTCTTTGGCCCAAATATCTATAAGGTTATTCCGGAAATGAGTCCCATTGTCTGACTCAATTCTCTCTGGGATACCGTATCGCCACAAAATCTGTTTCTCAAGGCCCAGGTTAGTGTTCTTGGCAGCGGCATGGGGCACAGCGTATGTTTCCAGCCATCTGGTGGTTGCTTCCACCATGGTAAGCACATGGTGCTTGCCTTGGCGGGATGTCGGCAGTGTGATATAGTTAATCTGCCAGGCCTCCACGTATTTATACTTCAACCATCGTCCTCCATACCAAAGAGGCTTTAACTGCTTGGCTTGTTTAATTGCAGCACACGTTTCACACTCATGAATAACCTGGGCAATAGTGTCCATTGTTAAGTCCACCCCTTGATCATGGGCCCATTTGCATGTTGCATCTCAGCCCTGATGGCCTGAAGTGTCATGGGCCCACCGGGCCAAGAATAATTCACCTTTATGTTGCCAATCTAAGTCCATCTGAGCCACTTCAATCTTAGCCGCTTTATCCACTTGTTGGTTGTTCTGGTGTTCCTCAGTGGCCCGACTCTTGGGTACATGGTCATCTACGTGGCGTACCTTCACCACCAGGTTCTGCACCCAGGCAGCAATATATTTCCACAGTGCAGCAGCCCAGATGGGTTTACCTCTGCATTGCCAGTTGCTCTGCTTCCATTGCTTCAACCACCCCCACAGGGCATTTGCCACCATCCATGAGTCAGTATAGAGGTAAAGTACTGGCCACTTTTCTCATTCAGCAATGTTCAGGGCCAGCTGGATGGCTTTCACCTTGGCAAACTGACTCGATTCACCCTCTCCTTCAGCAGTTTCTGCAACTTGTCGTCCAGGACTCCATACAGCTGCCTTCCATCTCCGATGCTTTCCCACAATATGGCAGGACCCATCAGTAAACAAGGCATACTGCTTTTCACTTTCTGACAGTTTATTATATGGTGGGGCCTCTTCAGCACGCATCACCTCCTCCTCTGGTGACATTCCGAAATCTTTGCCCTCTGGCCAGTCCATGATGACTTCTAGAATGCCTGGACGACTGGGATTTCCTATTCGAGTTCGTTGTGTAATTAGTGCAGCCCATTTACTCCATGTAGCATCGGTTGCATGATGTGTAGAGGAGACCCTGCCTTTGAACATCCAGCCCAGCACGGGCAGCCGGGGTGCCAGGAAGGAGCTGTGCTTCAGTGCCAATCACTTCCGAAGCAGCTCGAACCCCTTCATAGGCTGCCAGTATCTCTTTCTCAGTTGGGGTATAGCTGGCCTCAGATCCTTTGTATCCCCGACTCCAAAAGACAAGGGGTCGACCTCGAGTCTCCCCTGGAGGTTTCTGCCAGAGGCTCCAGGTAGGACCGTTCTCCCCAGCTGCAGTGTACAGCACATTTTTTACATCTGGCCCGGTCCGGACTGGTCCAAGGGCTACTGCATGAACTATCTCACGTTTAATTTGCTCAAAGGCTTGTTGTTGCTCAGGGCCCCAATTAAAATCATTCTTCTTCTGGGTCACATGATAGAGAGGGCTTACAATCGAACTGTAATTTGGGATGTGCGTTCTCCAGAACCCCACTGCACCCAAGAAAGCTTGTGTTTCTTTCTTATTAGTTGGTGGAGACATTGCTGTTACCTTGTTGATCACATCTGTGAGGATCTGTCTACGTCCACCTTGCCGTTTTATTCCCCAGAATCGAATCTCCTGTGCAGGTCCCTTGACCTTATTCCGTTTTATGGCAAAACCAGCTTTCAGCAAGATTTGGATTATTTTCCTCCCTTTCTCAAAGACTTCTTTTGCTGTATCGTCGTCCCACACAATAATGTCATCAGTGTATTGGAGCTTGCCCCTGTTCCAGTGCAGTCTGGATCAGTCCATGGCAAATGGTAGGGCTGTGTTTCCACCCCTGGGGCAGTCGGTTCCAAGAGAACTGGACACCCCTCCAAGTAAAAGCAAACTGTGGCCTGCAATCTGCTGCCAAAGGAAATGAGAAAAATGCATTGGCAATATCAATCATGGCATACCACTTGGCTGCCTTTGACTCTAGTTCATACTGAAGTTCTAGCATGTCCGGTACAGCAGCACTCAATGATGGTGTGACTTCATTCAGGCCACGATAGTCTACTGTCAGTCTCCATTCTCTGTTAGACTTTTGCACTGGCCATATGGGGCTATTAAAGGGTGAGCAGGTCCTGATGATCACTCCCTGACTCTCCAGTCTATGGATCAGAGGATGGATGGGAATCAGGGAGTCTCGGTTGGTGCAATATTGCCGCCGGTGCACTGTTGTTGTCTCAGTTGGCACTTGTTGTTCTTCAATTTTCAGCAACCCCACAACAGAAGGATCCTCTGAGAGACCAGGCAAGGTGGACAGCTGCTCAATTTCCTCGGTCTCCAAAGAAGCAATACCAAAAGCCCATCGATACCCTTTTGGGTCTTTGAAGTACCCTCTCTTGAGGTAGTCTATGCCGAGGATGCATGGAGCCTCTGGACCAGTCACAATAGGGTGCTTTTGCCATTCCCTTCCAGTCAGGCTGATTCCAGCCTCCAGCATAGTCAACTCTTGGGATCCTCCTGTCACTCCAGAAATATAGATGGGTTCCACCCCTTGACAGCTTGATGGCATCAAGGTACACTGTGCACCGGTATCTACTAGAGCCTTATACTTCTGTGGGACTGATGGGCCAAGCCATCTGATCCACACGGTCCAGTAAATCCGATTGTCCCCTACCTCCACCTGGCTGGAGGCAGGGCCCTTCTAATGGTCATCACAGCATTGGACACTTAAGTCGTGGTGAAAGGGATTATTCTTCGTTATCACAGGAGCTGGAGTAAAATCAGCTCTTCCACTCCATCTGGGAAACTGGTCACCAGAGACTGAAGCCATAGCTCTCATGGGACGATCAGTCTTGGCCCTTGCTCCCCTCTTCAATTCACTCACCCGTTCCTCCAAAGCTGAAGTAGATTTTCCATCCCACTTTGTCACGTCTTCCCCGTGATCCCGCAGGTAAAACCATAGGGTACCCCGTGGCGTATACCTCCTGTGTCTCCTCTCTCGAACAAGAGGACGCCTTTTGTTAATAGCTGAGACGTGTGTGGGTACACGTGAGGAGCTGGATAAGTCAGATAGTTTGTCCCTCAATTGTTTGAGGTCCTGGGACAGTTTTTCCACAGCTGAGATGATGGAAGGGGTGAGATTGTCTTCAAACTCTCGGAGTTTATGAACCATTTCATCCACTGTTAGTGTTACTATGTCATTCCAGGTTACTGTTGCCAATGAATGGGCATATGATGATGGTGCATTCCGTGTAAGTTTTCGCCACATGGGTCATGTACATTCAACTTCATCTGGATCTATGGGTATATCCCCGTTGTTCGGCTTGATGTGATAGATCATCTCTACAATGGCTGATTCCCTCAGAGACTGGATGCCTTTGTCTATAGTAGTCCACTTGGCCGAACGACTCATAACATCATCCTTGTATGGAAACCTTTCTTTCACAGCTGCCAAGAGCTGCCTCCAAAGACTGAGGGACTTTTTCTCTCTCACAATTGCTTTGTCAATTCCCCCTTCTCTAGCAAGTGATCCCAGCTGCTTGGCTTCTGTACCTTCTAGTTCGTGACCATCGGCCCCATTGTCCCAGCATCGGAGTAACCAGGTGATGATGTGCTCCCCTGGTTGACGGGTAAAATCTTTCCGTATATTCCGTAGCTCGGTTGAGGTCCAAGGTCGAGAAGTTACCTCTTCTTCTTCTTCTTCATCATGTGATGATGATTCCTGATCAGATGCTAGACCGGGTGGTGAACACATTGTTTCTTCATCTTGCTTCACCCTTCTTGCCTCTTTTTTGCTTTTTCTCTTGTGTACAGGGACAACCGATATTGGTACGAATTGGTCCTCTGGTTTGGCTGCAGTGATTATCACTGTGGTTTGAGTAGCAACTGTACTTGTTGCTGGGGGTGGTGTAGCTGCTGTGCTTGGAGCTGGGGTAACTACGCTGTCTGTTGCAGTTGAAGTTTGAACAGCTGCTGTACTTGCCGCTGGGGTAGCTGCGCTGTTCATTGCAGCCAAAGTTTGAGTAGCAACTGTACTTGTCACTGGGGGTGGTGAAGCTGATGTGCTTGGAGCTGGAGTAGCTGTGCTGACTGTTGCTTTGCCCTCAGATCCACTGACATTCTTTTCCTTTTGAAGGTGCTGGATAGTGTTGAACAAGGCCCTGTAAGCATAGGCCAAGCCCCAGCACGTTGCCATGATTTGTCTATCTCTGGTATGGCCAGAATGACCACACACCTCATTTAAGTGTTTTACTAATTCTTCTGGATTCTGCAGTTGTTCGGTAGTGAAATTCCAAAGTACTGGAGGGGCCCACTGACCTAGGTACTTGCCCATACTATCCCACACACCCTTCCACTCATGGCTGTCCAGCCTCAGGGAAAATCTCTCGGTCCTCCTACATCGTCGTTTGACCCCAGACAAGACCCAAACCTGACTCTGCTTAACTCTTGAAATCAGTCGTGGGCAAAACACACTCTGTATGCTTGCTAGCATGGTGATTCCCATCACCATCAGCAAACAAGTCTCAAAAGCATTAAAAGGCCATTCAAAAACTTCAAAACTCTCAAATGTAAATGGTCTGGGGGGGAGGACTGGGAGGGTAAAAGGATGTCTTCTTCACAGGTTGACCACCCGAGAAGGAGAAAAAAGATGTGTAATTGCTAAGCACTTCTATTATATACCTCCCAAAGTATAAAGGTGGTGACCACACTGGGAACATAAGCCAGATCAGTTTCATGATCAATGATTGTGTTGTATTACAAGTCATTACCCTAAAGTACAATGAGACAAAAACCTTAGCCCAAGCCCCACACTTGAAAAACACTAATACAGCAAATACTGGATGGAAGTAAGATATGATATACTGAAACTGTGAAATCAAGAGGAACAACTTTGAGAGACAATAAATCAGCATTGTGACAAGTGACTATTAATCTGGACAGATCTGTTCTTATCTCAACCCCTCATGCCCCATGTTGGGTGCCAAAGGAACTGTCGTGGTTTAAACCCTAGCCAGACAGCTTGTTCACTCACTCCCAGTGAGTGGTGCCAGGCTGAGAGCAGTCAAGGCCCCCACCCCAGGGCTCTCCCCTTCCCCGCTCCCAGAGGAACGGGGAGGAGGATCAAAAGAGTGCAACTCCCACAGGTTGAGACAAGAACAGTCCAGCAACCAATGTACAACACAAATCACCACCGTTACCACCACCGACAACGACAAGAGAAAATAACAAGGGAAGAGAATACGATACCACCGGCCAAGAAACAAGTCCCACCCGGAAGCCCGTGTCCTTCCGGGTAACTCCCAGTTACCCCCCACCCCGGGCATGACGTGCTGTGGTATGGAATACCTCTTTGGCTAGCCTGGGTCAGGCGCCCCATCTCTACTTCCTCACAGCTTCCCCTCCTCCCTGGCAGAGCATGAGCCTCACAAAGTCCTTGGTCAGGGTAAACACCACTTAGCAACAACCGAAAACATCGGTATCACCAGCACTGTTCCCAGGCTGGAAGTCAAAACACAGCACTGCACCAGCTACCACGAAGGAGAAACATGACTGCCACTGCTGAACCCAGGACAGACTTCTACCATACTAGATATCCAAGGAGCGGAATATAAAACACATGTGCGAATGGCCACCAGCCAGTTGCTAAAACAAGCCAAAATGAGCTGAGACCAACAAAACCGTGACACGCTGCTCTGTCACTTTGTTAAAAATCCTGTGACCTTTTACTAGGAATAACAAAAAAAAATACATGTATATTTAATGGCTTACAGTGTAAGGACCAAGTAAGTAATTCTTTTTCTGGCCCACATGAAAACTCAAAAAGCAGGAAATGGTAAATAAATTAGAATGAATAGACTTTATTAACTTTGATTTTTCAAAAAAACCCAAAAAGTTTAGAATGTGTCAGTGAAGTATTAACAGTGAGATTTAAAAAAAAAAAACAAATGATTGCTCATGAAAGAAGCTGAACTTGTTGCCACAGGATATTGCAAGGCTGTATGCAACAGATTCATTGAAGGCTACAAAGTAGATTTCATGTCTGGATTAGGATGCCCAGAGCTGAAAAGAGTTAAAGGCTGTGTTCTTATTTTGCCCTAAAGATATGGTCAGTATTGAAGATGGTGCTAGAGAAGATGGACAGTTCTCACGCTTATATTCATACATTCTTGTAGTTCTAAGGCTAATAACTATTAAAACTTACTACACTTCTAATGTAACTGTCTGATTCTCAGCATTAACATTCAAATCATTGTTTGAAACCTAAAGTATGGAATTTGTTTTGCTGAGGCCAAAACTAATTTTAATTCTGTACCAACTCAATCAAATAATGTCTGATTTTTTTTTTCCTATTCTTTATTGACATAGCTAAAAATTATACAAACTTATTGTCTGTTGTTGTACTCTTAGGATAACCTTTGTTTTTTTTTCCATTATATGGGATTCAAGCTCCAAATATATTTGTGATTTTTCTCTAGAGAATTTTCATAAATCGTCCATGTAAAGAAACCAATTTTTTTACCCTTATTTTAAAATGCTAACCTTACAAACAGACCTCTGTTTTTTCTTGCATGTAATTTAAACAGAATAGGTTTAATATACTGTAGTAAAGCATACCATCTTCCTCTTTCTTACATCTCTACTATTTGTCAAAATCAAACTGGATCAATCTTTTTAATAAGTATTTTAATAAATATTCCAGGAATAGATGGATTTTGCAATATTGATAATATGTGTAGTATTGTCTCTTATTCTATTTATTATTTCCATCCATTGTCTCAGTAATGAAGTTAAATGGGGTTTATCAATCAAGTTTGAATTGTTAGTGTGCATGAGCTGTACAGTCATCGTTTCTTCACTTAAATGTATAAGCTTCAAATTCCCAGATATTCATATCTGGAAATAGAAAATGGGGCAAAGACAGTTAAACTTCTGGAAGTAGTCAGAACTGAGTACCCTGGGCACTGTTCTTAATTTGATTCTGTCGTGGTTTAAACCCAGTCAGGTAATTCGTTCGCTCACTTCCCCCCCTTTTCTTGCCCTCCCCCTGCTCTCGGAGGGACGGAGAGGAGAATCGAAAAGAATGCAACTCCCACAGGTTGAGATAAGAACAGTTTAGTAACTAAGGTATAACACAAATCACTACTGCTACCACCAATGATAATAATGATAAAAGGAAATAACAAGGGAAGAGAATACAACACCTCAGCACCAGCCAACCGATAACTCACCCCCCAAGCCCGACCAAGCACAGACCGATACCTCCTCCAACCCTGCAATCTCTCAGCCCTTCTGGCTAACTCCCAGTTGCATCCTGGGCATGACGTGCTGTGGTATGGAATACCTCTTTGGTCAGTTTGGGTCAGGTGTCCTGTCTCTGCTTCCTCCCGGCTTCCCCTCCTCCCTGGCAGAACATGAGGCTCACAAAGTCCTTGGCCAAACCAAAACATCGTTATCAGCTCTGTTCCCAAGCTGAAAGTCAAAACACTGCACTGCACCAGCTACCAAGAAGGGGAAAAATGACTGCTACTGCTGAACCCAGGACAGATTCTTATCTAGTATAATTTAATGTGTAAGATTTTATTTTGAATGATGTTTTGATTTTATTTTCTCATAAATGTAGCATAAACTGTCAGCATAAACAACACATCTCAAAAATGAACAGGACTCAACTTTTGTGTGCACTTCACTCCTTTCAAGGAAAAGGAAAAATTACTTCGCTGAAGTTTTTTACCTTGCACTGCAATGGACTGAAAAAAAACCCTCAAATAACCAGGTAACACATTTCAGCATATAGGCAGTAGCTAATGGGAGCAGCTGTCTGTCAGAGTTCAATCCAGGGTGGTATATCTGCCTACACCTTAATTTCTACCAACTAAACATCTGGTCTGGACATATTAGATTTAGGCAGAGCAACAATGCATGACAAATTTATTCAGTGGCCTGCACACCTTATTTTTACATCACATTACAACAGACTATTAATCTTTTTCACTAAGTGGTTTTAAGAATTATAATGCAAAAAAAAAAAGGAGGAAAACATAAGGAAAAAAAACAACCATATGTTTTTACAGTTATTCAAATGGATTTTAAACTGATCTTGTGAGAAGCAAAGTAAATTATGTATGACCTAAATGGTTCACTAACAGCTTTTGTGAACATATCTGTCTTCCACAGGCTTCAAATTAGCCTCTGAAATTAATGTGACATGCGTAGTGCAGCTCCCTTTCACCATCCTATTCTTCAAACAGCTTTCTTACTCATTCTTATTTAAAAGAGGTAACATCCCTGAAGATGTCTGGTTTATTTTCTAATTGCACTTTTGTTTCAACTTTTTTATTAGCATATAGATATTTCCCCAATGAGGGTTAGTTTTATCATTATTTTGTTAGTCTTTGTATGGTAAGGTTTTCTCTTTATCAGAGTGAAAGACAAACTCAGTTGTTCGGAGGAAAAAAAAATATTTTACTAATGGGCACAAGGTAGGCCAGAGTAATTTTCACTCTAAGTAGAGCCTCTCTCTACAATCACATCATATTGCATAAAGGCTAACTCAGTAGCACAGTGTAGCTATTAATAGTCTTCTAATGAAGAAAATTGTTCTATACATAATGTCTCAGCAATTGCTTTCCAGAAAAGGGTCATTCTGTGGATTTTGCCATGGGCCTAAAGCTAACAAATTCATCCCAAGCTCAAAATGCAGGACTATCTATCACCTAGAATATTACGCACAGTTCAAATCCTGTATCCAGTCCACAGAAACATGGACTCCAGTTCTTTAGTAGCATATGATCAGTGATCTTCAATGCATCTTTTTTAAAGGTAGGACCCTGCTTCTCTTTAGCGTGAGGACTTTTTGAGCCTTATCCCTAGACAAAGTGATAAAAAGCTTGTGGCTCACAGAACCACCTCAAACAAATAAATACAGTGTATATAATACTACCAGTCAAATTCCCACCCAGCTGCTCACTCATTTTCATCAGTCACTGGTAAGGGGGAAGAAGAGAGATGAAAAAGCTCATTTGTTGAGATAAAGACAAGGAGATTTTTTGTTAGTCACCAGCAAAATAGACACAACTTTGGAAAATCAATTTATGACAAGTTATATATATAAAAATATATATAATTACTGGTTTGGGTATTGAGGTGCAAAAACCCAAGCATTAGAACACATAGGGAAACCACCTTTTCTCCCCTGCTTCCACAGGCTCGACTTCACTCCATTCCAGACCTCTGTTTCCCTCCTTGTTATTGCCAGAGGTTGCCTCAGTCCTCTCAGCCCCACGAGTGAACAGTGCAAAAGCAGAAGGGAGGCTTACAGTCAGTTCACAGTGGTTTCTTTCTGTTGCTCCTTCCCTGTCACACTTTTCCTGTACTCTGGTGTGGGTTCTCCATGGGTTACAGGAGAAATACTTGCTCCAGTGCCAGAACACCTCTCCAGCACATCTCCTCCTCTGCCAGCCATGGTGTTCCCTTACCCATTGCTCACTTTGTGTTCCTACTGACTGTCTGGCATTTTCTTACCAGTCTTAAACAGGTTTTCGTAGAGCCACCATCAGTCTGGCTGATGGGCTCAGCAATGTCCTGTGGTGGATCTTCTGGAGCCATCCATCCAGCACAGGGTAGCTCCAGCCTCTTCTTAGGGAGGCCACACTGCAGCCCTGCAACTGCCAACAAATTGCCACATACACCCAGCACAGTAGGATTTAGCTTCCAAAGACTAGTACTTATGTGTGTTCCTGGGCTGCGAGGTCAGCAAGCTGAGCAGCAAAAAGGATGACAAAGATCTACTGGATTTTTCTCTCAGACCTGCATCTTCAAGAACCTGAATCTTCACTTGTAGCAGAGAGGTAGGAAGAGTTTGTACCTGTGAAATTGGACAATGGAAACCCCATTGTGATCAAGTCTGAAAACTGGTGACTTCTCACACCAGGGGAAGAATCTTGCCCCACTTGACTTGAGATGTCAGTTACAGAATATGTTCACTGCCATCATACCTGATAAGCTGGGAATGCCATCAAATGAAGCACCTCTGCTGGAGCTGCCTGAGCTACTTAGGCCCACAAAAAGCTGAAAGGTAGTAGTAGGAAGCTGTCTACTGCAGAGGCCAGAGGCACACAACTCCACCGCCTTTCACCAGCCCAACTTGTCATGTAGGGAGGTTTGCTGCTTGCCAGGGAATCATAGTTTTCTTCTGGTTTTATTTTGCTCTGTTGTTTCTTGTTGTGGGTCGTCATGTCCGTCCCCTGTCCCCCCTCCCCCATTTCTTTATCATATTCATGAAGTTATACCTTGCTGGAAAATACTTTGTGGTCATTTAGAAAGACTAGTGAAACTTTTCCTTTCCCTTGCCCCCCAAATGTTAATTAACGAGCAGTAAAATAATTCAGACTGCTAAAGTTCAGTATTTTTTAATCCTTTCCAAGGCAAACCACAAGATATAATTATTCTCTTAAGTGTTAAAGTGTCTGATTGCTAGCAGTCTCATCTCTAAATACTTGTAATTATGCACATTAATTCATTAGCGCATTTGATTAATTCAGAGAGTGTCTGTTGCTTCTCATGCAGAGATATATAGTGATATGGACCTCTTGCCTCACACAGTGTACTAATTGCTAAATTTTATTTTGTATAACAGTATAATAACATTTGAAGGTTCAGTGATTAACTCTCCCAGTCCAAAGACAGGATAATTAGTCTTACAAATTAACCTCTCTGAGTGAAGAACCTGCATTAACTAATGGTCAGTTAATATAGAAAAATTACTATCAGCTGTTCAACCATTATTTGAAGATGTCTGCAGTAGCTGATGTAATTTAACTGAGTTTTAAAGGCAAAACAGCATCAGTGAGACGGTAACATATATTGAGTGCAGCATTTAATAAATTTATGAAAAAGAGCATAAATCATTGTAAGAAATAGTATTACACACTAAAACCATATGCATCACATAATTGCATATTCTTTACTGAAATATGGGAGTTTATTAATGTGTAAAGTTAGGTAAGTGTATGCAGCAAAACATACTGAAGAAATGCAGGTATATATGACAATGAGTATTTTTGAAAAATTGGACCTGGGTACTTAAATTAGTGATTTAGAGTGTGATTCAGGCAGAAGTGAGATATACTACAAACCACATTTTTTGAGCTTCTGTGCTTATATATTCATCTGTTAAGTGCAGTTGGCTTCCTTTCTTGAGATTATAACCAATGTTTTGGTGACGGTATGCCTGTTGATTTGATAAACCAATTGTTAGAAATCTGCATGAAGGTGACTTCAGGCTTTTCTTGAACTAAGAAAATTCAAACCTACGCATTTCTTAGCAGTGCTCTGTCTAGTACTGTACTTGCAGTAAGAAACAAGGTCATCATATTCTCAAAACTGTGTCATTATACTGAAAGGAATAGAAGATCTACAGACAGATGTGCAAGCAGAAAACTTGACTCTGCAGTTTACTTTTAGTTAACTCAGTTATAAGTAGAGAGCCAGGATACAAGTCACTGTTCTTTACGCATGTGGCATTAAGCAGTGACTGGACAAAAGTCAAGAAGAGCCACGTCCCTTCAGAACAGAATACTACTATTTCACTTATATTGTTCTTTTTTCATTTGCAAAGTGACTTAAAGTCAGCCAGCAAGTAGCCTAAAAAGAAGTCTAAAAAATCATACTCGCTTTTCATTTGCTGTGGGCAAAGCTGTGTTTAATTATTTCATGAAAGACAAGAGCAAATAGGGGAGCTCCACTTCAACTGGGTGGTTATGCATATACTGCTAACAGAATTCTGCTACTAACTGATTAAATTCTTCCCAGGTAAAGGAAAGAACTTAAAATTGCATCCCTTACGTTTAAAGTCCTGTATAAAAGAGAATGGTAGTGATATTTATATAATATTTAGCTGTGATGCGGATTTATAATGTCCAACTCCAGAAAACTATTCAGGTTTATAAAATTCAACTGCAAGTTTTACTTGGTCAGATAAATAGCATCAACTTGTTTTCTATTCCTGACAATGACACATTTTAGTTAATTCTGAAGAGATTTTTGCCATTAGTTTAAAAAGAGAAAATAAAATAATTCTTGGTAGATAGCTTTGATTTATTTATTTTTTTTCTCAGGAGAGAATAAAATACTCAATAATTACTATTATTATTATTTATTTCACTTTATGGAAAAAATAGAGAACAAATATTCAAGCCTAACATTCAGCTTGATTTATGTTACAAGGATGGTACACAAGCACATAGAATCATAGAACAGTTAGGGTTGGAAAGGACCTTAAGATCATCTAGTTCCAACCTCCTGCCATAGGCAGGGACACCTCACACTAAACCATGTCACCCAAGGCTCTGTCCAGCCTTGCCTTGAACACCGCCAGGGATGCAGCATTCACACTTCCTTGGGCAACCCACTCCAGTGCCTCACAACCCTCACAGTAAAGAACTTCTTACTTATATCTAACCTAAACTTCCCTGGTTTAAGTTTTAACTCGTTACCCTCTGTCTTATCACTACAGTCCCTAATGAAGAGTCCCTCCCCACAATCCCTATAGGCCCCTTTCATGTACTGAAAGGCTGCTATGACGTCTCCACGGCTGAACAGCCTCAGGTTTCTCAGCCTGTCTTCATATGGCACAGCAGTATATATGAGTATAGAAACTGTCTATTAACAACTAAATTGCAAGTAGGTACCTAGAAAGCATGTAAAGAAAAAATCAAAATTCTGTTGTTCTACTACAGATGGTTAAATAAAGTAGTAAGTTTATGTCTGCCCAAAAGCATTAAAATCCTTAAATCTTTATTGTATCAGCATCATTTTTACCATTATCTCTGGTCTTTTCTGAGATACAATGTTTGAACACTTCCTAGTGAGGAAGAGCATTCTGTGTCACAATGACTTTGTAACTGCTAATATTCCAGCTAAGCATAGACAGTGGTTATTCGTGATAAAGTTCATATTAAGAATGCCCAGTACATTCATAATGCACTTAGTATTTTCAAATCAAAAGGTAGGAAACTGGCTTGTTGGGAATTCAGCTGAACACCTTCTTACTTGGTGTCGTGGTTTAAGCCCAGCTGCCATGCAGCCACTCACTCATTCTCCCTCTTCCTCCTCCTGCCCCTCCCACTCCAGGTCCTGGAGGGATGGGGAGGAGATTTGAAAGAATGTACCTCCCACGGGTTGAGATAAGAACAGTCCAGTAACTAAGGTATAACACAAACCACTGCTGCTACCACCAATAATAATAACGATAAGGGGAATAACAAGGGAAGAGAATGCAACTGCTAACAATGTGTCAACCGATACCCAGCCCATCAGAGGAGCAACCTAGCCCTTACGGGTAACTGCCCCCAGTTCTACATCCTGGGCATGACATGTTGTGGTATGGAATACCTTCTTGGCTAGTTTGGGTCAGGTGTCCTGTCTCTGCTTCTTCCGGCTTCCCCTCCTCCCTGGCAGAGCATGATACTCAGAAGTCCTTGGTCAAACTAAACATTACTGAGCAACAACTAAAAACATTGGTGTTATCAGCGCTGTTCCCAGGCTGAAAGTCAAAAACACAGCACTGCACCAGCTACTAAGAAGGAGAAAAAATGACTGCTACTGCTGAACCCAGGACACTTTGGTTGAAGAATAATAAACAAAGAGGAAAGTGAGAGAAAACTTACTAATTCAAGTAACTTTTCAGAGTTAAAAGACATCCATATTTGAAAAGTCTTATACAGGCTCAAGGACTGTGTGGCTGATATAGTCTTCTTCAAATTCAATGAAATATATACCAGTTTGTCACATGAACCTTGAGGTGAAATAAGTATTGTTCGTTTGTGTTCATCTGTCTTATGCTGTTAAGTGTTAACCAGATAAGTGTGAAGCAGTCTTTTCATCTGTCTTTATTAGCAGACAATCCCAAAATTCAGTTACATTTAACATTTGACAGCCAGAAACAGAGTGTTTTCTTGTAGTCAAATGACATAAATGTGACGTTATGTCTATGCTACCAAGATGAACATTGCTGGAACCATTTTCAGACACCAAGGTCAACTATTGAAACATCTCACATTCATACTCTCAACGTTATTAGTCTCCAAAACAAGTGACCAGCATTCCAGGACTTTAACCTATGTTGCTTTCAGAACTGTGCCCAGGAACTGTTTGCGCGAAGTGTTACCTGTCACAAAGCAAAAACATTTCAGAGATTATTCTAACAATTTTAAAGTATAAAAAACAGTTTCAGAGACTGGAAATGTCCCTTGTCTCAAATTTACTAGAATTTCTTTGAACGACCTTGCTTTGTCAGCAAGGAAAGTCCTGTGGCATGCATCAAAGATGCAGTAAGTTAGCTGGCACTTTCAAAGTGCTAAGACACACACACAAAATTCTTGCATTCTGCTTAATTTAAAATACAGTCTTTTTCACTGGGAACAGAAATAACAATTTTTTTGACTATTCACTAGCTACTAGATGTCAAAGCTCAAGTATAAGTTCTTTCTTGGCATAGACAGATCCTGAGAAAGCCATAAAACTATCCTTAATGGAGAAGAACTAACATTATTGAGTATCAGGACAAAATCAGAAATGGTCTATTATCCTACATTTGCTTTGAATCACACATGTATTTTCCTGCCTTGGAATTCCATCACAAGCAAAGATAAAGTAAGATATGATGTGCATCAAAGGAGAGAATAATATAGGAACAGCTAGGCTGTGTCATACTGGAAGCTTATATAGGTTATTTTCTGGCAGTGGCTATTACGGAAAATTAATCTCCAGTCAAGGAAGAAAAGAAACCTAGTCCACAAATCAGAAATCATCCTAAACTCTGATAAGAAAAATTGCTTTGTGATGTTAAGATAGATTTAGAATGCATTCCAGTTGTGTGGGGTTTACTCATAAGGGCAACAGAGTATTTTATGTCCATATTCTAGCTCTAGTTGTCTCACCCTGGGCAGGGAGGCTGTGGCAGAAACAAACACAACTCACATTTTGGCAGGAACAGTGTTTCCAGATCTATGTGTTCTTAGCCTCTACAACTGACCCCTAACAACATCATTAGTGTTGTTCAAATGAAGTCTGTTAACCTAATCCTTCCACTTGAGATCCATATGGGTACCCAAATGATCACACACGATCGCATTTTAAAAAAAATACCATTTGTGAGAAATGGAGCCAGATAGAGAATATTGTTAATGGCTCCAGATAGACAACTACATTGCATTCCTCTGATGTGTAAAACCAACCTGCATATGCTGTGCCTAGAGCAACAGTTTTAAAGTTCAAAAGATCTGGTTTTCATCCAGTAAGACTGATATATTTGGTTTTTTTTTCATTTATCAATGACACCCTTCTAGCTGAACATCCCCAGACTTCTTGCTAAATTTACCTCTTTTTGGAGAGTTAAGAGCTCTTAAATCCCATCTCATTCACAGAACATGAAATATTCTCTACTGATGCCTTTTTGTCTCTACCTTTGATTTCTTTGGATTACTATGAAATTTAACAATCTTGCTTTCCAAGATCCACAATGCTAAGGAAAAATAAAATTCTTCCACTCCTTTTATACACCACAAACTCAGTTTGTAAAGGAGACAGTGAAACAGATTATTTTTTTTCCCCCAAGGTTTGCACTAGGCTGTGGAAATAAATGTCTTCACTAGTGCTTTGTTATTTTGTGTTTTAAATGCAACACACACTGCTTTGACATCTGCCAGCCAATTAAGGCTTATAAAACGTATTGCCACTTTATTTCAAGGTCAAAAATTATAGAGAAACCAACAACTATTCAATTCAGATGGCTAATTCACAAGTTCAAGGAGGTACTGGGTTAAGAATCTACAATATATTTTTCATTAGAACAGCAATCCGTTTTCTTTTCTGTTCTTTTTCTAGTATTAGAAGTATGATATGGAGGATCTGTCCATAAAAGCATTATGAAAAGAGTAAAGATACAATATTTGAAAAATAACAATTCAAATATCTAAGTAATCTCTTACAGTTGGATCATATTTATGTGCAAATATATGTACATTTATGCATTAACTTATATTTTATTGTTATATACCAGCAGCAGTATAAAAATCAGGTTTTTAATTAAACTCTTTTTTCCCTCAAAGTAGTATAGATATCCAATGGGCAACAACACCTGGCTTAAAGATACACTGTTAACGATTTCCCTAGAGGCAATCTTATCTGGTCAAAAAGGGATAAACCAAAATACCTATCAGTTTGTAACAGGCAAAGGTCAGCATAACATCTGCCCTATTTTCTACTTGTTTCCGAATTCATGCACAGCATTCCTGTCCCAAAAGTTGTTCAAGCATATAACTGCAGTACCAACAAATTCAATCTTTTTTTTTTTTTTTTCAACTGATATTGTAGTAAATTGTTTTTCAGCTGCAAGAGAAGCTTATTTAAGATTTTTTTCTAGCTTTGTTAAGGGTGAATAAAACTGGCCAAACACTGTGTACATCGAAGTCTCCTTGCTAGAAGTCAGGGATAACGAGCAATTTGTGAAATGTGATACCTATGCTCTAGTATCAAAAGTAGTATTATCCAATGGATTTTTCAATTTGTACAGCAGCTTCTTTTCTCCTTTCAGTTTTACTTTGCTAGTGGCACTAGCTTTTGAAGCCTCCCTCATTTTTAATCCTCTTTTATAACAGGAATCAACCAGTACTCAGCTTGCGTGTCTACTGTAATTCATTCCTAGAGGAGAACTTTTGAGAGACAAAGAACTCCAGATTCGGCAGAATTCTGTGTCTGCAGACCTGCAGGCTGCAGTGAACTAAGTTCCCATGTTAGTTCTATATCTTCAGAAACTGAAAGAAATTTTGAGTGACTGGAACCAGTACTAAAGCTTTTTACTCTAATGGATTTTATTTGATCACTTGTTACATTATTAGCTCCTTACTTTGTGCATTTGTTCTTTTTTCTTTTCCTGATGTGTTTTACTAACCTCTTAAGAAAGCAAGATAAATATAAGCAAATCAGTAAATCTGCTTATAAAAAGAAAGTCAAACCCACTGATCAACAGTGTTTTCTTCAAACAAGTCCTTGGATCACTGGGAAGACATATAAAAGATAAGTGGAGCAAAATGGCAGCAAGTTAGTAGAGGGCTCCACAGTACTATAACCCTTTAGTTCATGATCAAAGCCAGTACAGTTCAATGATTTCTGTGAAAGCTGTGGGTTGTTTTGGTCCTAGCATATGCACGCATCGTATCACAAGAGCACTGCAGTTGACTTTAACGGATTTTGCTCTTGCAGCTTGAACAGCCCTGCCAAGGGCTAAGTGAGCTTGGAGACTGAGCCAGCTGCTGATCAAAAAATGTCAGAGTTTGCAACTGTACATGGAGAAAGAAAAACTATAAAATCTCTACAACTATTGGGCTACGTGAGAGATTTGTGTATAAAATCTGGCAATGCTGTGTTACTTTGTAAGGCATCATTTCTCTGCATGAAGAATTCACCTTCTGCCATGCACACATTATTTTAGGAAAGTTCAGAATGTACACTGGGATACACTAGACTAGTCTGGGAACAAGGTTTTACAAAACGTGGTAGAGTATGGGAGTGCGGCAGCATACCTTTAAAGATTAACTAATGCTGCCTTATTCTGCAGCACCAGTACACAGGTTAAAGAGACGAGAGGATTAGGAGTTAGGAAAGCCTTGTTTTCCCTCTCCTTAGCTCGCACTGAGTCCCACTTCCATCTTCCTCCAGCTTTATATGCTAGCATGACACTATATGATACGGGATATTCTTCGGTCAGCTGTCCCAGCTGTGTCCCCTCCCAGTTCTTCATGCATCCCCTGCCTACTTGCTGGTGAGGTAGGGTGAGTTTAGGAGCAAAAAAAGCCTTTACTCCATGCAAGCACTGCTCAGCACTTGCTAAAACATCCCCATGTTATCAACACTTTTCAGCACAAATCCAAGACAACCTCATGCAAGATACTGTGAAGAAAATTAAATCTATCCCAGCCAGAACTAGCAAATGTATGATACACATCATATCATGTTTGGTTATATTTGATACTGTGTATCATATTCAATACTGTGACTGAGCACTGACCCAAGCTGCCTGAGACTATAGTCTCTCCATCCTGAGGGATTTTCAAAAGCCATCTGGACGCAGTCCTGAGCAACCAGCTCTCACTGACCCAGCTTGAGCAGGGGGGTTAGATCAGGTGACCTTCAGAGGTCCCTTCCAACCACAACCATTCTCTGACAGTACTGTAGTTTGAAAATCATATGTGCAAGAAACCCTTTTTCCCTTTCAGTGTTCTTCTGTTGTTGTCTAACCTGTGAGGTCTCAACCTTAGCAGAATTTCTTCACACTTCTGTAGTGAAAATATTAGCTAATGCAGGCTTATGACCACAATTATCTGACTAAGCTTTGTGGATTAACCCCAGAAGGTAGCTCAGCTCCACACAATGGTTCATCCACTCCTCCCCAGTGAGGTAGGGGAGAGACCCAGAAGGGTAGAAGTGAGAAAACTGTAGGTTGACATAAAGACAAATAATAATAAAACTTACCAACAAAGAAAAAACTCACAAGAACAATTATCATAAAAAATAAAAAAACATGCTCACCACCACCCAACCAACGTCCAGACAGTCCCCAAGCAGCAGCATCACTGGAAAACCTACTTCTCATTTCTTTATGGTTGAGCATGATGTCATATGGTGTGGGATATCCCTTTGGTCCATTGAGGTCAACTGTTCTCACAGAGTCATCTCCCAGCTTCTTGTACATTCCCAGCCAACTCATTACGGGGCAGCTTTTCAGCCACCCTCAACGAGCACCAAGTTAATAAGCAAGACACTTAGGATTTAACTGTACTGATGTTTGAGGAATTCCTTTATGTCTTTAGAACAGTCATCTTTGAGTGTAGACTGCGATTCCAAGGAGCTCCCAAGATTTCTTTGAGAGATTCAGATAGTCAAATCGATAACTGTATTCAGTAAACACGTGTGAACTGGTTTTGTCTTTCTGTAAAACTAGGATATTATGGAAATTCCCGTGGGTCCTACAGATAGAAGCTCCTTGTCCATGCATTATATATTTATTTTTTTTTTAACTTGACTTTACTAAAGAGATAAACCTCTGAAAACAAATTAACATCTGGTGTGGAATAAGTTCTTAACAGCCTGATAAGAAAAACTGAGCAAGGGTTCAGAAACCTTTTTCTGAAGGTACTTAAATTTAAAATTATAGCATCAAATTTTGCTTTAGAAAGAACAAGACATGTCTCATAGCCACTGTAACACTCAGTAACAGAAATTTAAATACCAGCAAATTAGGAGCAGATATTTAAAGAAGACATCAATGAACATATGATGAGGGAGAAGTCTGGGGGTTTTAATTCTTGAAAAGAGTCACAGTAAAAGTTTCAGCAACTACCTTATGTGAAAACATATCTGTACTACTGTGTACTACTTCCAGAAGCCAAACAAAAATTCTTGGAGCCAAGGGATTCAGTGTGTATTGGTTTTATTTCTCCTGTGCTGGCAACTAAAGTAAGTTCTACTGTTAGCAGCATAGCGTAGGGAATATTAAATATTAGAGCTGAACAGAAAGCTGAATTGCGTCACTACTATATTCACTGTTTTTATGACTGCATAGAGTTATGTGGCAATTTATATTTAAAGGCAAAAAGAGGCATTTCTATTAATCAAGTAAGTTTGGGTTGGTTGGTTTGTTTTGTGGTTTTGGTTTTGTTGTGTGTTTTTTGTTGTTTTTTTTTTTTGTTTTTTTTTTTGAGGAAAAAGACACTAATTAAAAAATTTTAAGTATTATTCTATTAAAACTCATTTTCACTTAACCTTCACATGGTTTCCTATATTCTTTATTTACCCATCAGACCAACTTTCCCTCCTTTCCCACCACTTAGGTGCAATGACTGCTTGGAGGAGCGTCAGGAACACCCAAGACCTCAAAGGCAAACATGGCTTTTTTTCCACGTGCCAGAAGGCATAATGTGCCTTTGCACAAATGCACAAGTAAGGGAAATAGGCTGACTGCAGCCTGCACTAGTCTCTACACAAAAACAAACAGTAATAAATATACTTTACTAGGAAAGTAATGTAGGAGTAAGTGCAACTATACCCATGAAGTTCTATTTCTTTTTAATGCAAAATTTTTAAAATTAATTTGGTATTAAATTTTAATACAAATTTTGTATTTAATACAATTTTTTTAAAAAACACATTGTTATCAAAATGTAATGCATGTATGTAAAGTATGTGTACATAGTATAAATTTGTCACCCTATGTTGACATTTCACAATTTCTCCATACTTTACACCTTACTCCATAGTATGTCTATCTCTAGAATATACATCTAGTTATGATACTTTGCACTGATAATGTGAGAAGTATTGCTGTTCTCACCAGTCACCGAGTCATACACATGTACATTCAAATGTTGTGTATTTTTCTTATTATTGAAAAATGAATTCTTGGGGGAATTTTTGTTGGAACAGTTACTTCCGTAACAACAAAAACATCATAAGGATTTTAAGCAGAACTGCTGGCACCATTTATTATCAATGTTTGCTAGCGGTTCATATTTTCAGTTGATTATAACTTTGCTTAGGTTCACAGTCTGAACTCAAATTTTCTATGACGAGCAAGCAAAGCAGGATGGATTCAGTTGCACTTTTTCTGCCATAACTGTTCAAACAGATGAGCTATTCCCAAGAAAGTATCTAAAGATTACAAAGGAAAATAAAATAGTTTCATCATACCAAAAAAAATCTGCGATGACACACATTTTGGAAAAGGGATTTTTGCAAAGTCTGTCAAGAATGTGTCTGTTGTTATCCCATTAAAATCTTTAAATTTACTCAAAGTATAATCCCCTGAAAAGCTTTCACAGGCTTATCATTACAAAACTTTTAATAAAAGCTATGTGGAATTGACTGAACCTTTCCTCAGATAACTACTACTGCCTGGAACTCCTGTCAGCCATACTCATAATAAATTCAGGGAGTTCACTTTCTTAGGCTACTCTAATAAAGAAGTAGCCTTTTTCAGTGCAGAAATAGAAAAAGACCTGCAGTAAGTTTGGAAGAAAGGAATGAGAATTGGAGTTAGGAACATGATGGACAAGGAATTCTGGGCTCTGAGCTCACTTTTTCATGAGAAGGAGCATGGGACTAAGATTGAAAGAGAAGAGGTGAGCCGGTAGACAGAAAGCTAACACATTGAACTTGTGATGGCAAACAAATGACAAGGCAAGATCTGAGATTAAGCAGAACAAAAGAAATGGAGATGACTGGTGAGGAGCCAGTATCTTTGGATTAACCCTGACTGACTGCACAGAGGACCTAGGTGAAAGAATAAAGGAGATAAGTGAAATATGATGAGCTGGAGGAGAGAACTGGGATCAGAGAGAAGGCAATTTGGTTAATGGTCAAACTATAATGGGACAAAATGGGACTCTAGTCTTTAAAGTATCAGTGCAAGCCTGTGAGTTCCACAGTTGGATGATGAACTGAACTCTGTTATAGTTCACTGCATTGTGTACTCCATTGCATGTTCCTTTTATAAAGGATGGTTGAAAAACTTGGAAGCAGTACTCCAAACTAAGTACTCTAAAAATAAGTTTCTAGGTACTCAAACCAGTCTTAGATTTATCAAATAATGCCTTTCAGTGGCCCCATCACAATCTGAAGGTAATTCTGACTCTTAACCTCTCCAATCTCTTTTGGAAATAAATTCAATAAAGATTGTGAGGCAGTGAAGTATCATAGTTATGGCTGCTGTAAAAGATTATGGTAAAATTAACAAGCTTGTTAACAGTCCAGTTCAGAGCAGATTTTTACTACTGTGAACTGAATAAAACATATGGCCTATGTTGAAGAAAGCTCTGAAATTAACTAGACTAGGAGTCCTTTGGAAAATACACCTAATGTTCCTCTTGAAAACAGTATGAAGAGAGTAGATGTTAATAAAGGTACAGAGCCATTTAAAGCAAAAAAAAAAAAAAAAAAGCTTGGTTACAATTTATACATCCAGTAGTATTTTTTCATAACTTTTCTAAGCCAACATAAAAGATATAAGGACTAAGTTTGGCCATATAAAATTAACAGAAACTTCTGAGTTTGAAGAATTTGGAAGAGTAGAAGCAGAGCAGAGCCTACTCCTGACCTGTGTCTGGGTGAAAATATTCAGATCCCTAGTACTGTGCATACCCACAAAAAACAGGCTTTCAAGTCCTTTGAATTTTTATACTCAAAGTGTAAAATTTATTAAGAGTTTTTGAGGTGCATTTCACACTTCGCACTTTGTGACTGTGTACAATGAGAACAGAACTGGAGGACCCTTATCTCAAGTGAAAAAAAAAATAAAGATCAATTTTTCCTTTTTCTTTGTCTTCCTTATTTGTTACACGCAGGTGTAAGGTAGTAGTCAGCTGCAGCTCAGGTGTTCTGAAGTTAAGAAAGCATGTACCAACTTCACTTAGCTGAGTAAAATATTATCCTGATGAGATAAATACTGATTTGTTTTCATTCAGCCTGGATACTTTTATTTCCCTTGCAGTCCGAATCAGATACTGTTGTCCCAAATATTAGTACTTTTCATCCGTGAAAGGCTATATAGTTTAAATAGAATAATTTTGGCTTATGTTTATTAAATTCACAGTATATAAAAATATAATTTGAAATTACCAGAAAAAGACATTAAAACACCACCTTTCTTGACCCTTCTTCCATGCTTCTTCCTCCCAGCTCCTCTCTCTAACCGAAACGCACATGGGCAATTGCTGGGGGTTACAGTCACCATCTCTCCCTGTGCTGCTTCTCTGCTCTAGTGTGGGTGCACCATGGGCTTTAGTCCTTTTGGAGTAAACACCTGTGCTGGTGCAAGCTCTCCATGGGCTGAATGGGACTGCCATGGAGCACCTTCTCTCTTTCTGACCCTGATGGTTGCACTGTTGTTTCTCACTCTTTCTTCCCTTCTCTTCTCCCTGTTCAGTACTTTTTTCCCTCTGATAAACAACAGGCACCACAGGTCTTGCTGACAGGCTCAGTTGTGTCCTATGGTGGGTCCCTTGGAGCAGACTGGAACTGGCTGTGTCCTCCCAGAAGCTGCCCCTACAACCCTTCCACAGCCAACACCTCATTCAAGTAAACCCAGCACACTTTAAAGTTAATGTGTGAGACGGTAAAAACACATTTTCTATTCAGGGTGTACAGTCAGCCTCAAGTTCCACCTACCTAAAGACCACGTCATCTGTGAGTGTCCCACCCCACCTGGTGGGCGTGGGGGAGCTGATCTTCCGCCACACTGCGTGCTGATCATGGGAGAAGCCACAGGCCCACCAAGGTTGAAAACAAAGCAACAACTAATTTTATTGGAAACTTCCCTAAAACCATGTCAGCAGGAACAAATGTCTTTGCAAGTTCCTATTTTTGTAGAAGATGCTAAGCAGATGAAGAAAAGGAGAAGGAAACAAAGAAGGAAATAAACCAGAGAGATAGCATCACCAACCCATAGGTCCAGTGATGTCTTCCCAGTCAGAGAGTTCAGGCCCTTCCAGCTGTGGTCCTCTCAATCCGTGCCTCTACCAAGATCAAATAAGCAATTTGCTGTCTGCAAATAAGCAGACAGCATGCCGCTGAAGGATGTTTTATACAGTCAGGGTTCTCCTGGACCCTCCCACAGGCAGAAGCTCATGTTCACGCTCGCACATGCCCTGGGAGCTCTTCTGCAAGGTTCCAGCTGGTGGCAGGTGGCAGGTAAGCCCTAGCCCTGGTTCATGCCGAGCCCTGGCCGGCACTGCAGTGTCTGTCACTGTTTCTGAGTTCTTTCTTGCCAGGGCAGTTGATCTCAGGACAGACACCACAGGAAAACCATCCCTCACCTTGGTGGAGCATGGTCCTGCTCTGTCCCCAGCATCTGCCCAAGCAGCAATGAGCTGCTCACCACCAACAAGCTCAGGCCTTCCTCAGGACCGGCTGTCTGCTGAGGTGCTTTGAGACATACCAGCACAAAAAGGGTCTTTTGACAATGACAGTGAGGTAGCATGCTTCCATTTCAGATCTACCCTCAACATGCTTTTAGAAAGATAGCTTTGGATCTTAATCAGTGTGCAGAATCAGAGCCATCATAATTTTCCATTGCTGTGTTTTTCTCCTGAAAAAAGAGCACAATTATGGACCATCCTGTCTTTTGTTGAGGAGGCATTACCTACAATTATATAAAGTATAGGGCATAATTCAGTTAACAAGTCTAAAAAGTAGACATTTTAGGAGCATTCAAAAATTCTAAAAGCTTTACCAGATTTCCTTCTTTTCAAAACAACCAAAATGAGCATTGCGGTATTTCTGTCATGCAGGGTACTGCTAATAATCTAAACGCCATGGTTACGAGAATATGCTTTTGAGTTGTAGCTCTGATGCTCAGTATTATTTTCATTACTGGAAGTACATTATTCCATTAATATATTTCAGAATTCTAAGGGGGTGGGGAGGAAATTTGCATTTTGTACTGTTTGTTCATCTGACATTACATATCTACCTGGTCAAACAGAGAAGCTTTCAAGAATGGATCCATATAAGAATTAAATGTCACAGCTGAATGGACATGAGGGAGTGGAATGATGTCAGCAACAGCTATGTATTTCTACATACAGTAAACTGTGACAAGTGGCATATTTTAAGGCAAAGTGAGACAAAACAAAAATATATGATTTCTTTTCCTATTAACTACTTTTGACAGTATAAATTAGAAAAATAAAATCTTCGCTTTTTTGTTAAAAAACAAGGTTATGGGTGATATTTGTACCTTCATTTCATGTTTGTATTCTATTTTCAAGGGAGCTTTCGAGGGTTTTTTATTTATTCATGGCATTATATACTTTGGACAAATAATATTCTTTTTGCAGTGTTTCCTTACATTAATTTCTTTTTGATTTCCCCTAGGCAGATCTTTGTAAATATTTATCTGAATGTCAAGCAATATTCTAATACAGCTTTCAAAAAGTTGTCAGTCTTTTCAGACCTTGCTCATAGTTAGAATATTCTTTCTCAAACAGTTGTGATATATGTAATCCTGAAAGCTGCTTTGGTTCCTGAAAGAAGCTTGTTGGAGCTTATCAGTGTGTATTTTGAAGATATCTATACCTCTACACATTACTAGAATCTGCATCTGTATATTTACTAAACTACCCTACTCCTCCAGCCCCAGTAAAAAGTACAAGTTTCAGCACTGTGGCAGAAAATGCAGCATCTGAGCCTTGCTTAGAAAAAATACCTTACAAAAATTTAAATAGTCCTGATCTTGGAGTAAACCATGACAACTTTATCTTCATACTGATATATATACTCCTTGTACCTGCTGTGATAACCTGCTTTTTTGTCAAGGAATTGTCACAATCACTCACAAGTTGTAGAGCTATAGGTCTTTATCTGAAGGTCATTGTACTATTCAAATAATCTAATGTTTTGTAGCATCTTAAACTGTTGTCTATCCTGAATGATAATCAGTGCTTTTAAAATAATATCAAACTACTTCTGTGGGATTAACAATTAGAAAATTTAGAAACTATTTTGATTTTCAATTTTTTTTTGGTCCTTTTGGGCAAGCCCTAGAATAAATATAAGAGGTACAAGATTGTATCTTCTCAGTAGAAGAAATACTTTTTTTTCTGTGCTTCTGCCATTCAGGTGCTATCAAAATTTCATCTGACATTGTTTCTGATAACTTTAAAATACAACTAGAAGTGTGAATAACATTGTTGCGCTAGTGCTAACTTTGGAGACACAGAGAAAAATTCTGCCTGGGTAACAAATTAGTTTTAATTGGTGTCGGAAAGGCTTTTGGCACAAAGAATAAGAACATATGAATTATATATCATTATTTTATAATAGGTATGCTATTTCTATATGAAATCCAGCTTCAGTTTGTAAATTCCTGGATGTACAGAAAATATTTTCAATGAACACATTGCAATCTCTAGTAATGCAATTAACTAATTACTGGGAGCAATTACTTAGAGATGTAAATATGTACTATTTTATGAGTTTATGTTTGCCCTTATAAATATTGCATCACATAAAGTCCTATCTTGAGGTTAACTGAAATACATTAAAAGAAAATCCAGAATGAATATAGAGACTACTTGTGCTGTTTCATTGCTTTTAGTATTTTAGGCTGTGGTATAAAATATATTTGGCAGATCTCAGAATGCGCCAATATTCGTGACTCGTATTATGTATCATGTAATTTTCTTTCAATATTTTATTCCAATAACTTTCACTGAAATATTCTTAGCAGCAACTAAAACTGACTTTAAAAACAATGTATTCAACAAAACCCCTAAAAGCTACATGATGCAAGATTTTCTTTTTATAAATTTTCACAGTGTGGTGTCATCATTAGAGTAAATTGAATAGATTACAAAAGAATAATGGAATAATATAAATTCTTAGAATTAAAGCTATAAAACTAAAAAAGGATTGATTGACAGCTGAAGAGTTGGATAGCAATTGTCTTCTGTTTTGCAAGACTAGTATCAAGAGACGGAGAGATTTCAGAGGAGGAAGTTAAAGAAAATCAAAACAGGTTGTCTTTTAACAAAGACAAAACAAAAAGGAGCAAATCACTCAAAACAAACAAAAAACGGCAATTTTTTTTCAAGTAAATAAGGAACTAATTAATAGATAATAACACCATAATGCTTTGGCTTAACACTGAGAAACAGCTGAATTCTTTGATGGGGATTCAGAACTTTTTGGAGGACATGGTTAAATGATGTAGGCATCTGGGAATAGAAAGATTGCATGCAAACCTTTATTATTTACTATAAGATACAGGTTCTGCTGGTAAAATAGTAACAATAATAACTGACAAATGCAGCAAAGCACACATGCCATTCAAACACACACTAATAACATGTTTTGATTTATGAAATTAAGTTCTGAACACTCTGTTCCTTGGCCTGTCAGGATTTTCCCTGTGATCCTGTCCAAGATATCTAATCTCTTAAAATCTTCACTTTAGAGATATAAAGCATCAAGTCAAAATATTTCTAGGTGTTTAAGTATTCATCAGTACATGGGAGATGCACAGTAGCAGACCTGACAGAAACAGTTTGACTTACATGAATAAAAGTTATGTTTTAAAAGATGTTTTATGTCTAATGTTCTTAGAAAGTTTAAGAAGAGGCATGACATAATAGATCTATTTAAACAAATATTTTTCGTATGGAGGTTGTACTTTTTAGTGAGTGTGTACATATAAAAAAATTTTGTATTGGTAGTTCTCATGTGAAAACGAACAAACAAACAAACCCCAAAACCCGCGCAAACAAACCATTAAACCCACAATGACTCTGTCTTCTATCTATTCTGTTTATTTTTTGGAGAAGCTGGTAGCAACCATAGCATAATATCAGCAAAATTTAAAACGGTTATAAGGAGTTCTATCTGTAATAGTATCTCTAATAAAATATTTAATTTTATTATGTTTTTACTTCTTTTTTCTTCCTAAATCAGTGGAAGCTGATTTATGTTTTTACTTCATATTTTCTTCCTAAATCAGTGAAAGCTCAGCTTTTGAAGACCCTGCTGTTTGCAGCTAATCAGCTGAAGTTGGGCTGTCATTTATGTGGGCAAATTCATGTGCTATATGTACTGAAAGCAAAAATTTGCTGCCAGGTCTGAAAAATGACATTCCACAAAATACCACTTAACCGTAATGCCAAGCAAAAGGATACTGAAAATCAGAATTAACTGTGAAAAGTCTGGTTATCATTCAGTAATAAGATGTACCAATAGAAGAAGGGGTTTCCAGGGTTTCCAAAGTTGCTGTTCCTTTCTGTTCTTTGAGACTGGTTTGGCAGAGGCTGGAAGTTTTTTGGGCTGTAACATATATCCTAGGTATGAAGATTGAATACGCTTTGAAAGCAAAGGTCTTAACTTCTTAACTTACTACATTTTTTTTTTTTTTTTTTTTGGTTCAGAGAGTAGCTGAGTTCACAGAACTTTATTGCGTAAACGACCTATTCTACATTCCTTTAAGGGACTGAGGGAATGAATGAACTGAATGAAAATAGGAACCTTCTTAAAGCATAGCAAAGAGTTTCTGGGAAACTGAAATATCAGTATACTGACTGAGTAGCTTGATTCAAATTTTAAAATATTATAGTAGCTGAAGAAGTTTTGCTTGTGTGGTGTTCACTGCACTCCTGCAGCAAAAATATATGATACGTAGCTTAGCATTTTAAGTATATACCAACTTTAGGTGTATGCCAAACAATGTGTTATGAAATTACCCCTCTGAGGCATAATAAGTTACTTATAATGTGTCTCCACAATACGCTCATCACCAATTTTTCATCTTCTGCTTGTTTCCTAGCAAGAGGCTGGGTTTACCAAGGAGCAAACTCTTCACATATGGAGAGAGACTATATGACACATATGTTCTAGTCCAGACATAGATACTCAGCCTCATCTCTGCATTGCAACATGTCTGAAGTTAAAGGTCATTTCTAACCTTAATGATTCTATGATTCTGTGTTCAAGTTACTTTCCAGTACTGCTTCCCTATGTGCCTATTGAGCTATCCTACTTGGATAATGACAGCATACATTTACTTTTCATTATTACTGCTACTGATATTATTTCCTATATCTAACATATATTGTTTTACTTACAGAGGGAGTTGAAAGAAACCATTTAACATCTCTTCCACTGAGTCTGATCAAAATGATTCATTTTATTCTGTATGAATTTATTTTACCTTTTAGTAATATGTACTGGTTTATTCTTCAGTTGAAATTTACATTTGGCATTCTGTCATCATACTCCCTCGGAGGTTGTTGCTTTTCTTCTCCCACACCTTGATTTACACATTCTTGAGTTCTAATTTTTGTTTGCTCTTTTAGGGGGAGGGTTATCACTGGGTTGCATCACTACCAAAAGAAAATTCTCGCTTCTGCTTTATTGGACATTCAGCTTCTCAACAAGGGCATTGAGAAAAGTTGAAAATTTTACTATTCATTGCATACCACTTTGTAACTTCTTCCTCTGCCTTTCCTCATGATCACTTATTTTAATACTGAGGAGTGCTCTCAAATCAAGTGATCTCAAAAAGAGTGTTCATCTGTATATTCAGTATAAAGCAGGTACATACTTTCTTTGCTGAAAAAGTTATAACAGATCATTTTTCACAGAAAAAAAATAAAATTAAAATATGTGCTATCAAATTAGAATTACCTATACTGAAAACTTTCATTGTAAAAATCAGTAGTATTGCTTCCTTTTGAGATTGTATTTACTGGGACCATGACACCTGAAAGAAAATGCCTTATGTTTTTAACTGTTTTGGTTTTTTTTAACAAAAGAATGATAGTTAAAAAAACATCTAGGGCAGAACTAGAAGCTGAAGTACATTCATAAGAAGAAATAAACATGCATTTATTTGTAATTAAAAGAAATGCAGTCTTCTGATGCTAAAATTGTAAGTAATTATATAAGACTAAACTACCCATGGATCTCATCAGGGTGGTAAAAATCACAAAAATTCTTGCAGCTCAAAACTATATTGACCTGAATTTTTCTGCTGATGTAATTTATTCTTTTTTGTTTTGCCTGCTAGAGCTGAACACTTGTAGCTATGTGTAACCCTAGAGACAAAAAGAATGCACAGCTCGTGTAATACAGTAAGTGCTAACTCCAGTCAGGAAGTCCCTCCTGTGATATATAAGTGCCAAAAAAAGATGATCTGCAAAGTGAAGACAAGTACATAGAATTCCTGAGTATGTGAAGCTGCCAACAAGACAAATTGTTTTTATAGTAAGTGCCTAAAAAACCCATTAGTACCACTTCCACTTGGAAGCTAAAATGAATGCAGCATAATAGCATGGTCTGTTTGTAAAGCAAGCCCATGGCATCCAATGACATTGTTGGCAACTGCAGCATAAAGGAGGAAAGTGAGAAAAGTTGTCCTGGGGGTGGAGATAACTAATTCAGCAGTATTAAAGTGAGCTGCATCTGTGGCTGAATTGAGTTTTACAAACACACACACACACACAGAAGCACTGAATCCTGCAAGCTGCACAACAGGATCCCAGTACTCAAGACTGTCTATTCCGAGCTTCTACTCTTTACCTTATGCAACATACTTTTAAATGAATGAATGTCAAGATGCAGCAACTACATTCAACTTCACTGGATAAATACCTTTGCCTGATTGGTGTCTCTGGTAATGGGGTCCGTCCAGAAACAGATAACACTAAACAATGGGAAAACTTTCTATTCCTCCTTGGCTTATGTTTCACCTAGCCTTCACAGTGATTTTATCTTTAGACTGTCATTCACAGATAGTCAACGACTAAGTAGAAATGAAAATTTAAGACATTATTTTTTAGATAATATCCAACTATATTCAGTTTTAACTGTCTGGAAAACAGCCCCCCCACAATTTTTTCTCTATTTGTCTCTGTATTTTTTTAAAAGGTCCTATATCACTTGTATAAATAACTTCTATATGCATTCAATTATAATTGCTGCTGTTCCAGCTAGATTTTTATTCATGTTACGCAAATTCATTCTCTTAAACTTGCAACGAAGTTCTTGTTCAGCTCAGCAGGACCTGAATTACATAGCTTCTCTACAGTTCCTTGGCATAACAGATCTTTCACAACTTTCAATAGATGATTCAGAATTGACAAAGAATAAAAAAAGGAGCAATGGGCAGATATTTTTTTCTGCCATAGATGAAAAATGTTATATACTTATTCAGTGAAAACATGGAAGGAAGCCCAGCAAAAATATCAAGAAAGAGAGAGAGATCTTTCTCTCTATATATACATTTTAGAGCATATATGTTTCATAATTTTTACTTGTCTACAATCTGGAGTTTACTTGTCTATAGATCTGGAAAAAAAGGAAGAAAGCAGTACTCTATTTCACCAATTGTAATGCTGAAGCAGACCTTCTACAAGTCGCAGAGCAAACTGCAGTAAAGTCAATATTGCAATCTACTTCTTTGTGATAGATACCTATTTCACTAGATAGGTAGATAAGTATGATACAGGTATAGATATATAGATATATTTATATATCAAGAAGTTATAGTTGGGCCTTGTTTCTTGTATATTATAAAATGCATATTCTTTTATGTGTATATACTATATACCTATATATTCACAATTACACTGCTAACATAATGCCATTTTTTAAGTCAACATACATTTTTTCATGGCTTCACAGACAATGGCTTCTCAAAGTGTGATTCATTCTTCAAAAAACAAGCATGAAGACTAAAAGATACAGCCATGTACTGTGGAGGAAGTCTGTACCTCAAGTAGTATACTTGCAGTACTAATTCCTTGATTTTGTCGCCTATCTATCAAAGATATTAACCTAGAAGGATTCACAAAACCACACCCGGACACAGGTAGGGAGAGTTCGTTCAAGGATCTTCCTGGTTGCCTTGTCTGCCACCTAGGGTAAAGCCAAGTTTATCGTTTTGAGAGCGTAGGGGGTTTTTAATATTTATTTGATGGTTATGAACCATTTGGAGATCCACATGAAGGAAACATCTAAAATTCAAAATAATATTAAATGCAAATAAAAAAATACATTCTGTTGTAATCCAACACCTTCTGAAGTTGATATTTGATATTCCAAGTATGAATTTAAAAAGGAAAAAAAAAAGTGGTTAAAAAGTACCAGTCAATATGATTTTTATGCCAATTCCACATGATTTTTATGCCAATTCCAGAGTACACAGGTGGAGAAAAAGGGGCTTATAGACATGTTAAAATCAAAGTGGCCTAATTTTAAGGCTGTTGAATACTCATAGATCTCATTGGCTTCACAGGCTTTATGAGGAGCATTAATATTTCAGAGTAGAAGAAAATAATCTGTGAAAAAGACCTACAGTGGGAGTTCTTATTTAGTAATTTATTATTTTACTACAGGGTTGATCAGATTTGATTACGTTTAAGATGCATTTTAAATATTACACAACAATTAAAATATCTATTCTGGCTGCCTGCAAAAGTGGCAAAGTGGCCTTGATGACTCTGGTTCCTATTCCTGTAGCAAAACATACATCCCCAGTATTTATTATACAGATGATCTGGTCTCACCTGCTGATAAATTATAGTTTTAGATTCTGGTTGTCACACAGCCCAGTCACTGAGCTCTGCAATGTCTCAACCTTTCCCAAGTGTAAAGGGTGTTTGTCTCTTTTCTCTTAAAACTTCTGTTTTCTGCCTTTCTCTTGTTTCGCTTGTCCAGTTTATAGAAAATTTTTTCAAATACTTGTCTTTTGGGAAGTCCTGAAAAGTTAAGGAAAGAACAGCATCTTTAGTCAGAAAATAGCTCAAGGATGTTCAGCTACAATGTCTAAAGGACTTTCTCTTCATCTGTAGCAGGCAGCTGCAGAAATTGATCTTGATCTGACAGAAGGTGCCTAGTACAGAAAGCTAGATACATTTTCTTCAATCAAAGGAGGATGTCCTTTGGTTTGCACATGCCAAAACAGCAGCCATCTTCTGTTTCTCATCATGTTATTCTAAAAAGTTTATTAAGAGATCAATTGAATCTTTTGTCATGATTTGTGGCTAAGCTATCCAAAATACTTTATTCAGATTTTTGTGAAAGAATCCTTTCCAAAGGACTGGGCCTCCACTTGTTATTTTTGGGTCAGAAGCCCATAGTGCAAACATTCTTTAATTGAGCTTCCAATATATACTTCTTAGGCTTCCAAACACGGAATCAGCCAACCTCAGCACTTGGCACCTGTAAAAATTTCCCTTGTGAGTTTGCAAGCAGGAAGTGTGTCCAAAGATTAGAAGGCATCTTTGAAAACAAAACATGATTTAGTTGCACACAGAAGGGGTAATCACTGATGAAAAAAATGCATATGCATACTTTCCTGCTTATGTTTGGCATTTCCTTCATGTCTAAATGAAGACACAATTAGCCTTGTCTCCATTTTGGTCAGCTGTTAGACCTGTTTTCTTACTATGTTTCTCAGCTATATTTGCTATTCATCTGACTGATTCAGACTATAGTCACTGACAACTTCCCCACATTTCATCCTGCAGAATAGATCTGTTATCTGAGTAATTCTTTTGGCTTGGGTTATATTTTTAACTACTGTAAAGTGCTGAAGTCAGAGTCAGCTTTACACAGCCATTATAGTGTCTACTGTGTTCAGATGTGTCCATCTGCTCCTCAGTCAGTCCTTATAATGCTTTACATGTTTTCAAATTGTCTACATTATGTGTGAAATGCTATAGGACAAACAAGTGATGGTATAACAGAATATTATTAAATATCAATAAGTATGTGCTAATTCCCATTACGATGAACAACTGAGAGTAATCTTCCTGAGCTAAAATATTATTCAATTTATTCTTTTTTGTTCAAAAGTTTTTCTCAAGAAATTCATACAACATTAATTAATGAATTTGTCTCAACTTTAATTAAAGAGTTACAGTTTAATATAACCAGAAGATAATAACATATATAGATAAATACTACACAATTAAAAATAGTTCAACCAGTATAGTGAGAATAAATGTTACTTAGAGGATCTCTAAGCATGGAACATTGGCTCACTGAGATAACAACAATGTGTAGCCCTCTTAAAGGAAAGTACTCTTTTAGGAGATTTCATAGCTAAGTACTCTTTTAGGAGATTTTATTGCTATCTGACTTGGAAAAAAAATATTCAGTCATCAGCAGAGGATACACATATTTCATGTTTGAAAGTAAATTAACCATAATATTGCCATAGTTCAATAAGATCTTATTCTACCACAGTTTTGTTTTTTCTTAGTTGACAGTAACTGCAATTGCAAATGACCAGTAATAATTGGCAACTACAATAAAGTCGAAAGCAAGGGTGAACTAAAGACTAAAACTATGTCTCTGAGATCAAATTTAGGCAAAGCAATTGTCTGTGTGCTGTAAGTAAACCCTGGACTGAATCATGCAATGTTCCTAGAAAAGGATGTTCGCAAACACGACTTCAACGATCTTTGCCTGACTACAGTGTTCACATATGAGAGCATAGCCATGAATACCTTGAAAGGCTCACTCACAGTATAGCTTCATTAGCTCAGTAAGACCACAGCTGTGACTCTGCAGATTTTCGTTTAGATTCAGTTTGCATCTGTAGAGATTTAAAAGATGTGTATGGAAACATTTGAAATCTTCTGCAGAAGTTTCTACAGACATGCCTCAAGAATGGTTTTATTTACTTGTGTAATCAGACAGTGGCTTTTCCTATCCAATTTCCAACAGTTCTGCATTTTTGCAAATTCTAAAATCAAATTGTTCTGAATGAGAAAATTAAGATATACCCCTAATGAAGATATATAGGGTATATTTGTTTAAAAATTTTCCCTCTGAGACATTTTCCTTTTATTTTCTTCTGCATTTTAGCTGTCATTAATAAAAGGAAATTCATATAGAAAAAGGAAATGCATTAGTGTTGTTTTAACGAATTGCCTTTAACCCAAGAAAGTAAAATTCAAAGATAAGGCTTTTGATTAACCTTTAACTGATGACATAAAAGCACTGATTTCAAGCCTTAACAACCTTGTAATTATGAAGGCACAGGGGGGATGTACTGTAGACATAGTGAAAATTATAATGCAAAGCATGTCTGGCTCTTGTGAATTTCTTAAAGTTTTAAAATTTAACATCATTTCTGTGTGTGATATAAACATATGTGTTCTTGACCCACTTCGACAAACAACCACAAGTGAAATACTATTTGCATTAATCATTCAAGAGCTTTGCAAAAAGACTGCATCTCAAGAGATGTCTTTTCCACTGAAGTTTACACTATCCAGCTTGGTTTCATTACTTTTTACATATATTGAATTGCAGCTACTTGTTGTTCAGAGCATTGGTTTATGAACTTATTCCCATTATTTCATTCCAAGTGTATTAATTTCTATGTAGTTTTATCCTGAGAACTATAAAAATGTCATCGTAAACTAGTACCTTACAAATTAAATTCTATTTTCACCCTTTAATCATTATGTAATAAGACCATGAATATATTTGTACCCTGCTAAAATAATAAATAGGCACAACAAAATTTTTTCACAATTTTTACTAAATCTTTTATTGTTTTTTTTAATGGGATTAGGGACCCACACTAGTGGCTCTCCATACAAGATTAACACCTAAGATTATTATGTATTTGTAGAAATTATTTTTTCTATCCATGATGTTATGTTGGAATTACTCCAAGACCGTTATTGGTGCTAATAAGTCAGTAGGATTTAAGGAACCAGAGTAAAAAAATTGTTGAAGCTATATATATGGATACTAGAATTAGCAAAATTTAGCAATTCTGCACTGCAGTTTCTTTATGAATCTAGCTCTGAAATCCATTACTCATGAGGAGCAGATTTAAATCAGTGTTGAACATTTTAAAATCCATATTTTCCATTCACCTGCCTGTTCAATGAAAAGTATAAGGAGACTGAAAAATATTGATAGTTGAATGTTTGTGTTCAACCTTAGGAGGCTGCATAATCCTTGATACCTCAACACCTATGTCAGATAAGGAAGATATCCTTGATTCTTGAACTGAATACTAATTCTGTTTTTTTAATAAATAGAAAATTTGTACAATTCTAAGCTCATAAGATCAGGTGATGCAGAAAAATTTAAATTTAATATGAAAGATGCAAATTTTCAGGCATAAATCTGTACTACTATGCTTGAATTAGTGAAGGTCAGTGCCTTCAGAAGGGTTTCTGGAATGCTAGATATTGCAATATGAGTTTAGTATATTTTGTAGGAAGGCCTTTTCCAAAACTGACAGGATTGGTAAAATTATCCAGCATTAATGTTTTCAGGTGCTCTCTGGACTAAGATATTTTCTACAGACACTTATTAGACTGCTGAATGATGATATTTTGATCCAAAATTTTTGTAAGAAATAAAGTGGGACAAGTCCATTTTTTTCTGGAACATAGTAACTATATATATTGTTTTGATAATGTTTAAATACTCTTGACACCTTTTCTTTGAAATGCTCTAGCACCTGACTATTTTGAAACAGGGTCTTTGAATTTGGCAGGAGGACTGAGGCTTTATGGCAATGATAGAGATCTGAAAAAAAAATTCTGCCCAGGATAGAAAAGTCATAATAAGAAAGAATTACTGTTCATGCTGCTGAGCACTTGATAGTGTTTACCTAATAAGCTTCTGGTTATTTTTTTCCCTCAATAAACATATTTCTATCACAGCTTCAAGTGTGATCAGACTCTGCATACACCAAAATATGCAGGAAATGAACATCCAGCTCAGAGGCAGGATAGAACAGGGGGATTTTTCCTGCTCCCTGCTGCTCTGGGTTAAGCCCCAGTGCTTGAATTAAAAGAGGAGAATCTGCTTCTCCTGTACTTGAGTTACAATCTACATCACTGGTAAAAAGAAATTATGAAATATTCACTCCTTTGATTCAAATACGTAGGGCATTTAGCCTGAAGAAGACATCGGATTCTACAAAGTCTTCCAGAACTATTAGTGGAAGCAAAGACAGAAACAATCAACTAAAAATTCATGGTGGATTGACCCTGGCCAACAGTAAAGCCCTCACTCAGTCTCTCACTCTCCCACCCAATCAGGATGCGGAACAGAATCAGAAGGGAGAAAAAGATGAGGATAAATTCATAGGTCACAATAAAAACAATTTAATAAGTGAAGAAAATAAAGGAAAAAAAATCCCAAAGGAACAAGTGGTACAAAGAGTCACTTACCACCTCCAACAAACAGACCAGTGCCCAAGCAATGCCTACCTTGAGAGAAATCAGTCTCCAAGCAATGGCTACCTTGGAGAAATTACTCCCCTGCCCGCTAGTTTTATTGCTGAGCATAGCATCATATGGCATGGAATATATCTTTGGTCAGCTGGGGTCAGCTCTCCCAGTTTTGTCCTCTCCCAACATCTTGCCCACTCTCAGCCCAGTCCCTGTGGGAGCAGAGTGAGAAAACAAAGTCCCTGATATTATGCAAGCACCACTCAGCAATTGCTAAAACACTGGTATATTATCAACACAGTTTTGGTCAGAAATGTAAAACACAGCACCATATGGGATGCTACAAAGGAAGTTGACTCCATTCCAGCCAGACCTAGTACAGAATTATACTGGTCTGACTGGAAACTGCAACAGAGGAAAAATAGAAACAGCAGGGAACAGAGACTGGAACAAGTTGAACAGGAAGATTCTTCAATATACAAAATGAATAGAGCTCACTTGTATATCTCAATTGGATTTATTTGCCAAGTATTTTTATTTAATTATTTTATTTTTTCTTAAGGGGGAATTATTTATTTACATATTGGCTTTTCTGAATTAATTGAATGTTTCACAAATATATTTCAGTATAATTTCACACCACTGTGAGACAATGGAAAGTCAGGGATACTTGTCAGGTAGGGAAAAGAAACATAAATTTGAAGAAGTATTTCTAAATTTAGAATAATCAAATCTGACACTCATTACATGAATTTCAGAGTGTCTTGTATTACCTGGTACTTCAGATGTTCAGAACAGATCTCATTTTGGTTCTAGCTGGAAGTCCTCAACAGTTCAGTCTTCAAGATCTCCAGATATACTGTTATTAAAACAAATTTGTTTAAATAATTTTCCTAGGGGAAAAAAAGAAATTAAATCCTACATCAGAGAAAAAAGTATAATTCTAGTATTCTAAGGAAATATCTGCACTTTTTTCTTCATTTTTTATACATTCAATCTGGAAATGATATCATGCAGCCTTATTTTTAAATATGAGATATGAGCCATTTGAAGGTAAAAACTTATGACCTAAGCTAATCCATATTATATTTCTTCAGTAGAGAATAAATGGAGTGGTGTCTGACATTTTCTGCTTAAATAAAATTGTGGAAATCACTAAAAACCCCATAGATGGTCACTCAGCCCCAAAGCATAAGGGATGCTGCGATAGTCAGTCTTTTCTAAGTAGAAAGACTCAGAGAATACCACATAGTATAGGATCTGTTGGAGCTGAAAAAAGTAAGAGGTACCCTGCTAAATGATGGTAGTATGAACATCGGACAGTTGGCCTGGTCAGGGTATTTCCTATGGCTATGAAAAGCTGCCAAACAAACTAGCCACACATACACCTGCTTTGTACTGAAGGTTGTTTTTTTTTTTAATCACATTTAAAGACAGTGTGTCTCCCTAAATTAACATCTTTCTTCTTCTGTGTTCACTGTCATCTTTTCTTATATAAATAATGGTATAGTCGATGAAAATGCAATGGTATGAACAGGTTTATCCTGTAGTTACACTACTATTAAACAAAAAAAATAGTACATTTTGAACATCATTTCTAGTTCTCATTTTAATTTGCACCTCCTAGAGAATGGTTGTTCAAGTAACAAGAACTAGTTGTACTAAACCCCAAATTCACTTTACCTGTTATTATTAGCAGAGGCTTTGAAAGAACATTAGAAGCACCTATATTTTAAATTGAAGCTAATAAAACAGCAAAAGCTGTTGCTGAAGATAATAACCTAAAAAGGGATAACATCACAGTAGAATCAGTACCGTTCAGCTGTCTGTCCTGCCATCTGTAAAGAAATGTGCTATTATTTCTTGATTTAAGATTATGAAGAATACTGCTTAGGTGATATTCACTTATTTTGGAAAGCTTTTCATGCACCTAATCAGATAAACAAGATGCTATCTTCTGAGTCTGCTGAAAATCAATTGAACACGGCAAATTCCTTTTGTCTTTTTAAAAAGTCAAACAGTAATCTTTCTCATACTATAAGCATGTTAGCATGTGATTCAAGATCCAAAACTCAAGCCACAAATACAGGTCTCATTGAATTTTAAGATGTCTGAAAGAAGAAAGAAATTGTCTAGGGCTGGCAATGCTGAAAAGCAGAAAACAGGACATATGTACAATTCATTGAAAGCAGCTTGTTCATAACAAAGAGAAAAGGTAGCCAGCTACTTTGAAGAAAGCAGCCTTCTATAACTGGTTCAAGGGACATACTTATTTTGAAAGTGTATACCTTTAGACAAAAAATGTAATACTTTTCAACATTGAGAGAGCAGTTATATATTCTACTTATAAAAGATGAACTGATTAATATTTAAAGAAGAGAAACAAAGGAAAAAACTTAATTCCCTATGAAATTGTTCAGTGTGTATATATCACCCATGCAGGTGGGTGTACTTGAATATAAGACGTTTTTTTACACTTATACATGAAGCAGAATAGCAAGAAGTCACTAGAGGATATAAAACAGAGAAGGAAAGCCTAGACTTCAGCTTTAACCCAGATCATGATTTTTTTCTTATGCTAAGAAGAAAATAATGGCACAAATTACATCCTTTTTCTTTCCTGCTCTTTAGAGAACTGGCAATTAGAAATGTTGGAGCAATTTTCCTTTGCACACTACAGATTAGTGCTGAGTAATACTCACTGGTGAGGGGAAAATTATCCAAATTTCATGGAACTTTTACCAACATTTGACCTAGTCAATGGTACTTTTGTCTATTAAAATGCACTTAAATAGCATAGGTTATTTCTTCAAAAGCTAAGTGTTTTCTTCTAATCTTTAAGGTATTTTAAGCATGGATATAGATAAGTTTTAGAAAATACTACGTTTTCCTTCTCCCAGGTAAGAACTAGTTTTGATTTTCAAATGAAAGACAGATAGCTGCACTAACTACTCTTTGTTTTTAAAAAAAACAGAGATGTCACGAAACATCAGAAAAATATCTGGTGTAACCCTTGTTACTGAAATATTTCTTGACCTTCTAAAGAAAATTAAGAAATGAACTGCTATGCTGTCATTAAAGGCTTTATCCTATGGACATGAAAGTTGAAAGGATCATTGTTCTCAAACTTCAGACTCAAATTACATTTGAAAGGGAATAAAGGAAGAACCAAGAAAATGTAAAAAGAGGCTGGAAAATTGCTTTAAACTGATAGATCTAAATTCTAGGAGGCTGTCATTGTGGGAGGGGTGAGGAAACATTCAGCTCTCAGAAAAGAAGAGGGTTTAAATTTCCTATTTTATCAATGAAGGATGGGTGTCATTTCTGCAAATCCCCATCACACCATATTAAGGTCAAAAAAATCTCAACAATGTGATTCACTATATTTAAGTTAGGCAGCTACCTTTTTCTATTAGGCTATTCTTTCTGCTCAGGACCTAATTTGTCTCATCTCATTCTGAGATAGATATGAAAGGGTGGCTTTTTTAAAGGAGATAGAGCAGTGGCAGTTTTTAACCTTTTGCTTAATACATTATGTTAGAGCTCTTTCCTAGAAATTTGGAGAGGTGGGTTCTGTGCATGCTTCAGCTGCAAGGGAATTAAACTTACATGTTAAGAAAATACTGAAAGAGCTGAAAAGGAAAGAAGCCTGTCACTTAAACTTATGGGTTTTTTGGTTTGGTTCTTCCTTTTTTTTTTTTTTTTTTTGTGTAGCCAGAAATGTAAAATCCCTGAGGACGGAGTAGAATAAGATGGAGCTAGACTCTTGTCAGGAAATGATTAAAACTGAAAAAAAGAAAAAGGAAGTCCAAATACTCTTTATTGTAATACATATTTGTTTTATATTAGGCCACCATTGGCTGGGGAGGGAGGGGGGGAAGAACTATTTGTTGAGAGTAGACCTTCCTATATGACACTGTTTAACCATTCGGAGTCAAATACCTTCTCTTTCTTGCAGTACAATATTTCTTCACAGTTCAGCAGAAATGAAAAGGTGGCTTTCCAGAATTTTGAAGATAAGATTTTTTTTCTACCTGAAGATGACTAAAATCTATAAAGAAAACTTTCAGGTTTCTCTGACAAGTGCTAAAAGCAGTATGTGACTGTGAAGTGTCCGAGCAGCACGACAGACTAAATGATCAGAATTATGGCTGTTTTTTCAGAATGCCCTTGTAGACCTGGGTGCCTGTTTAGTTATGCAAGTATGAAATAGATAATTATATCTGCAAAATAAGTACCTTTAAAATATGTGCAAGCATTCAATATGTCAGCTAATCTTATGCTGGGCTGTAAAAGGACACACACATACGGAACAGCTGTTTAGAAATTAGGTAGGACTTCAGGTCCCCTTGGTAAGAATCCGGTAGAACCAACACCATTCAGAAACTCACTGTAAAAACTCCCTGGTATTTTTGGATCCAAGAAAGTAACTTGAAGCAAGAGATTATGTTATCTTTCAGATCAAACCATACCATAATTATACCATATACTAAGTCAAACTAAATCATACTAAGTACTAAATCATACCATATAATGAAAGTTAGGTACACAATGACAAAAGGAGGAATAATGCAGCCCTAGGAAAAAAGAGAATGATTTTATGCATATTTTAGTGGATTTGGGATAGCTACTTTTTCATCTGCCTATGACTCTACTATGACTGAATTTTTCTAATTCTTTCATCTTTTATTTGATTAAAAAATAGCGCTAATGCACAAGACAGTGGAAAATAGAACACAGTCCTCAAGCACATTTCATTGAGTTAGCTGACAAAATGAATGTAAAAAATTTAAAGGTATAAAACATATATTATAAATATGCTAAAAGGCATTCTTGCTCAAGATGTACCTGAGTAATAATTTTTAAAACTGCCATAATTTTACAACATTTCTGAGTGTGTATGAGGGGTGACTGCACTGATATATGGACACATTCTCCAAAGTCACCAAATGCATGCATATCCTAATATTCCTTAAGCATTAACTTGCAAAGATCAATACATGGTTGAAAATGTGTTTTGATCGACTTCATCCAACTGTGATTATCAGTAGTATTCTCCCTTTGCAAAAATTATTCACCTGGTTAAAAATTCACAAATGCTAGAATGGCAGAAAGTGAAAAATGATGTAATCCAGCCTGTTCCCAGCTAAGGTATAAATTTCCAGTACTTGTTAGCACACATCTGACAAACGCCCTCCCCCTCCTCCAAATATGTAAAGATGTCTGGAAGTCAATACACTGCTTTTCAGGAGATTGCTTTGGACGTAGCATGTAACATTTTGTAATAAATCTAGGATTAAAGTACAAGTTAAAGATCCAAACTTGTCTGTACACAGCAGCATTCCAAAGGAGAAATGGGATCAGGCTGAGTCCATCATGATCAGCTTCTTCCCCACTTCTATTTTACAGTTTATTTTGCTCTGAGCTAAAAAGGTTATCTTTCTGTGTCTGCCTGTTCTTAGGCAAGTGAGAAACATAAGTAGTTTGCTTAGAGGAAAATGGTTTCATGTGTCCCCTTGTTTCCTGCATTGCCACACAACAAAGTGAACTGGTATTAATTTTAAGGATTTGACTTTTCTGTGAGTAGTGACATTAGTATTTACACATTCTATCTCTTCATTAACATTTGCTAGTATGAAAAGACATAAATACACCTTTCATACTTCAGAAAAAGGATTTATGGAAATAATTGAGAATACTTGTGATAAACTGAGGTTATATGATTCTTACCTGTATGCATAAGGATAAGAAAGTAAGGGAAATAACCTTTCTCCTCTTTCTTTCTCTGGTGTCTGCAGTATCTAAAGGGGAGGAACAAGAGGGCAAAAGCTACAGAGCAGAGCAATATTGTTCATTAGACCAACAGATAAATTTGGCAAAGGAAAAGAATTTTTTTCACAAAAGGCCTTTATTCAGAGATAAGTAAGTACCAAAGCACTTTTCCCTGAATTGCTGTTTAGGGAGTAAAAGATGTGAAGGGTTTCTTCCCTGCAACTTATTTCTGCTGCTGCACTCAATGCAGCAACATGTGAAAGTTTCAAAGTCACTTATCCCCATTAAAGTTATGCTGTGGTATTGCAAATATTACTGGATGGTGCCTTGCAGGTAGAATCACCCTTTCTGCTGTGGTTCCACTAGACATTACAATGACTCCTCTTGAGGAAGGTGACAAAAAAACAGTCACAGCTCATGTCTTCCTTTGTTGTCTACTTGCCCCAATGCCTGAATACCTTGTCAAATTTAATCCTAGTCAAACAAGACAGAAAGAGGGTTTAAAACCATGCTTCCTAACCCAGCATGTTTATTCCAGAAATGGAAGCTAGCAAGCTTGTTTTAGGAATATATTTCATTGTGACAAATACAGAAACACTATACACTGCCTACAAACTTTACTGGGATGCACATCACACAATTGTTATTCAGAATTTTTTCAAACGACTATTTAACCATACTTTAAAACCCAATATGCATATGCAAAATATGGCTTTTAAAGTCCTGTGCAATACTGAGGCATCACATTTCAGCCTTATGTAATGTGTGGAAATCACTCCCACAGCTTGGGGCTCACCATGTGTCAAGATTCTAAAAAGTGTCAGGACAATTGTTCCAATAAAATTTCTGTTACATATGGGAAATTAATCCTCAAATTACCAAGAAACAATGTCACACTAAATAGGCACAAATACTATTTAGTATTTTTATTATACCCTCTGTCTGATTTTACTCCACTTGCTGTGTTAATGTCTATAAATTCAGGGACACAGACTCCACCTGCAGTACTGTGTTCAGCTCTGGGGCCCCCAACACCAGAAGTATGTGCATGCACCTGTTAGAGCAAGTCCAGAGGAGGGCCACAAAGATGATCAGAAAACTGGAAGCACCTCAGCTACGCAGAAAGGCTGAGATAATTGAGCTTGTTCAGCCTGGAAAAGAGAAGGCCCCAGGGAGACCTTAGAGCAGCCTCTAAAGCCTAAAGGGGACCTACAAGAAATCTGGAGATTTTTACAGGGGCATGTAGGGACAGGACAAAGGGCAATGGCTTAAGATAGCAGAGGGAAGAATTAGATTAGATTAGATATTAGGAAAAAATTCTTCACTATGAGGCTGGTGAGACACCAGAACAGGTTGCCCAGAGAAGCTGTGGCTGCTCCATCTCTGGAAGGGTTCAAGGTCAGGTCAGATGGTGCTTTGAACAACCTGGTCTTGTGAAAGATGACCCTGCCCATGGCATGTAGGTTGGAACAGGATGATCTTTAACGTTCCTTCCAACCCAAACCATTCTATGACTCTATGAAATAGAAAAAAAAGTGAGATAATAATCAGTATTTCCTTAACATAGGAATCTTAATGGTTTAGACTCATATGGACACTAATTATTGCAGGAGTTTGGAGAAAGACACATCATGTCTTATAGATTACAGAAATGTCTTCAGCTTTTATCCTGTGATATAAAAGAAGGAAAGTTCAAACAGGTCCAAATTTCTATAAATAAACAATACTGTATTACAGTGTTCTGTGAATGTGTCAAGTCTTGAAGAGCCAGATTGTGATCCTGGCTTTGTGCCCACACCAGAAATTGAAGCTGTTTAGCATTCATGCTGCCTAAATTTGCTGCCTATGTAACTGTTATCAAGATTAGAAGCAAGAACCCTCTATAGGACCATGTATTAACCCTCTTTAAAGGTGGATGGAGAATGATCAACTGGAAAGCTGACTGTAAATGGCATAAAGGTCTCCAGTGTATGGGCTGAGTAGTGACACAGTCATCTGCTCTAAATAAAAGGCTGATATATACTGGTATATTTCCCTACCTGGAAAAGAGAGTGGGAAAGAAGTGTGAGAACACAAAACTCTGTGGCTTTGAGTCATGATGCAACTTTTTTTAGGCTTGTTAATTATCATTGTTGTTAACCTACGAGTTAATCCTAATTTAATCTTTGCACAGTGGGGTAAGAACCCACTCCTGGCTCCTGGTATCTGCAGTTCCATCTGTCCTAATAAATAAAAGAAGAAGGTTGCTCTATGCCTGCTTAACTGGTAATTTTTTTCCTAGTTATGCTTTAGACTGTTTCAAATATCTCTCTTCAAGAGAAAGCCTGAGCAGGCTTTTGGAGACAATTTGTTTCATTAAATGATCCCAGAAGTCTATGCAGATAAAACTCAGTTTTCTGCCAGTTTTCCCTCCATATACAGTCCTTCTATACTATTCTCACCCAGTTGCACCTCACATATTCTCATGTCATACCTCAAAACTTCCAAAATACGATCCTCTGATTTTTCTTAATATACAATGATATTCTAGGAAGTTCCAACATAGTTTTGACATTAGTTCAGACACTTAAATTTGGGAGGAGAAGGAAAAAAAAATCTGTCCAAATCCCTAGACCTGTAAAATAGAGACTATCTCTCAGCACTTTAAGGGTTTAGCTGAAACACAGAGGCAAGTACTATGCAGTGTGGATCTAGTAAACTTATGCAAGGCTGGCTATCTCTAACCAGTGTGGAAAGGAGCTGGTCCTTTTCACTAGATCTCGGAAACTCTCACTCATTAACTATTTTTTGCTTCATAGTTTGAACATAGTCTCAAATTGCTGTCTGTTCACTGGCCATTACTGTCTTTCCCCTGCTGTCTATTAAGTTATGAAAAATATCAATAGGAGAGCACTGCCATAAGAAAGCAAATCTGTGAATACGGGGATCCATAAATACAAATCATAATTTAAAAAGCAGACATTTACATCATTTGGTGGTCTTTTACACAGATACAGTTTATTGTGTTCTTCTTTAAATGCACTAACATATGACTGTAACAACTTCTAGTGCTATTGTGAAGGCAGACCTCTCTTTTATAAGCTGAACACTTCAGTCATCTTCCCACTCATTACATCCTACATGTTGTCAATCTTAGTTTCAAAAACTGTCAATCAGAAATGCAGTAGGTGATATGTGTAGTATTTTTTTAACCACATGAAGGTGGGCTTTTCTTTGATTTTCTTTTATTCTTTTGATTGCAAAATACAGTATGTGTCTTGCATAGAAGCAAACACAAAAGTACATGAAAAACAGTATTCTGAAAACTGAAAACAGAACTTCGGTGTAGTAACCCTTACAGCTAAATAAAGTCTTAATGTTAGTTAAACATCATCCTGATTATTTAATACAGTGGTTCCAGATATTATAATTACCTCTTTAGACTTAAGGTTATTGATTTAGTAAGAGAAATTCTTAAATATTGACAAAAGACAGAAAATAAAAGTCACAATAATTTGCTGAAGCACATTATGAATTCTACAATTATATCAGTATCTGTGATAAAGCTGCCAGAAGGAAAAGGAGAGAAGCTGCCAGAAGAAAAAAGGGGGAGACTAGCACAGGAGTGGAAATAAAGACTGCACTAGGTGGATGATTAATCTCACTCAGTATGAGAGTTTTTATGTTTTAATACTAAAACAACAATTGCTAGTATTGCTATAGATGTACAGATGTGTAACACTGTGAACTACAAGCAAAATGTTGATCTTATTTAATTCACCTATGGAATTTCTGTGAAAGATTAGTCTTTTTTTTTTACTGTTTGAGGAACTACATTGTTGACAAATCCTTCAAGCAATCTCAAGAGGCTTACCCACTGCCATTGGTATCAGAAAATGGCAGTTTCACTTACCCTTATAAGGCCTCTGACTGACATGAAATTTAAATAACTTGCCAGACTTGCTGAGCTGGTTTGCCTCAAAGGCATTAAGGCTGACCAGTTGGTGATCTAGTATGGTGTTATGGAATTGGTACTGAAATTATTTAGCAGTAGGTATATGCAGAACAAAAAAATCCTAAACAGAAAAGAGAATAAATGAAAGCAATACTGCCCTTTCTATTTTGGCACTAAAAAAAAATATTTCCCTCCTGTCCTCCCTAGTAGCTGAATTTTTTTTTTTGGTGGCAATTCATAGAACTGCGTGCTGAGGTACATTTCCAGTTCAGACCTGAATGACTTCATGGATTTTGTAGGGTGATCAAGAAGTTAAGCTCTCATGGTGGTTATTACATCTCTAAAAAAGGCTCTACTTAGACAGTTTGAAATAGCTAAAACCTTCATGTCTTACAAATGTTGCTTGTAACGAAAATATTTACATACTCCTAACTATAGAGACTGCCAGATGATTCTACAGTTACCAGCACTGCACAATACTGAAGGCCACATGAATGATTATCAGCCACTTATTTTAGTTTATTTTAACAGGTTCTGTGTTCAAAAAAAGCCTTATCAACTCTAGCTTCTCATCTTTTAAAAAATTCTTTCTCTGCCTCAAAAAGTACTGACTTTCTCTAATAGGGTGTTATCACATCTCTCTCAATCCCTCACACACAGGTTACCAAGAGAATAGAATAATTTTCTATTTGTCTGACTGCTGTTTTCTGCAAGGACACTTTGAACTATAATCTATTGTATAGCTAATCCTAGAGTTTAATTCCTTATTTATTGGGATAACTGACAAGGGAGAGGTAGCTAAACAGCATTCCAAATTCCTCACCCTATTAAGTGGCAAAGGAAGTTAAGAAAACAGAGAATGCAGATATCATACAGATGAGCTATCACACACATCTTTTTTTTTTTTTTTGTCACTAGATTTTGGACTGTCTCAGCATTCTCATCCATAACTTTCTTTTCAATGTTTCATTGCTTTATTTCTACAGAAAAGCAGATATCTGTCTAGGAATGGTAGATGCAAAAATCTCTTGAATATACCTCTTGCGTATGTCAAATACAGAAATTAGGGTCATTTCTAACACTGACGTTTCAGGATAGAAGTAAACTAATAGCTCATGTGGCCAGAGTCACAAAGTAGGAAATACTTACAACATGCTAAAAAGCATGTAGAAGATGGAATAGAGCTAATTTCTGAGTGAAAATTCAGAGGTTGGTACTTTTTGCATACATTTTTTTTCTGAACTGCTTTTGACTTCATTTTGTCTGGCCTTTCTTACTTTGCAGTACTTAGAGGTTTTTGGGAAAGACTAAGGACTAAGGATATAAATACTAAGGACTGGATTTTTAGTTCAGTGAGATGCTTATGCATAGGAGTAATAGAGACTTCAGGCCAAAGGAATACAGGAATATGCAAAATTAATTGCATGTGACACATTCTCTAACTTCTTCCCTTTCCAGAAAACAAAGATGTAAGATGAATGAGATCATTTTCACCTGGTAAGAGCAGGAAATGAGACTTTAATTTGTTGTTACTTGTCAGTAGCAATCATCACAATCCTAATGCCAAGGTGGCACAGAGTTGATTAAAACTTTGTAGAACCACACACCTCCCCTTGGAATGCTCAAATAACAACTAAATATGGCAATTTCTCTATTAAATATTTGTAGAATAAATAGAAATATATTTACAAGTACTAGAGAGTCGTGTTGATGTATAAAAGCAAATCGTGAACTGCATGTTAACTTTTCACTCTGTAAAAAGGAAAAGAAAGTGAAAACAGAAAATCTAAATAGTAGCCTTCTGTCCTGGGTTCAGCAGTAGCAGTCATTTTTCTCCTTCTTAGTAGCTGGTGCAGTGCTGTGGTTTTGACTTTCAGACTGGGAACAGCGTTGATAACACCAATGTTTTTAGTTGTTGCTATGGCGTGTTTACTTTGACCAAGGACTTTGTGAGTCTCATGCCCTGCCAGGGAGGAGGGGAAGCTGGGAGGAAGCAGAGACAGGACACCTCACCCAAACTAGCCAAAGAGGTATTCCATACCACAGCACGTCATGCCCAGGATGTAGAACTGGGGGCTGTTACCCAGAAGAGCTAGATCACTGCTCGAGTCAGGCTGGGTATCGGCTGGCAGGTGGTGAGAGGTTGTATCCACTCCCCCTGTTATTTTCCTTATCATTATTATTATTGGTGGTAGCAGTAGTGATTTGTGTTATACCTTAGTTACTGGACTGTTCTTATCTCAACCCAAGGGAGTTACATTCTTTCAATTCTCCTTCCCATCCCTCCGGGAGTGGAGGCAAAGAAGGGGTAGGAGCGAGCGAGCGGCTACGTGGTTCTGAGTTACCGGCTGGGCTTAAACAATGACACCTTGTTGACTATCTGTCCACATCCAATTGCTATATAGCATGACTCTTCATAAATCAACTGGATTGCTTCCTGTTTGTGTTTCCCTTAAAAAAAATGGTTCTAGACACTGAGTAGATGAACTGAGAGACAGCAAGATTTTGTTTTGCATTATAAAGATCTACTGGGAAATTAATTAAATTAATTCAATTAATTAATTTAATGATGACGAATTCAGCAATTCTTTGAAATGTCATATTTGTAGAACAATCCATGAATATAAGCAATTTTAAATACTTACCAAACCGTTCAGCAAGGAGTAGATTGGGAAAAGAAGATCTTACTAATATAGACTGTATACTTCTCAGCATTAATTTTTCACTCTGACAAAAGCACCAAAGAAGGTTCTCCCAAGTACTAAAATAGACTGTAGCAGAGAAATTGGAAAAATGATGGAACACATACATACCAGATGGCTGTGGTTTTATGTTCCAATAGAAGGGTGTCATAATTCCATTCTTGACTACAGTTCTTTACATGAAAGACACAGAAAAGTGAATGTATCAGAAAATCATTTTCTACGGTAATTTTAGGAGTCCCAATGCATAAAAGGAAATGACCGGTTACATCAGTTATTTAAAATGCTTAACATCTTTGTACAATTAAATAAAAATCAGTACAGGCTGCATAAAAAGCCATCTAAAGTCATCTAGCAAAGAAACAAGTACAATTTTGCATTTGGGATCTTATTCCTTTTTCTAAATGTTAGATGTCTTGTTCTATCAGAGCAGAGCTCTCTTTTAAGAATACCTAGTGAGCTACTACTGGACAATATTCTTCCAACATTATTTTAAAGAGCAGCATTCAAAATGACAGGCCTTCCCAAAACAAGAGAATACTTCAAATTTATTACAGACATATGCTTTCTTACGTTTAAAAAAGAAAAAAAAAAAAAAAGATAGAAATAACGTTTGTAATGGCATGTTCTCAAAAGTTCTCTTATTTTTCTGTCTAGTCTCTACCAAATGAACCAGGACAATTTCTCTTTAAAAGACAGATCAGACAGTACAAGGCAAATATTGATGTAATCTACTACTCTTACTGAAGATACTTTTACTGAAATAAAATTTCTTACAGGAATTTGGATAAGGGGAAGATAAAGACAGAAACACAATTTTCTAAGAACTGGGTAGAACTAGACAAAAGTAAGATGCTTTGGCAAAAAATAAAAATTTAAAAAATTAACAGGCATGTTAAAAATAGAGATAACAGAAATTATCAAGAGCAACTTTGAAATATATGACAAGACCACAAAGAATGGTCTTTGAAAATAAGGTCTTCTGCTGGAAACAATAATTTGCAATAGAAGTAAAATGTTATTTAATTTTTCTATGTTGCATTAGAGATGTATTGGAATGGAAAAATTAAGATATTTTGAACACAAAATACATGAGAAGTAAAAGAAATTGACACCAAAATGCCTTCAAAAACAAGGAGATGGGCATGAAAGAATAAGAACTAGTTATGCTGTGCATGTCTTTGTGCAGGAATCTTTGCAGAGTTAACTCAAGATATGAAAATGGTGTTTCAGGCATGTCTCCTCAGGACATCACTGCTGTACAGATAGAGTTGACAAGATATGTGTGACCCAAGTCACCTATGCATGATGTCAAACAACTCTAGCACTCCATTTCACTTCACTCTGCAATTCACTGACTGTTCACACTGCTTGCATGCCAGTTTGCTCCTGGGCTCCCTTTTGAACTGTTACAGCTAGTTTTCTCTCAGGAAAACTTCAGATAGGTGTAATTTACTCCAAAGTAAACCTATAGACAGTATGAACAAGCTTGCAACAGGTCTGTCTCCCTATCTGCACTGCCACAGTCAAATGCATACACACATAAACATACATGTACACGCAGAGTCCTCCACTGCAGAGCCAGACCTTGACTGCCCACAAGTTCTCATATCATACTTCCAGCCGTACAAGTCACACTTTTGGTGGAATTTTATAAAAGTACCACTTGTGGACTACACAGGGCCTTAGCCTTCCTCAGGCACCTTAAGCTCTGTGCAGATGGATGACCACTTAGACAGCAAAACTCAGGGGAAGAGTACACATCAAGAAATATTTCTGCTTATGGAACCAAAGCATGTTACTATGGGAAGTTTAACTGTTTCCCTAGAGAAGAAAAAAACAACCCAGATCAAAAAAAAAACAAACCAGAAGTAACAGTACGAAAGCAACAAGCAAAAATGCTTAAAAAAATGAAGCTTCAGTCTTTACAGTTTTGACACTATGCTGGCTTTCCCCCAAGATTTCCATAGAACAGTGTGTAGAGGCAAAATGTTCTGCACTTCTTCTAGGACATACACTTTCCCTTGCCAAGAACATTGGGACTCAGTAGCATACTCTCACAGGCAACACATTGTCAGTGTTTGAAGTCTAATCTAAAAAAAATGCACCTATTAAATTGAAGGGAAATCAGTGATCACCTCTTGACAAAGATTTGAGTCAAACCTACCTCAATTTAAATCATTGGCTCAGAGGATTCAAACATTTCCATTATGTTTAGAACACTCCTTCCAGCAGCGCCTAAAAGAGCCATTTCTTCTCTCCTTCTTCCTCTCCTTTGAAATCAGTTTCTCTCACCACAGGAAACATGCTGGCAAATTGTGAAGTGCAAAGAATTATTAAGATAAGTCAGTGAAAGATATGGGACTAGAAATCAGGAACTCTAGGCCTAATTCATGTGCCTTGAGGCTAAAAAAGAAATATATAATACAAGGTTTCCTATATCAGACACCCACTATTATAGATTACAAAAGAAAATGCCTCTCAGAAATTGTTATGGTAATGCTTTTTCCTTGGTTGGCAATGCCAAGATATCCACATCCTTTAAAAAGTGGAATAAGTAACTACTGCATATTTCATGCATCTTAATTTTTCAATCTATATAAAGAATTCACTAAGCTTATTATATCATCTACTTCATTTGAAGGGGGAGGAATTAATGAAAAACCAAAATCTAGTGAGGCATGTCTAGAAAACTTATTAAATTACTTGCTCTGTCACTCTAATGATGACTTTTGAAAAAGTCTTTACTGAGATCAGAGAACTCATTTTTTATCACAGCAATCTACCTGTAGGAAAAGCAAATCACAGAATCATAGAATGGTTTGGGTTGGAAAGGACCTCAAGATCATCCAGCTCCAATGCCCCTTCCATGGGCAGGGATGCCTTATGCCCAAGGCTCTGTCCAACCCAGCCTTGAACACTGCCAGGAATGGAGCATTTACCACTTCTTTGGGCAACCTGTACCAGTGCCTCACCACCCTCACAGTAAAGAGCTTCTTCCTTATATCTAACCTGAACTTCCCCTGTCTAACCTTATTATTATAATAATTATTTTCTATATCTATATTCAATATACTCTTTCACAACCAGAAAAATAAAGTACATCAATAAAAAATCATTTAAAAATAGAAGGTGACCAGAAAGAGTCATTCCAAGCACAGCAGCTGCTTCTGGTCATTCAGATTCATCATAAAATTAATCTTTAGGAGATTTTCTCACTGCACTGAAAACGTTATAGTGCATTATATATATGTAGAAAAATTAGGCAACAATGATTTGAATGTTTTTTCTTACTCTATTACTGCTAGGGTAATTTGTAAGGCCTTTGGTCTGAAGATAGGTAGGGAGTTTTCTACTGCCATCTGTTGACGAATTAGGAATAGAATTGAAGTCTACAGGAGAACAAGCTTGCTCCCACCGTCCTTTGGTGAGCAAGAGGGTAATAAAGCTTGGAAAACAGCTGTCTGTTTGCATCAGCTTTCCCTGAGTTCTTAGGGACTCACCAGAAATGTATGTAAATTCCCAGTGGCATGGAAAGAAAGAAAATGTTTGGTTCATGGTAAGGTCTCTAATCAAAGGTCATGCTACTGATCCCATCCTGCCACGAAAGGTTTTACAAGGAAATGATACAGATGTGATTGTAGGAAGGCATCTTTACAGTTAAAGAGCACTTTGTTAAAGTGGCAGAGAGCAGCAGCAGAAAACTTAATTATGGTTGTTAACATCCATTCTGACATGCCCTGAATACTTCAGAAGCTACCCCAAAAGTACAATGGATCAAACCACTGTCTTAAACATGCATGGTGTCTCACAGTCACAGTATTGCAAAAGACAATTAAACATGTATATTCAGTTTCAATATTTGAAGAACAGTGATTCTAGTTGAATAAGAACATTGTTGTTCAGTCATTTTTTGCACAAGCTGAATGTGCCTAAATCTGTATTCATTGCCAATTTTGGACAGAAATATAGTAAGATTAGTATCACAACTGCAGTGTTTATTGGCTTGGGTTTTTGGTTTTGTTTTTTTTTATAGACATACATTCTTAATGCATAATCTTTGAAGAGTTGCAAAAAAAATCCTTCCTATATTAAAATCTAATTTATAAGAAAGCAAGTTCTGTAAGAAGCCTAATAGACCTGTTTTTTTCTGATTGCTTTTAGCAGCAAGTCAGCATCTATAGCACACTTTAGTATTCACTGCATCTTGAGTTAACATTCATCAGTAATTCTACATTGCTGGGAATAATGTAGCTAATTTTCTGTTTCTTTACCTTTTGTAGGAAAAAAAAAAAATTACAAAGTCTTACATAAAACTTTGAAAAAATTTAAAATTAACTAAGACTAGTAGAAATCTGCCCCAAGTACCACTTTAATAGTTGCAAGATAGTAGAAAAAGTTGATAATGAGCTTCAACTGCTCATTAGTAGAATGAAGTATAATTGTGTTATCCTTCAGGGAAGAATATTAGTTTCTGTTCTGCTCTCTGCTTCACTGCTAGTGTGACACATATATCCAGCCTTACTGAATGTGAACTGGTGATTCATAAAACTCATGGGGTGGTAAGTGTTCTTGTAAACAACAGGCTAATTTACTCCTGGGACACTTTTTTGTCCTCAGTTGTCAAAGCTTTGGGAGGCTTATGGAAAATAAGTTTCATTCAGTGAAAACAAATAAATAAATAAATGAAGTCAATTCCAAAATAAAATTTAAGTTCTCCTCCTGAAACCCTAATACCTCACATCAAACACAAAGGACCGACAATTTTGAATGATGACTTCTTCTCTACTGCAACCTAAAAACTGGTCCCCTTGTAAACTGCTTAGGTCATGCAAAGACTTAATCAATAAAGCACCATCGAGAGACCTAATCATATGAGAGTACCTCAGCTCTCCAGGATGACACAAAATGCTGATGCCAAAGTACAACTAGCCATCAGGAAATTAAGGTGATGTGACAGAGGAATATTGGATTATCTAAGATGTTTTGCTGTGATCAGAGAAACAAAATAATGGTATCAGGTTTTTCTGGACTACTGTGCTGTCCTTTTCCCCCCCATTTTCTTTTTTTTTTTTTTTTTTAAACACTGCTGTACCTGACCATCTTCCTTCCTTCAGTTTGCTACTGATGGCAGTTCCAGTCTGTGCACAGAGACTAACTTAATACATTCCTTGCATTATACTTTGTTCTGTGCCTCACCTTTAATGCTAGCACATTTCTCTAGTGAGAGAAGCAGTCTCACTCACCAGGAATCACTGAACTGAAGGACTGAAGTGCAGTTGGTCTTTTACGAATTGTTCACATAAATCATGATATATTCTTCTGGAGCTTTCCCTACATAGATTATTAGGTTCTTTTATGTAGTGTTGATAGATTTTGCTTTGTTTTATAACTCAGTTCAATACTTGCACTGAACATAGCATGTTAAGAGGTACAGAGAAGGCATTTTGTTTTAACTAAGCCTTTTAAATGGAGATTAAAGTTACATGTCCTTGCAAAGGCCAAGTAGAGATCCAAGAAATTTCCTTCAGATAACTTGACAAAAAGATTACAAGTAAAAGCTTTTGATTTTGAAATTAAAATACAAATTCTATAGTAAAATTTATTCAATTTCCTCCAGTTTTTTCTCCATGAAGATTTTTCTTTTCAGTTTGCCTGACATTGTGTCTTTCTAAAGTAGTAGCCAAATCTTCCCCTAATATTTAATTCTTTATGTGCTTCAGAACTACAGCAGTGAACAGCCCAGATTTGGTCACATATTTGATGCTTCCTTTTATTGTATGAGAGAGGCATAGTCTTGTAATGTTTTCCGTATTTCCCTCCCACTACCTCTACACCACCAGTAACCTTCACACTGAATAAGAATAGCTGGATACAGCTTCCAGCATGGCTTCTCAATTGCTGGCAATTTGGTTGGCCAGATGGGATTTCTGTGGAGAAATGTGAAGGGCAAGTGTGCCCCTGCAGAGTTCTTGGCTCCTGCTGACTCAGCAAATGAAGGACACAGTCAAATAGTACAACTTCCACCTCTTTTCTCATCTTCTTTATATCCCCATCTATTTTCCGTCCTTCCACTTATCCAGAACTCTGTCTGTACTACTACTTCAGGTGACGGTTTTTTGTTTGTTGTTTGTTTTTTTTTCCCCAATTAGGATCTGCAGTAGCTTGAAATTAAGGGAATCTTTTCCAGTCTCACTCTAAGTTCCTACAGGGATAGTGTGAAGTCACAGAGACTAAAGTGAAACTTTAGCAGATGCACAAAGCAGAAGCAGTGTGTGTAGATAATATGAAATGATAGCACAGAGCTCTTCAGCCAGGAATGGAAGATAGTGCAGTGTCTGCATACTGGCTCTGAGTACCAGAGTAAGGCATCAGTTAGTTTCTGCTTTTACAGATAGCAGGAAAGCATTAAGAGCAGGAGCAGCAGCTGAGATAATTTTTTTCCAGAGAGGTCTTAAAAAAAGACTGAGGGCAGATATTGAGGGAAATGAGATTTAAGCCCCATTATAAATGGAAATGTCTTCAAATAAAGTAATTTTTAAAATGTGCTGAGGCACCAGTCCATTTAAAAGTCATGGGAACATATTCATTAACCACACTGAAGTAAAGGAAAGTCCCATAATACACGCTTACATTTCCAACTGATTGATACACGCTTACATTTCCAACTGACTTCAGAATGCCTTAAATTGGCACATAGATACTTTTATGAAGGATAAACAGCTCTGGGAAACAAAACACTGAAGAAAGCCAGTCAGTCAAACAAAGACTTTATCAAGAGCAGAATACAAGCGTGATTCTGGCCACAGTATACTTGTACATCAAATAGGAGAGTTTGGTTCTCTGACATCCTTCTTTAAAATGGAAATGCACCCGTTTTTTAGAAGGTATGCTTTTTTTCTTCATAAATATGTCTCAAGTCCCATAGAACAAATGCAAGATGAGAATATTTTTGTCTCTATCCAGTTTGCAATCAGATATAATGAAGAATCACTAACAGAAATCTTACAGTTGTAAAGATAAGGCAAGACCTGAGGCTTTCTTTTCCCTTTATGAAGAGCAAAATATTTTTAAAATAGTATTTCATGGCATGCTAGTCCTCAGTCTGGCCCAAAGGTCATTTTTTTTTAATCAGTAAGTCAGATGTGACAGTGGCCTTGAATGGTGGCTTTGATGGTAGTGCTTATGTGATAGGAAAGCACTACTACATAGACTGTTGTCAGTCTCAGACCTTAAATGTCCAGCATAACTGAGGATCAGTAATGATGTTTCAATTCTTCTCCAGGCAGTTAGTCGACATCTAATCTTTCTTGCTAATTAAAATCAAAACTATTTTCTAAAAAGCTAGTACATCTGCTTTTAAGGTATACATAACAAAAACAAAAGCATCCTAAATTACTAGTTCCAAGTCTTTCTGCCAATGAATCTAACCTGAGAAATCTGACAGTTTTGATGTCCTATTGAAAACCCTAGCAGTTTATAGAAGCAGCTCCTTGCCAAATATTTCCTTGCTTTTTTCAGGTAGACAAATAGACATATATTTACACATATATAAATACAATCATATGTGTATATGTTGGGTAGGACTCTCTGAAACTGGGCCTCAGTAAATCAGTTCATCTGGTATGACTTCCTTCCATTTACCTCAACATGAAAATATTTCCAGGTTGTCCTCATGGTGCTTTCTTCCTACCTGACATACAGCATAGTGGACATGAGACTTGCCCTAAGTTGAAGGAAGTGTAGGATGGAGGAAATGTGGGGAGAAAAACTTACCCAGTTCTGTAGCCTAGTAGTTAGGATACTTAATTGAATGTAGGGTGGCTGTATGTCAAATGGCTTTAAATAGTTTTCTGAACTGCCTGTATGTTTTACGTTACATATTCCTCTGAGAAAAACAGAGCTATCCTTGGATGACTCAGTTCTTCTCTTTCACAGATTTTCCAGCCTACCCTAACCCCAGTAAACTTACTGATGCCAATTTATGTTTTGTTTATAGAACAATATTTAGTTCTTATTACACCTGTGTTACTCCTCTGGACCTGACCCTAATTTCTTTAATGGAATCCATTTCATGTCTGAATCTTCCATCTTTCAAGTCTTACCACTACATTATATTCCATCTGCAAAGCCTTAATCATGCGTTCTAGCAAATGTTATCACACTTATATAGCAAAAGATGCCCAGAGAGAAGACTAGAACATTTGGGAACTTTTACCATCTGTGCATCTCCCACTTATGCTTTTTCAAAAGTCCTTCCCCTCAGTCCTTCCCCACCCCAGTTCCTTCTTCTCTGGAGTGCTGTGTACCTAAATGCATTTCCTTTTGTAAAGATATGGATCATTGCTGTCCTCTGTCTTCAATAGAAATTATTCTATGTCACACAACTATATTAAAATGACATTGGGGTCAAAACATTAAATGCTTATTTCACAGGTAGAAAATTACTGAAATTAAGTTATACGTAGAATCATAGTTCTACTCACTTATATTGTGCATAGTCTTTCTTTAGAGTCAGATTTGTACCCTCAAGGCCCCTACTTTCTTCATTGTACAGAATTCTCTGACCTTCTCTGAAGTGAAATCAAAGAGGAAAACAGTGTGTCATAGTGTTAGAACATTGTACTTTAAAGCTGGATACTGACACACGGCTCCATCATAGAATTATTTTGTGACAATTAAGCCATGGAATAGAACATTTTTATTGTGATCTCACCTGTTTCTGAGTTTTTAACAGGAATCCTGTGACCATTTTGCAGAACAATGAGCATGCCAGTAAAAGTTTTGTTTTGCAGATGTAAAAGCTATGTAATTCTAAGCACTTCCCAAAACACGGACCTAAAAAACTCAAACTAAAAATCCCAAATATGTAGATATTTTTGACCCATATCTTTGTGTTACTTTCCAATTTTGAATACTGAAATCATAACGACCCCCAGTATAATGTGATGTAAAGATGTGTGCACATCTATGGGGGTATGATATAATAGGCATCGCATAAACATGGTGAGATGGCTCCTATGACTGGAGTGTTGGAATGGAAGGTTACAGGCTCTTTAGGAAAGACAGGCGCTGCAGGTGAGTAGGGGGCCCTTTATGTTAGGGATAGGCTGGAAAGTATGGAGCTCTGTCTGGGGACAGGTGAGCAGTCAACAGTGAGTTTGCGGGTCAGGGTTAAAGGGAGAACAGCGATGGGACCTGTGGGGTTCTGTTACAGACAGCCTGATCAAGAGGACTCTGTGGATGAAGCACTCTATAGAAAAGCCTCATGCTCACAGGCCCTTGTTCTCATGTGGGACTTCAACCACCCTCATATCTGTTGGAAGGACAGTACGGCCTGGCACAAGCAATCCAGGAGGTTCCTCGACTGTGTGGAAGACAACTTCCTCCTACAGTAATAGCGGAGCCAACAAGGAGAGGTGCCATGCTTGACCTTGTGCTCACCAACAGGGAAGGGCTGGTCGGAAATGTGACGCTCCAGGGCAGCCTTGGTTGCAGCTATCATGAGATGGTCAAATTCGAGATCCTCAGGACAGTGAGAAGAGTGTGCAGCAAGCTCACTGCCCTGGACTTCAAGACAGCAGACTTTGGCCTCTTCAGGAGTAAGGTTCCATGGGATATAGTCCTAGAGGGCAGGGGGGTCTAAGACTCTTGCCTGATATTCAAGGATCACCTACTGCAAGCTGAGAAGTGTTGCATCCCAACTAGAAGGAAGTGCAGCAGGAGGGCCAGGAGACCTCCTTGGATGGATAAGGAGCTCCTGAGGAAACTTCAAAGGAAAAAAGAGGCTTATAAAAGGTGGAAGCAAGAACAGGCGGCCTGGGAAGAATACAGGGATGTTGTCTGGGAAGCTAGGGACCAGGTTAGGAAAGCTAAGGCCCAGTTAGAATTAAACTTGGCTAGGGATGTTAAGGATAACAGGAAGGGATTCTATAGGTACGTAGTGAGTAAAAGACAGACTAAGGACAATGTAGGCCCCCTCTGGAAGCTCTCAGGAGAACTGGCTACCCTGGATTTGGAGAAGGCTGAGGTTCTGAATGACTTCTTTGCCTCAGTCTTCACTGGCAAAGGTTCTGACCAAACCACCCAAGTCTTGGAAGGCAGATGCAGGGACTGTGAGAATGAAGACCTTGCGCCCACTGTAGGAGAGGATCTAGTTCGAGACCATCTTAAGAACCTGAATGGTGTACACAAGTCCATGGGATCTGATGAAATCCATCTGCGGGTCCTGAAGGAGCTGGCAAATGAAGATGCTAAGCCACTGTCCATTATATCTGAAAAAAAATGATAGGTGAAGTTCCCGACAACTGGAAAAAGGGAAATATAACCCCCATTTTCAAGAAGGGGAAAATGGATGACCCAGGAAGCCACAGACCAGTCAGTCTAACCTCCATGCCTGGCAAAATCTTGGAGCAGGTTCTCCTGGAAGGCATGCTAAGGCACATGCAAGACAACAAGGTGGCTGGTGACAAGCCAGCATGGCTTCACTAAGGGGAAATCCTGCCTGACCAATTTGGTGGCTTTCTATGATGGGGCTACAGAACTGATGAACAGGGGTAGAGCAGTTGATGTCATCTACCTGGAATTGTGCAAAGTATTCGACACTGTCCCACACGACATCCTTGTCTCTAAATTGGAGAGACATCAATCTGATAGATGGACCACTCAGTAGATAAAGAACTAGCTGGATGGCCACACACAAAGAGTTGTCGTCAATGGCTCAATGTCTGGCTGGAGACCAGTAACGAGTGGTGTCCCTCAGGAATTGGTGTTAGGATCGGTCTTGTTCAACATCTTTGTTGGTGACATGGACAGTGGGTGTGAGTGCGCCTTCAGCAAGTTTGCTGGTGACACCAAGCTGTGTGGTTCGGTTGATACGCTGAAGGGAAGGAATGCCATCCAGAGGGACCTTAACACGCTTGTGAGGTGGGCTGATGCCAAACTCATGAAGTTTAGCCATGACAAGTGCAAGGTCCTCCACCTGGGTCGAAGCAATCCCACGCACAGCTACAGGTTGGGCAAAGAAGAGATTCAGAGCAGCCCTGCGGAGAAGGACTTGGGGGTGTTGGTTGATGAGAAAATGAACATGAGCCGGCATTGTGTGCGCTTGCAACCCAGAAAGCCAACCGCATCCTGGGCTGCATCAAAAGGAGCGTGACCAGCAGGTTGAAGGAGGTGATGCTGCCCCTCTACTCTGCTCTTGTGAGACCTCACTTGGAGTACTGTATGCAGTTCTGGTGTCCTCAACATAAAAAGGACATGGAACTGTTGGAACAAGCCCAGAGGAGGGCCTCAAGGATGATCAGGGGACTGGAGCACCTCCCGTATGAAGACAGGCTGGGAAAGTTGGGGCTGTTCAGCCTGGAGAAGAGAAGGCTGCGTGGAGACCTCATAGCAGCCTTCCAGTATCTGAAGGGGGTCTATAGGGATGCTGGGGATGGACTATTCATTAAGGGCTGTAGTGACAGGACAAGGGGTAACGAGTTCAAACTTAAACAGGGGAAGTTTAGATTGGATATAAGGAAGAAATTCTTTACTGTTAGGTGGTGAGGCACTGGAATGGGATGCCCAGGGAGGTTGTGTATGCTCCATCGCTGCTGGTGTTCAAAGCCAGTTTGGACAAAGCCTTCGGTGGCATGGTTTAGTGTGAGGTGTCTCTGACCATGGCAGGGGGTTTGGAACTAGATGTTCTTAAGGTCCTTTCCAACCCTAACTATTCTATGATGGTATAGCATAGTTCTTCACAAACTAAATAACATTTTTTAATTCTTTATTGTACAGTGTTCCTTATTGTATAGTGCTGTACACCATAAAAAATCCACTAAACGGTTCTCTGTCCATGATGTTATCTGAAAAATGTGCAGTAAACAAGGCTTTGAGACAAGCTCTGACTATGGAAAAAAAATAATTTCGTATTTAGTCCTAACTTACAAATTTGTTTTGTGTGATTAAATAAAAGTATATCTTAATTTATTAAAATGCATTTATTTATTTCATATGTATTTGTTAATTTGTGTTCAATGAAATAAATTGGGTTTTTGTTTGATTGATTCCAAATTGAATCCAGTGGAGAAAGAGTATGTGAACATGTAAGCAGACTGCAGTCAGACATTGCAATGGATGGTGCAGTGGCATCTGAATTAAGGGTCTGATGACAGTATTATTGTGGTATTTGCTAACTTCTGAGCGTTTGATCTAGCAATATGAATAGTATTCTTTATAACAGTTCTTTTGTTTTATCGAAAAAAACCAACAAAACGGAGAGCAAAAGTTTAATCATGAGCTATATTAGTGATGTTTATGTAGCTGGTCATCAGGACCATACAGTTTTGGTCTGCTATTTGAACAACAACTAAACATATACAATGTTATGATTCATGTTACCATGAATGGGATATTTTTATAGCAAATTTCACAGTTATTTTTTGGCATCATTAATACTTAGGACAGTCCATAAACTTTCTTTAGCCTTTTCTCTCCATGCAGATCTAACTTTCACCCTTCTGTGTTCAAACATTGCAACTTCCTGCTCCACATTGTAATGTGCCAAAAGAGAGGTCACATAATACTGGAGGACAATAGTTTCTGGGCAAAGAGACAAAATCTTCAAGAAAGTATCATCAGTCAACCACATGTTGACTGACATGATGACATGGGCTGCACACAGTGTGAGTGAAACTTTCAGGGAACTTATTTTCTAAATATGTAAAGTCCTTACCAATTTACAATTTTTTTGGTGGATTACAAGTTGAACAAAATTGGGTGGATGAATTTTAATATTAAGATGAAATACTCAGAAAAGATAGCCACTCAAAAGCTCAAGTTCATGGCGAAATTTATGAAAGTGCTGAAATTATTTAAATAAGATTGTCTATAAATTTGATCATGGGCAAAATAACCCAGCTTCATTGTCAGCCGTCATTGAATCAGTCTGACTTTTTTCAAAAATTCAACCAAAACTTTAGGTCTGGAAAGAAGTTATGTGCTAAAGCTCAGAAAAATAATAAACAACTAAAAAAAAGGGTTATATTATTTGAAGTGCCATGAAGTCATAATAGCGGATGCTATCATTCTTACTTATAACTTTCAGAGTAGTAATAATACTAAGTTAAGTCAATAACTTCTTCCAAGAATGACATATTAGATGAAAAATAGAAAACCTCATCACTTTGAGTTCATAAACTTTTTGGAAGTGTAGTTAATGAAATATATACTTTTTAAACCACACTACAAGTCATGTAGTCTGCCTTGAGAAAAAAAAAAAAAGAATTTTAGTACAAAAATATTTTTAAAAGAAAAACAAAAGTTAATGAATGAAATATTAACAACTTAGTTAAAAAGTAGATTGACCCAGCTGTGTTGGTGCATAGTTTTAACATTAAAATTGGAATTCCCTCAGCCTTCTGAAACCTGTTTTTTCTCATTTCTCCCTTGTAAAATTTTTACTTTATTTGTTCATAAAATCTTTTAAAAAAACACCAACACAATCTGTACACACCCCAATATTTTATTTCTAATCCTCTCTTTCTAATTTATCTCCCTAAACTTCTTTAAGGTACTTCATAAAAGAATCTTCATGGAATGATTTAATCTAGCATATGGATTTGCTTGTTCATCAAGGACTTCAAGCATATATGTATATGTGTGTGTACGTATACATACTTTCTGTCTGGGAAGCTGTAGCACCTGTTTTTGTCTGGATTGACCTTTGACATTCTGGACAGTTCTGTTCTTATTAAATGTCATACTTTTTCAGTTTCTATTTACCTGCTTCTCCATCTCTCTATGCACTATTCAACTCTGAAAGTGCTAAGTTCCTTTTGGCTAGATATCATAGAATCATAGAATAGTTAGGGTTAGAAAGGACCTTAAGGTCATCTAGCCTCTTTTATCCTACCTTTTCACCCTCATTCTCCTTCTTTTAATATGAAGCATTCAGGCATGCAAAATAATGAACTTGCAGATAAATGATGTAATCAATATGCAGACAATATTTACACAAGACAGACATACAGGCATGCAGTGGCAAATAGCAGAATGTGTAAATAGTATGTCACCTTACTGACTTGAATGAAGTGTCAAATGTAAATCTTCATCTTATCCAGAAAATTGCTAAGAAAACAATGGCTTCACTTTTGCAGGACATGCTATAAATAGGCAAAAAATAAGTAAAATTATAATTATATACCTAGGGATACCCAAATAAAGTACACATTGTTTCAGCTTTCAGCAAGGATCATGATGTCGAAATGAGGAAAACGATCAATGAAAGTAAAGGTGTGGAAGAAGCATTATCATATCTGAAATTAAATCAATTCAAAGACTACAAAATACTCAAAGCAAGGAGTCTTGATAACTTTCACTGCAGAATCCTAAGGGACTAATCTGAAAGGCCTATAACAAGGAGTTTTAGTAAGTATGGCAGGATGGTCATTTATGAAAAATGGCAGATGGCTTGCCTATATTTGAGAAAAGAAGCTGAAAGGCAATAATAAATCTCCGTCCCTCCGAGAGCAGGGGGAGGGCAAGAAAGGGGGGGAAGTGAGCGAACGAATTACCTGACTGGGTTTAAACCACGACAAGTTGATTTTAGAATTTAAAGCTACAGAGTAATTTTTGAAACAAAGAATGAACAATGAGACAAAAGTACGAAGCAAACAATGAAATCTATCTAAAGGTTTCAAAGAGTAGATTATACGATTTACAAGATACCTTTCTTTAATTACTTATCTTCAAAGTAAGGCAAGTGGAGAATATATCACCTATCTGATTTCAAAAGAGTTTTTGACACTATCTGATAGAAAAGGTATTAGTTAAGATTGAGAAGATAAAGAATTGACTGGTCAGCAGAGGACAACAGATTGTGTTAGGTGTTTGTATCCTTACATGGAAGCTGTTAAAGGGTTCTTCATGGGCTGTCTTGTAATAGGCCTTTTTGACATTTAAATTAAAGAGTAGGTCACAAAAATTTGGAGCATGCTGCTGAAATTTGCTGGTAAAACAAGTATGAGAATCATCAAAATCATAAAAACATACAGGAAGAATCAACTTACCTTGATGACTTCTGTAATAGAGATGGGATTAAACTTAATAACACAAAAAGCAACATAATAAAATGTTCAGCTATAAAGTTCATCAGATAGAAATTGCAGAGAAAAAGAAAGATAAAGACAATTTACTAGAGAAGGACTATCAGACAATACTATTACATCAGGTAGAATACATCTTCATTATGAAAATCATGAACAAACTCTGTTCTGCATATTAAAGAAAGGTTCACTGAAAACTTCACTAAAAATTGAGACAAAGAGGAAGTCTAACAGCATGATCAGGAATGCAGAACTTAATTCACGCAAGGAAACTAAAAAAAACTTGTATTATTTTTCAAACAGAACTAAGATGAGAGAAATGTTCTCTGTAAACATGAATGGGTAAAAAGACCCTGTGGATGTTCATAGTAATGTACGGAACTTTGAGATCAATAGCAACATAAGAATTTTATATGTGCATATATTTTAAAAGTATGGGGGGTTATGCCACATGAGTGCTTGCATTACCAGAGTATAGGACTCAGCACCCAAGGATGTGCTGCCTGCTTATTCTGAACCATAAACATGATCTCTGTGGTCAGGTAAAATAACATTTACACCACCAAGTGGTTTAATGGCATGCATTTTGATTAAAATGCACATCATTTTCTTCTTCACTCGTCTGCTTAAGATCTACATGAATGCTTTAAACATCATTCACTCACTAGGTGCCTAATGCAAAGCTTATTTAGTCAAAGCGCTTCCATTGACTTCTGTATCCTTACCAATCAACTAGCTGCTGCAGGCTTCCAGTTTTATCACAATATTAGACTGCTTTTCTCTTTTTCCCATGATCTTAAAAGGCAAAGAAAGAGATATACTTTAGTTTGCCCTGTCTGTTCTTTAATGTGCTTAGATTGCAGTTATTTCCTGCTGAGCCCTGGATGAGGTTTAGTTTGTTGAAGAGCAACTTTTTAATCATCTCAGAGAGTGAATGAACTGAAAGATATGTCAGGCTTCTATCAGAAGATGAAAAATGTGGAAACTTATTGGTGCCTCTTTTCCTCTAGATATATTGTAGGTCATAAAACCCCACTCTGTACAGTACTTATTACTCTTATAAAGGAAGCTAAAAATGTAATTACGCAAAGCATGATCACCAAGAAATTTTGCAAAACAGTTAAAGCAGGTATAAAAGTATGACTGCCTGTGCACGGGAAAAAGTGCAAAAGAAGCAGCAGGAGAACAAATGATTTCAAAGTCAAGCTATGTCATCTTCCTCACAGGAAGGGTGGCTACAACCCCTTCCCTCTTATTTTGAAGAATTAACATAGCAGTGCAAAACATTTCAGAAGCAAAACTTATCAGAGTTTACCAGCGTACAGAGCAGCACTTAACAGACTAAAATATATTTGGCTACTGGATGGACCCAGCTTTATTTTTTTCCCATCGGTTCTTACAGGATCCTGTTTTAAGATGATATAATCAGGCCCTTCCCCATCCTCTAATTCTCATCTCGGCTAAATGCCGAAGCTCTTCCCTAAACTTGTGCACTACAGGCATGGATCTGTAAGTTTATGTTTTAATCTAGTTCAGAGAAAGGTATAAGGGAATCCACCTCTTCACATTTGCTTTCTTTTGCTCACAATTAACAGCAGATGGTAGCAGGTGAATAGCTCTTACTTTTTTCAATGAATAGTCTTGCCTCTGTTAGGGTCAAAAAAAGGATTAAGGAAAAATGGTATGCTCCTGCACTGTACAGCTAACGACGTGACCTCTAAGGGTTGTAATGTTACATTTTTCATATGAAAAGAAATGGCAAGTCTAACATTATAAAACACCTAGCAAAGCAGTTTTAATCATTGCAGAACAAGGCCAAATAAGACTGTCTGATGAGCATTCGACATCTTGGTTCTAATCTAAACTACTTTCCTGCCAACATATTTATTTTCCTAATTTATAATAACTATGTTTTTGTATGACACTTGTTTCAACCAGAGAGCAATGATTATTTTTGCTGAGGTTCGCAAGTTAAGTAGGTGAGTATATATGTAGACTTAAAAGGATTATTAAGTCTATTTGGCTATTTTTAGGTATAGTCAATAACATATATTGGCATTAACTTACAGAAGGGACTAGAGCACCACAGAATTCAGTTATCCATAACAGACTTTGAATTTTAATACCAAAGATTCCTCCTCTGAACTCAGCAGAGTTGCCATCTTGCTTGGGTATTTTCTTTTCTACTGAACAGGCAGCTGACACCATAGATTCATGAAGATATGCCAGATCTTTTATGCTATCCTGAATTATATTAATAATAAATTAAAGCTGCACAGGATGTACTAGGAATATCGGACAAAAGATTTTATGATCTGGTGATTCTCATTTAAAAATAAAAGAAAGTCTTAACTCACAGCAAAGATGGAACTGAAAAATATTAGAAGATTGAGAAGTCATCAAAAGTGTGTAGAGACAAAATGATTTTACAAAGTCTGTTTACTAAGTTCTGTATATAAAGGGTAACTGGCAGAAGTAAGTGGGAGCAGGAGCTTGAGAAGTATCTTAATATATCTATAACAGCTTAGTATATTTTATACTGCTATCCATCAAATTTCATGATATAAGACTTTCATTTGCATATGTGGTTGTCTGGAACACAAACTTCTTTTACACTGTCTACAGAATGAGCTACTTTGACTTTCCAGCAGTCCACCAAATGAAGCAGAAATGATTGCCACTTATTCAAAGACAAATATTAAGGTGAATCTGGAATACGTTAAAAAAACCTACAGAAGTGCAAAACTGTGGTGTAACTTAATCTAGGAAAACCCATTCGTTAGCACCTTGCTGGGTGACTGCGCAGGTCGTTGCACTTCCTTTTATCTCATAGTGATGATTTACAAAGCACTTTGAGACCTTCGGTATGTTCTTTAATGATACCAACCTTGGAACTGTTGTAACAAGAAAATCCTACATTACTTCCAAAAGTAACTGTGTTGTTCTCTGCTACTGGATTCATATACATGTCAGCCATGCCCACTTAATATTTTCAGCAACAATGAACACATTTTTTTTTTCCTTTGTCAGTGCTACCTGGCTCTCATACATTTCATTTAAATTAAATTCAGTTTTAATTATCTCCCCTGAATGTCTCATTGTGTTTCTTCAAGTAGAAGATACAGTAATGATTCATAATTTCCCTTGATTTTTGATGGGAATTCATCCAAACTCACCTTAAATGCTTTTTTCTCCCCTATATTTTGCATTCAGAGCAACTGAACAATACTTCAATTAAAAAAAAAACACAACAAACCAACCTATAAAATAATTGGGCTGGATGCAGCACTCATTTATATCCCTGCAAATCCAGGAAATCCAGTAGCTGCATATGAAGCATAAATCTAACCAAAATCTCCCTTCCCTCATGAAAATTCATATGCTTTATGAAGACCTTTCATTATTTTTTTTTTCTGATTTTAAACATAATCTATGTGTCATTTCTGCATGGTTAGGCTTTTGTCAACATCTTGTGGGGAAATAACACCAAACAAACAAGTCCAAAAATGCTGTCTGCTAAACATCTTTCGTAACAGCTTCTATAGAATAATGTCAAAAAAAAAAAAAAAAAAGAGAAAAAGAAAACTTAATCACTGTGAACTGGGGAATTGTAAGGAATATATATATATATACTGCAAGAATCACAACCACTTTAGCTTTAGCTAAATATTACTTTTCATCATTTTCCATAAATGTGAGAACTCAGAAATGCTGATGGAATCATGCCTATGCACGAACTTTTTATTTTGAACAGACCTCAAATATTACTTTAAGAATGAGCAATTATATTCATGCGAGATTTAACCACTGTCATCCAACACGGATTATATTTGCTCTGTCAGTAACTTTTGTGGTGTATTATCTAGTTCAGAATTCTGACAGAGTGAAAGAAGATTTAAAGTAACTGGCTCCATGCTTAGCTAGTATTCAGTTAAATAAGCAGAGACGTAGTTATTATCTTCTTAGAAGTAAATCTGTGGTTTCCTTTTTTAAACTCTTAAGTTTTAAAGTCCCCCAGAAAGGCTGCTGCTCAACGAATTATTTGTTCACTTCTGCCTGTTACATGGTACTAGATGGGGAGCAGATTAGCAGCACTGTGAAAGACACCGAGCAAGTGTCAGCACTCCCTGTAATTCAGCCGACCTCCCAGTATATTCACTGCAGCGAACCGTGGGAGCTCTGGAGCTGCCGGAGGGAGGCTGTGGTCGGGAACTGAGGTGAAGAGAGCACAACAGGATCACACCAGAACAGCACGACGCTTTAGAAAGAGGAAAGGTCAGCGTGGGCTTAGTGCTGTTGTGGTGTCATTTCATCTATTTGTCCCTTGGTGGAGTTCTTGAGTTAGTTTCTTCCTTCCGCCAAATGGATTTAACCGCTTTGTGTGAGGTTTTTGTCCTTGTTTTTACCCTGCTTTCGAATTTGCTGTCATCTTTACTGTATTTAACCTTTCCCTCGTATTATTATGAATATGTTACTCTCAAGCCGATTTTTTTTTTTCCTTTGGAGGCTTTTCCCTAATTTGTGTGAGTGTGTGTGCGTGCAAATAATATGTAATATATATGTGTTACGGTAATGAGCGATATAGATGGGCAAATACTCTGTCTCTCTTTAACCCGAGATGGATTCCCACTGCAGATCCCAGAAGTAATTTTCCAGTGAGAGCCACCGACATTCCTAAACTGCAAAAAAAAAAGCCCAAATTGTCGTGGGCTGAAAGCGCCAACTGCGGACGTGAGTCGAGACACCAGCAGCACAAACGGGACTCCGCCAAGAAATGCATATGAACAAGCCATTACTTGCATCTGCATATTTTAGCCATAACCCCTCTGTCTTTCCAGCCAACAGCTACAACAAAAACAAAGCCTCGCTACAGACCATCGAAGAGAGCTGCGGGGGAATGCAGAGGAGCTGGGAAAGCTCCCAGGCTGCTTTAGGATTTCCCCACGTCCAGAAGGCTGTAAATGTCAGCAAGTCGGATTCCCTCCCACACGCAAGATGCCTCCTCGGTGGCCTTATCAGATGTTCCCTTTAAGGACACGAGCTCTTATTTCAATTCTGTATGTCTCTCGCATCTCTAGCTATTTTATTTATTACAGTCGATTACATTTGTGATCCCGTTTCCCACTTGATCTCACCAGTTCAGGAGGACAAACACCGTGTCGTGTCTGAGCGTGTGTCTGAGCAGCTGGGAGCCGGGGGGGGGGGGGGGGGGACAGAGGGAGGGGAGGAGGACACGGAGAGGGGTGGGGCATTTACACTGCGCAACAGATTTGATCGAGAGGGATAGACCTCCCCTGCCTGAAACAGCTGGATTGTTCCTATCGACACCCAGACAGCTGTGCGCGCACTGGCTGCGGGCCGAGAGTTGGGGGCTGGTAGTGTCATTCCTTCTGTCCCTGCACGAACGAGCGGGATGCGGGACACACACATACGCCCCAGCCAGCACAGCCCTGTCCCCCTCCGGCAGCCAGGGCACGTGGAGCGGGAGCAGCGCTGCTATCCACCATGCAGCGCACGTCGGGCCCATTTCCCACGCCGGCCGCCTGCCCTGGGGGAGGAAAGTAGGAGGAGGAAGGGGGAATGGTAGGAAAAGGAAGGGGGGGGCCGTTACCTCTGCTCCGAAAGAGGAACCAATTCACTCTGAAGGACGCAGCACTCCCGAGCAGGAAAGACATTGCACATTCAGGGAGATGTTGTATGTGAAGACACTGAAAAAAAGAAAGGGAGGGGCGGATGAGGGGCGCAGACCGCATGTGAAGGACACTGTGTGCGTAAGATAGGCCAGCGAGGATAAGACGGGAAGGGGGGAGCGAATGCACATGGCAAGAGAAAGAAATCACTCATTCGCTTGAAAGAGGCTCTCGCAAGGCAGACCGTAGGAGAAGTAGACATGGGAGACAACTGGGAAGGAGACGCTTCCCCGATTAAAGTTTATGGCGGGGAGCTTTAAAAACGTTTTCATCCCTCCCCTCCCCTGGGGAATACAGGAAGTTTCCTGGCTGCTCTTAAAAGCACAAAAGGGAACAGCGGGAGCTTTCGGTTGCAATTGTATTGCTAGTGCAGGGAGCCAATGTAATGCAGTATGCTGGTATTCCTGCCTCCTGATATGTCTAGATCTTACACTGTGGACAAAATTTCCTCCTCTCGGAGCTCAGGAACAGCGAGGGGAATTTTGATAAATTCAAGTTGCTTTGCAAATATAATAGGGATTTAGTACTAATCCTACTTAACCCGCTGCGAAGACGCTGAGCTCCCAAGCCCCCCTCCTCCGTCCGGGACTGCGGCGGTGAACACTGAGCCTGCGCCAAGCCGGGCTTTCTCGCTGATGCTGCAGATATAAAGCTGAGTGTCTCTAGCGTCGGAGGGGGCGGGTTTTCGTGTTCTGGCGGGGAGGTAAAGCGACCGGTGCCGGTGCCAGGGCCGGAGCCGCCGACGGAGAAACAGTTCTGCTGCTCTCCGGAGCGGGGAGCAGGAGCGGTCGAGCACCATCCCCCTCATCTCCCTCCTATCGCCGACTTCCTGCGGCGGGACTCTGCCCCTCTGTGCCTCTGGACTCCCCAGGGGAAGAGGTGGCAACCTTCCCTCCCTCTCACATTCATTCGCCGCCCCAGATGACAAAGACACACTGTGACCGTTGCTTTGAATCTCCTCGGCATATCCGGCCTCTTTTCTCTCAAATATGTCACCACGATGAAAGAGAGGCGTTTCACTACAGTCGTCTGCATGCATCTTTATTCAAAATAGCCATGTAAAAAGAGGAATGAACACACAGAACCAGCAATAACTTCTTTTCCCACATGTGTTCACAGGAGGAGAGCAGCTGGATTCCTGCCTCCCCCTTGCTGTACATACACACACGCACACGCCGGTTCTGTTCCCACTGGTCGTCCATGCTCGCCCTGGTCCTCCCTCTCCCGCCAGCCCCGCGGAGGCCAGCCCCGCGGAGCCCCTCTCTTTTCCCCCCGGGATCCGGGTGGAGAGAGCAGGTACGGGAGTCAGGCATCACCCAGGGCTCAGGGGCACACGCACACAAAAGCCATAGGCGCTTAAATGACACAAAGTCAAAAGAAGAGAACTAGGGACGCTAAGATAAAGTTGAGCAGAGAGCTTTAACATTAATTTCCCACTTATCCAGGTAGGTGACGCTAAGTTTTGGCAATCATCTAAGCAGCAAGTCTCGGCTCAGAAATAAATCTGTTACTTTTTACATGTGTTTATTCTACTAACCCTTTCGCCCCCGTCCTGATCATCTTCGCGTTTTTTTGGTTTTTTTTTTTTTTTCTGATTTTTTTTTTTTCCTAGGAAAGCACGTGAAAAGGCACATTCAAATCATGGTAACAGGAAAAACACGAACACAAAGATTAAAAGGCTCAAACAACACTGGGAAACAGGAAGAAATTCTAAGATCTAAGGCAGCCCCCCTTCCTCCCTGGAGTTTTATGCAGTTACAGTGACTGCAGCTCTTTCACAAAAAGCACCGACACGTCAGAGGAAGGTGGGAATCTGCGAAACGAGTTTTCTTACCAGCGTGATTCCGCAAAATGCAGAGCCCCGAACGTGCATCAGCTCTGCTTAAGAGAAAGACGAATAAATATTTCCTTTAAAAAAAATGTTGCTCTATTCACAGTCTACAGGGGAGGTGGGGAGGGAAAGTATAGGAGCGAATCACTACAGATCGCGGGTTTGAGGAGGCAACAGCAGCAACATTCGGGAGTGTAATGAGGATCGGGTTTAGGAACTGAACTGGTGGTGTGTGATGAGCAGCTATCCCACTTGCAGCACTAGCAGCGACAGAGACAGAGGGTAAGATTGGGCTTTCTGGAGTGCAGCGCTTGACTCGTCCTCCTCTCTCCTCCTCCTTCTCCTCCCTCCCTCACTCCCTCTCTCTCTCTTTGCTCTCCCTCTTTCTGCCTCTCTGTCTGTGTGTATGTAGCGCAGGCGGTTCTGCTGCTGCAGCAGCAGGGAAGAGCTGCTGAGAGAAGCTTCAGCAGCTCCCACCACTTCGGGCAAACTTGCTGGTTTACTGCTGCTTTCCTTTTTTTTTTTTTTTTTTTTCCCTTCCGAGTGGGAAGCTTCTCAGTTGCCATTCAACATTTTAAAGCACAAGCCGCTCTGCCGTGAAAGCGCCTGATCCACACTTCTCTGAGGCACAGGAAGGAATACACATTGCAGATTTCACCCACCGTGGCGGTGCAGATCATAGGAAACAACTGATTGATACAATTTTATTTGCAAATAGAACTCTGGGGTTTGTTGGTTTCTCTTTCTTTTTTTTTTTTTTTTTTTTTTTTTTTTAACCGCGTCGCGGCTGTCTCCTCCTCCCCTTGGCCATTCTGCTTCTATGGATGTAATTCAGAATCTGTGTTAATTCACGTGGGGGATCCAGTTACATCGTGTTCCGCTCCGGGTATATTTACGAGAGACAAGTAATCGCCTTTGGACACATAGTTTTGTTGCTAACCTTTGAACTGAAAGGATCAAGTTCAGATCTGGTTACCTGCATTGGGACGGGAAGGAAGAGGAGAGAGAGGGGGAGAGAGAGACTGCAATCTCATTTGTGAGTCGCTCTCAGTGCTGCAGATCCAGATTGCTATAACACATGCAGTGCAAATGCAGGTAAGGCACACACACAAACTGCGGATGCTAAAGCAAACTTGGGACTGTTGTGTTTGTATATATATATCTACAGCCTTGCAAATTCTGGGCAAACGGCTTCTGCAGTTTCTGTATCGTTGCTTTGTGACTAATGACCTTGCGCAGAGTTGTTAAAAAAAAATCCGCTCCGGAGAAAGAGCTGAACATTTAACATTTTAGGCGATCTCTGAAGATGGATTTGGGTGCTTTTCTGCCAACCAAAGGGGATATTCTGTGGACTGCTGTGTAATACACGGTTTTCTTCTCTGCAGCTACCGACATTATTGTTTTTTTTTTTTTCTTTCTATTTTTTATTTTATTTAATTTTTTAAGAACTCACCATTCCTAAGAGGATTTGGAGTTTTCCCGGACACAAGCCCATTGAATAAAGCGAATCACATTTTTTTCTTTATTTTTCCCGTGTGTGCAGAGCAGGGGAAGAATAAAGCTCATGCCTTGGTCGTAAACGGCTGAGAGAGAGAGAAAAGAGAGAGAGCGTGTGAAATGTAGTTAACTCTAGTGTCGAAGAAGACGACCAGGGGGCTTCGAATCTCATAGTGCTTCTCCAGCTTTTATTGCAAACCTTGCAAAACGATTACAGTAAAATCAGAGAGGAGGAGAAGAAGGGGAGGAGGAGGAAAATCCCATCCTGTCTACGGAGATGAATCTTTAAAAAGCAAAATACACTGTCCCGTGAACTGTAAGTATATCGCAACTGGAAGGCAGGGAAAGCAGGAGAGGAGCCAGCAGCAGGGTTTTGACTACCTATTGCACCAGCCACGAGACACTAAGTTTCCAGGAACAGAAGGATTTTATAATTGATAGCCCGGACACTCAGCCGCTCTGTTGGCTCATCAGGGGAGTTAATTGGGGGGGGGCAGGTGGGAGTGAGGGGGGGGGGGGGCGAGGAAGATGAGGAAAATGCGGACTCTTTTTGGCTTTGTGCATTGCTGCTGCTGCTGCTTCTTGCTCCTCCTGCCTCCGCCACTCTGGGTCAGCCTGGCATCGGCCAAGCAGCTCCTGAGGTACCGGCTGCCCGAGGAGGGACCCGCCGACATCCGCATCGGCAACGTGGCTTCCGACCTGGGAATCGTGACGGGCTCCGGCGAGGTGACATTCAGCCTGGAATCTGGCTCCGACTATCTCAAGATCGACAACATGACCGGGGAGCTGAGCACCACGGAGCGGCGCATCGACCGCGAGAAGTTGCCGCAGTGCCAGATGATCTTCGACGAGAACGAGTGCTTCCTGGACTTCGAGGTGTCGGTCATCGGCCCCTCGCAGAGCTGGGTGGACCTCTTCGAGGGCCGGGTCATCATCTTGGACATCAATGACAACACCCCCACCTTCCCTTCCCCCGTTCTCACGCTTACCGTGGAGGAGAACCGGCCCGTGGGGACCCTCTACCTGCTCCCCACCGCCACCGACAGGGACTTCGGCCGCAACGGCATTGAGCGATACGAGCTGCTGCAGGAGCCCGGCGGGGACGGCGGCCGCCGGGGCGGCGGAGGCGGGGGTGGCGGGGGGGGCTCTGCCTCGGCGGGCTCCGAGAGCGCCCTCTACCCCGGCGGCAGCAAGAGGCGGCAGGAGACGGAAGCGGCGGCCCGCAGCAGCGTCTTCGAGCTGCAGGTGGCCGACACTCTGGACGGGGAGAAGCAGCCGCAGCTGATCGTCAAGGGGCCACTGGACCGGGAGCAGCGGGACTCCTACGAGCTCAGCCTCCGCGTGCGGGACGGCGGCGACCCGGCACGGTCCTCGCAGGCTATCCTGAGGGTGCTGATCACCGACGTGAACGACAACAGCCCCCGCTTCGAGAAGAGCGTCTATGAGGCAGACCTGGCAGAGAACAGCAGCCCCGGAACACCCATCCTGCAGCTGCGAGCCACGGACCTGGACGCAGGGGTGAATGGGCAGATCGAGTACGTCTTCGGGGCGGCCACCGAGTCCGTCAGGCGCCTACTGCGCCTGGATGAGACCTCGGGCTGGCTCAGCGTCTTGCACCGCATCGACCGAGAGGAGGTAAACCAACTTCGCTTCACTGTCATGGCCCGAGACCGGGGCCAGCCCCCCAAGACAGACAAGGCCACGGTTGTGCTGAACATCCGTGATGAGAATGACAATGTGCCCACCATTGACATCCGGAAAATTGGGCGCATCCCACTCCGGGACGGGGTAGCTAGTGTGGCCGAGGATGTGTTGGTGGATACCCCCATTGCCCTGGTGCAGGTGTCAGACCGGGACCAAGGTGAAAATGGTGTGGTGACCTGCACTGTGGTGGGTGATGTGCCCTTCCAGCTCAAGCCAGCCAGCGAGGGCGAAGGGGAGCCTCAGAACAAGCGCAAGTATTTCCTCCACACCTCGGCCCCTCTGGACTATGAAGCTGTCCGTGACTACAATGTGGTGATCGTGGCCGTGGACTCTGGCAGCCCCAGCCTGTCCAGCAACAACTCCTTGCTGGTGCGGGTAGGGGACACTAATGACAACCCTCCCGTGTTCAGTCAGGCCGTGCTGGAGGTCTCCTTCCCAGAAAACAACTTGCTTGGTGAGAGGGTGGCCACAGTGGTAGCCACAGATGCAGACAGTGGCAGGAACGCTGAGATCACCTACTCCCTGGAGGCCTCGCCCCTTTCCTCAGACGCACCTGGTGGCATCTTCAGCATTGACCCTGACTCTGGGGATGTGTCAGTGCAGGCAGTACTGGACCGTGAGCAACGCGATACCTACGAGTTTCAGGTGACAGCCCGGGACAAGGGGGTGCCATCGCTGCAAGGCTCCACCACAGTGGTGGTGCGGGTGGCGGATCGCAATGACAATGAGCCACGCTTCATGCAGGATGTGTTCACTTTCTATGTGAAGGAGAACCTGCAGCCCAACAGCCCTGTGGGCATGGTGACTGTGATGGACTTTGACAAGGGCCGCAATGCTGAGCTCAATCTCTCCATCCAGCCTGGTGACCGTGACCATGACCAGGCAGCCAGCATTTTCTCCATTGAGAATGACACTGGAACCATTTTCTCCACTATCTCATTTGATCGTGAGCAGCAAACCAGCTACACTTTTAAGGTGAAGGCTGTGGATGGAGGTGAGCCGCCACGCTCTGCCACAGCCACCGTGTCCCTCTTTGTGATGGACGAGAATGACAATGCGCCTACAGTTACCTTCCCCAGCAACAGCTCTTACACCGTGCTGCCACCCTCCAGCAACATGCGCACTGTGGTGGCCACTGTGGTTGCCACTGATGCTGACACTGGTCTCAATGCTGACCTCAACTACAGCATCATTGGGGGCAATCCCTTCAAACTCTTTGAGATCGACCCGACCAGTGGCGTGGTATCACTGGTGGGCAAGCTGTCCCCCAAGCACTATGGCCTGCATCGCCTTGTAGTGCAGGTAAATGACAGTGGGCAGCCTCCCCAGTCCACCACCACCCTGCTCCATGTCTTTGTCAACGAGAGCCTATCCAATGCCACTGTGGTGGAGAGCCAAGTGGCCCGCAGCCTCCACACACCCCTGGCCCAGGACATTGCTGGTGACCCTAGCTATGAGTTGAGCAAGCAGCGGCTTAGCATAGTCATAGGTGTGGTGGCTGGCATCATGACCGTCATCCTCCTCATCCTGGTGGTTGTCATGGCCCGATACTGCCGCTCCAAGGGCAAACATGGCTACGAGGCTGGCAAGAAGGACCATGAGGATTTCTTCACTCCGCAGCAGCATGACAAGGCCAAGAAGCCCAAGAAGGACAAGAAAAGCAAGAAGGGCAAGCAGCCCCTCTATAGCAGCATCGTCACTGTCGAGGCTTCCAAGCCCAATGGGCAGCGCTACGACAGTGTCAATGAGAAGCTGTCAGACAGCCCCGGTATGGGGCGGTACCGCTCGGTCAATGGCGGCCCAGGCAGCCCAGACCTGGCCAGGCACTACAAGTCGAGCTCACCGCTGCCCACCGTCCAGCTGCACCCGCAGTCCCCCACCGCCGGCAAAAAGCACCAGGCCGTGCAGGACCTCCCCCCGGCCAACACCTTTGTGGGCGCCGGCGACAACATCTCCATCGGGTCGGACCACTGCTCCGAGTACAGCTGCCAGGCCAGCAGCAAATACAGCAAGCAGGTAAGAGCGCTGAACCCTGCGGTCCGCGCACCCCGAGCCACGCGCACACACACAAGCACACGTACATACTCATACACACGCTCCTGGTGGGGGAGCGGTGATGCCCGCGTCCCCCGTGGCACAAGCAGTCACGACAGTCAGGTCCAGTGACCCATTCAGCCTCGTATCCCCGCGCCAGACCCCAGCAGGCAGTCAAGTGCCCGGACAGCAAAGCAAGGAGAGTCAGGGGTCTTTATTAGTACATTTTTTACATTTCCCTCCACTTTTCGGCAACCAACCAGCCCGTCCGTGCAACCGCACCGACGGGGGCGCCTGCGGGACCATGGTTGCTCCCCCTCAGCAGGCGCAGCGGCAGCCGTCCGCGGGGGGAGGAAAGGGAGAGGTGGACCTCGGATTCGGTCCTCATTCCGGACAGCGAGGTGTAGGGCAAACTGAGATGCCTTCGTCAGCTAATCCCGGTGGCTGGGGGGGGGGGAGGGGGGGGTCAGGAAGCCCCCCACCAGCCGCAGCCGCGGTCGCGTCCTCCTCGCCTGCCCCACTGGCAGCTTACTTTTCCCCCGCAGTCGTGCCTCCCCGGCCTTAGAGACGGAGATCTCCGAATGAGGAGGAAAGTTTCGCCTCCGTAGCTAGGTGTTCGGGGGAAAAGGGGTCGCTGCCTGCCTGCCGCTTCCTAAAGCTGTGGGCGAGAGTGCATTAGCATCCGCCGTACTGAAGCGATAATGGCTGTAATTACCAGGTCTTTCATTAGGACCAAAATGCTTAAATAATCTAAAAAGCTGCCTAATTTACACTACATAGACTGCACTCATTGCAGCAGTTGCTCTGAATACGCATAAATGTTAGTGAGCTTACAGTCGCACCCCAGTATGTTTTAATTGCCTTTTTTTTTGTGTCGTGTCGCCCCCCCCCCCCCCCCCCCCAGTATAACACGAAATTCATTCATTCATTCTGAGAAGCCCCAGTTTGTCAGCCCAGCTGCTGCAGAGCTCTGTCTCTAGAGCGTGATTGCTGTGAGTCCCCTCAGAGCGAGGTGTGTCTTCAGGAGTAGCACAAGGAACTGGTTCTGATCTCGGCCTTGTTGGAGGAGGTGGCTTCAATAAAGTTCCGGTAACCTTAAACTGGTGACGGCAGGGACTCCTTTACAGTTCCTGAAATAAAACAGGGGATAACATAGAGAAGAGCCAAGCTCCTAATTGAAAGCATCTGTTTCGTTTATTTTATAAGACACATATGTAGCCTGAACAGAGGTCACTTTTCCTTGGGGAGTACTCTTTGAGTGACAGTAAAATGAAATACATAACACCTGGTGAGTTCCATTACATTTTTCCAAGTAAGATAATATTCCTAATGTTTCATCAGCTAAAGTGCATATTACACAAGAGTCTAGAGATAAATGTATGCTGATTCATGTAAACGCACAGACAAGTCTGGGACAGGAAAATTCTGACTAGTTTGATGAAAATGCTTTCTTTTGATCTTATTCACATGCAAATATGGTACACTTTTTTCATATATAACTTAGAAGTTTTACAGTGTCTTGCCAGTATTTGCATTCTGCTAAGAAATACTTAAAATACTGCAAAAGAAAAGGACTTGTGTGAGCCAGTCTTCCAGATCACAGAAGTGTGATGTACTATCTGCCAGTATTTTTGTGTATGTTGTTTTACAAGTGATACAGATTTATAGAAAGTTTGACACAGTATTTTCTGGGTGATAGATTCCATTAACTCTCTCCTGGAGAGTACATTACAATTTTAGTTTGAAAATAGTCTGGTTAACTTACAGAGCACTAAGAAAATTCCTAAGCTTGTATATGCTAAGGCTTATTAAGCATATAGTAGATTATGCTGGTTTAGTGAACAGTGGAATCACAAAGTAGCAGTAGATCATATGCTAATCAGATACTACTTTTTTCTTGCTGCTGCAATCGATCTGAACATATGAATTATAAATTGTCAAAGTGTAATTTATTTTTAGTATAAAAGAATGACTTGCATGCTAAGTGTAGGAATGGTAAAGGATTACACTACACAAATGACTATTCTGTTTAATAAAAAGAGTATTTAAGATTATATTACAGAAATATGTTTTGAATTACTCAACTTTTTTCAAGGATATATTTTGATATACCTTAGGAGACTTCTTAGTAGAAGAAAATGGCTTTATTACACTTTTACTTGCAACAATCAAACTGAAGGAAGTACATGCAGAAAACTGATGCTACCACTTTCCTGTGTGTATTTGCCAGTTTGTTTCTGGGTGACATTTATATCGTTTTGTTCATGCTTTTGCATAATAGTGGGGACATTAAGACTTATTTGCATAAATAATATGGAGACTTCTCACATCTCAAACATTGATAGTGGAGCAGTACTCAGTTTATTAGGCAAAACACATGAAGGTTTTTAACACTAAACCCACATGGATCTCCTGTTCAGTACACTGCTTAGACAGAAATGTGAAGCAGTTGCAGATAAAGGGTTCTAATGTGGTGTGTATCAGGTTGTTTCAGAGTTCAGCTGTACATGTGAAATAGAACCAGTGGCATACTGATGTTACCATGATAAGGAGACTGGCTGAAATCTCTAAGGTTGCCTTTATTTACTCATTGACATTCCCTTTAAGGACACGTTAGAAGGTGTATAAAATTTAGAACAAATACCTCAACACAGCAGAACGTACCTGCTCTTAAGTTACTGGAGATGAGAGCAATACTAAATTTCCATTAGTGTAATTAGAATTGGTAATTGATACTTTTGTATATCTACAATGTAGCAGTCGAGAAATAAAATCTCTACTTACGTGACTGATTGGTGTACCCCAGTGAACCCAAGTTGTTTTCACTCTGATTATTCAATACTTCCTGTTTAAGGTAATGTATTGAACTTCTTAAATGAGTTATATGAGTTAGAAACCTGTGTTAAGTCAGGAGACTATGATCTGGTGGCAATTACAGAGACGTGGTGGGACAGCTCACATGACTGGAATATAGTCACGGAGGGCTATGTCCTTTTCAGGAAAGACAGGCCAGCCAGGTGGGGTGGTGGGGTTGCTCTTTATGTACAGGAGCAACTACAATGCACCGAGTTCTGTCCAGGGACAGATGACGAATGAGTTGAGAGTCTGTGGGTGAGAATTAAGGGGCAGGCTGGCAGGGGTGATACTGTTGTGGGTGTCTGTTACAGACCACCAGATCAGGGTGAGGAGGTTGACGAGGCCTTCTGCAGGCAGCTGAGAGCGGCCTCACAGTCACAGGCCGTGGTCGTTGTAGGGGATTTTAACTTCCCTGATGTTTGCTGGAAGGACCACTCAGCAACCCAGCCGCAGTCCAGGAGGTTCCTCCAGTGTATGGACGATAACTTCCTCCTGCAAATGGTGGATGAGCCAACCAGGAGAGGAGCGCTGCTGGATCTCATCCTCACTAACAAGGAGGATCTGGTTGAAGCAGTAAGGGTTGAGGGCTGCCTTGGTTGCAGCGACCTCGAGATGGTGGAGTTCAGGATCTTGTGTGGTAGGACTAGTAGAATAGCAAGTAGAATTGCAACCCTGGACTTTAGCAGGGCAAACTTTGGCCTTTTCAAGCAATTGCTAGGGGAAATCCCATGGGCAAGGCTGTTTGAAGGTAAAGGGGCCCAAGATAGTTGGTTGACATTCAAGGATTGCTTTTTCTGAGCTCAAGATCGGAGCATCCCGACACGTAGGAAGTCAAGGAAGAGGGCCAGGAGACCTGCGTGGCTAAATAGGGAATTGCTGGGTATGCTCAAGTGGAAGAGGAGAGTTTACAGGTCATGGAAGGAGGGGCTGGCCACTTGGGAGGAATATAAGGCTGCTGCTAGAGGATGTAGGAAGGCAGCTAGGATGACTAAGGCCTCCTTTGAATTAAACCTGGCGAGAAGGGTCAAGGACAGCAAAAAGAGCTTTTTCAAATACATGGCAGACAAAACTAACACCAGAGGCAATGTAGGCCCACTGATGAACGGGATGGGTGCCCTAGTGACAGAAGATACAGAGATGGCAGAGTTACTGAATGCCTTCTTTGTCTCTGTCTACTCTGCTGCAGGCAGTCCTGAAGAGCCCTGTACCCCTGAGACCTTAGATGAAGTCAGTTCAACGGAGCGGTTTGCCTTAGTCGATGAGGAATGGGTTAGAGACCAGTTGAGCAATCTGGACATCCATAAATCCATGGGTCCAGATGGCTTCACCAAGGGGAAATCATGCTTGACCAATCTCTTAGCCTTTTATGAGGAAATAACACGGTGGATGGATGATGGCAGAGTGGTGGATGTGGTCTACCTTGACTTCAGCAAAGCATTTGACACAGTCTCCCACAGCATCCTCACAGCTAAATTGAGGAAGTGTGGTCTGGATGATCAGGTAGTGAGGTGGACTGCGAACTGGCTGAAGGAGAGAAGCCAGAGAGTTGTAGTCTATGGGACTGAGTCTAGTTGGAGGCCTGTAACTAGTGGAGTGCCTCAAGGGTCAGTACTGGGACCAGTATTATTTAATATATTCATCAACGATTTAGATGAGGGAATTGAGTGTACTATCAGCAAGTTTGCTGATGACACTAAGCTGGGAGGAGTGGCTGACATGGCAGAAGGCTGTGCTGCCATCCAGCGAGACCTGGACAGGCTGGAGAGTTGGGCAGGGAATAACTTGTTGAAATATAACAAGGGAAAGTGTAGAGTCCTGCATCTGGGCAGGAACAACCCCAGGTTCCAGTATAGGTTGGGGAACGACCTGTTAGAGAGCAGTGTAGGGGAGAGGGACCTGGGGGTCCTAGTGGACGACAGGATGACCATGAGCCAACACTGTGCCCTTGTGGCCAAGAAGGCCAATGGCATCCTGGGATGTATTAGAAGGGGGGTGGTTAGTAGGTCGAGAGAGGTCCTCCTTCCCCTCTACTCTGCCCTGGTGAGACCGCATCTGGAATATTGTGTCCAGTTCGGGGCCCCTCAGTTCAAGAAGGACAGGGAGCTGCTGGAGAGAGTCCAGCGCAGGGCAACCAAGATGATTAAGGGAGTGGAGCATCTCCCTTATGAAGAAAGACTGAGGGAGCTGGGTCTCTAGAGAAGAGGAGACTGAGGGGTGACCTTATTAGTGTATATAAATATATAAAGGGGGAGTGTCACGAGGATGGAGCCAGGCTCTACTCAGTGGCAAACAATGATAGGACAAGGGGTAATGGGTACAAACTGGAACACAAGAGGTTCCACTTAAACTTGAGAAGAAACTTCTCAGTGAGGGTGACGGAACACTGGAACAGTCTGCCCAGGGAGGTTGTGGAGTCTCCTTCCCTGGAGACATTCAAAACCCGCCTGGACACATTCCTGTATAACATTATCTAGGTGCTCCTGCTCCAGCAGGGGGATTGGACTAGATGATCTTTCGAGGTACCTTCCAATCTCTAGCATACTGTGATACTGTGAGTTCCCAAATACATCTTGTTTGATATAGTACTGTGTAGGAGATCTTCTGTGAAGAAAATTACAATTTGTGACCCTCCTCCTTCTTGATATCATATGTTTTATATAAAGTTTTAAACTACAATCTGTGTCTAGTTGACTTCTGATATTTCACAGTCACCTTTTAGATCTTTCTCAAATTTGGCTTCTATTCTTGTCTTATTTAGCATGGTATTTATTACACTGAAATATTATTTTAGTCTCCTATTTATCAATTCTCTCCTATTCAATAAAGCACTAACATACCTACTTAATGGGAAACAAATGTTTAAATCACTAAATATTCCATAGGTGTTAATCACTTGCTAAAAGTTAAAGCTGTACAGAACCTGAATGGGAGTGAGTTCAAACAAGTGTTTTTCTGAATGATAGATTTCAAATCTGAACCATCCAGGTGCTGCACATTGCCTGTGAGGAGCCTGGATGCTACTAACTTCCAGGAAAGACAGCCAAGATAAGGAAAGCTCAGTACCTAAGAGGAATCACTTAGGAGCTTGGAGAGTTGCATCCTTAATCCTAACTCTAATAATAGATTTTAGTTGTAAATATTTGTTTATTTTTCTCTTATTAGTTGCAGATATATGTATGTGCTAGCTTTTCCACTTTGTTTCACAATGCAAAATAGTGACATATAAGTAGGTTTATTTCACTGAAACTTTAAATCATGAATATGAAATCAGCATGTTAACAGCCACTGTTTGAAGAACAGGCCTTTTAAACCCTGTTTATGTTTACATTTTTGGCCATCATATTCTCTTGGTTTCTTTTTTACTTGCTCTGCTCAACAAATGATGCCTATTGGCTACTTAAAGCACTGTAGTTGCGTTGTTGGTTTTGTGGTTTTTCTTTGGTTTTGCTTTGTTTTGTTTCTTTAAGAAGTATTGGTCACTGTCGGTACAATTAGCAGAACCAGTGCAGGAATTTTAAATCAGCATTATTTTTTTTGCTTGGTGTATTGGCTTCCTGTCCAATTCTGTATTAATTTATGAATTATCCTTTTGCCTTTTCTCATTGTAAATGTACTGTTTAATGAAGAAAAACGTTTATCACACCAGATTGTGCTGACTAGTTAAACTATTAGTTAAAACTAGATACATTTCCTGTAGAGTCTTATTTCCATGAAATGAAATATGTAGAAATTAATTTCTGGAAAGAAAAAGATTGCATGGTCACCAGATAATTTGTTTCGTAACATTTCAAACATTAATCAGTCTATTGCAATGTAGAAGCATTTGACTCCTTGGTTATCATGATGTGAATTGTACCTATAAACTAAATGGGTCAATTTTCTCGTAAATATGCATATATAACCAGCAGCCTTAATGGACCCAAAATTCATCCATTAAGGGGGTAATCAGTTTAACCATGAAGGAAAGCATCATCTTTTTTTTTAATTTGCCTACACACACACGCACACTTGCATGCTTATTTCAAAGACTGATTTTTATAATCACAAAATGACTCACGAGAATAAAGTTTTTCATAACTTTTAGCTAAGCAAATGTCCCACAGTATAATAATCATAAAAATATGATTTTGATAGGAGTAAGTGCAATGCAGATAAAAAAAAAGTGGGAATATTGTAATTAAGTGTAAGCATTTACTTTGAAGACCTCTTTCATGCGTTTGACTTTAATACTGTTTGGTACAAAGTGTACAGAAGTATATCTCAATTTTTCAATCTTGATTTGCATTACATTCAACACTTCACAATCAGTTTTTAAAAGTGACCCAGATTTGACCTTCAGTAACAATTCATGATGAAAGAAGGGCTAATTAAACATGAAATCAATGGATTGTTGATGCTTTAATTATCTTTATTTAACAGGAAGTGTTTCACTGGTAAGTGCAGCCTTTATTATTTTCTCCTCATTAAAATCATCTTGTGCAGTGCACAAACGTCTAAGTTGCCACTGAATCATTCTGCATTCCCAGGAGATGTGCAGAGCTAAAAGGGACAGGATCTGAGTGAAGGAGGATTCATGCTCTGAATAAGTAAAGAAATGTACTGTTATAGGCAAGGGATAGTAAGAAACATCTTTAAAAGGATAAAATCTGATTTATCAACTCAGACAGCTCTCTGGCATTGTACATACCAATACGAACCCGGGTTAGCAGTTTGACTGTTACTGTGTCAGTCTTTGTACTGTAGCAGTGTATTTCTGAGCTTAATTTTTCTTCTTTCTGTTTTTTTTTTTTTTCTTTTTAAACACTTAGTTGCCTTGTGTTGTGGTGTTTGGGATATTTGCTAGTTTGACCGTCAGCTGTGTTTCAGAGAAATACCAGTCCTGCAGTTTCAGGCATATTTATTTACCTTTAATGATTTTCTGTTACAGGTTTTAGCAGGTTTATGTAGTTATTGATCTGCTGGGCTACGCTGAGATGTAAAACTTATTGAATTGGTTTTGCATTAAAATATAAAAGAAAATCATCAGACTTCAGAAACAGCTGGCCAACATTGAGCTTATGAGTCAATTAACTAAATCCTTCACAAGCACTGTAAAGTCTTCACTGTATTTACTGATCATTTTAGTATTGCTATTGCTAATTGCTAATCTTAACAGGACACATCACTGTCATTTTCAGTGACTATATATACAGGAAATACTGGTGCAGTCATTTGAGCAATTTGGTACAGTACTTAGGCTGGTTTTCTAAGTTTTCTAAGCATGTCTGCTTCCAGCAGATATTTAGAAACTGTTAAAGCTGCAAATCAATTTTATTTTTTCAGTCTTAGGCTGCATGCAATATGTTCCACGTAATTTATGTTCTAAGTTTCTCTATTTTTCTTATTATTACATTTTTAGGTGTTTTTATCTCACTGTGGGCTCAGGAAGTCCTATTTCTGTATTGTTCTCCTCTGATTTTTCTTTCCTAGAAGAGTTGATATGTTGTCTGCCTGGCAGCAGATTCTGGACTTTGCTAGCATAAACTATATATTCATTTTAATTAAAATTAAGGTTAAAAAAAAGTTGAACATTTACAGTCCAGAATTTAATAGGTTAAAATTATTATTTTTACACATAAATTTGCATTATTTCATTTTTTTGAATCAAGATTGTAAAAGAAAACTCTGATATTTAAATGGATGTATCAAGTTTATTGACTGTGCAGTTCAATGGAAAACATGGTGTTTTTAATATGGACTGTACTTTTAAGCAATGGAAAACTGTGTGTTTTTAATATGGAAGTTATTCTAACAGTGTATACTGAATGGCCCAGTAGAATTATGAGGAGAACATTTAAAATCCTGTTACTGAAAGTACTTTAAATTATTTTCTTTCAGCTGATATCATAATACCCTGTCCTATAAAGCCTTGCTAGCTTCATATCCTACAAAATGCATGTTACTAGGTAAATGGAAATAATGAAAATCACCTATATCCTGTATCCTTTCATGTTTGTTTTTTTTTTCTTATTTGTACTAAGTTGCACAGTTTGAAATTTTGAAACCTTAACTGAATGTAGGTAAAAACAGTTTGTGAATCTAAGGTCTGAGTAAAACAGCAGATGAGACAATTATCAAGTTTGTTGAATTTTGACTTCAAAAAAAAAAATTTCTAAGGTGAAAGGAGAGAACATACACATATTATGAAGAAGCTTGGATGGACTTACTGTCTTCCATATACTTCAGGCAACATAGACTTTCCAAGGTCATTTTTTATTTTGTTTTTGTGGATGACGAAACATCACATTAATGCTGGTGTAACTAAGGTTAGTTGAGGCATTCAGAATGTGATTTACAGCAGCAGAAGGCGACAAAGGAGGATTTAAAGCTTCTTAATTTCTTATTTTAGTGCAATTTAACTGAGATGTCAAAATCTCAAAACACGATTATACATAAGTATCAGTTAGGTTCCTAAATGATGTCAGTGACACATGTTGAAGTTGTTCATCTGTGTAGAACTGTGCTTAATATGGATTGTTTGCTCACTCTGATGTGCCCATTTTCATTGCCATGAATGGTAAAACTACAGTTAGAATTCAGAGCAACTTTTGACTGTATTAATTAAAATAGGGAGTAAGTTTGATGTACAACATATATGACCAGTGTGGAGGAACCACTTGTTTGTTGTCTATTTGTTTGTTTGTTCTTTGTAGAAGAAGATGGGTAAGACTAAAGTTTGGGGTTTTAGAAGTTTGAAAAGAAATAATTTTCCAGGTCCATTTAAAATTGATTTTTTTTATTGTTTATATCAATCAAACAATCCTCTAATTTAGGTATCACAGCTGTTTTGCAGCCATTAGTTTGTGAAATGCTGCAGCATAACCCCAAAAGTATAGTTTAATTTTACTCAGAGTGGATCACAATTATTAGAAGCTGAAGAAAAGCATAATGTTTGTCTTTGAAAACTTAATTTACCTTATTAACTACTGACAAGAGTGAGTATATTTTTTATGGACAAACATTGTTCTGTCAGATGAGATTTTGTCACAGATTTTCTGTTCTGAATCAAACAACCTAATGGCTCAGTTTGTAATCCTATAATGAAAGAAATGTCTTGTTGCAAGTAGCGTTCTTGGAGTATCTGGAAGCAATACAATTAATAATTATGTAAGTATTTGATGTAGGGTCTTTTCTTGTCTACAGATAATATAAAGTCAAATTAGAGAGCACATAAAGTCGATTTTTTAGAGTAGGTAGTAGTTGATGTGCTGAAAATCACTCACAGAATATGTGGTAGAACTAGAATACTGATTCCATCTGCCAGAAATTCAGATTCTTGCAGCCTTGTCTGAAACAGTTCCTTTATGGTATCATATTGTAAGTAACAAAATACTTGTCACCTGACAGGGTAAAAAATTCCACATTATATGATCACATGATGATTATGGGAATCCTCCATAAACTACCCGGAAAGTAGTTTCTTGTCCGGGGAAGGTGGTATATGCCAAATATTTTCTCTGTGGTAGCTCTTCTCAGGGAGAAAGAGGAGAGGCTGCCATAATTTATTCTGTCTGTCCATGTTTTGATGTCAAGGACTTTTCATCCCTGGAGCAGTGTAAAATATGAGAAGGGGCCTCTAGTTCCTTTGGATAGCAAATCCACGGGAGGCAGAATTGCTTTAACGCATTCTTAGGGACTTACTTACCCTTGGGGAAAATACCCTTTATTGGGACAATACTTTTACAGGGATACAAGTCGATGCAGTTTTATACTGAAAAATGAACTATAGGAAATGATGGAGACTGTTATAGTGTTCTGGGTATGATTCAGCTACCTAAACATATGCATCTAAGTGTGACTTTAGATCCCTAAAGTTTCTGAGATATCTGCACAAAGCTGCACAGGCAGGGTGTATGATGCAAGACCTTAGTGTCTTCTGGGACACTACTGTAGCTGCAGCTCAAGGCCAAACAAAGAAGCATTACTAAATCCTTTGGTTTACTTAAAGAAACATTAATTAAAATAAAATTAAACACTCTGTGAATGTAGAGCATTTTGGCAAGGTTGAAAATAATTTTTCCAGCAAAAACTTAGGCATAATTCTCAAATGTGTATGTCACACACATGCTTATTAATAGAATGCACGTTGCAGGTACACGTTCACATATATACTGATGTTAGATTTAATAAGTCATTTTTTAATTGACAGAAAGTGTTTTCACAGAAACAGTAGGGGCAACAGTTAGTTTAACTGAATTTCCCTTCATCTTCAGACATCTCAGGCTGATGTTTATCTCATGTTAGGTAAAACTATAGGTAATTCCATAGAAGTCAATTAAATGTGACAAATATCAACTGCTGTAAGTTAAATTGGGTGATATAATATTCAGTCATCTCTATTAAAAGAAAATGTAGATACAGAAGGCGAGTTTATAATTTTGGAATTTATGCATCATATCTCACACATTTAACTCATCAGCATGTGTATATGTATATTTTGCTAGATAATAGAGTACGTTTTCATCATGTATTATATCCGAAAGTAAAATAATTTTTGTCACAGGTTCTTGAAATGGTGTGGTTTTAATAATTTCAAAAAATGAGGTTTAGTATGAAAAACATTCTTACTCAAACTAATGGTGCATCAAGAGTATACATGGTGAAACAAGGGGGGCACAAAATCACAAAATGGAATATAGAAACCTTTAGAATTAGATTTATGTTAAGTTTGATGGCTTTGTAACAGTAGCAATGGAAAATTAGAGGTACATGATACATAGAGAAAAAAAAATAGAGTACAGCTAGAGAACATACTGAGAATTCTCACAAGATAAATCGTTACAGTTGTGACATAGTATAAGAAAAACAGTCTAGAAGAGCAGGACACAGGGATAAGGAGTATCTGGGAACCGCAGGTGTCCAGGATGGGCTACAGTTAAACTAACTGATAAGTAGGAGGATAGGAGGATTATTATGTCTCTGGTGCTAACGAACCAATTAAGTTGGTATGAGCATCTACTGTGCATGCTTCAAAGGCTGCCAGAAGTGATGAAGATTGTTGGAAGAAGTAAACGACCCTCAGAGACCACCACCACAATTCTGTATGCATGTGGGGAACTTTCTGGAAAATTATGTAATCCATACGTAGCCTCATGAATATGTAGGTATGCTCAGTGGCTATAAAAGGACGGCTTTTGTGGCAATGGGGAGACACACGTTAGGAGGAGCTATCCCTCATGTCTCCTGGCGCAGCAATAAAGAATACCTGCTTGTCAGCTTGAAAACTTTGTTGGCAAGCTTGTTCCTGGAGTTTTCTCCATATCAACGGCAAGCTACCTTTGTTCTGTTACCTGACAGGTCATGGTGTTTGTGGAGTGATGTGTTACCCCTTGTAGGCATACTTAGGAGGAAGACTTGGCCTGGAAATTCAAATCCACTTTATAAAGCAAACTTCATCTCTCAAGTGAAATCTGACCATTCGCTTAGAGAAATCTGTTTAATTAGGAGTCCTGTTTTAAACACTTCAGTAGTTTGCAAGCGTTCTAAAGATGAAAGACAAGAATGAAAATACAGGCAATAAAACATCAGCAAATTAAAATGTTAGTTACTTCACCTGGCTGCTACATTTTCACAGTGGTATTTTAAGTCCCTGTTTTAGGACCTTTACTGTTCACAAATTTTATATCTGCTAGTTTCAACATAGATTTGGTCTCATTCTCCATCATCTCACTCCTGTTCTAAATGAAGTTACATTGTCATAAAATTTGAGTAATGAATGGTGAATCAGTTTGCTTATCTCTATAAATGTGTCCTCCGTTATAATGACATAACATGTGCCTTGAGTGACAGTGAGGGGGGATATCCATCATTCTGTTAAATTGGAAAATGCTATTTTCAATGAGCATGTAATTATTTTCCAGTTGCAGCAGAAGTTTACAGAAGGATAGTAATTGATTTCTTTGAGAGAGAAGTATTTGTTTCATTTTCAAGTAATATTGTGAGCTCTTTTGCGAGAAGGAATAATTGCACTGAAATCTAGAAATCTTAATTTAAGACAAGTCCCTGTATGCTCAGCCACTGAACCTCAGCCCAGATCTCGGGTAAGATCTGTCATGTGATTTAAGAAATTCACTCAGAAAGCTCATCTGAATACGTACTAATGGTTTATTCTGCTTCCTGCAACTTAAGGGCCTTAATCTTTCAGTTTATTATAATGGATTTTTTTTTTTCTCTTTTTTAAGGCATATAAAATTCAGCTATTTCTAGAGCAGGTGTTAATTCATGTCAGTAAAAGTGACAGCAATAGGTGTGAAACAAAGCAGTACTCATTTTTGTGGTGGCTTTCAACTATAAGTGTATTTCCTAGAAATTACAACATGTAGTCTGGGTCATATATTTTACCAATATACTACTATATACATGCAAAGTAGAACACAATACATATCTGAAATATACATCAGTGGTGCAGATGGGAGTAGTACTTTATAGGAATGAAGAGAACTACCACTGACATACAGCAGGTGTTTCACCAGGATGTGGGTTTATGTAATGGGTGGGTTCCGTCAGTTGGTTCAGACCTGATGCTAGCAGCTGCCTTGAGCAGATACAAAACCACTATAGGCTGATGCAGCACAGTAACTCATCCTGTTTAAGTCCTCCAAGTACATATGTGAAATTGTATGTTACTAATAAACCCTGTGAATTAGAAAAATATACACAAAAGAGATTTAGTTTAGAATTAAGGAAACTTGTGTGTTTGCAAAAGGGCACTGTGTTTGCCATTCTGTTTTGCAGAGATCATTGGACACTTACATAATTTGTCCTATCTTTTTTGTGCCACACCAGTTCTTTATTTATTAATGAAATGTTGCAAGTATCCTGCATTTGTTTGTTTGCTTTTTAGCGCAGAGTTAAAAATAAGCAACAGTGTGAAATTCCTCTGTGCAGAATAAATTAAGGCAATTTTGTTTTTCTTATATTGTGAAATATTTTATTGCTTAAATGACCTTCAAGGAGTCTGGAGGATGTTATATTCAGACCTTCAGACAACACTGAATGAATTGAAAATTCATCTTGAACTTTGTAATACTGAATATTAGTGCACCTTTCTAGGAACCTTGAATGATATCTTTATATATTTTTTCTACTGGTTCTTAATTAAATACACAAAGTGACTGAACTCTTCAAATTATACAGCAAACTTTCTGGAGAATTAGTGTTACAGAAATATGAAAGGATTGGCTGAAGTGTCACTCTATCAAATGTTTCTAAAAGGCTTTATGTATTTATAAGACTTCATGATTTACTATTGATGCAAATTATGAAGGATAAAAGAAAATCCATCTGTTATCAAAGAAAAAAATAAATAAGTCCAAGGATTTGAAAGACTTAGCATTAAGGACTAAGAATTCATACTCTGTGATGGGTTTACAGTAATTGACAGTAGAAAAGACTTCTTTTTAGCATTCACAATGTTTGTTTTTTTTTTTAATTAAAGAAAATTGCTTTGCCATAAAAGTTTCTCATGTGACATGCCCTATTTGATTCCATAATTTCATATTCTTCACTTAAATGTCTCCATTAAAATATGACATGGCACTATTTCATGTCATGTTGGGCATTGCTAGCTTTGTTATTATTACCCTTACATTTACTCAAATTGTCTGTAGCTAAATAAATAGCATTTCATCAAAAGCCATTGGTTTTCAACGAGCTAGGAAACAGATTGCTGTCATGAGATCAGATCTAAGGCTAATGTCTTCAGTCTGCAACTAATTGTGCACTGATAATAGTCGTAACCACAGGCAAATCTTACTCACTGTCCTGATCTGTGATAGATTTTCCTGTATGTTAATATTAACCCAGATGGAGACATTTTGTAATACCGTTACAGTTACTATCTTTAACCTTTCTGGTTCTAATTTGAAATATATACAGTTTGGAGATAGTATCTTTGTGTTTCATTTCTGAAAATAAATGAAGAAAAGAAAAATCTCAAAGAAAACAACTATGCTTTTTTCTTTGGCTTCTCCTTTCAAAACAGTCACTTCTTTAGGAGATAAAGTACTGTTGATGCTTAAATAAGTATTTACCTGTAAAACCACACATTCTACTGCTTGGCTCAGAGGGAAGAGGAACATGTCTGACAAATTGCAGCAGGAAGTAGTGCTTCATTCTAGCTTTGCGGTGCATGGGCTAGCAGGTGCCAGAGTATTCTCTGTGTCAGTTGCAAACTATGTACTAGCTGTATACCCTATATGTAGATTACTGCATTAGGACATTATAAACACATTTTTCCAGTGTGAAGATGATGAGGGTGACTACTGGAGTATATAGGAGCCCCTGTGCTGTACCAAGACTCCATTATTTCAGGCTCTTCACAAATGCAGAACATACAGTAAGAGTTGCTTTTAAACAAGGGATACATAAAGGGTAGAATAACACCTACTGCAGTCAGCATGGTACAGTGCTCTAAAAGAAAGCTGTCTTCTGGTATGTGTACATTGTTCTTGTGAAATGGTTCCAACAGTTTTAAAATCTGTTTTGATTTTTTTTTTCACCTTGCTAGTTACGCAAACAGCCCTTCACTTTTTCACTAAAGCAAGTGGGAATTGTTCACTGTCACAAATAATAAATAACAAGAGTACCTGCTCTGCACAGCATGGAAGTGATAAAAACACATGCTTATGAGTGCCTGAGATTTCACAGCTGTTAATTTTGAACTTTTTGGTTGCAGTTCTGTTTTACAAGAGTGGATGCTGTTAGGGCAGCAGTACACTGTAACAGTGAAAAATTATGACAACATGCATTTATCATTATGAGCTTGATAAATTCAGTGAAAGAAATGGTCAGAAAGTGCCCCTAAACCTAAAGTCATAAAATGAATCTTGTCTTTTCTGAAAATTAAACATTTTTTTACTACTGCTAATAATCTTTAGTGCTAATTTAACACTAACATTAATACCTTTGGGAAATTTTTTTTTTTTTTGGTACATAATGAGATATATAGCTCTTATCAATGTTAGTGAATTCCTTAACATGTACATTGAGGGACACTAGGAATATATGTGCAGAATGGTATTGTATATACATAGCATTTGCTTATACATAGCATTTGTATTCACATACAAAACGTATGTATTTACATACAAAAAGCTTCTTTACAAAATGTTAACAAATACTATAGTACATTTGGGTTTAAAAAAAGTCAGAATTACTCTTAAGGCTTTGAAGAACATTTAAAAAAAATTAAAGGCACATTGGCATTTAAAGTCTAAATTACAAGTTTTGTCTAAAAATATTCTTCCTATCTACTTGTATATAAATCAAAATGTGGCAGATCATGTCTTCCATTTTGAGACTGCAGTATTCACAGTGTGGTAGGAGTATTTAAAATCAGAAACCACATTTTCAGTTTATGGGTGAACACAGGGATTTAAGTAGTAATTAAGCATCATTCTAAAGCTGTGTACTGCAAGGCAGCAGAGTACAAAGGATCCAACTGCTGAATTGTTTAAATTTCACAGCCATAACAGTCTGGAAATGTTAGTACTCACTGAGCTGGTATTTTTTTCACGTTTTCAGAATATTGTCAAAGCCATGATAATCTGGAGCAAGCGCACGTCTCAGAGTCCTGGAATCTCGGAAGAAAACATTTTGCTCTTTTCATATTTTTGACATAATAGAGATTCACTTCAAAGTTTTTAACAATGGATAGAGAGCCCAATTTATTTGTAAGGCAGGTGTTATAGACTGCAGTCAACAGTTTATAGTTCACAAGATTAAAAAGAAAGAATTGCAGTTTCAAGAGGCATATGTTGTCAGTGAACATCTAGTTCTATAATCTGGCAATCTGGTTACTGACTGCAGTAACTTGCTGATAATTTGTAATATCTATCCCATGCTTAAGGCATTGTAAGATTGTGATCTGGAGGAGGAAAAGGAAAAATCTCATGAGAAAAGGAAATCCAGCTTGCAGTAAGTATGTCTTTCTGCATACCACTATTTTCTGTAATGGAAAAGTTCAGGTATTTGTTTTGTCTCCCAAAGGAAAGGCCTAGTATTTAAGCAGGAATTTCCTCATAGAAAAGAACAGTTACCCTTTCTCCTTTTTATTTTTAGTTTGTTTCTTTCTTTACCCCCAAAAATTTTCTTTGCAGCTACTCAGAAAGAAGAACTATTTTTTAATCATTGTAGCACTCTAGTTTCTGGCAAATACTTTTATTAAATAATTGAAAAAAAGTATTTTGGGATAACTTTGTGAAGTAGAACTGGTGCTCTCTACCTTTTTCTTCCTCTTCGTCAAAAGCAGTGCACTTTTAAGACACTGGGAAATATAGATAGGAAAGCTGCATCTTTCTGTGCTTTTAGGACTGCCTACTTTTCTTTTTTTCTTTCTATGCTTATATTTGGAATGATCTTGAAGGGAGTCTTATATGAAGCATAGGCTAGCTAAGTAGTATGAAGAAATTAATAGATAAAACAAAGAGAACCTGTGATGGAAGCATTTTTTTTTTTTCTCTTTGGTTTTTCTTTTATTTAAATATAAAGATTCTGATTAAATAAATAAATCTAGTGAACTTAAAATAATTATTTATATGCTGGCTTTATGAAGAGCTCTTTTGAGAGACAGATAAAGTAAATCTGTTAAACTGTGTGTATTTTTTTGCAGAGCATGTTTCTTGAGGAAGCAGTATGATATGTGTAATTATATGTATGGGAGTTTTACTCATGTATAAGGTACCTTGGAGACCTATAGGATCTGTACTCTAATCCCAGTTATTGTGCTCTGCGTTTTTAGTCTTACCTTCCCAGTGGCAGTGTGAAAATTTCTAGATTTTCATTTTACTCTTTTTTGCTCCCACCAAACCAGGTTATTTTTCTAATGTAGTAGGAGTCAGATGATATTGCATACTAAGGCATCAAACATCAAGAAAAGGTGGAGACTGAGCATTATTTAATATTTGTTCTTTCTATATATTGGTTTCTTAGTGGTGCTTTGTTTGTTTTATATATGATTAACTTCTGCTGCAAAACTAAATATTTGAAGGTCTGAGCAAATATGGTGAAAATTAAGACAGTGAAGATAGGAAAGATCTTAATTTACAAAATTTCCTTGTCTCATACTACCAGTATATGTCTGTATAATATTTTGGATGCTGTTTTCTCAAAAAAAAAATCCCAAATTATTATTTTCTGCATTATAATGAAACAAATAATCCAAACCCAACAACAAAATTTCCCAAATCAGGGTGATTTCTGTTTCCATGAATCAACACCCCAAATTAAATTTGGAATCAGTCTGTCTAACCTATGGTGTAAACAGAGGAAATATCAGTTTTATAACTAATCCTCTGTTTTTCACTACCACTTCTCTTTCAAAAAGAGGCTTATGTATTTCAAGCACAAATGAAATAGTGCCCATCTTCCCTACTTTTCCATAATTCAAGAGCTAGGAAGCCTGATTTGTGAGAAGCTTATTCTGTGACTTTGTGCGTAATTGACAGTGAAGTGGGAAAATGAGGCACTGTTATGCCTCTACCAGCTCTTTTTAAGGGAAGGAATATACTTACTCATTAATGATCCAAGCTATGAATAGATTCATAGTTTATAGTGCATCCTTAGAGGGGGTTAAGAAAATTTAAGGGTTTATCACACAGTTTTAAAGGGAGCTAAGAGAATTTAAAAGAAAGATACTTAGACTGGAAAATTCTGGATAAACATTCACCCATCATCTTGGCAGTTCATTATTAAATGATGTGTTGACATTTTGCAGGCATTGAAAGAAAAGAAAGGTACAGAAAAAGCAATAGAAACACACTGATGACCTATTGTTTAAGACGAATAAAAGATTAGCATCTATACTACAGAGCAGAGGCAATAAAAATCATTGCAAACTACTATCCACAGTGGATAGTATCCAGTAATACAGTTTACATCATTACATTAATGAATGATATAGTACTGTATGATGCAATACTATTATACTCTCTTTGTGTCCTGGGCTTCAACTTGATCAAAGTCTTGGACTAGTTCTAAAGAGCAGATATTTCATGATCACCTGTCAATTAATCCATTAATACAATTGTAAAATAATGAAATCACACCAAAATTTGTGTGTGTTGTGTTGTAGGTTTCTGGTTTGGGATTTTTTTTTTTGGGGGGGGAGTGGTTTTTCTTTTTTTTTAAATATATACATATTTAAAAAAATATCCTTGTTTGGATTTAAAAGGATGTGGGAAAGAATCCATGTGCGAATGAATCCATGTGAGAAATACAGGACCTTCTTAACAGGTTGTTCTCATGAATGTCCTTTAACATCTGTCTTACTCTAGACATGCTCTCAATATTATGGTTTTGGTTTCTTGTCCATAAGAAGCAGATAATAGCTGCTTCTTTTTTTTTTTTTTTTTTTTTCTTTTCGAGGATGTTACCAGTTTGGACAGAGGTCAGTAATGGAACCAGTGCTCTTGCTGAGTGCAGAAGTTTGTTCACACTCTGGATTCCAGACTGCAAGTAAGAGTCCAAGTGCTGTGAGAATCAGGATCCCTGATCTGGTTGCACTGTCATAGATCCTGAAGGAAGTGCAAACAAGCACAAATTGTACGGTTACTATATTCAGCTTTTAGAAATGTTAGGGTACTTTCTGTACAACTGGCTTACGGTATAATAGTGTATGAAGTGCAATGGATTTTAACGTCTTACTAGAATTTAAATTTGTTTCTCTTGTGAACATGGTGTCTGTTATTATATATCTTACATGTTTTCCTCCTGTTTACTATGTCAAAACAAAATTCCTATTTACATATTAATACTGATTGTAGGATAATAGATCTCTACATTCTTTACATTCTTAATCTATGTTTCATTATTGAAATATATTAAATGTTTCAGCCTAATGTTAGAATATAGTGGTGTTATTTTGTACTGTTGAAATAAGCTCAATTTTATGCAAGTTGACTGCACAGTGGTAACATTTTCAAAAGTTCTCTATACTAGTCTAATTCTGTTCCCTGCAAAGATTGAATTAACATACATGATACAATAGAATTATGCTTAACTCATTTGTATGAATACTTGTATGAGTACTTTAGCTAACAAAAGTATTGTTAGACCCTTACATGTACATTAGATTGAGTTCTCAAGGTAAGAACCAATTTTAACGAAGAGTCATATTTTTTTAAGTTTGTTACTTTAAGGTGTAGTTAAGCCCTTAGGCCAATTTGTCTCACCTCATCTTGCTTGTCATCTAACAAAAGTTACTTATCTAAGACCACATCAATAAAAGAGGGGTAAACACCTTCAGAAGCCAAGATTTTCCATCTACTTTAGGCATGTACTGTGTCCTGGACCTCTCCCTACATTGATCACAGAAGAGTAGCTTAGATTTCTTGTAAGTGAGTAAACTGAGATGAGATTCCAGCTGTACTGTGATTTTTCAGAAGCGAACTTCAGTTATGATTTGACTGGATGCGTGTAATATCTAATCTGTACCAATGACTGTGCAGGCCTATACTTTAAAAAAAAATATTTTAAGGTATTTCTGTATGTTTTGACTGTTGGAGCATGTAGAAATGGACAAGTATATATTTGGTGGTGACAGGAGATGATGGGAACATGGGTAATAGGCCAGCTGAAGGAGACCCTCTCCCCTGTTGGCTGCATATGCTTTCTGAAAACAGGAAATGATTGGGGGAGTTGGGAAAGTAAGCAAAAGGTAGGTGTTTTATAGATATCCTCTCCAGATTCCAGGTTATATCATTATTTCTAAAAATGGTAATTAACTTTTTACCATAATTATTTTAAATAAAAAGTGACAACGATGGAAATGGTGTCCTGTGTAGCTGGTAACTGCTCATTAGTGGTGTCCCTCAGGGCCCAGTGTTAGGGCCAGTCTTGTTTAATATCTTTACTGGTGATCTGGATGAGGGGATTGAGTGCACCCTCAATAAATCTGCAGACATCACCAAGTTGTCTGGGAGTGTTGACCTGCTGAAGGATAGGAAGGCTCTGCAGAGGGATCTGGACAGGCTGGATCAATGGGCTCAGGCCAATGGTATGAGGGTCGACAAGGCAAAGTGCTGAGTCCTGCACTTGGGCAACAGCACTACATCCAGTGCCACAGGCTTGGGGAAGAGTGGCTGGAAAGTTGTTCAGTGGAAAAGGACCTGAGGCTGCTGATAGCGCTGAACATGAGCCAGCTTGTGCCCAGACAGCCAAGAAGACCAATGGAATCCTGGCCTGTGTCAGCAGGCCAGCAGGGCTAAGGCAGTGATCATTCCCCTGTACTGGGTACTAGTGAGGCTGAACCTTGAATCCTGTGTTCAGTTCTGGGCCTCCCACTACAAGACAGACATTGAGGTGCTGGAGCAGGTCCAGAAATGGGCAACAAAGCTGGTGAAGCATTTAGAGAATAAATCTTGTGAGGAACAGCTGAGGGAACTGGGATTTTTTAATCTAGAAGAGAAAGCTCAAGGAGGACCTGATTTTAGTAATGCAGTGTTTCTTCTTTAATCATAATGTCAGTGCTGAAGATTTTGAAACAAGTTTGGTAAATTTACCTCTTTAAATTTACTAATTAAAGTTGAACCTCTTCAGGAACAAAAGGAGACAATGAGATGGAAATACTAGCAGTGCTCATAAATAATAACAAAAACAGTGAAATTGTAAAGGTAGTTTGAAGAAGTTCAAAGAAATCCAGTTTCTATTTATAAGATTAACCACGTGTTTTTGCAAAGTAATTTGTGAGAATGTCATTTTGATAAAAAACATGCTATCCTGGCATTATGATAAGACGGTTCTGCAGTGTTTCTTATATTGTGACTTTATAAACATTGTTTCTGTCATTGATTTTTTTTTACCCTTAAAATACATAACTTACTTGTAGAAATATGAAATAAAGTGACAGCAGGAATACAGTTACTCTAACACACAGTTTTCATTTTGAAAACAAAAAGCTATAGTGTTCTGAATGTCAGATTAATATATTTCCAAAAATCTGTGTCTGTACATTCAAAGTCATGTCCTGTTCCCTCTTTGCTGAGCAACAACTGACATTTTTGAGGTAGAAAAAAATCATGGGGTAGATCCAGGAGATTCAACTGAGAAAAGGATAAGTGTGCATTTTTTTATTTTTTTATTTTTTTTCTGCAGGGAAAAAAAAACCAAACCAAATAAACTTTGAAATATTTGCACATAGGAATATACTGGATGTCTGAACAGGCAGATAGAGGTGCATTGGGAATCTTAACATAAATGGTTCAGAGGGGTCCATCCAACTAACATGGATTCTTACGTCCTTGATAAATGTCTGCTAGCTGCAGATGAGAGCTATATGTGAAGTTGTTCAATATGTCTTCATGAAGAATAAGATGCTGTGACAAAGAGGTCCTTACAGACTCTTACAGTGGCATTGATAAGGAGCAGTAACTCAGTACAGTGTTTTTTTATGGCAGATTCTGTAACTGTCTTATTTCACACATGAGTTGCGTAGGAGACCAGAATGTGCTTATTATGATTGCTTATACATGATTTATAGACTGTAGGTTTGCTCTCCATGCCCAAACAACATAATGTATAGGTTGCCTGAACTTTGAATAATCAATTTGAACTTTACTAACCTTTATTTCTTAAAATATAGGTTCCTCTAGATACTTCTCACACATAAATGGTTATATTACAAAGATAAACCTCCTCTTACTGGTCTGCTTTCACAAACTTTTTAGATATGGTCTACGAATTTCTGGGGGTCTATAAATCTCAGGTTCATAAAAAGAATTTTATAAACTGTGCAACTAGTTCCTGTGTTTGGTTTCTCTAACATTACAGGATATTAATGTCAATCACTGCAAAAAAATTTGTAAGGCCACATTTTGGTTCCTGTTCTTGGAGATTTCTCACCTACAGAGCCATAAAACAGGAAAAGAGCCAGACTGAGCACATTGTTAGAAATGTGATTATTCTTATGTTATTAGTCCCTGATTTAGTGGGTTGGAGAAGATGTGGAAGATTTAGTTGTGCCTGTCTCCAACCTATTGCTTTAATACAGGCTTAACTTCTGTTAGCAGAAGACCATTTGGGGAGCAGCTCATTCCTGAAATGTAGCTGTTTCTGTCATTCAGAGTGGGAGGGTGACCTGGAAAGAGAAGATGACAATGACTGTCAAAATGGTTTTGAGGAAGTATATTCTATCCATTTCTCTGATCTTGAACTGAACATATTTTGAAATAAACCCCCAAGTATCAGTGGCTTACTGTTTCTATCTCCTGTTTTTAAAAACAAAGAAACAGAGTTCACATGTCAAGCATACAGAAACAAATAAAAGGCACATCCATGCATACTTTGATGAATGTTGTGTTTACAGGGCTTAAGGTTAATATTTTTTTATATACTTTTTATTCTCAGAGTTACTATTAAATCAATAGAATTGTTTTTAGTACCTAAAGAGCCTGTTTTTTCAATAATTAATGTTTTGTCCGATACTAATCAAAAACGGGTTTTATTTGCCACCTCTGATATAGTTAATTTTTTTACTTTAAAGAATTATTATTCTGTAATGTTGAATTATTTTTTGCATTAATTATTAATGATATACAGTAAAACTATAAGTAAATATTGTATTCATCCTTAGTAAAATAATTTAAAGAGAAAAGGAACAAATTACTTTTAAAAAAATGTTGCTACTCTGGATTTTTTTTCATTAGCTAACATTAACTTTTGAGTCTTAGCACCTGTACATGCATATAATCTAGTCTGCATTTATTATAGTATAACCTTTGAATTCAAGTAGTAAAGAATTTGGAAAAAGAGTTATGCCCATATACACTAGCAGTGTGTTATTTTCTTTTAATAGACTTAATAGACTATTTTTAAACTTGAAAGCATTCATGCAAAATGTGTTATTTTAAAGAAGAGTACTCATGATGTGTAAACTCTGAAGATAAATGGTTGTAGATTAAGAAGGGGTATGAGAAATATTCCAGAGTAAAGAAAGTTGGAGCCAGAAAATGTTTGAAGTATGAGTGTTTTTACAATTTTAGTTAACATTATTAATACAATAATATTTTATAGGACTGACTATTCAGAGGTATACAGTGAGTAGTGTTATTTGTTACATTTCCATTTAATTTTATAAGAATCTTTTAAAGGGCGTGTGTGTGTGTGTTCGTGTGTGTAAATTAGTGTGGGTAGGCAGATCCTGTTCAAAACAAGAAGCTTAATATTACTTATCACCAGACATGGTACGTTTATATCACTCCTTTTCTGTTTTGTGGTTTTTGTTTTGATTTAAGAAACATAAACTGCCCAATCACAGAGCTACAAATTCTGATGTGAATTTTATGCACTGCTTGATCGCTACTGTGTTTCATTTGTGGCTGGTGGCACAGTCTCAGTGCAGCACATTAAAATAGTTTGTTGCATTTCTAGCACCTACTGGAAAATTATGTTTTTTTGATGTTTCTGTGAGGATTTCAAATTTTTGGACATAAAAATTCTTACTGCCCTACATAAGAAAAGATTCTGGCAAGTTGGAGAACTGTATAACCATTTCATTCACCCTGATGAATCACTGTGAAAGTGATCAGAGGACTGACTACCTTATGTAAGCATCTGTCTTCTGGCTTTCGGAAATGATTGAAATTCACTGTAATATGCTCACAAGTATCCAATTCTTCTCCAGTAATCCCAGCAGGCAAAGTCCAGTAGAAGAGAACAGCTAACACAGTATCTGTGATAAGGAGTTACAAATGTCAGCATAGTCTCCTTCTAAGTTATCACATTCCCAGAGGATGCCAGAGGTTTGTATATTACTCATTACAGTTTCAACATTTATTCTCTGATGAGGCCTACTTGAGGATAATCTACATTACGTGTTTGGTGTAGAATCCTGCAATGCAATATCAGTGTAGAATTGTATTTTGATACTGTCTTGGTAGAAGAAAATTAGAGGCTTTTACTTTCTTTTGAAATAGCCTCTATGCTAGTTATATCTGTAGTTTTTTTCCATTTCTTTTTAAAAGTTGACCTTATATGCTGGGGCTTTGACCTTATTCTGCCTATGCATATGAACTGCAACATTTGCAGAGTATTAAAAAAAAAACAGGTTGCATTTTTTTTATAAATATGTATGTACGTTTGTAAAATACAGAAATGTCTATTTTCTATTCTGGTACTAGGGACTAGGCAAGTAGCTAATGCAGCTACAATTGCTGCAGAGTTTTGGCAACCATGTTCTAGAATTATTCTTTTCATTTTGTGCTTTTTACATTTTAATGCAAAAATTTAATTAGCATAATTTAATTTTTAGGATCATACTTGTTCGTTACAAGACCAGTTACTACACTTCTCTTACCCTCCAAAACAGGATGTCTGGGTTCAAACTGGCTGCTGAGCTGTGGCTAAGCACTCTTGGGGATGGAGTGCTGGTTAGTGTCAGCCAAAACTTTGCACAAGTTCATGCTGATAACCTAGAGCTATAGATATTCATTTAAGAGAAAGTGGACATGTGCCATCACAGCCCTACTATAGATAGTACTTTACTATCCACTCAGCAGCTTTTATTATATTCTAGTCATGAACATCATTTAAAAAAAAAAAGAAAAAAACCCAAACCCACCAAAAAACTGTGTCACAGTGACTTGCCAAGATGTCCGTGTACGTACATATTTCAGTATGGAAAATGAAGTTTTATATGATGACTGAATATAGATATATTTAAAAGATAAAGTAGACTTTTAAGTGACTTTGCATTCACAAATATGTATTTTTGCACACACTTAAAAAAATTACTTATAAGCATCAGGATTGTGATTCTGTGCAGACTACTATTTGTAGGTTCATTCATTTCAGATCTCAGCTTAAAAAAAAGTAAAGACAGGAACAAAAAAACAAAACAAAGTAATAATGTTATTTGGTAGGTATGTATGGTTTTAACTAGATTTAATTTGGCTCTCTGACTCTCTGAAAGCGTTAAAAAGTTGTTGTTTGTTTTTTTTTTTTCTAGGTGAAATCGTTCTAGTATAAATATCACTATTGCTACTCTAATCACAGTGCTCTACAGAATCAGGGATATTTTCCTCTTTCCAATATGTGACTTTTAAGCAAAATCTCATGGGAAGAATTCTGCCCACAGCATTTCTCACTATCCACTTGGAACTGCTTTTTGTAGGAATATTGCCAGTGGAACTGTGAACTCAATTTCTCATTTCAGCTTAGGTATAAAAGCACACTAGAAAAATTATCCTAATTTTACATTTATATAACTGAAAGTAGAATATGTCCCATGATACTTTTACCATACATCCCTGCAAAGTGGCAATTGAAATATTCCCTCACTTAACACTAAACTGAAATCCCTACACCTTCCTTGAGTAGGAACTTAGCTCTTTTTGAGAAATATGTTAGCTCAGGACAGCTACTGGTATGGCAAATTGCCAGGAGCTGCCGCTGAACAGTGTGACTAGTTATCAGTGGTATTGCATGAACCTCAGGAAATTATGACAATGTAAAGTTCTGAGAGGTTCTTGTTCACTTCTTGAGGCAAGACTGGAATTTCCCATTGCAGTAGGCTAATAAAAATGCATTAGGGTTAATGATACAAGCTCTGGAAAGGCTTTGTTAACCTCTTGATCCTGGGTATCCTCATTAAAATGTGCTAATGCAGATCTGAAACCTCTGAAATGGCTAATATTAGTGAAATAGAGTACAACTGCTAATATCACAATTTGATGCAAGCTTAAATTGTAAAGAAGTACTGAATCACTTTTGAAGTGCAAAAAAAACCCCACCTAAATATCATTCTTTCACAGGAAGGTGAGAAGACTTTCAGATTGAAATAAAGGCATTTTTATAGGTAAAGCAAAAACTGCACACACAAGCAAAGCAAAATAAGCAATTAATTCACTATTCCCCATTGGCAGGCAGAGGTTTAGCAACTTCCTTGAAAGCAGGGCTTTATTATGTGTAGTGGTTACTTGGGAAGACAAATGCCATAACCCCAAACATCTTCTCTTTGCTCTTCTTTCCCTAAGCTTTTATTGCTGAGCATGGTGTCATATGGTATGGAATAACCCTATGGTCAATTTGCTCAGTTGTCTTGACTGTGTCTCGTGGTTTCTTGCTTACCTCCATCTTACTTGCTGTCAGAGAAGGAAAGAGAGAAAGACTCGATACTGTGAAAGCTCTGCTCAGCAACAGCCAGAAGATTGTGTGTTATCAACACTATTTTAGTCACAAATATGAAGCACAGTACCACGTGGGGTGCTGCGAGGAAAATTAACTCCATCCCAGCCAGATCATAGAATCATAGAATTGTTAGGGTTGGAAAGGACCTTAATATTTAATACCTTATATTTGCAAAGCTGTTTCCTACAAGTTAGGTGAGCTACCAATTCCCTTGTAGTTTTTCTTCAAATTATAAAGTATAAATTATAGGTTCATGATGTTAATAAATGTTCACATCCTCAAAGCAGTAAAATAAATGCATTAAATTCACTGTTATTCCTGGTGTCATGAGGCAGTACAGACCATTAGATAGAAACTTGTGAACTGTCTCAGAACATCACATGGGATGAATGGCAAAGCCATTGGAAGTCTTAACACTGACCTAATAATCAGCTGGAACATCACCTATTTAAAAGTTCACATGGACTCAGGAAAAATATTTCATAGCTGCATATACCTACCCATAGGAGAAAAGGGATGTAGTAAACCTTCTTTTTTTCTTTTTTCCTTTTTTTTTAATTTATATTAACTCATGGTGTATTTTTTCTGATTTATTTGGTGCTAGCCGTTGCTGTGGTATCATAGAATCATAGAATAGTTAGGGTTGGAAAGGACCTTAAGATCATCTAGTTCCAACCCCCTGTCATGGGCAGGGACACCTCACACTAAACCATCTCACCTAAGATTCTGTCCAACCTGGCCTTGGACACCGCCAGGGATGGAGCATTCACAACTTCCCTGGGCAACCCATTGCAGTATGCTGAATAACATCTGTAAATTGTTATTTCTGAAGTTACAATAAATTCCAAATTATATCAAACTTTTTGACAGAATCTTTTATGACAGAATCTTTTATAACAGAATTCCTGAAAGTTTCTGCATAACCTACAGTCAGAGAATATGTTACAGTCATGCAGAATTATGACAAAAGCTAAAAACATTATACATACTGTTCTGGATAGCTAGCACGATGGTATCTTAATATGTCAGGATGCTGTACACAATCCTAGATGAAACTAAATATATAAGGCAGCATGATACTTTGTAATATATGTGAATATTTGATCTAGTAGAGATGGAACAATTTATTTACCTTCAGATGTTTCCTATTTTAGCCCCTGAGCATTAAAGGAGCCTAGGGAGCCATTTGGGAAGAATAAGTTGATTACTGTTGTTTGTCATTGCAAACAGAAGCTTCTAATTCTGAACTTTAAAGATAAATTGCATTTAGGACGCACTCCGACAAGCAATTCCAGTTTAACTGAAACACTTCTTAAATTGTTTGTTTGTTTGTTTGTTTTTTTAAAGGAAACCATTTTGACAGAAGAGAATTAAGAAGTAGTTGCACATATGGTTCTCTCAGATGTGAGAAACTTCTTACCTCCAACAGAAAGGAGCAGGGAGAAGCAGCTCGTAAAAACAGGGGAGAATAACCTTTTAGCTTAGAACAGCATGCTTAATTATCATCCAGTGGTAGGCATTTCAAAGTGCATTTAGATCATAGATTAACTAGGTTGGAAAGACCTTTAAGATCAGCAAGTCCAACCATTACCCCAGGACTGCCAAGACCACTACTAAATTATACCACTGAAGGCGTCATCTACACAGGTTTTGAATACTTCCACTGACTGATTCCAGCACTTCGCTGGCCAACCTGACCACCCTTTTGGTGAAGAAAATTTTTTCTAATATCCAATTTAAACCTCCCCTGGTGCAACTTGAGGCTGTTACCTCTTGTCCTATCACTTGTTACTTGGGAGAAGAGACTGACTCCCACCTCACTACAACCTCCTTTCAGGTAGTTGTAGAGAGTGATAAGGCAAACCCTGAGCTTTCTCCAGACTAAATAATCCCACTTCCCCCAGCTGTTCCTCACAAGATTTGTTCTCTAAATGCTTCACCAGCTTTGTTGCCCATTTCTGGACCTGCTCCAGCACCTCAATGTCTGTCTTGTAGTGGGAGGCCCAGAACTGAACACAGTATTTGAGGTGTGGCCTCATCAGTGCCAGGTACAGGGGGATGATCACTGCCTTAGCCCTGCTGGCTGTGCTATTGCTGATACAGGCCAGGATTCCATTGGTCTTCTTGGCTGCCTGGGCACAAGCTGGCTCATGTTCAGCTCTGTCTATCAGCAGCCCCAGGTCCTTTCCCGCTGAACAACTTTCCAGCCACTCTTCCCCAAGCCTGTGGCACTGGATGGAGTGGTTGGTGCCCAAGTGCAGGACCCAGCAATTTGCCTTGTTGATCCTCATATCATTGACCTGAGCCTATTGATCCAGCCTGTCCAGGTCCCTCTGCAGAGCCTTCCTATCCTTCAGCAGGTCAACACTCCCAGACAACTTGGTGATGTCTGCAGATTTATTGAGGGTGCACTCAATCCCCTCATCCAGATCACCAGTAAAGATATTAAACAAGACTGGCCCTAACACTGGGCCCTGAGGGACACCGCTAGTGACTAGTCACCAACTAGATGTGATACCATTTACCACCAGTTTTAGGGCTCTGCCATCTAGCCAGTTTCCTACCCCGCAAAGAGTCTACCTGTCCAGGTCATAGGCAGCCAATGTGTCCAGGAGAATGCTGTGGGAGACAATGTCAAATGCTTTAATTAAGTCCAAATAGACAATGTTCACAGCCTTTCCCTCATCAACCAGGAAGGTCACCTTATCGTAGAAGGAGATCAGGTTGGTTTAGCAGGATCTGCCCTTCATCAACCCATGCTGACTGGGCCATTCCGTCAATTTCCTGCACATGCTTTATGATCTCATTTAACACCTGCTCCATGACCTTCCCCAGCACTGAGGTCAGGCTGACAGGCTGGTAGTTTCCAGGGTCTTCCTTCCTGCCCTTTTTGTAGGGAGGTGTCACTTTGGCCAACCTCCAATCCTCTGGGACTTGACCACTAGACCAGGACTGCTGATAGATGATGCAGAGTGGCTTAGAAAGCTCTTCTGCCAGCTCTCTGCCAGCTCTCTTGGGTGTAACCCATCCAGCCTCATAGACTTGTATATGTTTAAGTGGAGCAGGAGGTTGCTAAGCCTTTCTTCTTGAATTATGGGGACTTCAATCAGTTCCTCATCTCTGCCATCCAACTCAGGGAACTGAGTACCCTGAGGATGGTTGGTGTGACTACTAAAAAACTGAGGCAAAGGCAGCATTAGGTACCTCAGCCTTTTCCTTATCCTCAGTCACTAGGCTTCCCCTAGTATCTGCTAGAGGATGTAGGTTCTCCTTGGCCCTCCTTTTATTGTTAATATAGTTGAGAAGGTACTTTTCTCTTTTTTGGCAGTGCCCTGATTTAACTCCATCTGTGCCTTTGCCTTTCTAACTTTCTCTCTACATAACCTAACAACAACCTTGTACTTTTCATGGAGTGACTGTCCCTTCCTCCACAGGTGATAAACTCCTTTTTTTTTTCCTGAGTTCAAGCAATATCTCCCTGTTCAGCCAGGATGATCTCTTCCCTGATGGTTTGATTTTTGGCACATAAAGACCTCTTGCTCCTGCACCTTAAGGGTTTCATTCTTGAGGAATGTCCAGCTTCCCTGGACTTCTTTTTCTTCTAGTAATGTTTCCTAAGGAATTCTGCCGACCAGTGTCCTAAACAGGCCAAAGTCAGCCCTCTGGAAGTCTAAGATGGAGGTTTTGTTGGCTTTTTTTCTAATTTTTCCAAAGATTGAAAATTCAGTCATTTCATGATCATTTTGCCCAACATGGCCTCAACCATCACATCACCCACCAGTCCTCCTCTCTCTTTGAACAGCAAATCTAGCCAGGCAACTCCCCTAAGTTGGCTCGCTAACCAGCTGAGTTAGGAAGTTATTTCCCACACTCTCCAAGAACCTGCTGGATTGTTTCTTCTCTGTTGTGTTGTACTTCCAGCAGACATCTGGTAGGTTGAATTCCCCTAAGAGAACAAGGTCAAATGATTGTGTAATTTCTCCCAGTTGTTTGAAGAACACTTCATCTGTAGGTTCATCCTGGCTAGGTGGTCTGTAACAGACTCCTACCAAGATATCTGCTTGGTTGGCCTTCCTCCTGATCTTCACTGAGTTCAAGGCAGTTGATGCACTCCCTGACATACAATGCAACTCCACCACTACTTTTTCCTTGCCTATGCCTTCTGCAAAGCTTGTAGCCATCAATTGCAGCCCTACAGTCATGTGAGTCGTTCCACCATGTTTCTGTAATGGGAATTATAGCATGATTTCCCTGCTGCACAACAGCTTCCAGCTCTTCCTGTTTGTTGCCCATGCTGCAGGCACTGGCATAAATGCATTTAAGTTGTCCTGTGGATCTGGACTCCAACAGTGGCAAGCTACCTCATGGCTCATGTCTAGTGAGCCTGGCGTTATCCTCTTCCCCTTTCTATAAGCCCTGTTTTCTCCTGGGCTAGAATACTTTTCCCACTTTGAGACAGGTATACCCCATATGCTGCCAGCAGGCCTTGTGCCCTATAGACCAACCCGTGGTCAAAGCTCCCAGAATTCTGGGATTATTTATTAAAATAGACATAGAAACTGGTCTTCTGAAGAAAAAGGAAAGGGAATAAGGGACTGGATTTTAACTGGGTACTTTGCTAAATGTCCGCTCTTTTGTTTGTTTATTGGTATAGTTTGAGAAATTTGAAAGTTTTGCAATTTGCTTAACGTCTGTGTACAGATGACAACAGTGCCTGCTTTTGCAAGTCAATCCAGATTTTGAGTCATATAACTGTAAAAGTAATAACACAGTTATGCCTCTTGGAGGAGGGATGTGAAAAGAGCTCTTTTTTTGCATGTGTCTAAATAGCATATTATGAACAGCAAATGTTCAGCAAATGACAGGACTGATAGAGTAAATGGACATCTATATTGAAATTGTAGTAAAGAAAAAAGATGGGCTGTTTTCCTTCAGGCTGTAATTATTACATATGAGAGGTTTGTCTATTAAACAAATAACTTAGAGGAAGTCTCAAATGAGGATTCATAAAAAGACGTTCTGTTTACGTTGACACTACCTAAAAAGAACAAGGGGAAAAGGCTAATGCAACAGATAATATTAAGCAAATGCTGAATGTTGGCTTTTTACATTTGATTTCCCTCATAAATGCCTCAATTAAGTGTTTTAGCTCTACTTTTTCATTAGTTTAATCTAAGGTAATGAATATTGCTTGCAAAACTTTTCCTATGTTGCCTTGACCACAGAATGAGAAAATCAGAATGTGCGTGACAGACACAAGGAAGTTTGCTGCTTCCCAGCACATTACTTGCTAGGTATTTTTATTCAAGCAAAGGCTACAAACCTTACAGGAGGTGTAAAAATATAGCACTAGAAGTGTACTGTTTGATATCTTGTATCTAAATTCTTAAAAAAACTTCAAAGAGGAGCATTCACTGCTTACCTACCTAGATGTGAGTTAATGTGAGTGCTTCTGACTGTTGAAATACTAACTGTGTATATGACAGCTGATAGTGCAGTTTGTATTTGGCTGTTATTTCAGTTGTCTGGACTTGATCATTAAATCTGTCTGTATTGTTGCTCTTCCTAAAGTTAGGGAAGTGGTGTCCTGGGTTCAGCAGTAGCAGTCATTTTTCCCCTTCTTGGTAGCTGGTGCAGTGCAGTGTTTTGACTTTCAGCTCGGGAACAGAGCTGATAACAAGGATGTTTTGGTTTGGCCAAGGACTTTGTGAGCCTCATGCTCTGCCAGGGAGGAGGGGAAGCCAGGAGGAAGCAGAGACAGGACACCTGACCCAAACTGACCAAAGAGGTATTCCATACCACAGCACGTCATGCCCGGGATGTAACTGGGAGTTAGCTGGAAGGGCTGGGAGACTGCAGGGTTGGAGGAGGTATCGGTCAGAGCTTGGTCGGGCTGGGGGGGGCGAGTTATCGGTCCGCTGGTGGTGAGATGATGTATTCTCTTCCCTTGTTATTTCCTTTATCATTATTATCATTGGTGGTAGCAGTAGTGATTTGTGTTATACCTTAGTTACTAAACTGTTCTTATCTCAACCCGTGGGAGTTGCATTCTTTTCGATTCTCCTCTCTGTCCCTCCGAGAGCAGGGGGAGGGCAAGAAAGGGGGGGGAAGTGAGCGAACGAATTACCTGACTGGGTTTAAACCACGACAAGTGGGTATGGAATAAGTCAGTTGTAGCAACTCTAGGTTCTTCTTGCTGTGGGCCGTGGAGGTAGGCACGTCCTTGCTATTATCATGGTTAATGGCTTTCCTTTTAGCTTGACTCAGTGAAATGGAACATCTACGAAGAATGGGTGGGTTTGTTTTTTGTTTTTTTTTCATGGGTTGTGCCCATGAGCTTACTCACACCGTTGTAATTTCTGGAGGAGAAATAATATTTTAATTATTATTTTTCATCTCCTGCTCTTCAAAACTTTTTGGTTGGTTTCAGGGAGAGATCTTAATGAATTTGCAAATTCTTTGGGTTTTTACTGATAAAGGGGAACAAGACAGAACTTTGCTATTTTGTTTCCACACTATTTTTGCTTTATTATTATTCTATTGTCAGCCTTTGTTATTCTTTACAACTCTTTTGAGTAAAAAAATGGCAGTAGGATAAAAATGTGACTGATGAGACTAACAAAGCTGCTTATAGAAACAAAGAGAAAGGTATAAGAGAACAATACTGTGTTGAGATCTCAGTCTTGTAGGTATTTACAAATGTGGTCAAGATCCTAGCGTACAGCTCATATACTTCAGCTGAACCCTTTGCTAAAATAAGGTCTTGATCCACGTGCATGTATTTGAAAAGTAGTTTTCAAAATTAAAATAAATAAAAAAAATTAAAAAGCCCCCTTTTTGGAAAACATGGCTTTGATTTTTCAGTTCAACAGTAGAAACATTTCTCATTAAATATACTTGATTTTCAAATTTGATGCATAAAATGTGACTTACAAAATAGTGTTAGTCTGACATACAAAATGAGATCTACTTTATAAATGTGGTTCTGTACTTTTTTGTTATTATGTTTGGTAAATGCTACTATGCTTCTGTGTTTTATAGTTCGTTATCTACTGAAATAAACATATAGGATTTCTTCAAAAAAAACATGAAAATACACATTTTGATTCTTCAGGTTAAAATACTCAAAGATTTCCTCATATTTTTCATAATTATAGTTTTAAAACTTATTTACGTTTTTCCACCTTGTTTCTCACGTTTATGAGTGTTTAGATTGATTACTTTTATCCTTATTCTTATTTGATTGAATAACCCCTCTACTTTTATTAAAATGTAATATTTGCATATCAGTGGGAACAGTTCAATTAAAGTGGCCAGCCACTAGAAAACATTCAAAGATCAGAAGAAAAGCTATTCTGGGAAAAAATAGCAACAGGAATTTATTTGCCTTATTGACATAATTTACTGATTTCAGGTGTTTTGTTTTTTTTTTTTTAAATTTGAACGTAAAGTAAAATTCATAATAAAAGTCATTTAATTGAGAAATAGAAATTAAATTAAAGTTGCAAAATTATGTCACAAAAAAGGTCAATATAATAAAGTTGTATTATGCCAAACCATTAAAAACTTGCTTTTCAGGCAGATAAATAAAGACAATTCTCACCACAATCAGTGAAGAGCAGTGGGTGATTAGTCCCTTTAAATGTAACTCCTGTAGGCTAGACCAGACCCCTGTTAATTATTAGGATGAGAGAACAGAAAAGAAATAATATTCAGAGCTGGAAAAACAAATATTTGCTTCAGAGGGCTGTACCACTCACCTGTGTATCCCATCTACAGAGGGCTAAACTGAAGAAAACCTGGCAGTGAATATCTTCTGTGTATATATTGTATTTTACACATTAAAAAAAATAATTTTGAAACACAGCCTGAAGGATTATATTTTAGGGAATTTTCCTTATGGAGCTGGGTTAGTTTGAATTTTCAAGGTGCAAATGTAAAAATTGCCTCTTTTTGTTAGTTGAAGAAGCAATTCAGTATGCTGGAGCTGTTCATTGGGAAGGAAAAAAAGGCAAGTGCAGACTTCTGGCCAGAGCCCAGTTGCCTGTTAGAGTTCCAGAGCTTGTCCTGATTCACTTCTATTTGCTCTTCCCTCCTTGTTCATTCACATCCTTACCACTGAATCACGGAATAAGAAATTGTGAAATCTTTGGCTCAGTGGATTTTGGTATAGTTTTAGATCTGTAGGCATTCCATGACTGAACACAGTTGACAGTATTTTTAATTACGTGTTTCCTTAGAGTTTTGTCCTAATGTATTTAGTCATAGGTGGCAAAGTTTTGAATCTAGAAACACTGAATTGAAACACTACAATGGACTTTATTGACAGTTTTTCCAAAATGCTAGAACTATAAAAGAATGAATATGTATTTCTACATACATTTCCTAATGTATTTATAAACAAGTTTCACAAAATAAATATTTTAAATCTATTTCATAAACTAAATTCTGATCCATTGCTGAATAAATACAGTAGATCAATTTTTGTGGTGCAAACTTATTTGATTCTCATTTCTATATAATAGTAGTCTGTTGTTGTTAATGAAATGGTGATAGATGGATCCATGGAATTTTGGATATGTCTGAATCCAAAAAATAATTCCTTGGAATTATTACAAAATCTTGAAACGGAGCACATGTTCTGAAGAAGCAAGTACATGGGTTTGGTCTCATAAAATACTGAAGGAAAAGAAATATTTTCTTAACTTTCTGGTTACTAATGAAATAAATGTATAAATCTATAGAAAATATTAGGGAAATATTACATAACTAAGGTAAGATGGAAGGTAGGTGAAGGAAGTCTGAATGGCCAGTGTTTTGAGCCCTAGCTCTAACAGGTTTCTGAAGTCTGGTCATATTTTCTTCTATTGTTGTACTGTTGGACTCTGTCTCAAGTTTAAAAGTGGCTAAGTACCTTTGGTATAAGGGAGACGAAATTACTGCAATATTGCTTGCGCTTCTTCCAAACAAAATACATTTACAGTTGCTTTATACTCACTCCACTTTAAAGGTCTGATTCATGGGTGTGCCTGTGACACTTGCTACCTGTGTTTATCTATCCCTTTGTCACTCCTGAGCAGCAGTTACTGGATCAGTGCAAGATGAAGTCCAAATGTTAAAGAATTGGTGCTCTGTAACCTTCTATACCAGGCTGTAAACTGAACCTATTAGCAGCTGCCTCGTAAACACACTTTGTTTTCCTGGTGTGGGAAGAGATATCTGTGAGGGGGCGGTAAGATGGACAGCTGAAGCAAAGATCAGTGCTAGCTATTTCCAGAAAAACTACTCTTTGCCTTGCATCAGAAGCCTTCAGTTCAAACCCATATCTAGTTGTTACCTTTTAGCTTGGCCAATTGATTTTAAGAAAATTTATATATCATATACGCATAACAAAATGCGCTCAGAAAGTCTGAAAGAAAGTAGAAAGTTAACAAGTTTGTGGCAGAACAGATCTCTCTGTTTACCCCTTTGTTATGTACTTAGTGCCCAGTGCAGGGAATCACCTTTTATCTTCCACATCAGTTTAGTTCCCATGTAAAATGGCTAATATGTCGCTCACAGTAACTTCCATAGCACTTTGAATTTTACTGTCAAATTTAGTTAGAGCATGTCAGCCCATCCTGATCTGATGAATTCATGTTTGACTTGAAAACAGTTTTGTAGGTTTGAGTTTAGGTTTGTGCTATTAAGTCAAAGCCTGCTGCATTTTAGTCTGGTCCAGACTTTGAACGTCTATATACAAACAGAACTCTAAAACATCAGAAGTATCAAAGTCTTTAGACTTTTGTTTGCTTGTTTGTGTTGTTGTTGTTTGGTTGCTTTTTGGTTTTGTTTGTTTTGTTGTTTTTTTTTTCCTGAGTGAGTGGGACAGCTGTAAGAAATTCTAAGTTCTCTTGGAAGGCTCTGGAGGTCCTCTGAGGAGTTCAAAGGATCCCTTGGGTAGTGAAAGAAACTACCCCGTTAGAAGCTTCAGGATGTTTAATTAGTACTCCTTTCTTTGTTCGTGGTTTGCAACAAAGACTCTTTGCCAGCTTTGGGTTAAACCATTAATAAAGAGGGTGTGTTAATTAAACAACTTGCTTATTTCTAATTGGCAACAGTACCCTAGCTCTCCTGAGACACAGAACTAAGCACAGCAATGTCTGCTAAGAGACACTTGTGAATTTTTAAGAGATGTCATAGAAAATATTGAACCATTCAGGGGAAGTAGCAAGAATGAAAATCTTGTGTGCTGAATGCTTCACAAGAGGCAAAACATGAAAACTTGTGGATATTAATATTTTCAGGATTCTTTTTCTTATTTTCTTCCACAGCATGCAATTTGCACAACTAGATTTACAATTAAAATCCATTACTGGAAATTGGCCAGATGGTTTGAAATTTTCAGGTTTTACTGCAGCATGTAGAAACAATATTCAGCTCTCCTGCTCTTCTCTTTGTTGTGCTATGGTGGGTTTTTTTGGTGTTTGTTTTTTTTTTTTCCAAATCTTCATCTGTTCGTGATGTCATTGATTGAGAGAAAAGGAGACCAGCACATGTATGAAAACAGCTTCTGAGACAGAATGCAGTCATTTTACAGACCAAAGTGGCAGCATTACCTCTTTTGAGCCAGTATTTTTTGTTGACATTCACTAATGTATTAATGGGGAGTCCTACTGATAATCTCCTCAATTCAGGTTATGATAGGAGCATTAGAAGTTGTGTTGACAGACTTCCACAAAATCATTCTATCTCAGTATTCAATGTCAGTATAAAGAGGAATATCATGAGACGCTATCTGGTTTAGTTTACATTTTCTGAAAATTAAAAAAAAAACACAACAAAAGTGGAGTTAGCTGGGGTCGGGGAGAAACACTGTCTATGCTACTACCTTGAAAGATAGTTCATCTGAAATGTTTTGTATGCAGTTTATTTTACCTGCAAACTTAAATACTGGTAACTATTTTCTCACATACATAAATACGTTGAAGAGTCATATTTATGAAAGTGTTGAAGAACCACATTTGTACAGCAGTTTGCTCTATACTGAAACGTATCGTAGTGAATTAATATAAAACTAAGCCTCATAAGAATGAAGTTTGAATTTTGGCTTATCACTCATTTATAGATGCTAATCTATGTTGTGCATTTGCTATTTAGCTGAGAGAATAACTGATTTTCATATGGATTTGTAAGCATTTGTTTTATGAATTTAAATATTTTGTGTACCTTAATGGAAACATATTGTGTCTTTTTCTTCTTTTGGGTATAGTAAAGTGCTTCTTTATTTTCACTCTTAAAGGTATCATTTATTACTGAGAAGAAACTATCCTCTCTTCTATACAGTTTCCTATATATGTAATCCCATATGTAGGAAGGTCCTTAAGGACAAAACCCCCTAAAATAGCAAACTAGACTGATTATTAATGCGCTAGGTGGTTAGTTTGATAACTCATGTGACACCTTTGTTATATATGTTTCTTACATGATTTTAGTGCAATGCTGTGTCAATATTTTGAATTGATGCCGACCTTTATGTGGTTTAGTTTGCTAATGACTAATATAGGCTTTCAAAGGACTTTTGGAAGTCTAGGCTACAAGCTGCTGAACCACATTGTTTAGCTTTTGGCAATACAGTAGGAACTGTAGCATCAGTACTTCCATTTAATTCAGTAGGACTATTTTTATGAGCAGAATGAGAATAATTTAACAAAAATACTTTAAAATTTTTATGATGAGACACAACACATGCTGTATGTTGCTAGAAAATTCACCTCCAGATGAGCACAAGCATTTTGTCTTTCTAAGTAATATTGAGCTTTGCAGTGGAGGTGTGTAACAATTGTTTAGAAATGGCAGGGTATAGAGGATAGTGGCTTGGGAAATAACATGCTTGGTGTCACACAAGAAATGATTGCATCAAGTGGTTTAAATAGCACTAAGGAAAAAAAAAGAAAGAGGTGCCCAGAAGAATTGTATATCAGTTACAAATTGAAATCTGAACCTGTGTAGAGAAAGTACAAAATTCGACCGATGAGGTTCATATTATTTTTTTTTTTAAGTTAAAAATACTGTGAAGACAGTAACAGAAAAATTTTCTGTTGGTCTAGAAGGTAATCAAGCCAATGTAGGTTTAGAACTTTCTTCCTACAGAAATATTTATCTTTGTTGTGTTTCTCTCTGGGATATATCTGACTTTATTGGTTCAGTATTTACAGAAATTGTTCATGGACTAGTTCTTTTGCAGTCAGTAAAGAGTTTTGTGAGACATCATCTTAGTTCACTAAGAATTAGTAGAGTAATGAAGCTCAAATGTTCAATTTGAGCCCTATACTGTCTTTTTGTTTTGTTTTTGTTTGTTTTGTTTGTTTTTTTTTTAATGAGGTCTGAGAGATATGAAAGATTCTGGGAAATAAAATAGTCAAATGGGCATAGATTTGAAATACAGAGATTAAGGAAAGAGGGTACTCTTTGTTCTGTCAGCTGCACTGCAGGTCAGGGTTTGTTTTTTTTTTAATGCTTTTTTTATTAAACATCCAGGGTGTATCAGATTGGTCAAGATTGTGCTTATCCATTCCCATGTTTTTAAGAATCCGTATTTTTAAGAATTAATTATGAAAAAACACTGCTGGATTTTGTCTCATCTGCAGATTCCCAATGTTGTCAGAAATGTCAAGAACTTTATCTCAAGTTCTTTGGAGTATACAGGAGCATTTTTTAAAATGTAAGAAATTGCCTGCTCTTCCTTTTAGTAATCCCAATACTTAAATGATCTTGTGAGAAATGGATCAAGTAACATTTAGAGAGTTTTTTGTACCTAGGCTTTGGGATAATGGTGTTTGATTATACTAAAATATTTATATTAGGTTATATTTGTATTTTTCTTATCCTTTCCTGAAAGGAGACCCCAGCAAAGCTCGAGTAGGTGATGATCTGGTTAGGAAAGAACTGTTAAAAAAAAAACAACTTGAAAATGAGGAGTAGAATTTATAACAATGTGCACATAATAGTGTCCCTGTTCAGAAAAGGATTTCTAAATGACTTTAACATTCTTTATTTAGTTCCTATGTTTGACTGAGGGAAACTTGGAAAAAAAAAAGAGAAGATAAATCTTTTACTTACCTAGGACTGTTTCCTTCTTAGTAAGAAACTTGAAATTGATTTTAACTTGTCACATTTCTTCTCTGAAGTAATATAAAATCTTTGTCTAATAAATGTATACAGAGGCTTTGTGGCCCATCAGGGTACCATGACATTCCAGTATATTGATTCTGCAGTGTTAAAGGATGACATATTTGGTGTTAACAGGCCATCAGAGTATTGGGAGTTGAATTGTACACAGTAAGAATCACTGACTTTCGTGTAACATGACAGGCTTTCTAAAGCAGTGAAGTAACTACAGTAATAAAATATTCTTCATGTGTAACCTTCAAAGATTAATAAGATTTTTGTATAGTTGTGCAGAAATTAAATTCATAAAATCAGAAAAATCTTAGAAAAAAAATAAGGAACTAAAAAATAATAATGACCTGTAACAACCAATACCATTTTGCAGTTTGTCCTCTGTAAAAATTCTTAACATCCAGAATTTCACTCTTGAAAAGTTTGCGTTTCTTTTTCCTTTCTGCAAGGTATAATCTGTATCCTAGGTAAAGACCTTAACTTTTGTCAGTGTAGTCCATTTCAGTCAGCCAAAAGAGTATGTATACTAGAGAAGGTTAAAAATTATTATAGTCTATTTTATTGTCCTTCAAGTGAAGTGTTCTGTTTAATTTATTGACCTGGAGTGGTTTCTTTGGAAATAACATTTGGTTGTTATTTGATTGTATTGGGTTGATACAATTATTGTGCAGCAAAAAATATCTAAGTCAAAAAAAGTGAGCTAATTCTAGCTGCCATTGGATACTAATTGTGGGTTTACCAGCTTTATGGATTTAAAAGAGTCTATAAAACTCAACTTCCAGATTTTTGCATGTTGTTCATGTATTGCATGCTTCAGTACTGGTTGTTCTGCAATGACGTATAGAAAGCATTTTATATGTTTGCTATGTTTTCTAACAACATAAGTATTTTGCTTAAGCAGATTTTCTAGGAAGTGACAGCTCTGAAAAATTGCACACAGTGGTTGCTGGAAGCATTTCAGTACCAGGCAGTCTAAATAGAGCAGAAGGGAGAAAATGAAATATCACCATATTTTAAAGATGACAGTTTTGCCAGAGATTCCTGTTCACACTTCAGCTTAAAACAAATTGAGTAAATCAAGTATATCTAAAATGTCTGCACTCATTGAAGATGCACCACCTTTTTTGTTTTTTTTTTGTTTTTTTTTGTTTTTTTTTTTGTTTTGTTTTTGGTTGTTTTTTTTCTTTCCCCTCCTTAAAAGCACAAGGGCAAACACTGACTTAGTAAATGTAAAACACACTGTGAGGAGCATAATTCTTCTGGTTTAATTATCTCTCCATAGTTTTGAATCATAACAGGCTTTCGTGAAACCCAGTTATATTGTGAGAACCTAAGTAAAATCTGGAATGATGAAACTGAAATAAAATATGTTCTTCGGGATTATGTTGGTGCTCAGAAATGAGAACATTTTTTAATTCAAATTAATTTCAGTAACATATTATATATTAGGAATAAAATCAGGATTTTTTTTTTTTTTTTTGGTCAGATCAGGATTTATAAACATTTCTTGATACTTTGCTTTAAAAGAAATAATGAGATAGCTGTGCCAGATTTTTTACGTGTTATCCATCTCTTTAATAGGGTCATAGTAACTCCTTGCCACTTACATGGTTGAAGCCCTCTAATTAAGCCATATTTTTTTTATTTTTAGAATATATTTTGTAACCATGTTTCACCTCTGATTGTGTGTCTTTGCTCCAAGACCTGGTCACTGTTACGAAGAATGCAGTTTTCTCCTCCTTCATATCGACAGACATAAAAAGTAGCAAGGAAATTTGAGATAAGGCTTATTTCAGAGACTGCACTCTCTCCCAATTCCATAGGTTCCTGCTGCACTTCTTGTGTCAAGACTGAGAAAAGTGACCTGGCCTGTTTGTTTTAATCTTGAATGATAACAAACATCCAGAAAGACATTTTTTATAAAGACTGACCTTAAAAGAAGGCGATGGGGGGAAGGAGTTTATTGAAAATGACTCTTCCTACTTGAGCAGATATAATTGCTCATGATGAAATTCCTGTTCATCCCAGTAGCTGTGTGGTGTATGTTCAGTGTATACTTCTCTTCTGCTCCATTTTGATGTGGCACCAGACTTGATGCTATTGTGGATTCCTTTAACGCAAAAGAGAGATAATATGCAGAAACACTTTCTTGGTGTTAAGAGTAGTGCCCACTATCCACAAAGAAAAAGTTATGCTGGTGTGGTACCCACAGTCTGTGCAGATACTGACAAGGAGACACCAGGGTTCTTCTTACTGCCCTTTTCCTTTTGCTTCTGTAACTTACTTGGTAGAGAAAGTCTTTTCACACTCTAAGCACACACTGCATACTAGATTTAATTCAATACAAAAGAAGCGGAGACACACTTAAGACAGATTTTGAGTCCTAAAATAAGCATTTCGCTATTTCACTGAAAAAGGTGCTTTTTTTCTTTTGATGATGAAAAAGGAGAAAAAAAGCCTCTCAACCCCAAACCTTCAACCAAAATAATATATAGTATTAATTCATATTCCCATGTACCACTTCTGTACATAAACTAATCTGTGTTGAGGATTTTATGAGCAAAAGGATTAGTGGTCACCTAATATTTGTAAGCATGTAAAATATGCTATGTTTGAATTGCCAGAGTACAATCTAATGTGAGGTAATTTAACTGATCTCACAAATATTTCAATGCAACTTTTAATGTAACTTTGTCCTGGGTTCAGCAGTAGCAGTCATTTTTCTCCTTCTTAGTAGCTGGTGCAGTGCTGTGGTTTTGACTTTCGGACCGGGAACAGCACTGATAACACCGATGTTTTTAGTTGTTGCTATGTCATATTTACTCTGACCAAGGACTTTGCGAGTCTTATGCTCTGCCAGGGAGGATGGGAAGCTGGGAGACAGCAGTGAAAGGACACCTGACCCAAACTAGCCAAAGAGGCTACTGCTACTGTCCTGGGTTCAGCAGTAGCAGTCATTTTTCTCCTTGGAGAGAAGGTTACCCTGAAGGTCTAGATCACTGCTTGGTCAGGCTGGGTATCGGTCGGCAGGTGGTGAGCGACTGTATTCTCTTCCCTTGTTATTTCCCTTTATCATTATTATTATTGGTGGTAGCAGTAGTGATTTGTGTTATACCTTAGTTACTAAACTATTCTTATCTCAACCCGAGGGAGCTACATTTTTTCAATTCTCCTCCCCATCCCTCCAGGAGCAGGGCTGGGGGGAAGGGGAGGAGTGAGACAGAGACTGCATGGTCTGATTTACAGCTGGACTTAAACCACAACAAACTTTCATTGCAGTCCACTGTTCAGCTACTTTCAGGTGTGTACTGTTAATACGGCAGCCTGATTTCGACACATAACTTCATTGCACATATATAACTACTGTCAAATCTAGCTTAATTTTGGTCATTTTGGGTTTAATGTAAAAGGATGCCCAAGAAATTAAAGGTCACTTAATTAACTGCTTATTTTTCTTTCAATTTTGTTCTGTATTCTGCATCATGTATTAAAGATAAAAACAACTTTCTCTGTTTCCATTAACAAAAGTGAATAGAGAAGAAAAAGCAATTACTTGTAGAATGTAAAATCCTTTTGATAATTTACCAGACTTTAATTAAAATAATCTACCACGCTGTCCTCATAAAACAGACTATGACAAAAGCTCTTACTTGTTATGAAACACAATATTAGTCATTGATAAAAGACTTAAAAAATTGCAACTTATTTTGAAGCATGGAATTTATATTTCCTTTGAATGGCAGCACATACATATAAAAACCCCTCTGGTTTCAAACTTAATTTTAAGAAAGTGAACAATTGACAATGCAAACAGCTTTACACTGTCAGTATATTTTCCACAGTGTTTTGCATACATATAACATAGTATCTAAGGATCACCGTATTCTTTATAAACTTGTCATTATGATGCTTCCATTATGTAACTTAAGTGAATATTTAGATGAGAGTAACTGAGAATTTATAAATCTTACAAACCATTTGACTACAACTTGGAGGTACACTGAAGAGGGACTCAGGAAAGCTAATTTCAGTTTTCATCTACTGAGCAACACTCACCCATAAATAATGTTGTTTTATGACTCTGTATGCTTTCTGTAATCTATTCAAATAGTAGATTTAGCTTATGTCTGTTTAAAAGATACAGCCTGACTCTGCTCTTGACATTTTTTTTCAAATTGGTGATAGACTGGTAGCAGTGCTTACTTTTGTCTTCTAGCATTTTATTTTCTTAGTGGTCTTGATTAATTACTATTTTTCTCCTTTTATTACTACAACATCTCTACAAAGCGGGAAGTTGCCCTGATCAGTGAGATTTCTGGGGTGAGAGTGATACGTAGTTGTACTTTGGAATTTGATATAAAGGTTGGTGAGTCTGCCCTAGCCATCTCCTGCCTACAGATCCTGTATGAAGCAATTAAACCCAGACCCCACCTACATCTCTCCCCCTCACTTCGTTCCATAACTTTTTCTTTTAGTTTACTTTAGCTTTGGCTGTTCTGAGGGGACTCTACCTTTAGAGTCTTACTGTGCCTTTGGCATAATCCACTTTGCTGTCTGACATCTGGAGACCAGGAATAATCCACCCAGGAAAAACCAGTGGGTTTCCTGCTGCTCAGGCAGTCTCTGCTCCTCTATGCAGCATTTTTACTTTTGTTCTCCTCTATAGGTAATCTCTTGTTAGCCCCCCTGAAGCAAGGGCAGGCATGGGGTAGTGGGGCAAGAGAAGCCCCTGAAGCCTGTTATACCCCCAAGTATAGAAGGAGGGTCTATATTGAACAGGGATTACTGGCCTCATGTCTCCGAAAGGCTGAAGTGTAAAGAATTCCTATGAAATCTGTTGTGCCCATGAGATGAAAAGTAATAGTTCACATTGCAAAGTAAGCGGTAAATGTATCAGCTTGCTGTTTCTGCCACATCATAGCAGTCTGTTTTAAATATACCTATAAAGCTTTTAATTCCATGCATAATACTTCTGTCAAAAGCATTTCTCTGAGGTCCCCTTTGGCTTTGCAGTTGCAAATGGGGTAAGCAACAAATTTAATTGGCATATACCATTCCATGCAGATTGTAAATTAGGCAATGATTTAAAAAGTCTTCTTTAAAATAAAACAGTTATTAATGCCATTAAAAGACAAAACTGCATTAAAAAAACCACATATGTGTCATTCACCTCAGTTTTTCTATACATTGGGCACTGAAGTCTTGCCAATTTTTCTTTCTTTCTTTTTTGGTGAGTGGGGATGATGCTTGGAAAAATTATAAACCAGTGTAATACTGTGACTGAAGTGACAAAGGATCACTGCAGAAAATAGAGATGTTCTGTCCCTAGGCATATTAATTCTAGGTCTTGGAAGAGTACATTCCTTTTTCTGACTCTATGGTTTATTCTGTTCCGCATTGGCCTTCAGTACTTGGTATGGACAATGATTGTAGTGTCACTGTCAGGTAGGAGGAAGGTGACACAGAAATAATTTTCATACATAAGTCTCAGAGGAATGATATATCAAATAGCCTTTCAGAGGATCAAATACACAGGTGTTAATTCTGTGGTGTCTATTTTTTTTTCTTTTTTAATGGAATAAATTACATGATCAGAAAAATTAGGAATGAGAAAAGGGAGAAAGGAGGAGAGACTCAAAGAGAAGTACATTATGGGGTTATGGTCAGTATAGGGGTAAAGGTTTGACAAATGTTAACTGAGATAGACACTAAAGGGATAATTAAAAGAAAACTTTATTGAACTATATTAACAAAACAAGAGTGAGAGAGAAGCAGGGCAATTATTACATTTAGAAGTGAAAGTTAACATAGCTGTGATACAGAAATGAAAGTAAAACTTTGCCTTGGTCTAAAACAAAGGTGATAATATTGTACATAGGAGGCAAAAGCTGGAAGTACCTGAGATAAAAGCAAAACTTGAATTCTGATATATGTAAGTCAAGGAGGAATGGATAAACATCACCACAGAATTGTGGGTGATATAAAACAAAGCATCCCATGTCTTCCTGTCAATGAATCTGTTAGGACAGAAATGGTGCTGTTTTGTCAGAGAATAAAAAGTGCAGCATTTATTTTTAAGTAGGGATGAAGGTGAAAAAAGAAGGGATAAAGGTCTACAAGGGTGACCAATTTTTGTCAAAGTAGAGCAGAATTTATATGAAAAATAAAAAGGTTGCTGACAGAAAGGAAGCAGGAAAATGGGATAAAAACAGAAGTTGAAAATGGCTTTACTGAAAGCAGTTAGTGCAAAGCAATCTGATACCTTCCTTTGAAAAGATAATAAATTTGCTAGATAAAGAAAATTTTGTAATTTCTCTCTTTGGACTTCAGCAAGCAGTTGATACTGTGCCACCTGGGCACCAGAGGAAGATGATAATTGCTAGAGGAATAACAAAATATGTAAGAAATTCACTAAAATGAGAGGACAGTTGGTGTCGCAAAGATAAGGGTAAATAGAGGGAAAGTTAATCAAGTCAAGCATGTGTCTTAAGACTGATTTTGCTTTATACTTTGCTTGTGCATAGAGTGCAAATATAGTAATGAAACTTGATCATGAAATAAATATGATAAACATCATGAGTTTGTGTGAGAATTAGACTGTAGCAAAGGACCAGGAAACTCCTTAGACTGTAGCAATTAAAATGAACCTTTACTCCTCAAAATACAATAGCGAGAACAAGACAAGCTCTAAATTTGGTTATGAAATCATGATATGGAAGCAGTAGAGGATAATTTAATGAATCAGGTAGAGTTACTATGAGCAGCAGTGTGACACAGGCAAACTTGTTTCTGCAAAATAAAGATGAATCAGGTTGTGTGCTGCTGTGAAAGAAATGGACATATTCATGTGATTTGAGGAGTTATTTATGAGACTTCATCTGAAAAACCTGGTCAACAATTTTGAGGAAGAATTTAGCTGAATTATAAGAATTTCTAATTACATTTTGAGATTCAGAAAGATCTATTTAATAACCATGGAATATAAAGTTAGCTGTGAAAGAGTTGACTAATTCAAACTTAAGTACTTCACAGGAATTCTTTAGGAGTTGACTTATGCAGACATAAGGCTCTTGAGAGACATGCTGTGTCAGGCTAAAATTGGATGGCTAAAGCTGTTACTATCCTCAAGGCATGAATACTTGAACCTCCTTTGAATCACTTTTTAAACCACTGCCTGGTATACTGTGGTAATTCTGGAATTCTTTTACTTTAGTACACCCAGCTGAAGATTGCAGTAGTGCATGAACTCATTCATGGGCATACCTTATAACCCTGCCCTGAAGGCTTTATGCCGTTCATGTATGCTACATGTACCTCAGAGCCTTGAGAAAGTAAATATTGAGAGGAGATTTGATTGCTCTTCATAAAAATATTTTGAATAAATGCCAGCAAAAAAGTATTAATGAATAATGTTGATATAATAGCAATTAATATACCACTGCATTTTCAGTCTAGAAATTACAGAAAATGTTTTAACCTTCTGGAGATATGAGGTGATGTAAAAATATCTTGCTAGTTTTGAAATGGAATTTCATCAGTTTAGAAAAAGAAATTATAGTTATTTTCTTTCCAGTATATTCCTGTACTTCTAAGAAAAGGAAGAAAGTAAAGTAAAAAAATAAACATGGGACAGACTTTTCACACCTTGGTTTCTTAATGACGGATTAAATTATTGCTAGAATTATCTACACCAAGCTCAAGTTACGTTCTGTAAGCTGTTTAAAGAGCAGCATAAAACTCTCAGTGTGAGATTTGAAGCATCAGAGGCATCTAAGGATATCAGTACTTGTTGTACTGTTTTTGTGAGCCTTTTTTTTCTTGACATGGCAGTATTACTCAGTCCGGAGTGTTGCTGTCTGAAGGCTGTAATAACTTGAATAGATAAAATTACGCATTAGAGTGCTTCTTAATGCATTAGTTCAGTAACGTAAGTGACAGAATTTTAATAAATGTATTATGGAAATAATATGCAAGACATATGGAACACTATATTATTGAGACTTCTTTTAGGTAGATTAATCTTACGTTATTCCACTCTGTGCCTTCAAAAACCTATTAGCAAATTGTATTTCTGAACTATCTGAAATAAGTAAACACATATGTATTGAAAATAGAACAATAATATCATTATACTGGATTGTATTGAAGACAGTTCTTTGCTTCAGGAATTGCAAGGCATTGTAGCAAACAACATTAAACATGCAATATATTTATTTTCACAGTTCTTATGATGGGGATGAGAGAGTTAAATGAGATATATTTATATTTGATGAGATATTATATTTTGGTTTTCATTCCTAACTATAGCTAGCAGAAGGTATATGCTCATGATAAATTTACATTAGGGTTTGTTTTTTGGTTTTTTTTTTTTTAGAAAGAACTGATTTCTTAACAGTTAAGTATGGGTGATTTTTTGAATTCTGAGGTATAAATTCTTTAGTTTGTGGGAATGAATGCATGAATTTCAGGGGAGTGGCAGGGACACAGTCTTTCCATGTGTAACCACTGTCTTTGTGAGACAGTGGTTAATAAATCACCACATTACTGCAAAGCATGACTGTGAACATAATTCAATGCTAATATCCTAATAATAGGAAGTGTCAGGATTTGCCAGATGCCTAAATGTTTAAAATTCATTCATAGGCATAATGTAAGCAGGAAAGCAATAAAACAGAGAGTTTGTAAAGGTAGTGAATGATACATGTTTATCTTATAAATTTTATGCTTGTAATGATGGGTTAAAAATGATAATTTATGTATTTTTCTGGTTTTGGTATCAAGTTTTGATGGACTTGATTTACCTTTTACCTAACAATCAGGAGTCAGCAGTAACCATAATTAAGTTGTAAAACTAGACCCAGCTGACACAAAGTAGTTAAGAATATGCCAAATTGAATTTAAGTAAGGTTAAATGAGACTACACTCATCTTAAACCCTGTACTACCTCCAGGTGTTTTACCCTTTTAAGCTTATTTCTTTAATTTTATTTTATTTTTTATCAGGATTATGGATAGGTTTTCTTATATTAGACCATGCCTGCTTGTTACTGGAATTCTAATGACTAAAATCTATGCATCTCTGTGATCTCAGTCCTCACTAATTTCTTTTTCAGACAAACTTTTAATTAAGTTCAGTTTTACCTATATTTTTATCCTATATATGGCCTTTAATGATTTACAAATATTGTACAAATGGCACAGCATAAAACTGTTTTATTGAACATTTTATTTGATGATTAATTTTATTTTGTTTAAGAATATGAGAATTAATATTTATTATTCAACATGTATATTCAAACACTATATATTCAATACACTTCCTACAATTCCTCATGCCTTATTTTGATTTCTGTGACAAACTGAAAATGAAGTTGTGTCTGTAAAATGAGTTTAAAAATAGATTAGAAGCATCTTGTGGAAAGTAACAGGAAATCTATAGGAGATATATTTTTATCTGGGATTTGCTGTAGTGGGCAAAAATGAGCATGTTGTGCCTTTCAGTTCTGTTTAAGGCATATTGAATGTCGCAGCAACTTGTCTCAAATTTTTAGTAATACACACACATCAGTTGGATCAATATATGATATATGTTGCAATCATAATGTATTTACAGATACAAATTTAGTGCTAAGAAGAAATAGAGATGAGTGGCAAAAAAAATTAATATAAGGGTGCTCGCAGAAGTCAGTCATTCTGAGTTTGTAGCAATATGTTGTGGCTGTGGTCATCTATACTCAAAGTCTGACTCTCATTTGATGAAAGTTAATTGTGTATAATAACAAATATATATCACTAGTACTAAAATTTCACTTCCCAATAGCAATGTATATATAAGTTAATGAAAAAGAAGAAACAAATATGAATACCTACGAATAAACTTGGGATTATTATTATAATTTTAATATACTGCAACATTGAAATTATGGAACAGATTTCCCATTGAAATATTCATACAAGAAAAATGTAATCTATCAAGGAAATATGTGAAATTATGCCTATGATAAACAGAAAATGGACTCAGTATGTAATAAAACTTTCAGGCCTGCATTTCAGTGTTATGGACTGGATCAGTGAAGAGCTGCAAGCATCTTGCTCATGAAAACTGAGGTAGTGACTCTCAGTTCTTCATTTAACTCTTTGATATATGTGCATTTCCATGCCAGGAAATAGGAAGAGGAAAACCAGTCATATGTATTTTCTGGAAATTAGTAAGATTTTTTCAGCTGCCATAGAAAAGTGGGGAAAATCGCAATTCATTTCACAGAAACATAGTCAATGAGAAAAGATAATTTTCCGATTTTTTAATTAATCATTATATATGATGCATCTACATTAATGATACAGAGCACAGGAAGGGTTTATTTGGGTTTGAAGTCGAGTCCATACTTGGAGTCTTGCTGTACATATTTTAGTGCACCACTAACTTCTGATGCATTGTCTTCCTTCCAGTATTGTCTTCAGGGTACCACATGGTGTGTGGCACTTGCAATGCAGACACAAGGTCCTCCATCAGTTTACTCTCTGTGACTGCGCAGTGTATGCCTAAGATTGGGAAGTGGTACAAACTCTCTTGCCTGTTAAGATGCGATGTAGAAAGGCACAATAAATTGCACTGTTATCCTTCCTTTTTTATGCTGCACCAGCAGATAAAATACACAGACACACTTAGACCACCATGATTATTTGAATTTGTGAGGATATAATATATTACATTTTTGATAAAAAGATCCAACACTTTGTCTAGTACGTGTCAGGTAATTTTCTTGTCTAGCTTTTATTTTGCATTGATTTATGATTTGATTTGTTAACTGAAATAATAGCGTGAGTTTCTGTCATAGAAGAAAGCTCTAATTATAGTAAAAATCTGTTACATTTATGAACCTATTGGACTTCAGAAATATCATATGAATGCACCAAATGCTCACAGATGTATCTGTCTTGGAGAAAGATATTTAAAATACATGTTAGTAGATCCCTGTTTATTGCATGCTGGACAAATCTACTGTTGGAGTGAATGCATTCCCCTAAAAATTAGCAAAGCTTACATTTGCTATGAATTTGAATAGCTGTTGAAGTTAACAAGTTTGAGGTACTCAATGTACTTAAATAATAGGTAGAGAGATTGATCAATCAAGTTAGATAGACAATTAAATGTGTTACCTATATTTCTATATATTGTTTTTTGGCTCATTGTGTGTTTTTGCTGTTTAGTCAAGCTAAGACAGTGGAAACTGAACAAAGAGATTCGCATGTAATTGGATTGATGATGATGATGAAGGATTTTACTGTGGCGTAAAAATATTTCTTCTGCAACTAAAGCAGAATGTTTTGCTTACAGGAAGCCCAGATGGCTTCCTGTAAGAAGATCATATTTAGACTGAGGAACAGACGTTACTTATTTGAGGACATTTGGGAGTCTTTTATGGATTATGTTCAGAGAGCAAAAGCTGCTTTGTAGAGATGCTTGACATTGTTATCCTACATTTGTATAATTTGGTTTTAACTTTGAATATGTGTAATAGATTAGAAGTGATTCATTAAAACATTGGAAAATAAGGACTTAGTAGTGAGTGATGTAAACTCAACATATAATTATTAATAATTCAGAAACACTGGAAAAACTGAAAAGAGTGGTGAAAGCAACCAAACATGTTACATAACTGACACACAATGGGTTAGTATTTTTTGTGTAGATGACCCATTTCTGAATGCTATTTTAAGAGCTTTTTTTTAAGAATATATTGGACAGAAACCTTCACAGTTTATTAGAAGTGCATGTCTCTTCAGTGTTTTGTTTTGTTCATAAACGTATTGATCAAAGTGATTCAAAGGAAACGTGTTTTCATATAGATCTCCATTTTCTTTATGTTCACCTTGAAGTGCAATGGTTGATACCTGGCATTTCGAATAACTCAGATGTTCATAGAATTATCACTGTATATTGTATGTTGCCATCAAAATCTGGCTCACTCACTCCCTTCTTTCGGGGGCTGTGTGTGAGGTGGATCAGAGGGAAGAAGAGTTTCCTGTTTGTTTTCATATAAAGTTCCTATTCTTTGCTTCTTATAACTGTTTGATATCATTAACGATTTACCACACTATTTATCCCATCACTCCATGGAGAAAAGTTATGCTTGTCACTGTGTCGTGGTTTAAACCCAGTCAGGTATCTCGTTCACTCACTCCCCTCCTTCTTTCCCTCCCCCTACTCACGGAGGGACGGAGAGGAGAATCAAAAGAATGCAACTCCCACAGGTTGAGATAAGAACAGTTTAGTAACTAAGGTATAACACAAATCACTACTGCTACCACCAATGATAATAATGATAAAGGAAATAACAAAGGAAGAGAATACAACACCTCACCACCATCTGACCGATAACTTGCCCCCCCCAGCCCCGACCAAGCACCGACCGATACCTCCTCCAACCCTGCAGTCTCCCAGCCCTTCTGGGTAACTCCCAGTTACATCCTGGGCATGACGTGCTGTGGTATGGAATACCTCTTTGGTCAGTTTGGGTCAGGTGTCCTGTCTCTGCTTCCTCCCGGCTTCCCCTCCTCCCTGGCAGAGCATGAGGCTCACAAAGTCCTTGGCCAAACCAAAACATCGCTATCAGCTCTGTTCCCAGGCCGAAAGTCAAAACACAGCACTGCACCAGCTACCAAGAAGGAGAAAAATGACTGCTACTGCTGAACCCAGGACACACTGATACCCAAAACATACTATTTTTTCCTCTGTCTGTAGTAACTGCAGGTAAGAAAAGCAGGAATACCTAAATCACTACAATTTCTCTATGATTTAAAACCATCCTGTTCCTGGACATAGTCTACTTAATTAATTATTTTTCTTAAGCAATATGTAATACTATTCTTACACTTTTTGCTGCCAAATAGTTCCTTTATGGAGTCTGTTTGGACCAAAGGGAGAGAAGAGGAATCTTTTTACTTGCTAAAACATCTGAGATACAGGATTAGGTTAGCCAAAATCTACTCACATCCCGGTAAGCAGACATATATTTTTGTATTTTTTATAGGTGGATACAGTGCAGACTACACAGCACCCTGGCCACATTGAGGACTCATGTAAAATGAATGTATGTGCTCGTAAGTGAATTATTAATGAAATGAAACTCCAACTCTAAGGGATGTTGGATCACAAAGTATATGAACTCTCTTTGCTCTCATGTTAAGAAATTGATTCCTAGGGGACAGGGTTACTGCGGCACTAAGTGGACCTTGAAAGCAAAGCTATTAAAAAAAAAAAAAATAAGAAAAGAAAAGAAAAAGAAAAACCATGATAAATCATTTTAAAATCCCCTGAAAACACAAGATTCAAGTTACATTTTGGATACACTGGGAGAGAGATTAAACAGATTCCAGAATCCAAACGAAAAAAAACAAATGGTATGTGAGAAAGGTTTGTTAAGCAGAATGATTATAAGTGGAGGAACAGGATCAAATACCATCTAATTTAAGAATATGAATAGGATGAAAAAACTCACAGTTTTCTACTTTGTACCATCTTTGAAAGGGCTGAAATTTGATTAGATGATTGCTTCAATTAGTAACTCGGAGATGAGTGTGAATAAGACTGAATTTTCAGTGTTTGAGTTAAGGACGTATTTCATAGAATCATAGAATCATAGAATCGTTAGGGAAAGGACCTTAAGATCATCTAGTTCCAACCCACCTGCCGTGGGGAGGGACACCTTACGCTAAATCATATCACCCAAGGCCTCGTCCAACCTGGTCTTGAACACTGCCAGGGATGGAGCATTCACAACCTCCTTGGGCAACCCATTCCAGTGCCTCACCACCCTAACAGGAAAGAATTTCCTTCTTATATCCAACCGAAACTTCTCCTGTTTAAGTTTTAACCCATTGCCCCTTGTCCTGTCACTACAGTCTCTAATGAAAAGTCTCTCTCCAGCATCCCTATAGGCCCTCTTCAGATACTGGAAGGCTGCTGTGAGGTCTTCACGCAGCCTTCTCTTCTCCAGGCTGAACAGCCCCAACTTCCTCAGCTTGTCTTCATATGGGAGGTGCTCCAGTCCCCTGATCATCCTCGTGGCCCTTCTCTGGACTTGTTCCAACAGTTCCATGTCCTTTTTATGTTGAGGACACCAGAACTGCACACAATACTCCACATGGGATCTCACAAGAGCAGAGTACAGGGACAGGATCACCTCCTTCGACCTGCTGGTCATGCTCCTTTTGATGCAGCCCAGGATGTGGTTGGCTTTCTGTTCTGCAAGCGCACACTGCCGGCTCATGTTCATTTTCTCATCAACCAACACCCCCAAGTCCTTCTCCGCAGGGCTGCTCTGAATCTCTTCCCTGCCCAACCTATGGCTGTGCCTGGGATCGCTCCAACCCAGGTGTAGGACCTTGCACTTGGCATGGTTAAACTTCATGAGGTTGGCATCAGCCCACCTCACAAGCATGTCAAGGTCCCTCTGGATGGCATTCCTTCCCTCCAGTGTATCAACCAAACCACACAGCTTGGTGTCATCGGTAAACTTGCTGAGGGCACACTCACTCCCACTGTCCATGTCAGCGACAGAGATGTTAAACAAGACCGGTCCCAACACTGATCCCTGACGGACACCACTCGTTATTGGTCTCCAGCCGGACATTGAGAAATTGACAAGAACTCTGTGTGCGGCCATCCAGCCAGTTCTTTATCCACCAAGTGGTCCATCCATCAAATTGATGTCGCTCCAATTTAGAGACAAGGATATTGTGAGGGACAGTGTCAGACGCTTTGCACAAGTCCAGGTAGATGACATCAACTGCTCTACCCCTGTCCATCAGTTCTGTAGCCCCATCATAGAAGGCCACCAAATGGTCAGGCAGGATTTCCCCTTAGTGAAGCCATGCTGGCTGTCACCAAGCACCTTGTTGATTTTCATGTGCCTTAGCATGCCATCCAGGAGAATCTGCTTTTTGTGGTTTGCTGAAAAAAAAAAAGAACAACCCTGATGATGTGCTAGATAAGCAAAGAAAAAAATTATACCTCAGGACTGAATTTCTGGAAATCCAAACATAGTTTTCATATTTGAAAGTCTGTATTACTTGGGGACCTGAGACAAAGTGGGGGAGAGGAATTAGGCAAAGCAGTCTTGGGTCTTCAGCTTTTGCTGAGAAAAATGTCTCTACAAAGAAATTGGGGTAGACACAGAGAAGAAACCAAAACACTAAATGACTCTACCAGCAAACAGGGAAATCAAGTCATTCACAGGTATACACATAACATTTGGTTGTCAGACACAAGTCAGTTCATTGGCTAGAGCCCACTAGACTAGAAAATTGTGCCAAGGATTATACAATTGCCAATATCCAAACCACATGTAAGGCAGACCTGTGACTCTGCAGTCACTATTAAGCTATATACATCATATAGAGACTATATCCCCAACTCCAGTTTATATACATATGCCAATTTTTATATTTTATATATATATGTATATTTGGATATTACATTATATAGAATATCAGCTTATGATTTAGAGAAAGGAATTTCTGAATATTTTCTCCTAAAGAATTTATTCTTTTCTATACTTCATCGTCATTTTAAGGAACAACAAAAGAGGATTTTTAAGTATTAATAATTTTTCTAAAAGCTCCTTTTCTTATGAATAAAGCATAACTTCAGCCCCTACAATTTTCTGATGTAAAGCTACTATAACTGAGTGAGGAAGCCATATTATATTTGTAACTGAAGTGTACGTTATCACTCACTCTCCTTCATGATACGGCTTTTCAACTGTATAAATGACAATGCTGAAAAAATCTTATCTCCTGATTGTTATGCATTTATGCCTGAATTAGCTCCTGCTTTGTGTTTATTCCTTCAAAACTGGTCTACTACTTTTTTCCACTTGTAAATAGTTCCAAGTAGAGGAATTTATGATACAGTAGCGGCTTTGTTCTCTTTGCTGTACTGATATATTATCAAACTTTGAAGCCTGTATACTTCTATTGTATTGATTTTGTTTTCTGTGAGCAAAATCAATGAGCAGAATTAAAATTAAAAAAAAATCAATTCTTCCATTTTTTAATTGATTTGGGTGTTCTACATGTGCTTTGTTTATTTAACCTTGATTACTTGTCTGGAACTCATTGAAAGGAGAACACATTGAGACTTTTTATAATTCTGCTTATAAGAAACCTATGGAAATTAATGAAATACAGAGGAAAAGGAAATTAAAGTTAATACCTACAGGAATGAGAAGGGAAAAAACACAGAAGAGATCAAGTAAAGCACTGTTCTCAGTTGGGTGCATTGTTTAGGAATATCAAGGACCATATAAAAATCAGTATAAAAATCAGCTTTGTCAGAAAAATCAGCATAGAGATTCTTCTTTCTATTTTCTAGCCTTTTCCTTTAATTCAATAGATGGTTAAAAATGGCATATGAAATACTTGCAATCCATTGACCATGAAGTATCAGTTCAGAGCAGTTTTAAAGCTTATCTCAAGATAAGAAAAAAATTTCAAATAATATTTAACATGTAATATTTTTCAGAAATAAATACATTAAATATGCAAATATATTTGTGAAATTTTCAGCCTTTTTCTGACTATAGACATTATCTTAGTAAGAAAAAAAAAAAGTTTAACCTGGAACTGTAAAGACAGATGCTAAGGACCTCTGGTCAGATTCTTATCTCAGATACAGCAACTCTGGTTTTCAATAAAATTATTCTGCAACTGGGAACAAAGAAAAAAAGAAAAAAAAAGTCTTCATTGCAATTTCATTCTTCTGTATTTAGTTTTCTGGTCAGAAGCAATTATCAAGAGAGGACCCTTGAAAAATATTGTGCAACTACTGTAATTTTCAGATTTTACAGAGTTTAGCAGCCAAGCAATTTACATAGAATGAAAGCACAATTTCTTTCTGCTACAACACCAGTGGGGAAAGGTCAACAAAAAATGGGAGACCAAATGATTTTTTTTTCTTGTGTGACATCAACTTGCAAGACACTGGGAGTTTCAGAATTGTAAGTGATGATACAGCTTTATTCAACTATTTCTTTTCTATTTGCCTCCTATGGCTGTTTCATTGTTGGGCAACGTCTTTTTTTTCCATCAGAATGAGGGAGTGAAAGCCTATTTGTGACAAGTGACATTCTACTTTCTGTTTGCCATTGTCTGCATGGGTGAGAATAAAAGTACATCCATATGCTTCTCATTTTCATACCTTTTAAGAGCGTAAGTTCGAACTTTTAAAGCCAAGTCTGACTTGCCATACTTGTATGAACAAGCCAAATAAACCCAGTGAAACTGCTTTTATGAGTAAAGATAACTCATCTTTTAGTGTCACTTTATCCTCATGTCTGCTTTGTACAAGACCACTGTATTTGACTTTTGACATCACATTTAGGGAAAACTATAATTAAGTGAAATGCTGTTACAGCTTCTATACTTTTCTCAATATTTTACAGGAATCTACATTGAGTGTAATATGTGATGAATGCCTTAAATAACCCTTTCCAGCACAATGAACATGCTTACACAGTTTCATTGTTTAAAATTAAGCTATTTGTTTTAGTTAGAATGTGTCTGAACATATCAAGAAGCCACAGTTAAATTGCTGTTCTTCATCATACCCCAGTAGATTACTGTTTCAACAGTGTATTTCTAGTATCAAAGGAAAATTGTATCAGAGCTATCTATTACAGGAAAAGTGTTTGCTGCCCTTTCTAAGAGAGTTATGGTGCTAATGGAAAAAAAAAAAAAATCATTATGTTCCCTGGCAGTTACAACAGAGCCCTCAGTATTCTTCAGCAGTGGAATTCAAGGCATTAATGTTTTCAAATCTAGTTTAAAATTAATTTTCTTCTAAATCAATTTATCTTATCTTCTGCATTTAAGCAGCCTCAGTTTAACCCAGAAACTCTTTTTTGAACAGCAAGTGCCAACCAAGCCAATTTCCAAAAGATTTCTATTATTTATTGTTTATACATATTAATACCATGTTTATTTGTATATTATCATTAAGAAATATGACAGAGAAAAATGTTCTGGAGGACTTCAGGAAACCTAATTATGCTCTGTAGCCTCTCTTATCAGGCTTAATTATCCGTTTATGCTACATTTTGCAGAGTTTCTATTCAGGAAAGTTGCAGGACTTTAAATTAGCTTTTGACGCAAAATAACCTTTCTTTAAACTATGAAACTATACACAGATAATTGTTTCAGGAAAAAAAAAGTATTCAGTTCTTGAATACTGTTGAGAGCAATTTTATTTTAGCAAATGTAAGCAAAAGAGTGGAATATGGACTAAGTAACCTCAGAAGACTGTATAGGCATAGTTCTACATAATAAATGTCCAACTGCTTTTCTTTTTACTGCTAGAATAATGACCATTACTTCTGTTATGTGCCCTGTATTGTGAGAATGGTAGAAGTGTACAGAGAGTAAAGATAAGTCTAGCCTGATGCCAGAGTCTCACCTTGCACCTCTAAGAAGTGAGTTAGAATGCAACCAGGTACACGTGAATGTTTTTAACTGGTAGATTATTATTATTGTAAAGCTTGGTGTTTCATTTAAGCTAGCTGTATAGTTTCACAATGGAGACATTTTATTATATCAAGTAGGCATCTCTGGACACCCATTCATGTCAGCTTGAGTTGGTTTTCTAATATTTAGGGTGAAACTCTATAATCACTCTCCCTGAGACTAGAGAGTGGCTTGATCTCAGAGGAGCATTAAATGTGCTTAAGCTCAATCATAGAATCATAGAATGGTTAGGGTTGGAAAGGACCTTAAGATCATCTAGTTCCAACACCCCTGCCATGGGCAGGGATGCCTCACCCTGGACCATGTCTCCCAAGGTGCTGTTCAACCCAGCCTTGAACACTTGCCAGGGATGGAGCATTTACCACTTCTTTGGGCAACCCATTCCACTGCCTCACCACCCTCACAGTAAAGAACTTCTTCCTTATATCCAATCTAAACTTCCCCTGTTTAAGTTTGAACCCGTTACCCCTTGTCCTATCGCTACAGTCCCTGATGATAAGTCCCTCTCCAGCATCGTTGTAGGTCCCCTTCAGGCACTGGAGGGCTGCTATGAGGTCTCTACACAGCCTTCTCTTCTCCAGGCTGAGCAGCCCCAAATTTCTTAACCTGTCTTCAAGTGGGAGGTGCTCCAACCCCCTGATCCTTCTCAGGGAAGTATAATCTCCATTTTCAAGAAGCGGAAAATGGAAGACACAGGAATTTACAGACCAGTCAGTCTCACCTCTGTGTCTGGCAAAATCTTGGAGCAGATTCTCCTGGAAAGCATGCTAAGGCACATGAAAAACAACGAGGTGATTGGTGACAGCCAGCATGGCTTCACCAAGGGCAAATCATGCCTGACCAATTTGATGGCCTTCTATGATGGAGCTACAGAACTGATGGATAAGGGCAGAACAGCTGATGTCATCTACCTGGACTTGTGCAAAACATTTGACACTGTCCCTCACAACATCCTTATCTCTAAACTGGAGAGACATGAAATTGATGGATGGACCACTCAGTGGATAAAGAATTGGCTGCATGGCCAAACACAGAGAGTTGTGGTCAATGGCTCAATGTCCAACTGGAGATAGGTAACAAGTGGTGTCCCTCAGCGGTCGGTGTTGGGACCAGTCCTGTTCAATATCTTTGTCGGTGACATGGACAGTGGGATTGATTGCACCCTCAGCAAGTTTGCCAGTGACACTAAGTTATACGGTTCAGTTGGTAAGCTGGAGGGAAGGAATGCCATCCAGAGAGACCTTGACATGCTTGTGAGGTGGGCCAATGCCAACCTCATGAAATTCAACAACTCAAAGTGCAAGGTCCTCCACCTGGGTTGGAGTAATCCCAGGCACAGCTACAGGTTGGGCGGAGAAGAAATTCAGAGCAGCCCTATGGAGAAGGAATTGAGGATGTTGGTTGATGAGAAAATGAACATGAGCTGGCTTCACTCTGTGCTCACAGCACAGAAAGCCAGCCATACCCTGGGCTGCATCAAAATGAGCATGACCAGCAGGTCGAAGGAGGTGATCCTGCCCCTCTACTTTGCTCTCATGAGATCCCATGTGGAGTATTGTGTGCAGTTCTGGTGTCCTTAACATACAAAGGACATGGAACTGTTGTTACAAGTACAGAGAAAGACCAGGAGGATGATCAGGGGACTGCAACACCTCCCGTATGGAGACAGGCTGTTCAGCCTGGAGAAGGCTGCAGGGAGACCTCATAGCAGCCCTCCAGTGCCTGAAGGAGACCTACAACGATGCTGGAGAGGGACTTATCATCAGGGACTGTAGCGATAGGACAAGGGGTAACGGGTTCAAACTTAAACAGGGGAAGTTTAGATTGGATATAAGGAAGAAGTTCTTTACTGTGAGGGTGGTGAGGCAGTGGAATGGGTTGCCTAAAGAAGTGGTAAATGCTCCATCCCTGGCAAGTGTTCAAGGCTGGGTTGAACAGCACCTTGGGAGACACAGTCTAGGGTGAGGCATCCCTGCCCATGGCAGGGGTGTTGGAACTAGATGATTTTAAGGTCCTTTCCAATCCTAGCCGTTCTATGATTCTGTGATTCTACAGGACACATTTATGTAGAAATGTCTCATTTCACTTCGTTTTCTTTAGCATATACCTAATGATAGAAGATAGTTAACATATTTGACTTTGCTAACCTTACAATGCCATTTCTATGGAGGGGAAGAAAGATAGGCTTGCATTACCTGTTGCAGGGCTAGAAGTGAGGAGAGACAATCTTCATTCCTAGGTCTGCTACTAGTACTAACCTTTTGGGGGCTATACTTGTGAAATCAGAGAATAAATTTTCATTGTCTCAGTCAGAGAAAACTGTTTGATCTACTTTGTTCTATGAACTGTTTGTAAGGTGATGAGATCCATAGAATGTCTGTAAAGAGTAGTATGATACTATAGAAACACTTTAAAGTCTTCTGTTTCACTGAAGTTGGGAGAACTGTTTTTCAGAGCAAATCCTTTTTTTTTGCTTAACATCTGTAAACTGCCTCCTAGCCAAATTTTTGAAACAGATGTTAATTTTCATTATTATGTGTATGGGACAATTCTGCATATATATTTCAGTGCACTTTCATCAAAGAATGTTTTAAATTTAACTTCACTGCATTGAAGAAAAAAAATATTTTATAGATTACCTTTTTTTTTCCTGAAGTATCATATTATGGAAGGAAATGAAGCTTATTATTTTGTGATTGTTTCAAATATAGATATATTGGGTTTATTCAAGTATTTCATGACTGTGAATTGTGAATGTATTGATAGTGAGTAAAGACTTTCAACAAGCTGAAAAAAGACATAGTATGGAAGTAATTAATTCAATAGTATTTTGAAACCATTGATTACATACTCAGCTGGCAGTGACACAGCTATACATAAGCTTTGTCCTTAGAAGCCTACATTATTAAGGGGAAACTAGACAAGCCGTGGGATACTTAGTGTTTTTCTTGTTTGCCTTCATCCTGCTTACATCCCTCCTTTTGAAATACTCCCCGTGGAGGACATCAGAAAGTTGTGAATTAAAGCTTCAGGGAGTCTGAAAGAAACAGCTATCGGCTGCATTGTGGAATAAAAAGGGTAGAGTTCCTGGTGCAATTAGTCTGGTATTTCTACGCATGATGAAAAGCTTGTAGTGTAGAGAGGCTAGTGAAAGGGGAAAGACCATGCAGTTACATGTGTCATGACATGCTCACCTTGTTTTTCAGATGCTTAAAAGTGTGTGAAGTTGGTTTAAGTATCTTGCAGTGATAAGGAGTGGTAATCGCTGGCTAGCTCTTGAATTCAGCTTGTTGTCTTTCAGAGATCATCTGTTTGGATATTTTTATGAATCAGACTATAGCTTTTGATGAAAGCTTGTGCCTGTATTAGGTACAGACATCTGAACATTCCTAAGGAACCTGAAGTGTACGTAGGGAGCTAAAACCAGTAAACTCACTTGGGGCAGTCTCTAGTTTTCTTTTATTTTTCTAGTTTTCTTTTATTTTTCTAATGTTGATGGTGTCAATATCTGGCATTAATATTGAAATACAACATGGTAAAAACACAGGTGAAATGCTAATAAACTGTTTTTTAAATTTTAATCTCCTTTTTAAAAGGTAAAGTTAGTTTCTAAATATAGCATTAGATTTTAAAAATAACATGATTTCGTTTTGTATTGTGTTGTGAAGCTTTCTGCACTTTGCTTTGAATCATTCTCATTAAAATTAGAACTGTCAGTGAGCAGCACCAGACAGATTTTTATTTCATTCAAGAAGTTCTTTCTAGTACGATGACTTTTCATAAATATATAGCAGTTTTTTACACGTTGTTAGGGTGACTTTTATATGAATTTGTTTTTAGTACCTTTAACTGAGTTTGCAGCTTATTGCAATATGATCCAAAATAAAAAATGCTTTCCAAAAATAGAGTTTACAACTGTGGGGGGTCAGACAAAATGTCAGAACCTCTGCTTTATAGAATTCATTACTGTAAATGATGCAAGAAGATGGAACATTAGCGAGGTTTAAAAGAAGATGGAAGATTTTTTAAATGCTATTTAGTCTATTAATTTTCTAGAATTCCCTTGATATTCTTTATCAGATTTCTACATTTCTAAAATACATGCATATGATAGGACATATTTCTGTCCTACCGAGTGCCTGTCTCAGTAAAGGTTGAATTTATGGCATGAGCTACATTAATTTCTAATGAATAATCTGTAACAGTGTGGTTTACTACATAGAACTGGTGAGTAAGAGTTTGGGATCTTACATTGCATTCTTGCTGATGACACTGATCTTTTTTTGTGGTGTGAAAGAAGTCACCTTAGATTTCTGTGTTTTGACTCTCTGGTGTAGTAAATGGATATAAAATATCGTACATTGCAGGACATGGTGATGATTGCTTAAGTAAATAATATCCATGTTTTGTGAGTGTCAATGGGAATTTGCTAATTGATGCCATAATATTATAAAGTTCTGGGACACTTATCTGCACATGTGCAGTGCTTTTGTATGTTGGATTTAAAAACTCAGATTCTTGAACTCTGGCATAAGAATTTCAGCTTTGCATTTTCAGAATAATGATTTTTTCCCCCACTATTATCATAAAAAAACATTGTCCTTAAAATGTTACCATTTAATTTTTGTATAATTCATTAGAAATACAGTAAAAATTTTCTCTTATACTGCACTAGGTACTGACTCTGCTCGATCTCTAATACGCTGGGCATATTGAACTACACCAAGAGAGAATTACAACAGCTATTGTAGTGCATATAGTAAATAGGGTTGAATTTTCATAAATGCTCACTTTAACTTACTTCAGTGATTAACTCTTTAAAAAATATGACCCATAAGTGTCAGTATTAGACAGAAGTACAGATGGTTATCCAAATCGTGCAATAACTGGTGTGAATTCAGCCAAATGGCAGGTGAGTAGGTTCTGGACATCTGTATCATCTCTCTGGTTTGTGCATCTGTCTCTCAGAGCCTGAACAGCTGCAGTGGCTGCTTCTCTACATGCCATAACCAGGAAAGAAAAGTCAATTGGATGTCCCTAGACGTAGGCATAAATGGCTGGCACCTTAGAACAAATTCCTAACTCTGTGCACATTTCATGGTTTTTGCACATTAACAGACTTTTTCATACTGCACATATCTAATACTTCAGTGTACGCTTAAGAGTTTTCATAATACTTCTTTGCAGTATGGCACTTTATTTTAGGAGAAAATATACATATTGATTTTTTTTTCTGTAGGAAAAAAATACGTGAATAATGATACCTGAAGAAGTATTACTTTTTTAAAAAATGGAAGATCAAATTATCACTAGATCTTTTGCTACTCAGTTTCATAATCCATTGAAATTCTGCTGTAGAGATTTGTACTTTGGGTAGCTGGAATGGTTGCCAATCATGCTTCTCTCAACTATTACCTTATTCAAATGAATACTGGTAAGCTTGAAATATCGTAAGTAGCTTTTTTCCTTCTGTAATCTACTTTTAATAGGTGGAATGAAATACAGTCCATATGGTATCCTGGATGATCTGTCTTGAATTGTTTCTGGGATAAGATCAAATGCATACCTGAGTTTTGGTTACATACCCAATCTGAAATTATTTTCATAAAAAATTAAAATCTCCTTTAAATACACTTAGTCTGAGGCCATCTGTTTTCATCTGATTTTGTAAATCCTGTAGTCCTTGTACTGAATAAACCTCTCCTACACTAGCTTACTATCGAGGTTATAACAACAGAGGTAGCAGTTGTGAGATGGGCTTGGAGTACTGCATGCTAGAGTCAAAGGGTGAAGAGCATTTACCTTTACAAAAGTCTACTTCTGAATCAAGAAAGTGAAAGAAAAATGTCCCAGTGACTTCAGTGGGTTTTGGATCAGGTCTCAGTGTAATAAACTGGCAAAATTTATTCTAAGTATGACTATGTGATAAACAGTGTAGTACTCATTATTAAAGACTTTTCTATGTAATGATATTGACCTACAAAAGAATAATAACGTATATTTTTATCAACTGATGCGTTTTACTAATTGAAAGAATAGGTAATTTCACAGGCACAGAAAAAAGCTGATTTTTTTTAAAAAATGTAATATTAATTTAAATCTCTAGGGATTTCAGACTTGTGTTTGAAACAATAGTCCTATGTTCCTGTTTCTGAACTAGTCATTAAAAAGAATATACAATAATCATAATTTTGATTCCCCTTTATAATTACTGTTCAATTTCTGTATAACACTGTCAAGAGTGTACTACATATGCTTAAAAAGAAGCCTGGCTTCAGCAACGAAAAAGCAGCACATCATTCATTAAAGCTAACACAAAACATACAAATCCTAAAATAATGTGTCATCAGGGTGGTGGTGGTGTACTTCTGAAACAGAGGATTGCAATCAAGGTGTGTGCAGTCTGCAGTGATACAAAGAAAGATTTTTCTTCTTGTCAGAAGGTGCTATGTGTTAGCAGTTTGACAGTGCATTTCAATGGCTATATATGTGAAAAAATTGAGTCTTAATATATATAAAGCTTCCTCATGTTGTTTTTCCTCTTTGTAGACTCCAAGCAGCTGAACAGGCAAGAATTTATATTCACTTAGAGTTTTATTAAAGTTGGTGGATTTCCCAAAAATATTGCTACCTGTCACTGAGAGCTGATGAAGTGGCTATATTTTATTGTGATATAACAATAGCATTACATTCCTTAGAGCAATATGAGATATTTGGATAGCATAATGGACTTCCAGGGCCTTTGAGAAACAGCTTTTTTTTTTTTCTGATTTTGTATTAAATAAGTACCAGCCTGTATTTGTAGGTTAATGTATGCATACCATTTGGAACATAGATAGTGACATTATGTAACTCACAGATGTTTTATTATTCATAGTACTGTGCATTCATAGCTCTCTGTAGTCACTGTTGTGAAAAATCTAATGAGGGAGATTCTATGTGTCTCTTGCTGGCCTTTTAGGCTTGTCAAACTCTCATTCAGTCAATTCAAATCACAAAACAGTGTGATGTGGTGCCCTTTTCTGATTATTTTGTTACTTGACTGATGGAGAGGAAGGGAGTAAAAATACCAATTTCTCATAATTTTTGCGTGCAAATTTCACGTAAAAATACAACTGGAAGGAAATAAAAAATAAGATCTTCTTTCCACTGCATATGGATTGTGATGCAATTTATCCCTTTGAGAGGGGATAAATTATAGTTAATAAAAGTATTAGACAAGGATTTTATACACACTTTTCATAGATGTAAATGAACTCACACTGTTACAGATAGAAGTGAACTAAAACAAAATGAGAAAGCTCTTCTGTTTCTCTTCTTCTTGTTGGTGTTTTAAATCATATTAGATATGCTTTCTCCAGCTGGTTTACCAATTCAGTCTCCTTGATTTGATCATCTGATCAGCACCAGGCCACTAGCTGATGAAAGAGAAAGTAGATGTTACTGATTGCAGTGACATTTATAATTTTCTATTCATATAAACACCATAGTTTCTCAGTGCTGTAGTTCTGCTGAGGAAATAATAAAGCATAGGAATTAGATGATGTCCAAAAATTCTTACTGGAATAAGAATTTTAATTTGGAATTTTGTTAGTTTTTATTTTTTCCTTATATTGTTCTCTTTTTGCATTGTTTTCTTATGAGTTATTCCTTTTCTATGTGACCATTTCATTCTTCATTCCACATTTCTGAATGAATTTCTTTCATCTTCATCCCTGTTTTGATGGACTTTTTGGACTGCGTAACTATAAACTTTGTAATATCTGATTTTAATTCGTTTATTGCATGTTATGTTATATTATAAATTATTGCCATGAAATGCAGTCATTCACTTTGTAAAAGGTTTATTCACACTTTAACATTCAGTGCTCTAGTTTTAGCTTGTGGGTTTTTTATAGAGAGTGGCAAGGTTTTAGGATAGTATTTTTTCCTTTTTTTTTTCTCCTGTTTCTCCATGGGGAAGTAAATTTTCTTGGGATTTTTTTTTGTGGAAATTTAATATTCCTGTGTTTCACCTCTCTATTGTACATCTTTAAACAGAGCTGTCATTTCTGACTACCTGCTTTTGTGGAAAGAAAGTATACCTGTGTAGCTTAACTGATCATTGGCTGTGTCCTGCAGCAAAAACAAAGCTTTAACAATTTTCTGCCTATCTGTGTTGGGCTGGTGATTGCATTGCCTTTGCAGTGTTTGGAATTAGTATTAGGAAGGTAAATACATTAAATAATGAATTAACAGTTTTGTAAATGAAATGTTTTTCCACTTCAAGTCTTTTTGAGGCTATGCTTTTGATTTATTTAATATTCAGTCATTCACTTTGATGTTCTGTTCATTTATATACCACTGCAGTAAATAAACATATAAAGCTCTTTATAAAAATCATAAACTTCTGTCAGAATGTCCATAGGAGAGTGAAGACAAACCCAAAGAACACAAAGATTAATGTAAAATCTGAGACATGCATGGAAAAGTTGAGATTTCTGTCATTTCTAAGAGGAGTTAGTATAAGAAGCTGGTAATAAAGTGATTTTTTTAAACCTTTCATATACAATGAACAACACTAATATGAGATAAGCTCCTGAAAACATCCTTCCTTCTGTGCTGCCATTCTGGCTTCCTGTGACTGTGTCAGTGATCGGCAAGCTACAGCCTTCACACTTGATGAGAGTGTAATATTCCAATTTGCTTTTCAGAGGTGTGTTATCTTTGTAATATTTTCTAATAAGGCACTAATAATGTTAGTATCAGGTACTCCAACAAATACTTTAAAGTCTAGTAGTGATCCATACTTAATTTTTATTTTTTGGAAGCTCCTGCTTTCTTGATTTGCAGAAGGGGCAGAAAACATAACACATGCAGTTTGTTTTGCTTCAATTTTAAAATTCATTGAATAGCAAGCCAACAGTTTTTCACAAAATACCTTATATAAAATCCCACAAATGGTGAAAGGGCCTCCTTTGGAGCCCCAGGTGATATCTATCAGAAAATAATTCCTTCTGCAAGAAGACAATGCAATTAATTCTAATGATGTGCTCTGCTTCCATTGCTAGTTTAGTCTGTGATAAGTAATGGATAAAAGTTTCTATACAGTTTTATATCTAAATTTGTGGAGCAGCAGAAAGATTTGGTTAACTCCAGTTATAAACCAGGAAATATTTCAAAACAGACATCTGTTCTTTGAGGGCTGTGGTACTTTCTAGCCTTTTAGTTGTTCTCTCTCATGTCCAGGCAGGAAACTGAATGGACATTGCTCAGAAAGACTGATAACATCTTCATCCCATACAAGGACATTGAGATTTCTAGTCATGTAGATCACATTATTGTATGCTGGAGCAACACAGGAGTTAGATTCTGTCTCTGGTTCTTGGTTGGAATGATAGCACTTTCCAGATTTAGGTCTGATGAATATAAACGGACAAGAATATGTATTCTGCACAATATACCCAGGGCAAGCTATGTTCCATTTAGTTTTGTATGAAATAAAATGTAAAAAGCAGTGGTTAGTTTCTCCCTGTGTTTGTTCCCCTGCAGTTTTTTTTCTTCATTCACCAAGATCTCCTATTGGAGACAGTTTTGGATTTTTCTTTTTCAGATTTTTCCTTTTGCATATCTAGAGAACACTCCAAAGGAGGAATACAAAGAAGATGGATGAGGCAGCTGATATCTTGAAATGGGGCTGCTCACTGTAATACCAAAGCAACATAGCTGGAGAAAAACACAAATAGTGAAAAAAACCCAACACATGGTTCCCTAAAAGGGAACATTTTAATCTGTATGTAAATAGGTTCCAATTCTCAAACTTGAATCCAGCACAATATAATAATACCTCTTAAGTAGAGAATGTTGAAACACAATCAGCTGTTTTGCAATAAAGAGTTAAAACTTTCACATAAATAACTCAGTTACATCCTGAGAGGGGGAGTTGGAAAGACCCTGTCCTCTGGCAAAAAATAACCACAAAAAACAGTCACAACAAAATGAAGACTTAAAAACTAAGCACTAAAGACAAGTTTAGAAAATAAGTCTTACATTTCACCCTAGAAACTTGCCACTGTTTCATTTTTATATAACACCATTTTTTAATATGTTTTAAATTAAAAATATAACATAATAGATGTACTGAAGTGAGCACAAAATTAAAATTCATTGACTGCTGTTGATTGTTGTGGATGCTGTACATTATAGGAGGGCAGTTTGGTTGTATTCTTAAGGTGTTGTGAAGAAGTAACAGTACTTGAGTGCAATGATTAGGAGATTGTTATATTTTGGTATAATTTATTTATTCTGACATAGAAATTTTAAGCAAATTGGGTTTTTTGTTTGGTTGGTTGTTTTTGTTTTTTTTTTGGGGGAGAAAGATCTCTATAGAGGTTCATCGTCTAAATATGAGAAGTTTTCCTCTCCTTTGAGGGGTTCCCCTATGAGCAGAATAATTTAGGGGTTTGTACAAATGACCTCAGAACAGTTGCTTTCTTTTTTTTTTCCCTGAAAGGGATAAAACACTTCTAAATGTTTAGAGAGCTGCTATGTATTTTGGGTTGTATCCCAGAGTTGCTGGTTTAGGTTTGTGTTTTTTTTTGGTGAAGATTGCCTGCTGAAGCTCTACACAAAAGAACTGCAAAACTTAACTGAGTACTTGCTCAGTTGCATAACAATCAATCACAGTTGTTATGCAGTAGGCATTTGGTTGAAATGAGAGGCATGCAGTGATAAAAAGACACACTTAAAAAATTTTGTTATTAATTTTATAGTTTTTGTGTTTGTCAGGCAGGTAAACATAGTAGTGGAACATGTTTTGCTTAGGTTTTATCATCTTTGTTTTGGGGGATGAATTCCAGCCTAGCAAACCTAAAGAATTTTCTCCCCTATTACACACAATGTGATGCATGAAGCATAAAGGTATGAAATCCTTTCAGCATGAACCTACATATGAGTACAGGTAAACAGCAGAAAGGGACTAAAGAGGACCCAGTTTACATAATCTCAGTGTAAGAAAATGAAAACTGGATGTAAATTTTGCAAACGTAATTCAAACATAATTCTATCAATGTTATGTTTGCGATTTCCATATGCAAGACATGTGAACGGCTGTTCTAATGAATAATTTATCTTTTAGTGCTGATATTTGTAGTTTAGGAATAAATAAAAAAAAAGATAAAAGAAAAGATGTACTTTAAAAGAAGTGGTAAGCAGAATACTTTTGTAGTTCTTACAGTGATACATTGCCTGTTCATAGCCTATGTGACATCTCTGGCAACATTATAAATCTTTCCAACCTTCTTATTTCAGTTTAGCTATACTTGTGAGCATATATGTTTAGGGCATTTTAAGCATAAAGGAAATAAAGATGCTAAGCTATAAAACAAATATGACAACAAGCATTTTTAATCTGTGTGGATTTGGAAAGGATTTATACTGTATATCAAAGAACAATTTCTCTGTGCCTCTCTGATGTGCAAGAAATTCACCTGTGATTTTTTCTCAGTGCCAGGATTGTTCTTTTCTGTTATTCTACTCTTATATTCCAGAAAGCTGCATGGTTGAATAGTTGAATATTTAATAAATGGAGAATATTGTCTATGTTAGCATATATGGGATCTCAGATTATTTGGCAATTAGATTTATGTGCTAGTGTAGCAATACAGAATAATTTCAGTCTCACAATTTTCCTTCTGGAGAAGGGAAACCTGTGGAAATAGCATATGAGCTTTGGCAACAGGAGTAGATAGTTCTCCTTCCATCCTTTCTTTGCTTTTAACTGCAGACATACTACTTAGACTATAAGGACACTTAAGTCATCCCTGTGCTCACCCTTAATGACTTTAATGCTGGACTTCCAGAAACTAACAGGTTCTAGGGAAGTAGGAGGCAAAGAACTCTTAAATTAGGTCCATCAGGAATAGGGTGAAACAGAACTTGAATGGAAGAAAGGAATTGCCCTTCACTCCCCATCAGGAGATAAAGTCAAGAAAATATATAAATGCACCAATAAATAAATAATAATTAATAAAGGTGTATAATGTCAAATATGTAAATATGTCAGCATATATCTTGTGCCTGTGTTATCTGATTCAGTGTTTTAAAGGCATAAATTAGAACATCCCTTGTGGATGTGCAGGGGATGGGAAATTGCTCTAATGATCAAATGTAAAATAGTAGAATTGTGGAGGAGACAGTTTTCTGAATCCTTGGTAGTCTGTCGAGACTATTTGTAGCTTGTGTAATTTAATTTTGAACCACCAGAGAAAGAATTTATGTGCACAGTTTCTGCTGTTTTCTATATCAAAGGAAAGCACCCCTGCATCAGTCTACCAAATCATCTGATATCCTCATTAATCAGCGAAAAAAAAAAAAGATGTGTGTGGTAGGAACCCTATGTTTGCATACAGTCTCAATGACATAAATCTGCAAAATTTCTGATTTTAGCTGTCAATTTCATTGGTGGAATAATGAAAATACTTTCATCAAGATACTTGAGTGCAAAGCTTTGAGTTTCTTTTACAGCAGGGAGTTAAGACTCCAGAATCACTGAACTTGTGATGATCGGTGGGAAGTAAAAGTTGCAAGAATCTCACTGAAAGTTTTGGATTAGCATATAAAACCTTAAAATTTTGTTATGGCATTCCAGTTTGGAGCCCTTAATTTTTTTCTTGGATTTACTAATCTAGTCCAAGTGGAAATTGTTGAAGAAGTCTATTTAGCCTATGTCCTGTTATTTTCCTGAGAAAATTTGAAGTTGGTTTATAAGTAATTAGGTTAATTTGGAGTTCCAAACCCTTTCTCTCTGGTAATTGACTTTCTACCACTAGTTAAAATAGTAGGACAGAATAGTAGTACCTAAATGTGTTGAAGGGAAGTAAACTGGTTTGTGAGAAGTTTTCTGTATGTCTCTGTAGTGTTCCTGGGATGACCAGCACTTCTCTCCAGACAAGATTTATACGAATCTTTGCACAACTGATGTGTAAAGGGCTGCTCCATTGGCCAAAAGCAAAATGAAACTCGTGATGTACTAGTTTGCCACAGTGCATCTCCATTATACCTACACATGTCTAAGGTATATTATCTCTGTTGCTGCACTAGGAAAAAGGTAGTTCTCAACCACTTTAAACAGGGAAATGTTGTAGACAGCGCAGTCTAATTTCAGTTGTTTTATTTTAATTAATCATTATTTTAGTTTGCCCAGTTGGAGATGTGAGATTTTTTTTGAACTATTACAATCAGCTTTATAGATGAATAAGTCTTTTTCTGTTATCTGGTTCCCTATCAGTTTTCCGATGTACTCAGAAATCTTATATTGCTATCCTTCAATACTACCATGTATTGGATCATCTTCCACACAAAATCAATAGCTTTACTGAAATCCCTGCTGAAACTGAAGGGTCACTCACCTGGAATAGCAAGAACACAGGCTCTGCAAGGTTTTCTAACGATGTCTGTTTGGGTTTACCAGATCCACTGTGCAATATTATTGGAAGCATTTATAAAAACAAGACTATCACTTGCATTGTATGAGAACTGTTTGGTTTGTTGTTTTTTTTTTATTAATGAAAATGGTGGAACTATAATGTTCAATTTTTATTTTGCACCTTGAATAATATTCAATGTGACATTTTGTCTTGTATATTCAAAACTCATGAATACAGTCTAAATGAAATTTATACTAGTGAAGGGACGCCTTTTGTGTGGTATCCATCAGTTGCTATTCTTGTTCGAAACATCTAACTATTAAGAACATAGTCATTGCTATTTAGACTAGTTCTGGCCCCTTAAAAACAACACATCAAAATAAGAAGCTATTCATCTTAATACCTGGGTAAGTGCATCAGGCAATTAAATATGTCAGGCACAATTAATCTTTTTGCTCTTCATGATGACATATATAACTGTAGAAGTTAATTTTCTTGTTTTCAAAAGACAGATATTTTAATCATAAGAGGTGTGTTCTGTATGTTTCTGGACACCTGTATATTTATTCATATTAAGCTTAAAGCCTTCAACTCCTATAGTAATGAATGCACACAAAGAAAAATTGTTTCATTTGGCAAGAGGGTCTAACAGCCCCACATTCTCTGTAATTCAACATTTGTGCTTGTATGATACAAGAATATCAGTTCATACTGACCCTGAACTCAAATTATTCTTCACATACTTCTTCTGTCATTGTATCCAAATTTTCACCAGAGCTGTTGTTCCATTTGTCATATATACTTTTAGACTGAGATTTCTTTGACTCTTTCCTGGACTACGCTATCTTACAGAATTGATTTCTGAGTCCACACTTTGACAGATGCTGCTTTCAGCCTTTCACAAACACCAGTAATTACCAATAAAATTCATTAATTACCACTATGACAATGGCAATCTGATGCTTGCACTTTTCCACTGACTCCTATTCAAATTCCAGACATTTTAAACACTTTTCAAACATTCATTTATCTTCATTTGCTTTGCTTCTCATGCAGCTCCTCTAACACCTGCCCCATCCTTCCTACAGAGTCGTGCCTGCTGGTGTGAAAATATGTTCTTCTTCATAATTCCGTGAAACAGCCTACTTGCATTTCTTCTTCTGATCACGCCTTAATTGCCAATCCAAACTTAATTATAAAAAGAGTGCTTTTTCTATTTTTTAATTATATATTTTAATGTCATTAGCCTTTATTTACACACATTTGCTTTCTGTAGTGCTGATATGGGATTATATTACATTGTACTTGTACATACTTCTGTCTGCTTTGCTATTCTAATACATAGATTTTTAATGGTGCAGGAAATGTGTGTGATGGTACAAATTGGATTGCTGTTAGTGTGACTGTCTAGGATGGCTGGTCATGTTAAAGTGTATAGAAATAATTACAGTACTATCTGTGGATCTGTTCTGTGTGAATACAGAGGGAGTTTGCATGATACAGCAAGTACCATCTTCTGGCAGGACTGCCTCCAATGTGGCAGCAGTGCTACATGCACTTTTACCTTTGTTCATGTCTTCTCAAACTTACCTTTCAGAAGTCAATATTGAAACAGGAGAAGAGATGGAGGCATAGAGTTTGAGAGCACTTTAGGGTGCTGAATAAATCACTGGAGCACTTCAGTCAGGTCTGCTCATGCAGCCTACCAAAACTATGAGATTACCAAATTACAGTGTATGTACTCACAACACTTTTATGAGACAGTGGGGAAGTGTTTGAGGAGAGTATTTCAAATAGAGTTAAAGTGACTGAGCTGAAATACAAACTGAGTGTGTGTCCTTTAGGTATGTGGAGGATCTTCACTGGGCCTTTTACTTATGTTTGACATTTCTAAAGAGCCAAAATCAAAAATATGATATCACACAGGGGTTCAGAACAAAGTGTTAACTTTTCCCACAGCAAGATTGTGTGGGAAAAAATGGAGTAAGAGTATTTAGGATGGATCCAACTTGTAATTTCAGTTGTATCCAGTTAGGAGAATTTTAGCCATGCATACATGGCCATTATGAAAGAATCATAAGCATTCGTAGCAAATTTGCCAAGTCCCTGTAGGACCTGTCTTTAAAATTGGTGTTGCTTCACAGTAATGCAAAGACTGTCTTGAAGTGCCAACATCCTTTTCCTTGTCCATTCTTACTTCAGTTCAAATAATGTACTACACAGGTCTCATGTTACCTAAAATGGAGATCGGGGTATTTCTGTTGTAAGAAGTTTGACGTTTCCATGTAATCTGCACTATGAAACAACATACTGTGAACTGCAGAGATCACCCTGTTGTTCCAACTGGTGATGTTATTCCCTGTTGTTAGGAGGTTGACAATTCTTGCATTGAATCAAGATTAGTTCTGCTGCAGAATAATGACACTGCAGTACTTTGGATGTGTGGCTCCCTTAGAACTGAGGTAATCCTTTCTGTGACAGGTTATATAAATGTTGGCTTATGATGATTTTTTCAGAAGCTACAAAAAACATACTGTTATTTTGAAAGTTAAAATGTTTGTAATTAATTCTGATACTCTGATTTATTTTTTGCAATTGCATTCCAAAATCTGTTACTGTCTGAGTATTTGCTAAGAAAGCAAAGTCCACAGGTCATAAGTTTTGTAAGAGTGTCCTCTTTGGTGGAAGACCATAAAAGGCTAGACGAGCTCCATCAGCCCAGGTTTGACGATAGGAGTTTTCCTTCTCCTATGAGGAAGGCCTGTCTAAGCTGTAGCAGTTAAACCTCAGGTTTAAAGGGTGGGGCCAGTTCTGCGCAAGCTGCACTCCACCTAAAAAATCCACTGCGCAGGTTGGAAGGGCTTACTCTCACTTGTCTGTATGGACGGGTGAGGGTCTAAATGGTAGGTGACAAGGTGCATGGGTAGCTGCAGATACAACGCTGCATGTGGGAGGACCAGCACATGGGTAGCTCGAGTTAGCTCAGGAGTTGACAGTCCTGGTCGGACACTTCCTGATTGCCTAAGCAGCCTTTTTTTCCAACCAGATTTGCATATCCAACATGTCCTTGGTCATTGTGCTTGTAGTAAGCGTGGTTAAAGCCCTTCCCAAATCTTCTCTCGTGAAGCCAAGCCATCAATTTGTAAAGAATATAGATCTTATTGTAAGATGTACTACACCTTGCATCTCTATGTTATCAATATCGAAGTCATTGTTTTTCAGTGTATCATGGGATTTCTGGAATATAAAAAGACTGAATTAGTATTTGTTTGATATGACAGAAGACTCTTATGATGCTCTTAATTACTATATAATGTTTTAATAAAGTAAGAATGCAGGGGAGGAACTCTTCATTAGGGACTGTAGTGATAGGGCAAGGGGTAATGGGTTCAAACTTAAGCAGGGAGGTTTAGATTGATTATAAGAAGGAAGTTCTTTACTGTGAGGGTGGTGTGGCTCTGGAATGGATTGCCCAAGGAAGCTGTGAGTGCTCCATCCCTGGCTGTGTTCAAGGTCAGGCTGGACAGAGCCTTGGGTGACATGGTTTAATGTGAGGTGTCCCTGCCCCTGGCAGGGGGTTGGAACTAGGTGATCTTAAGGTCCTTTCCAACCCTAACTATTCTATGATTCTATGATTCCAGTTAATAATATTCTATTTCACATTATTAAATACAGAATGAGTATGCTCTCTAAGAATAAATTGTTTTCTGAAGGTGTATATAATGTCTAAAAGTATCATAGGCTTTTATATATCTTCAATTCTTGTAAGTATTGTATGGCTAAGGATGTATATGCATCAGATTGCTTATTAATACTTTTTCCAGCATCAAGATGAAGTGCAGATCTTTCCATAAGAGTCCATAAAGAGCATGCAGACATCTGTCTTTACCTAATGTGATCTTCACTGATTTTAGACAGCCATTTAGGTCCTTATAGAGAGGAACAGGCCTGTAAAACGACTTCTGTCCAGGAAAACAGAATTGCAATTTATATTTCTTCTACTGTGTTATTATTTCCGCTACTCTCTACTTATGGATCTGAGGCAATCACTGTCCTTCTCAGTAGCGAGTGATGGCAAGAAAAATTCAGTATTTTTTCTTTTTTTTAACGCTGAAAGAACTAGTTATGCTATTTGACTGGGAGTTGGGTTAATCCAAGATGAAAGCTTAATTAGCTACATTAAAAAACAGAATTCAACAGTATGAGATGCACTTGCCGCCTTGTTAAGCAGAATACTATTAAAGTCAATTTGCTACCTTCTCATAATCTTATCTTTCTAGGTATTGCATCACATGGTTAAATCTATGTGCAGCTCCATTGGCTTCTATGTAGTTGTTTACTTGCTGAGAGTTTAATACATACAGTAATGCTGGGTCCCTCTTATTTGCCTGTATAATCTCTGCATGGATTTGCAAGATGACAATTTATGTGATTTCTCAAATTTAGTAAACATTCCTATATTAAATTCCCTAAGTGCTATAAATTTAATTGTACTTTTGATCAGAAAATAAATAAGATGTTAATGAAGGTTAATAAATAATAAATAACCAATGCAAGGTTAATGAACGCAAGCAAGATAGTGAAAACTAATTGCAATATTATGAAAACAAAACACCTTCTTTATATTGACATTTCCAGCATTGTAAATAATTCTTCATTGTAAACATTAAGTAAATTTTGGATGAGGAATTCTTTTCTTTTTTCTTTTTTTTTTTTCTTTTTTTTTTTCTTTTTTCTTTTTTCTTTTTGTTTTTCTTTTTTCTTTTTCTGGGAATGACATTAAAATGTGAGCTCTTTTAAAATCCTGCTTAGTCTAAAAAGCAATTGATTCATCTTTTCTTCAGCTGTCCAAAGTGAAGAATGTAACCTGCAGACTGACCTGGTACAGTAGATATGTACATTTCAGTACTAGTTTGAGATGTTTATTCCTACAGTAATACAAACACAGATTTTATATAAAGGCATAAACTATGATGCTTAATGAGGTAGTAAGGCACATCTTGTTTTCAAAGAAATCATGAGTTCCTGAAATGGCACACAGGATTCAACAAGAAAAACCCAAATTTTTTTATGTATATGTATTTATGTATACACATTATTTATGTATATGTATTATCTTATGTATACTGAGAAAGAAAACACTTTGTTGAGTCTACATTAATCTTTTTGTAGCTTTTGCTTCCTCTGTAACCTGAGGAAAAAAAAAATCTTCTTACAGTACCAGTTCCTGCTTCCTGCTCATTAAATGTCTTTTAATTTATTTCGTCCTTCACTATACTTATGATTGAAATGCAGTTGAAGTTTCATCTAGTGTATCCCTTCTCCTCTGATAATAGTAATGATACACCTTTCTTTTTTTTTCTCCTTCACTATTTTTACCTCAGCTAAGATTTTCTCTTTTTTGTTACTGGGCTTTTATTTGAAATTAAGTACCTTGCAGTTGATTCTGTTTATCATACTAGAAATAGCTTTTTTTTTTTTTTTTTTGTCTCTGAAGGTGATGCCTATTTTCAATATATAAAAGTTATTTTAAAAATATTTTGTATATTAATATTACTAATAGTGTATACTTATTTGAATGTATATGGTTTATGAAAAGCCTCTGTCAAAATATATGACACAAAAATTTCGGTAAACTTACAAAACTTTTTTAATCATGGATTTAGAACTAGGATTTTTTTCTTGGTTTCTTTCCAGAGACAATTTAAAAATCTCAAAATAAATTGGTTTTAAAGTACACCAATGCAACTAAAAAATTTCACACATAGACTTAATAAATGAAAATAATTTCAGAATGTATTTCTAGAACTATATACCTATATAATAACTAAAGGTAAAAAATCACTAAAATAAATGAAAGTTGCCACAACTGTTCAACAACTGTCTTTTAGTTACATTATCTTTCCCATAATTTCTTCAATTCTTTCTCCTTATCTCATATTCTACATTCTTTAATTCTTCTTTGCATGTTATATTTACTTGACATTCAAGTAAAAGTTTCAACAGTCTCTTTTGACATCTTTTCATAGAATTGCAGCAAAATTGATTCACATGTGAAGACAGAAGTTGTTTTGGGGGTGGGGGAGCTATTTTAAATAAATAGCTAATAGGTTTAATTTTCATTTTCTTCAGAGTATGAGATGACATTCACTAGTTAATATGCAGTTTTCTAGCTGAAAAAATTCTTCTAAGACAATTGACAAGCAAACATGAGTCCTGAGTAATGATACGTGACTCAATTGTGCAAATAGAATTATGACAGTATTTAATATAAGGTTTAAATAATAAAATTGTTAGCCTTTTCAATGTTAATAGCTCACATATACATTTTCATTGTTTGTCTGCATGGTAGCAGACACTGCCAAAATATTTGAAACAGTGAAGATCATTGTTTACAGCTAAATGAGGAACACCTGTACATGTCTGGAAAGACTTTTATAATGTGTGTTATTCTAAGGGCCCATCGGTTTATTTTTAACAGACACAGTATATTATATATAATATATACATCATATATATAGTATATTATATATATAAAAATTATAACAGGACAATTTACCAGTTTACATACTCATATGCGCTTAAAACTCATATACTTACTTAGAACAGATTTTAAAAACTGTTTAAATCTCTGTTACTTCTCTGTCCAGGCTAATTCTTGTATTCAGTGTAAAATTCAGTGAACTCACAGACATTTTTTCTTGATTCAGAAATATTCAGTCATAGACCAGAGCCTGTTATTCTAGGCACATTAAAAACAAGTGTCTTGTGGGTAATAAAGGTATTTGACACTTAGAAATACTGATCATAAGCTAATGGTTCTGCCAATAAAGTTGTCATTAAAATTTGACATAGATTAGAAAAGCAAAAGATCCAAAACACTGCAAAAGTAAACAAATATTTCAAGACAAACTGTGCTAGCTTATTAACTGTTGGGGTTTTTGTCCCAGTCTCTTTTATGGTGATTTCTAACAGGCATTCTATACGTTCTATAAATGTCTGTAAAGGCCCTTCCTAAAGTTAATCAACTGAAAGAGATAGTATTATTCTAATGTTTTATGTGCAGACTTCCATTCAGTTTGAATAATCTAGATTGCTTTTGAGTCATTACAAAAAGTTATTAAAGGGTATGGTTTGGTTTGTGTCGTGGTTTAAACCCAGTCAGGTAACTCGTTCGCTCACTTCCCCCCCTTTCTTGCCTTCCCCCTGCTCCCAGAGGGACAGAGAGGAGAATCGAAAAGAATGCAACTCCCACGGGTTGAGATAAGAACAGTTTAGTAACTAAGGTATAACACAGATCACTACTGCTACCACCAATGATAATAATGATAAAGGAAATAACAAGGGAAGAGAATACAACACCTCAGCACCAGCCGACCGATAACTTGCCCCCTCAGCCCGACCAAGCACCGACCGATACCTCCTCCAACCCTGCAGTCTCCCAGCCCTTCCGGCTCACTCCCAGTTGCATGCTGGGCATGACGTGCTGTGGTATGGAATACCTCTGTGGTCAGTTTGGGTCAGGTTTCCTGTCTCTGCTTCCTCCTGGCTTCCCCTCCTCCCTGGCAGAGCATGAGGCTCACAAAGTCCTTGGCCAAACCAAAACATCGCTTGTTATCAGCTCTGTTCCCGAGCTGAAAGTCAAAACACTGCACTGCACCAGCTACCAAGAAGGGGAAAAATGACTGCTACTGCTGAACCCAGGACATTATCCACCCCTTATTCCATACCATTCACGTCATGCTCAGATCCCACATTTTCAATATACCATCACTCTTATCTCGGTGCACTCTTAACTTAGTGCATGGACCAGTCCCTATAAAGCTGCTGTGTCCATCTGGTCCATGATGTCAGGCTCCATCTCTTGTAACAGTCTTCCAGAGCAGGAGAGACTGTGTGCAGTGTTCACGCTCGTGAATAACCTGGGCAATAGTGTCCATTGCTAAGTCCACCCCTCGATCATGAGTCCATCTCTATGTTGCATCTCTGCTCTGATGGCCTGAAGTGCCATGGGCCCACCAGGCTCAAAATAATTCACTGTCCCCTTCAGCAGTTTCTGCAGCTTGTTGCTGGGGACTCCATACAGCTGCCTTCCATCTCCAACGCTTCCAAAGCACTGGAGGGACCCAGTGGACTAGATACTTGCCCATACTGTCACGCACATCCTGCCACTCATGACTGTCCAGCTTTGGGGAAAATCTCTTGGTCACCCTGCATCGTTGTCTAACCCCAGACAAGACCCAAACCTGACTCTGCTTAACTTCTGAGATCAGACAAAATGGTTGTGGGTAGCACACAGTCTGTGTGTGTGCCAACATGCTGATCCCCATCACAATCAGCAGGCAGGTCCCAAGGATGCCCAAAGGCCATTCAAAACCTTCAGAACTCTCAGTTGATGCTGCTGTACTTGTCACTGGGGCTGGTGCAGCTGCTGTGCTTGCCGGCTCTCCCACCGCCAGCTTCTCTTTTCCTGAGTCCAGCTCTTCCTCCTCTGCCTTGCTGGGAAATGCTGCGTGGTCTCCTGCATCCTCCTGGGGCTCGGTGGGCGGCTGCCGGGGAATGCTCTCGGCCGTCGCGGGGCTGGGCTCGGCCGCGGGGCTCGGCTCTTCCGCGGGGCTCGGCTCCTCTGCGGGGCTCAGCTCCTCCACCGCCTTCGCCTGCTGCTCTGCAGCCGCCTCCTCCTGCTCCTCGACCTCCCCGACCTCCTCCACCGGCAGCCGTCCCCTCGCGGCCTCCGGCCCCGCTCCCGCCGCCGCTTGGTCCCCGGGGCCGCTCTCCCGGGCCGGTTCGGCTGCCTCCGGCTCCCGGGGCCGCTCCCCCTCGGCTCCCCGCAGCCTCACGAAGATGGAGAGTAGGGTGAGGGCCAGGGCGGTGAAGAGCAGCCGGACGGCCAGGTGCAAGTCCACGGCCACGTCCGTCCCGCCCTGCTGCTGGAGCCCGCCCGTATTACAAGCCATTGCCATAAAGCACAGTGAGACAAGAACCTTAGCCCAAGCCCCATACTTGATAAACACTATCACAGCAAATACCGGCTCTATGTAAGTTACAACATTCTGAAGCTGTGAGATCAAGAGAAACAACTCTGAGAGCCAATAAATCAGCATTGTGATGAGTGACTATTAATCTGGTCAGATCTGTTGTTATCTCAACCCTTCGTGCCCCACGTTGGGCGCCAAAAAGAACTGTCGTGGTTTAAACCCAGTCAGGTAACTCGTTCGCTCACTTCCCCCCCTTTCTTGCCTTCCCCCTGCTCCCGGAGGGACAGAGAGGAGAATCGAAAAGAATGCAACTCCCACGGGTTTAGATAAGAACAGTTTAGTAACTAAGGTATAACACAGATCACTACTGCTACCACCAATGATAATAATGATAAAGAAAATAACAAGGGAAGAGAATACAACATCTCAGCACCAGCCGACCGATAACTTGCCCCCTCAGCCCGACCAAGCACCGACCGATACCTCCTCCAACCCTGCAGTCTCCCAGCCCTTCCGGCTCACTCCCAGTTGCATGCTGGGCATGACGTGCTGTGGTATGGAATACCTCTGTGGTCAGTTTGGGTCAGGTGTCCTGTCTCTGCTTCCTCCTGGCTTCCCCTCCTCCCTGGCAGAGCATGAGGCTCACAAAGTCCTTGGCCAAACCAAAACATCGCTTGTTATCAGCTCTGTTCCCGAGCTGAAAGTCAAAACACTGCACCAGCTACCAAGAAGGGGAAAAATGACTGCTACTGCTGAACCCAGGACAGTTTGCCATATATAAAACCAAGTTGTGTATGAACAATTATCAATAAATTCTAACTGTACTAAAAGTCCAGGACTGAAATAAGTTAATTCAATATCTTAAGAAATCTATTGAGAATTATTCGTTCCCACCACCACCACCCCACCCGAGCAAAGCGATGGCTTCTGACAGAGAGAATAATACAAATATTTATATTAATGGTAAATATATCTTCCTGTGTTCACTGGATTATTCTTCAACTGCACATTCCCTGTGAGATACCAGCATGCATAGTCGGTTGTGCAGTTAGAAGGCCACCAGATATACCCTTCTGAGAGCTGTCGAGCAATGTGCAGGAGTTCTCCACACTGTTGTGGTGTTCCATTATCCAGTTTTAAAGGCGATTAAATGCTAGTCAGCAATCCTCTTTCATTCATCACCATTAAAGTAAAATGGAAATATTCATAGGCAATATAGTGACAAGGACATACAAAGACAGATTTGCACAGAAGTGGGAAGATAACCATGTCTGTATCTATATTGTATATTTATTAATTCCCAAGGTGACTTGGCTGAAGGTTGAGTTCTTATGCCCCAAATGTCACATCTTCATTTTGCTTTCGTAGGTTTCAGGCCCACGCTTTGTTTCATGCTCAACTCCATCTTTGAGTTATTCAGTTAACCCTATTGTTCCCTCCTTCCCATACCACTCTACAAAACATGTTGATAACATGACTAGTTTTGCATGAATAGAAAGTCATATTATTTTGATTTTGAATGATATTATGTCTAAAGTAATAAAGGCAATAAGGGTCTTTAAGCCATATTGAATAAACTAACTTTGAATGAACCATCATGAAAACAGTGAAGACAGAACAGCAGGAATATAATCAAAATATGTTTATCTAAACTACTTTGTATTTTTTCTGCTATCAGTTTCAAAAGCTGGGAAGATAAATATTCTGATTGTGTTTATTGTTATTTTTATTATATTATGAGACAGGGATGGCAACTATTTTAAACTAATTCAGTTAAGAGCTATCTATTTTTTAAAGCTACTTAATAATGGTGAGAGAAATTATTCCCCTCGTGACATTTGTTCTTGTGACCTATGCTCTGAAGTGCTTTTGTTCTTTCACATACATACTGAGGTAAGCAGCTGCTTGCAAGTCTTCAGCAACTGTGCTTGAAACATTATTTTACAGGAAAGCAGGATACATTCTCTTCCCATAAAATGAAAGGTAAAGTTTGTACATCTTAACTGTCTTGAGGGACTATTTCCAGTTCACTCTCATCTGTCTCATTGTAGTAACCCTTTAATGTTATAATAAAACAATACAATGTGACAACTGTAAAGTCTTAACAACAGGCTTTATTGTGCTCAGCCTTCTCTATGTCTGCCAAGATGGAAAAGAAGATAAGGCTGTAGAGGTCTTATCATGCTTCAAAGCTTCCTGGAGGTTGGATATTGACTAATTTTTATACAGATTTTATGTCAGTTAAATTTTTTTGTATAGGAACATGACATTTTTCCCAATGGAAATATATAGCACGAATATGCGTGTAGTTATATCAGCTTGCAATAGCTTTGGTGACCCCCATTGAAAAATATTGTCCCTTTACTTACAGCTGGATTGGTCTGGTTTCTAATACTAGTATATCTACATTGCCACTTTTACTAAGCATGGATTTAAGTATAAAGATATTATGAAAGGGATAAGGCTTTGTGTGTAATCAAAAGCAGAGACTTTTTTTTCAGGAAAAAGCATTTTTGCCCGTAAGTGTGTCACACCACCTCTCTGTTAGAAGAGATCACTCCATGAAGGTGAACCTCAGAAACAGCCAAAGGAATTCTGCAACCTCAGGAATAAAGCAGTTCTGCTCCTTCCAGCACACTAGACAGTTTTCTGGGTTCTGATAATGCCATATAATTTTTCAAACCCCTCTAGCCAGATTCAAAGGCTTAACCAAAATGGAGCTTTGAACATATTTTCTCTGAGACTAGCTTGAAATAATGATAAATTACTTCACTCTGATTCAATTAATTTAGATATTAATAATATGATAGCTCTTATTTTAATTAAAAAACACCTTCTTTTTTTTTTTTTTTTCCCAGATCTATTAAGAAAACAAGGAAGATGCATGCAGTAATATTTTTAAGAAAATATCTTTTAAAATTTTTTCACTGCTCCTAATCAACCTGGGTAGCTCTACAGCCTATCTATCTCCTAAATAATCATCTGGCCTGTAAAGCATAGCTGTACAAGTGTGTTAGTAAAACAGCACAGAGAGTTCTTTTCATATTTGCTTGTCCTTAAGACAGCATCTATGCATGCAGGAAGTCAGTATCATACTCAAGTGCCAGTTAAATCTCACTGAAGGACTTTGTCTTTTTACAGAGTGGGGAAGCTCTTTCCCTGTACACAAGTTCTAGTATTGCAAAAGTGGCAGCAAATTGTCAGAGCCATTTTTACAGTCTGACAGTATTTTCCAGAGGAGACAAGATCTCCTCCATAGTCTTGCTATGTAATCTACAGGCAGAGAAGGACAAAAAGAAACAGATGGCAATCTCTACTTTCTTCCTGCTCCCACAAGCTGGAGTATCACACACATGCTGTCTTAATGTTATACATTTTGGCAGATGGCAGCAACAGTGTTTAGCCTGTATATATGACAAAGTTATAATGGAAATATATCCAGTTAGGAGAATATTTGATTTGGTAATGATAGAGAGTGAAGTATCTTTCTAATGTACTTTGGCCTTTATATTTTCTCTTTAGCTGACACAAACTAGAAAAAAAAAAACAACAAAAAAACAACAAACCAAACTATTTAATGCATTTTTTTTTTCTGAGCACTGCTGGTTCAGAACCTCTCAACAAAACATGAGTAGATCAGTCCCTGTAGACATCTGAGGATTAATGAAATGACAGTATCAATTAAGAAGAATTTAATAAAGCTTTATTGCAATGAAAAATCTTCAATAGGAAACTTCAAAGGAAGAAAGGATACATACACAGTGTCTGATAATTACCGTGGTATTAAAATTGTGTCTGGAGTAGAAACCACTAGCTGTTGTAATATTTCTTAACAGATTTAAAAAGTGAATGAGAGTATGGCATAGCATAGAGTTTTTAATGGGAAGTAATGTGAAATATGGTGAGCATACTGAAATAAGAGCATAGTATTCCACATAGTGCACTTCCTTGCTTATCCATACAAATGAAAGAACATACAAAAGAGAGCATTCTCAGCATCAGTGTTTTTTGACACCAGTCTCTGTTCACATGAGTAGCCCCATTGACTTAATGGGTCTATTCATGTCAAAAAAGATTTCTCATGTGACCATGGTTTTGCAGAGTTGCTTGCACATTCTAAAACAGACCTTCATAGCAGTGCAAATAGCTAAGTAAGGGAATTATATGTTTCTTACCATGCAAGCCTGCAGTTTCAGTGATTTCTTAATCTGAGGCAGGTTGAAACGAATAACTTCAGGCTTACTTAGGCCAGAAATGTATAAATGGTAAAGAATGCCCATGGACATGAGTGACCAAGCTCTTTGAAAATGTGCTTGCCCTCCTCTTTTGTATAAATGACATTCAGGTATAATTATTGTTTCCTAATACAATGAATCTTCATGATGAACAGAGAACAATTTGTAACTGACTTTTTCCCATAGTGGTTCTGTGTTTCTGACAGGTTGAAGAGGGTAAAGAAGTGCACAAAGTTACAATATCAAGTGACATCCCATGGAAATACATGCTAAATAGTGTAAATAGAGAAGGAAGAACGGGGATTAGAAATTGCATATTCCAGAGGACTACTTATGAGGTTTCTGAGCTTATTCTGATGTTCAGCTTGTCTTAAGAAGTAAATGGAGAGAACAGTGTAATAGCAAATTATAAAAAATTTTACTTTGAATCACTTCATCTAATGATAAAACTGTCAATATTTTGGTAAGTTTTAAACATATAGAATTAAAATTTCAGAAACACACTGTAACTCTTGATTTCCAAGACTGATGTTATGGATCTAACTCATCAAATAAATTAATGCTGTTGCTCTGAAAATCAGCATCAATGGAGGCTAATAAGAAGAATCCATAGGCTTGGTAAGCTTTTTGCTAGACATGTGTTTCACTAACAATCCTGCCTAATTAAACCCTTTGGTAGTAAAACAAAGGTCCCATTTGCAGCACTGCAATTTCAAAGAGTGTGAAGTTAGATATTTACTCTTGTGTCTGGCATTTGTTAACTCGCTTTTTTTCTTAAGCAGCGACTCAGCTCAGAGTCCAGCTCATTATGTTGAAGAGGCACAGGTGAGGGAGCGAGACCACAAGCAATGTTTTTTTCATTCCCCCTTGAAACCAACAAATGCACAAGTGAAATATTCTGTCTGATATATTAGGAGATAGTTTATATTTTTGTGGAAAATGTAGCACTTTGCTTTGAAAAACAATGTTAGGACAATGTCCATAAAGATTTTCTTCTCCAGTAGGTTCTTTACATGAAGTTGTATGTCTTAATACCTATGTGTGCCTTACTGGATATATTCTGTCTTTTCCTGTTATCTGGAATTTAGCAGTAGAAGTTGGGTGAGCAGGATTTTAAAATGTAAATGCTATGTGAGATGGAGACAGATTTTTGTCTGTGCGTAATATGGCTAGCTAGTGTACTTCTTGCTGTTAACACAAGCATCCTATAATTTCAGTCTCAGTGTTTCTGGAGATTTCATGGGCTTTGTGTTTCTGGACAGACTCCCAGTTTTAGAAGGAGAGAAGCTGACCAACACTTTTCCAGTGGTAACAGAAGCCTATAATCAGAAGCTGGAAAATTAATTGTCTGTAGAAGCATCTGGTTGCTTTTGCTGCCTTGTAGTCATATTCATTTGCAGTGCTTTATGCTTTCCTTGAGGACTCCATCATAAACTGAAGTTAAAAAAAAAGAAAGCAAAAGCAAACCTGCTGCCATCAGCATAAGACAACAGATGCCTCGGTGAGAAATGAGCTTCAAACTGAAAATACATACAATGAATGGTAGGGCTACAACATGTGGCATATAGAGTGAATTAAAAAAGGGGAAATTCCTCTTTCTCCTGAGCAAGCTTTTTGACATATTTTTATTCATGCATTTGATAACACTGTTATCCTAACATTGTCCTGCTGGTAAAGCTTTTCCAACCATAATATACAAGAGCTTTGTTTTTCCATTCTCTGTGATGACTCTGTCCTGTGGTATTTTTCATAGCTTGACATGAGGCAGTAATGGTTCTATTAGCTACACTGTATTTGCTGAGTTTACTGTTTTCAGGAAGCGTGTCATCACCAGTGCCTTTCTGCAGTTTCCTTATTAGCATGTGCTGACTCTGCAGGAGCTATCACCTAGAATTAAATATTTGCTGCTAGACCTGTCCTTACTCTGTGCAAAATGATTACAATCCATTATGCCACCCTTTTGCTGACAGCCAGATACCACTGAGATTACAATAAAATTGCTCCATGTTTAAGTATGTGTCGTGGTTTAAAACCAGCCAGAGGGCTCGTTCACTCACTCCCCCCCTTCTTGCCCTCCCCCTACTACCAGAGGGACAGACAGGAGAATCGAAAAGAATGCAACTCCCAGGGGTTGAGATAAGAACAGTTTAGTAACTAAGGTATAACACAAATCACTGCTGCTACCACCAATAATAATAATGATAAAGGAAATAACAAGGGAAGAGAATACAACATCTCACCACCAGCCGACCAATAACTCACCCCCCCCACCCAACCAAGCACTGACCGATAACCTCCTCCAACCCCGCAGTCCTAGCCCTTCCGAGTAACTCTCAGTTACCTCCTGGGTATGACGTGCTGTGGTATGGAATACCTCTTTGGTCAGTTTGGGTCAAGTGTCCTGTCTCTGCTTCCTCCCGGCCTCCCCTCCTCCCTGGCAGAGCATGAGGCTCACAAAGTCCTTGGTCAAACCAAAACATCACTGTTATCAGCTCTGTTCCCAGGCCGAAAGTCAAAACACAGCACTACACCAGCTACCAAGAAGGAGAAAAATGACTGCTACTGCTGAACCCAGGACAATATGATACTAGCTTGCTGCACTGAGCACTGATAAAAGGAAATGTTGGAAAAAATCCTTTCACTTAGTAACTGGTGATGAACTTCAGAGAAGGAAAATGTGGGTACTTATTAAAATGAGTCCATATCAGCTATTCTGCAATAGTTGTGATAACCATAATAATGGAAAATATAAAACTTTTTGCTTCATTAAGATTGCTAATAATGTGTAGTGTAGCACAGACCTTTAGAACATAAAAAAGAGTTGTAATAGAAAACAAAATTTTTGAAAGTATTCTTATTTAATTTTTCTTTTAACACAAGTTAAAGGAAAAATTCCCTTGAAACTCAAGTTAAGTGTTCTTCAGCATTTCCTAGTGCAAGATATTTACATGTCAAAACCCTCTTACGTGGAGACTACTGTTAAGTTTTTTCATTGGGGAAAATGAGCATTGTTGTCGTTGATTTGAATGTCAACATGCTGTTTCTTTTTGGGACATATTTGTCTTCCTTTCAAACCCTATTCCAATAGATCCTCAAAGTATCATTGTACAGTTACCTTCATTTTTACCAAGATACCACTTTCAGCATTGTAGATTATTTTGATGTGAGCTACTCCAAGTGAGTGTAATGCTCTTGCTGCAGCTTCTTTGGAGCTGGTAAGAATTAATGTTGCATACATAAGAGAAAGCAGCTAAGATCTCTCCAAGTAGGTGCTTTCTCTTTGTGTTTTTTTTGCCTAAGAATTTTGTTCCATATGTGGAATACTACTTGAACTTAAAGCCTCCTGCATCACTACACTGCCTTATAGGCAGCACTGTGTTAGAAGGCACAGTGAAGTCCTTTTTGTAAGTGAAAGCCTAAGGATCCATTTTGTAATTTTGACACTTTTTTTGCATTTATGAACATGTTGCTTTACTTCATCTCACACTAGCTTAAACCATTGTAACTGTGATCAGACTCAGTCCTGCTGTTTCTGAAGAATGGTACTTAATAGATATAAGAAGGAAAACTCCCTGCTATGAAGAAGTTGTCATATAAACTTATCAGCATATTCATAACTTATATTTTGCAAAATGTTTTACATTTTTAGCCTTGAGGAATGCCTTCCTTTATCACCTAGTTGTTTTTTTCATGTTTTACACATGATCCTGCATGCAACTCAAGGAAAGATAGATCACTGTCACATTAAGATTTGCATGTTTGCTTCATAGTAGTCATATGCTTCATTTACGTGGAGTGATCAGCTACAAAGAAACATATTGTGTAATACATCATTTCAAATTAATATCCATTTTGGAGAGCACCTGCCTTACTATCACATTGTAGCTTATGTATGAAGTTTCTGAAGCAGAGAAAGGGGCCAGTTTGAATAGGTCTTCATAGGATATGAAAATGTTTAAAGACATTTTCACCACAGAATTTTTTATATCTAAAGATAAAATAAGCGCTATTTCAGAGATTTGTTGAATTACAAAACATAATTAAATGCATGTGTTTTCTGCCAAGCCCCTTAGCATGTGAATATTGTCTTTTGTATCACCATACTTTTCTTTAAGCTGTGCTTCAGATCTCAGGGATTTACCAAGGGTTATTTCCCTAATTTTTACTGAAAGATGATTTGTTTCTTGTTGAAACCACAGACTTATCAATCTCTTTATATTAGACTTACAATTAAAGAAAAAACAGACTTAAACATTACCTGTTGTGTCCATTCTTCTGGATACAGAGTATTTTTCAAAGTCATACCCTGCATCATATATTCACATTTAAATCATGCTTAAATTAGGCTGAAATCAAGTTAGACATGCCTAACCTGACTGGGTCATGAAATTGGGTTGACAGCAGGACTACTTGAACTGCAACTGCACCATACACAGCTTAAACCGGCTCAAATGTAGGCTTCTCAGTGGTACAGTCAGTACAGACCTGTACTGGAGCAGGGTAATCTGAATCAGTCAGAGAGAGCTGATCAACAACTGCTCATTAAATCAGTATTAACAGCTTCTCTGGAACAACTCTGGTGCTCAAAAAGCTCCATTCCGCACAGGAGCCCCTTTGAGAAAGCCTATGAGGAGCCATTCTTACCTCCTTTCTACCTGTGAAATAAATCCACAACTCTTTGACCACTGAATATGTATCATGTGGCTCTTGACCGTATGGGCATATTGGTATGTGGTCTATAAGGTCCTGTGCCTACAGCATAACATGACAGCTAGAATCTATTATCACTGAATTACGTGAAATCTGTACAAAAATGCCGTTAAACTCACAGACTGTATATGCAAAAAGTGAGTGTAATATACTTGGAAAGCTTCTGTGTATGAGCTAGGGTTTCTTACTCTTTTCATCAAATAATCCTGTAGATCTAAGGTCTGTATGAGCTACTCTCTCATATGTGAATTGATGTGAACATGAATAGCAATGGAGCTAACTCTGCCTGCAGGCAGGCACCAACAGAATCTAGGAGATGTTTTCCCATTATGCTTTCTGGCAGCTACAGGCCATGTCTTCCAAGTGTGTGGGAATATATGTGTGTGTATTTATTTATTTATTTTCAGCTGCACTTGTTTTGTAGACCATTTGCTGACATTTGAACTACCAGTTATCTATAGACCAGAGACGGAAAAAGAATGCTTTATGGAGTCTGATGCAAGTACAAAGAATGGCCATGTATTATGTATTAGACCTCAAGTTATTTCTTTTGCTGGGTAAAGCAGTGAAGTAAGCTCACCACATTGAACCATGAAAGAGAAATACATTACTGAGATATTCTGGGAACCAACACTGGTACTAAGGGCCTAAATCAGTTGAGCTTCAAGTTCTTCTTTCACTGAAGTTGAAAGCGAGGACAAAATCTGCATCAGAAATGGTTGACAAATCTTGTCTTTTATAAAAATTCAGTTTTTAGCTCCAAGCTTATGTTACTATTCACAGGTACGTTAGTCTCACACAGTCTTTTCAGATTCCTAGAGCACAAGATTCCTGGAGAAGGATGTTCTCAAATGTAATTATTAAGTGACAGTAACTCTTCTGTTTCATTTAGTCATTTGCTAAATCTCTCTAGCATTGATAACAAAAATGAAACTTTGTCCACTGTAAAACACTTCCTAGAGAGTTTTATTATTGCTACTTAAGCATCCATATTTAAAGATACACATTTATTATTTATTATTATTTACATTTTCTCCTTTTTTTCTTTTTTTTTTTGTCTTCAAAACACACAGAAAACTGCAAAAATTTACTATGGCTTGTATGTGACAGGTGCTCCACTGATGATGTCATTCATGTACATACACACAGAGGCTTATAGTTTTTGTATGCCTACCCAATCAGAAAGTTGTGATGATAGGTGGATGTTTCTGTGCTTTTTGATTTACATTGTACATGTAGTGCCACATGAGGGGGGAAAAAAAGGTCTAGGATCACAAAGGTAAAATTTAGGAATAAGGAGCAACAAATCTAGTAAAATTTTAGGTATTTAAATATTTTTTTTCAAAATAAAAATATAAAGAAACTGCTGTTTATTTAAGTAAGTGTTTCAAGTATCTATTGCATGTGAACAAAGATGAGAATTATACCAAACTATTCCTACTCGATATAAACTAATTTGCTTTCTAATCTAATTTTTTTTTAATATTCTTGTACTATCCTCAGTAGTAGTTACATCCAACTGCATAAAATTTTCAGTACAAATGCACCTATAATCAAAAGCGTACATAAAACCAGAAGTCACAGACAAAATTTTCAGGTGATGGGCTTCTACTTCCATGTTCAGAATTAGCAATAATAAAAGACCTTTTCCATTTTCCAGTTGTCCCATGGAGGTTCAATTCAATAATCCATGAGTTTCTTTTTTTCCAGATTTTTATAATAACTTTTTGTATTTGTATACAAAACACATTCTGCATCTTTTAACACTTTTCAGCATCATGTTTTATTAAAGAAAATGCAAAGGAAAGGTAATTCTAGAGCTCTGAGTTATTCATAGATGAGAGGGCAGAGTATAATAAAGATATTTTTTTTCAGGCTGCTCAGAAGCAAGGTTGCTGCTTGGTGGCTACTGTGTGTCTATGACTGCCAGTATTGGCCCTAGTTCAAAGAGCTCTAACAGGAGAAAGCAAAGCAACACAGATAGTGTATTAATATGTTTTTCACTGTGTTTTGAAGTCACTCTTAACATGTGAAGGAGTTGTTTTAATAGCTCTAATTTTTTTTAAAGCATATCAAAGGTGAAATATTAAAACCAAGCAACATAAAATACAGACTGTCATGCGAAAAATAATTTGTCATTTCTGCAATCAGCTTTGCATTTTCCATTTTGCTGATATGTCTCTATTATTTCAGCTATTAATCTGTACTATTATCCTTGCATGTGTTAAATTTTCTGGGAGGGATAAGGTTGTTATAGTACGTTTTTATAGTTGTTCCACTGATCCATGAGCCTAATGAACAAACCATCATTCAAAATGATGATTTTAAAAGCCTGACCTTGAACTTGGTGCCAGACAACATTTTGTTTTCTCTGTGTTATTTCATTCAGAATATACCATTATTGTTTATATGCAGCTCTTGCTTGTGTACTGATAGTGTGAATGATGGACATTCACATGAACATACCATAGTGAAAATGTAGACTTCTTTGTAGGAAAGCATTGCTTCATAGACAACAGACATAGTTGTCTTTCCAGTATATGAATTCTATGATTCTGTAAATTAGAACTCAAGCATAAATTCAGCAGTTATGATTGGAAAGGTTCACATCCATTGTGTCCCGTGAAAATTGTACCTTGTTTCTGCAGGTGACAAGAGCACTGGGTAAATTGTTTTGTTGTGGCATTCATGAGCTGTCATTTTACCTGTCTTCTTATACCATTGATAATAATGCCAGCCTGATTAATGTGTCCATCGTTATGGCTTTGTTTTTAAACAGCTTCAAAAGGTCTCACTGTTTTACTTCAGTGTTTCTTGGAGCTGATCTTATCTGTCTTTAGGCAAACTGGAATGTTTTTGGCTACTTGACATAAACTTAAACTCCTTAGAAACTCGAATTCAGTGCAATCTATAATGCAGAAACAGAAAATCAGAGAGGAAAACATTCTGTTACTTTTAAATGTTTCAAAAATTTTCAGTTGGAGTTTGTAGCATTCTTCAAATAGAATGGACAGTTTTGTGATATAGGTGAGCAGAAAAAAAAAACTATAAAAGGAAAAAAACAATCCCAGATAAGATTTTACGTTCATCTTGAACATAAAGTGGTGTGGTTACTAGTGGCTGCCTGCAACGAAAGTTATGCTGTTATAGCTATGTGCTACAAGGGCACAAATATCATTGTGAAGCTGTCTGGTTTGACATTAGACTGTATCAGGAAGAGAGAGGCACATGGAGAAGGGGAGGGTAATCAAAGCAAGCTTGTTTGTTACTAAGCATATTTTTTGAACAGTGATGATCTATGTATTTAACTGAATGAATAACTGGACAACTTTTGAAAATATATGCTAACTTGTGGTTTTGTGCCTTTTTTTTGTTTTGAAAGAATATGCATTTCAAGTTAAAAAAGGCAGAATACTTAAATGTACTGAGAAAATCAAGAAGCAGTTACGAATACAGATAATTTCAAGGAAATTTTAAAAAATAAATATTTTTGTTTGAAAAGTGTTTCTTTTATTAAGAAACCTTAGTTTTCTTTGAGATAATTTTAAACTTTGAGATCTTCAACTGGTTCTATTTTCCTTAGAATCTGTTTCCAAATATCTTTTTTTGTTTGTGACTGTTACATGTGATGCAATATACCAAGATATTATTGGTGTTTCAGTATTATCTGAAATTAGAAATTGTTCATCCCAGTAAATGAGTTAAGAAATTGAAAATAAAACAGAACATTTATCTAAAAATTTTGCATTGCTTGATGCACTAACTAATGTTTCCTTAAACTTGAACCATTTTCTAGTTATGTCTAGTTTAATTCATTAGTCTGGCTTTTTTTTTTTTTTTTTTTTAGCAAGCTGTCAGTATATTACACCCAGTAAGCAGCAGAAATTAAAGACATTTAGATATTGACAAAATTGACTTTTATTTATTTACTGATCAAATAAAAAAATTCAAAGAATTGCAGAACAATGACATTCATTAAAAGATGGAAAAGAAAGAAATTAAAAATCTCAGATTCTTTCATGTCATGTCTTGACAACACCTTTTGAATTCTGAAGGAAAAAAGATAGATCTTGTCCTTGAAATCTATATATCTAAGTAGCTTCATTAACATACTTCAGATGACATAATCAGTATGTAACTTTTATGTATATTTACAACAAATCACAGTATTTGTGACAGACAAGTCTTTTGTCTCTTCATGAATTTTGTATAGTGAAAAACTGACATAGTCTTCAAAACAGATCTATCACAAAAATACATAACTTTGTCTATTGTTACCTGTTTATTTCTTTTTATTCTATTTCTCAAAAAAAACCCTACCCAACCCAGGATGTTTAAAAGAATTGCTGCAGACCTTTTTTCATTATTGCCTCAGCTGTTGGATTGGTTTGGTAACTGAAAAACTTTGGGAATGTTGCCTTCTCTATCTTATTGTCTCTTCTGCCACCAGTGAAAACAATGCCTAATCATATATTAAATGTAGAAAAGAACACACAAATTGTATGTAATCTTTAAAAATTGATTGTGGTGGAATAATTTCAGTTGAAAGTTTTTGCATGGAATCTCATATAATTATGAAGAGAAGATCTATTATGGATACAAGGTTATTCGTGTGAAGATGCAGTAAGCGACTAATATTTTTCAAATATCGGTTACCTGCAACTCTTGTTCACTATCTATCTGGGCCAAGCTGAATCGAGCTGAGTCATAGGACTTTGGCTACTATTCTAAACAAAGATTAGGTTAAAATATGTATGAATAGTCTTAAAAATAATTATTAAAATGACACATTTCAGATTTTGTTCTTACTATTCAATACAGAAAAAATTTAACATTCTTGAAATAGAAATTAACAGTTATTCATTTTTATTCTTTTCTTCACCATAAAGAGGATACTGTTATCAAAAGATCCTTATAGATATTTTAATTTAATTAATCAGGAGTGCTTTTGTTTTTTTTTTTGTTTCTCCATTTATTTGTATTAGTAACCAGAGCCTTTACTTGTATTTATTATTTTTCCTTTGACAACCAACCAGTGCTACTACCATAATACATTTTGCTTAACATGGGCATTTTGAACAAAGAAAGTTGCTGTAAAACATCATGGGCTGTCAAACTAATTTGGGTTGATTCTTGCATTCTTACTCTGAACAGTATCTCACTCTTTAAAAAGTCATAACATTTTCATTGTAGAAGGAGCCTGAAAAATAATTGCTGCTGCTCAGATTTGAATTTATGAAAAATCTCTGAGAAATTTGGAAAGTGAATCATTAATATTAGAATTCTCATATAATATTATAGAATTAACATTCATTTAGATTTTCATCCAAAATAAGCACTCCAGAGGGCACCTAAGAATTTAAGCATCCTTAGCACATATTTTTAAACATAATGTAGAGACTGCAATAAATAAAACTTCCAAAAAAAAGCAGTACTCTTCTGTCCTCCCACTCTCTAACACCCCATTTAATTCCTAGTCATAAGACCTGTGCACCTCCATCACACCTTCGCGCAAGATATTCCACCGTTACTGCCTCAGTCTGATCACACAGATGGACTTTATAGCATATCCAGAATGTCAACAGTTTACGGCTATTTTAGACCTTGGCAAGGAAAAGCATTCCAGAGGGAAAGTCCCTTGCAAAAGAATGCTTTGCCAGCAGCTCTACAATCTTTTCTAAAGAGGGGGATTGAGTTTGAGGGCATCTGCAGGTGTCAACAATGGCAATGTAAATTGTTCAGACAAGTGCTGAGCACAACCCAGATCATCACTTTTGCAAAAATTCTATCTACTGTATCATTGACTCAAAGCACTGGTTTGTTATATACTAAGAAAAATGGTTTCATTTATAGTGACCTTCCTGTACCTATGCTTTGAATACTACCAGCTGCTTTTGAGTACATTTAATGGATCATTCAGTTTTGCCTCATGTTATTTATTATCTCCATGTGTGACAATGTTAAGCAATATTAAGCTATTAAACTATTCTAGTCATTTGCATTTTGCTCTAGATTGCAAATGTGTCCATTGATTGGCTTCCTATTGTTTTTCCCCATCATAATATAATTTGTCAGGAAGTTCTCCTAAATCATACTCCTCAATTTAGCAATGTTTGTTAATTTGTAATTAAAACCAAAATTATACGTTAGAATGAGGCTATGGTTCATCTCAAATATATATAAGCTTTGATAGTAATTTCTTAGAACTGAATGTAGTGCTTATGCAGGGAATTTTTTTCATGTTCACATCTTCGTAGGATTTTATGTTAGACTTCTTTTATCATTCTTAAGTAAAGCTCTGTGGAGGACATCAAAGACCAACACTGTATATTTTGTGGGTCTGTATACATTGTATGTGTGATGGTAAGGTACTCAAGATCCCTGTGTGTGTGCATATATATTCTGATTTTGCTCATTTTCCATAGACATTAAAAGAACTTATAAACCAATACAGAATAACATTACAAGGACTGAAAATTTCATCACCTTCCAAAGGTTTAAGTAATTTGACTCTTTAAAGTGATATATGTTATATTTCTGTCTTCCACATACTGAATTAAGAAATATAAATTTGGAGTTCAAATGTCCATAATTTACTGCTGCATTCCTTAAAATGTTGGTTATTTATAGTACAAAATAGCAGTCTGTTACAGTGTCCCATTGAGAAAAGATATTTGCCAATAATTTCGCATTAAATGTTAAAACAAAAAAAAGTATTTATTTCATAATTAAAAAATAAATAAAAAATGTGTATGTTTAAGACAGGTGGGACTATATTTCAAATCACACAATTCTTTACTGCTCTGTCTATATTAGTGTGATCAGTTCAAGATTCTCATAGTTGGAGGCAAAATGAAAGAAGCAAGTAATTCATAGAATTGCAGAATCATACAAGAGTTTGTGATGGGAAGCACCTTAAAGATTGTCTATCTCTGGCCTCCCTGCTGTGGGCAGGGGCACCTGCCACTAAACAAGTAGCTCAAAGCCGTGTCCAGCTTCACCTTAAACTCTACCAGATACGGGACATCCACAGCTTCTCTTGGCAACCTGTTCCGATGTCTGACCACCCTCACAATAAAATATATCTTCCTAATGTCTAATCAAAATCTACCCTCTTTCAGTTTAAAGCTATTCCCCCTTGTCCTATCACTACATAGTTTGTAAAAAGTCCTTCTCCAGATTTCTTATAGGCCCCCTTTAGGCACTGGAAGGCTGCTCTACGGTCTTCCGAGATCCTTCTCTTCTCCAGGCTCAACAAACTGAACTCCCTCATACTGTCTTCCTAGGAGAGGTGCTTCGGCCCTTTTATCATCTTTGTGGCCTCCTCTGGTCTCACTCAGCAGATCCATTCACTTCTCATGTTGGGGGTCCCAGATCTGAAGACCATACTCCATATAGGGTCTCATGAGAGCAGAGTAGAAGGGGAGAATCACCTCCCTTGACCTGCTGATCACACTTCTTTTGATGCAGCCCAAGATACGGTTGACTTTCTGGGCTGTAAGTGCACGCTGCCAGCTTATGTTGAGCTTCTCATCAACCAGTAACTCCAATACAAATTATCTTACTGCTGGAGAAGGGAAGGACCTGCCTATCTGATACCTTGCAGCAAAGTCTGGGCTTTTGTCAAGCATCCTGTTTAACATGCTGGAATGAATCCAAAAGGGGGCCACCAAAATCATTAGAACATATGACATCCAAGGAGAGGCTGAAAGAATTGAATTTTCTGGCTAGGTTGGATTCTATTTTTGGTGGTATAATGGGTGGTTGAGCTGGGTTTTTCTCAGAGCTGGACACTATCAAGAAAAGGGACAAGGTTCAAAAGAGGGATTCTAATTAGATATAAGGTAGAAAAATTTCACCATAAAGGTGGTCAAACAGTACTGCAGGCTGCCCAGAGAGGTTACAGAATCTCCATTCTTGGAAACTTGACTGAGCAAGGCCTTGAACTTTCTGGTTTCAAACTGTCCCAGTTTGGGGTAGGAGAATGAATCATAGGCCACACCTACCTAAATTATACTATAATTTGTTGCGCAATATATGTCTTATTCCACCCAAGGCAGTGACTGGTAGTTAGTGTTCACTGCAACACAGACACAAGTTCCCTGGAAAGATGAAGTTTATGGGTAAGATTTTCATCTAATATAAATTGGCATATCTTATATGAAGTCATCAAAGTTTGACTAATTTAGTGTAGGTAAGGCTCTGCTCTCACATCCTTTAAAATATAATTTGTGGGTTATATTTAGTTAGATCACTACTTTGTGTCAAAGTATTTAATCTAAGGGTTTTGAAAATTTTCTGTTCTCACTATTGCTACAATCTTATCATGCTGTTCCACATCTGCCTTTCAACTATAAAAAGTGGGATTTACCCATGAACAGAAATGCTAACTTATGCTTAGGTACTCAATTAGGTAGTCAGATCCCTGTAATATTCTGTTTTGACATTTCCAGGCCAAATTATCTCCAGAATTATAAGCTATTGTCTTTACTGGAAAGGAGTTGGTCCTGGAGTTTCAGATGATTAAATTAAGTATCACCCTTGCCTTTTTTTTTTTTTTCCTCCTCCTTGGTCTCAGTAAAAACTGTTGTTTATTGCTCTTATTCTAGTACACCCTCAGATTAATGGTGAACTGCTTTCTGACTTCTGTGTTGTTTAACAGAGGAATCCTTCGTCTTTAGCTTCTCTGATCCTCAGTTAGGGGAAATCTGTCAATCTAGGAATCAAGAACTATAAGGTAAAAATGTTTCTGAAATAAGGTATATTTGCTTGGTTGTGGGTTTGTGGTTTTTTGTTTGGTTGGTTTGTTGGTTTGTTTTTTTTCAATTGTCAATGACAGGTGATGAGATATGTGTGTGCTCTACGTTGCCCAGGCAAAGGAATACTTAAAGAGTTAAAAAGTTATTGTACTGTGTTAAAGCTCAGAATTTATCACCAACTCTGGAAATAATTTAGGCACCAAAACAATCAAGTTATTTTAATTCACCCATTCAGATTTTTATTACATGGTATCAGAGAGGCATGCCCATTTTGGGAGGCTACTTTTTTGCAGGCCATTATCACACTCTTATCAGACATTTATGCACATAACTGGATACATTGTACTAATTAGTTTACACAGTTTTACAAATGTATGTCTTGCCACTGAGCATGCAAAACTGCTCATGAAATTCGTCTTACAGTATGAAAAGCTGATTATTAAATTGTCAAGTATTAAGATTCAAACAACATAAAAGCAGAAGTACAATTTTCATCATTTTTATAGCAATAGTTTCAGTCTGTCTACATAAAAAAGTAATATCATAAGAAATTCAGCATAAGAAATATCTCACTTTTCAAAACCTAATTAAAAATTAATAATAAACTGTACAGAAACTGATGAGAGCAGAAAAAAATGCTGGTACCATTTCATTCCAGTCCCTGATTTGGAATGGCAAGAATCTCTGGAGTGATGGTATCCTTTAGCTTCCTTCCAGACACAGAATAATATCCTTGAGGATGTCTATAGAGGGTGCAAAGTATAAAAGGAAAGCATAGTTTTCAAACAAAGTTTTTCTGCTTACTTAAGAGCAGGGGAATTTTTTATGACAATTCCTAGTTGTAAAAGGCTTTTCATTTCACATACATAAGAAATGGGTCTGGAAAAGATTTACTGTGTCATCAAATCCAGTTCCGTTTTTTGAAGCCCAACATGCAATCCTATTTACCAGAGTTACCAAATACAATCTTAAAACTGTTGTTTCCCCTGACTGTTCTTAGTGGAAATTACCTAATTTATTTGAAGATTTATAAACCTTTCCAAGTTTTCTTCACAGTTAAGTTGGTCATTCACATTTGGGTCATTCAGGCAAATATTATACTTTTAAAAAATCTTTTCTCTATTCCTATTTTTCTTGACATTCCCAGTGACAGTTTATGTATTAGCAGTTTTAATACAAAGCATGTTGTATGACTCTGAGGCTCACATTTACAATAAAAAGGGGTTTTTTGAATGATCCAGCAGTATAATTTCAGGCTTGATTTAAAATGAGTGTGAGCTTTGCATGCTCTGGAAATGAAACATGATTATTTGATTTCATAAATTTTAAGGAAATGTGACTCAATGAAGTCAGGAGGCACCACAGTTAATCTGAGAATTCTGGTTTATTTTACTTGATTACTTGACAGATAATCTGTCTTGTTTTTCAGTAAGAAAAATGTCAGTCTGTTTATGGCCTGCAAAAATGCTGAACGAACACCTTTTATTCAATTAGCATTAACTAGGACTATAGCATTCAGGCACACACTTAAATGAAAACAATAAAAAATCAATATGCTATAACCTATGAAGGTCTGAAGCTACTCTTTGTCAGTTTATAAGTCATTATCCATTGTAGAGATAGGTGATTACTACTTTGCTCTGTTGTTTGTAGCAGTAACACCTGACAATAATTACACCATTGACACCAATTTCTCCTGAAATGATTTAGGATGTAGTAGTTCAGATGAAACAGACTTGGATAGGGCACAACTGATTCAACTGTATCTCAAGGATGATGAATTCCATTAAAAATGCATGTCTAGATTTTCTATTCTGAGATTTTAATTTCTTTTTCTTTCAGGCTAGAGATACCTTTGAAGTAGTTGAAAGGATAAAAATTGACCACGAGAATCAGCTTCTCACAAATATTTATAATTTTGTGTGTGTTGATATTATTTAATATGTGAGAAGAAAGCAATGCACACTTAAGTGAAAAGTCTGTTTAAACACTGTTCCAAAAAGCTTTAAGAATTATGTAATAAATTATTACCACTGAGGCTAGAGCTGACCTTAGGTTTTTCTGTATCATGTAACTTCTATTTTACAAGTAAGAATGAGGTCTTGCGTTCTGCTTCCTTATACACAGAATTTCTCCCACTGCTTATTTTACTCCAATTGTATTCTTGGATGCAAACTATAGTAAAGTATGCTTCTGCTCAACTATGTATGGGTAAAAGTCCATAAAACACATTTTCTTGTATTCATGCAGTTTCTTGTATTCTTCTCTGGGCAAAAATTTGCATCCCTTTTATCATGGGAGTGTACTAGATGTGTGAGGTTGTTGATAGCTGGCTTCTGTTTCCTTTATGAAGCCAAACTGTAGCCTGATTGAGTTGATAAATCCCTTCCACATGCTTTCAAGATCTGCGATAAACAGCCACTATTTACTCAACACAGTTTGCTAATATGATCTTAAAGATGAAAGCAAAAGCAGTTTTCATTAAGATAATGTCTAATTAATGACACCAAGTCTTTCTGGACCCCTCTTCTCTGTGATTCTTTTGGGGCAACTATTACTGTATCTGTAAACTGTAAATGATATTATAATAGTGATATTACGATTCATAGTAGTGTTATTTGTTTTCTTCTTTCTTACTGTTCAGAATTTTATTCCCTTTTTTTTCTCTGTTTGGATTTTCTTTTGTTCATCTTCATTTGACTTTCCTAAAAAACAGTGATTATTTGAAAAGATAATTTAGAAAGGCTTAAAAAAGAATACAGTTTATATCTTTTCCTCCAAATAACATTTTTGGTCAAAGTTTAGGATTCCAAGAAAAAAGAAAAGTTCATCAGACATTTGACTTGAAATAGAATAACTTTTCCTTATTTACTTCAAGTTTGGTGATTCTGAAGACAGTCATCTATCATTTATAGTGTGAGTAATCTCTCCAAATATGTTAATTTCTTTGATGACTCTATGGAGTGGTACTTGCAAACCACAGCATCAAGTTCCAATCTTGCAGTTTTAAAAATGTTAAGAATGAAGTTTCCAAGGTAAGTAGTCAAATTAAGAAAATTTAAGGCAATTAAGCCAAATTAATACTCTCCCCCCTATACCAGTATAAGGAAAATTAGCTTTTATGTAACTGCTTTGACTCCACAGATAGAAAATTAACCTTCTTTTATGCATAACTAAAGAAAAAAACAAACTGTGAACAAATCAATTACCTTTCATAACTGCAGATTTTGAAGTATGTTATGACACAAGTCTATACTGCTCCTGACTGCCTGTGTCTCTGTGGCAGTGCTGACTCTTCTGAAAGTTTGAATCCTGTTCTGAATACTCATGGAATCACAGAATGGTTTGGGTTCGAAAGGGCCTTAAGACAATCTAGTTCCAACCCCCCTGCCATGGGCAGGTGTGTCTCACCCCAAAAGCTTTGTCCATCCTGGCCTTGAGCACTGCCAGGGATGGAGCATTTGCCACTTCTTTGGGCAAACCTGTGCCAGTGCCTCACCACCCTCACAGCCTTTCCATAGGCAGACATAGCATAATAAAATAGCCTTTAAAACCTCTATGTTTCTCATTTAGTTTATGACACCAAACACAGATATCACTTTAGGGAACATGTCCTCCTTGTTTCAAAAAGATTTCTTCTTCAATAGTCTTTAGACACAATACTGGACCTTTCCTACTCAGGTATCACACAGGTTTAGGAAATGGTTAATGCTGTCTAATATGGGGAAACAAAATTCATTTCTTTGACACAAGAAAAGAAACCCACCAAAACAACAACAAAAAAAAACCAACAAACTAAAAAACTACCAAGCTATCAGAACTCTTGTTAATACTCTAGGCATTCACTCAAGGAAATCATTTGCAATCCATGCAAGGCTTATTTTTTCAGTTGCTGAAGTCAGTTTCATATGCTGTATTGCCACTGAAAATGGAAACAGTACAATTAGTACAACAGTTGTGTAAATCTAGCATTAAATACTATACTAATTGAGAAGTATTGATAAGTTTTATCAACTCATTACTGTGTTCATTAATTGCTATATCATCCAGGGGAGTAATTCAATTTTTACGAGAAGTATTTATGGATCATCTGAAAAGACTGGGAAATTTCACAGCTGGACTTCTGTATTGTTAGTGCAACTGCTTGTACAATTGCTCATATTAATGGCACCTAAAATTCCATATTTGTGTCTTATAAAGTCCACTTAATCAGAACTTATATTTCCAGCCTTTTCATTAATATGATCAATAATTTGCTTGAAGCTTGAGAGAAAATTGATTAAAAATCAATGCTATCTTTCTTATATTCAGAGCAAGCCTATATTTAATGAGCTAAATTTTTAATATTTTTTGCTAGGAGTTCAATTTTCAAATACTATTATTTGTCAAGGATGCTTTTATCAGTATTGCTTATTAGTATTTCTATTCATTTTCATAGGCTACCTACTGATATATTCGATTCTGTGTCACTGATTATCTTAGCTTATCGTTTGCTATTTAGTTATGTTTGTTGGAAGTTTTTAAGTGTTTGACTCAGCATGATTCTTTCCTTAATTCAGCTGCATAGTAATAAGTAGTATTTAAAAAATTACCTCCCATCAAATTCAGTGGAGATTTTACAGATTTTTCATAAAGATTTATTCTCCTTTTTTTTTTTTCCCATGAAATATTCAGAAGTGATCTTAACGAAGTTCTGCTGGTGATTAACCCTCTCTTGCTACATGGTCATGCACACAGTTTTATCCTTTGTCATTTTACAGTAGAAAGAATGAGAAATATACAGAAAATTGCTAAAAATAAAGAGAAGACTTTCTGAATGCAAACAGTCTTTTTCTATTTCAGCTCTTCTTAGAAGAGTTGAAATAGGAACTTTCATTTTCTTTTCAGAGCTATGTTAAAACATGATAGAGGCATTCAAGACACTAGAGATAAGGTCTGTCAGCAGCTCTATTTATAAACCACCTCTGTCTCTCCAAACTGCTGTACAAGCTTTATTTGAATTGCTTTTTAGACATTTTGTCAGCAACAAACTTATTGCTGGTTACTTACAATATATAAAAATAAAATTAAATCTTAATAAGGTAGGTGATAAGTGAACAAGTCCATTGAACTTCTCAGAACAGTGTCTGTCCTTACAGGGTATTAGTAGCAGGTTCTCCTTAAGCAGCTGTAAATTAAGAATATACTAAGGCCATCAACAAAATGTTTATCTGAGGTCAAAACAGATTTAAATATTTCACCTGGTATTTCAGAGATACACATAGATGTGCTTACCACATACTTCTTAATTCTTTCTAGTGAAATTTATGTTAAATTTCATATGAGGATCTCTTTACCCTCAGTTTAGTGAAGTCCCTAGGAAACAGAGATGTTTGTAGCTCATACCATATTATATTATGGTCTCACATGACTAAAGTTCCAAATTTGTCTAGGAAGACGGACAGGTTTATGCATTTTTTTTTCTCTTTAGCTCAGAAGCACAACAAAACATGTTCTTAGATAAGCCTGTGTCTTCAGGCTTCTATGGAGTTTGGTATCCAACCATAAAGCATCCAGGATGGTAATCAAAATTAAGGCATTTAATGCTCTGTATTGATTTTAGACACTGTCAGAAAGTAGCTAATGCTGGCAAGTAGCAGCCTGGATCAGTGTATGAGATGCGGTTATTTGAAATCTGTCCAAAGTTCAAGGTTTGTTGCAGAATAGCTAAAATGTGACTGGTCTCATTCTGGTATCCCCATGAAATACAAAGGTAAAACTAATTTGATGTATACAACCTGTCTGATGATTTTAACTAGCTTTGATGTGAATTGTAAATATGCTAGTTGTTTGTGCTTGATATTAACAGGAGGCGGAGCTGTATATAAGTGATGTAAGTCATACGGCAAAAAGGATACAAAGGAGTATCATTGAAAAGTGTATTGCATCCCTTCGAATTTTGTTTTTCAAGGCACTGAAAATGGGTCAATTCATACAAAAGGGCTTTCATGCAGTAAGCCAGAACCAAACACAAACTAACAAATTTCTCATTAAAAAAAAAAAAAACAAACCACCTCCAAATCAGATACTAATATAACATTTATCCTATCTTTGTAATTAAAAATGCTTTATTATTTCCAACAACAATGATTAATATTTTTTTTTTTTGCCCCACAGAGAATAAGTAGTTTTCATTTTTAGCTTGGATTTTCTAGAATTTGTGTGTTTTTTAAGGTGATACTTCCCATAAATCATATTTGATCCTAAATATTACATCATTGGATTTTTCAGCAAAGCTGCATGCAAGGTTTTTCTGCAGTACTTGAGAAGGTAAATGTTTAGATGGAACTAATTTACATAAAACATTTGAGAAAGTAGTTACTCCAGATGTGAGGAGAGATTCCAAAAGATTAGTCAGCCTCAGAACTGTGTTAGAGGAGAATATGTTCTGTCACTGTTCTGTCTAATCAGCTCCAATTCTGACAGATCTCTGAGTGTACTTGAAATGCAGCACTTTCTGGGAGTACGGCAGATACAGAACTTATGGAAATAGTACCCTACCAAAAGAACAGGAGGTGAAAAGTCAGATAGATGCCATTGGAGAGAATGTAAAAAAGCTCAGAGAAGCAAAGATTTTGCTTGTAGTCAAGACTATTTAGCAAGATTTTTTTGTTATTTTTCATAAAAACAAATAAGCCTGTAAAATATCATTATTATTACCTTGACCTAAAAAATTTATAAAGCAGATAGGGTGAATAAACCACATTTTTGTTAAGCTCATCCATGTTCCTTATGTTTTCATTACTGTAATTATTTTCTTTTAAAATAAGTATATGATAAAGGACTTTCTAGAGATAGGATTTTTTTTTTCTTCAAGGTTAAAACTTGGATTTCTTTTAAATTTAGTGGAAAAAATTATTTCTGTCACTGGAGCCAGTTTTTTTAAAGAGGCAAAATACAATTGTTATATTTCAAGTCTTCAGTTTCTGTGAACTATTACTATTTTACAGAGAAACAAATACTGATGTATAATTTTAGTAAGCAAACAGTGATTAGTGCTGGTACACAGCTTCTGTTGTGGTCACCAAAAATAGAACTACACATTATATCCAGTAAAGACTCCAAATATCTTTATAACTTGCAATGTTCAAGGTGTTTGGAGATCCATAGAGTTTGTCTGCAGACAGGCCCAGATACTTCAATACAATGCTTTGAAATAAATGTAAATTTTTAGTGTACCAGTACAACTTACAAAAAGTGACAGATATTAAATCAAAATGAGATCACTGGGGAAAGTCCAGAGAGCAGAGAAATCTTTATGGCAAAATAAATTAGATGTTTTCTATCTTACATAATAATAATAATATTTTTACATATATTCTTGATGTGAAAATTCTGATTTGTTTAAGCTGGAAATATTCCTTGGTCTGCTTAAAAAAACTGCTGTTATTTTTTTAACATACATTGGAGAATAATTAAATATACTGCTTTTCAGCTTAAAAAAAGAAAGTTAAATGCTTGATTTCAAAATGGCTTTTCATTCTGGAAATGCGTTTGTTATAGCAGTACCGCAATGCTGCACTTTGAATATTTAAGCAAATGTTTTGATTGACCTGTCTCTACTTTCCCTCCCACCCCTAGTTTTTTATTTTATAAAAAAATCTGAATTATCATTTTTTTCATTCCAATTTAGAATAATATTATCATAGAATCATAGAATAGTTAGGGCTTGAAAGGACCTTAAGATCATCTAGTTCCAAACCCCTGCCACGGGCAGGGACACCTCACACTAAACCATGTAACCCAAAGCTCTGTCCACAATGGACTTGAACACCAGCAGCGATGGAGTATTCACAACTTCCTTGGGTAACCCATTTCAGTGCCTCACCACCCTAACGGTCAAGAACTTCTTCCTTATATCCAATCTAAACTTCCCCCGTTTAAGTTTTAACCTGTTACCACTTGTCCTGTTACTACAGTCCCTAATGAAGTGTCCCTCCCCAGCATCCTTACAGACCCCTTCAGATACTGGAAGGCTGCTATGAGGTCTCCATGCAGCCTTCTTTTCTACAGGTTGAACATCCCCAACTTTCTCAGCCTGGCTTCATACAGGAGGTGCTCCAGTCCCCTGATCATATTCGTGGCCCTCCTCTGGGCTTGTACCAACAGTTCCATGCCCTTTTTGTTTTGAGGACACCAGAACTGCACGCAATACTCCAAGTGAGGTCTCATGAGAGCAGAGTAGAATGGGAAATTACAAAGAACACTGAAAACAAAGGACTAATTACTAACATCATGCTAGATATTTTGGGAGAAGTGTGTCAATTTTAACACCTTAAATTATTTATTAAAAATATATATAATAAACAATATTTTCACTGTATTGCCTCAAGAAAATTTTAATCAAGGTAAAATAATTATAAATTAAAATAATCCATGAATTTTTAACTTAATTAACATTTCATGCTAAAAGTGTTACAAATTTAAGTAACAATACTGTACAGATTTTCACATTACATGTTTTCATCTAGGTTTGCTTTAAGCAGTGTGCTGACATTTTAAAGGACCCTTTGTATAAAAAAATGCAATTTACACCTCTGTGTGGTTATGATAAAACATGTAATAATGGGATGTGACGACAATTCATTCAGAATTTTTTTCCTTTCAATAAATGCTGATTAGCTCGAATGCATTTGGATTGCTCTCTGTGCATATGCAAGAGTGTTGTAGGATAATCTTTTGACTGAGTCAAGATAACATATATATGACACAAATCACATTATATTGTAATTGATAGTCCTTTACAAATGCTTTTTTTAAATGCCCTGGTCCTTCAAACTGGTTTTCCTATGTAAAACATTATTTGCACCAATTCATTTTACAGCTTTTCTTATTCCTGTTTCTTGTATGAGCACAAAGGGCAATTTGACTAGTACATTTTCACCTTAACCTGTAGAATGCTTCTGATTTTCACACCTGATTTAGCAACTTCCTCCTGAAGAATGAAAACTTTAATTCTACAATAGGTTTAATTACCTGCATAATAATCTTTTCTGGGAAGTTGGTTCAATTGTGACTTTACAGTTACTGCACCTTTCTGAAGAAGCCAAACGGGACTACATAGTAATACACTTTTAACTGTTTTTAATCCTCGAAATAAGATGAGGTTTATCTTCACAGTTTTTGGATTACATTGGTAAACTTGTTTATGTGTTAAAGTGAGCTGCAAAGATAGATAGGCAACTTTTAGAGCCTAAGACTGCTCTTTTTCTGCTACTGAGAAAGTAATCCATTGTTGGCTTTTAGGTCAGGAGCAAGAAACTTCTAAGTAGTCTTTAATTTCAAAGTAAGAAGCTATGAGATTAAATTTACACTGAATTATGATACATTAGACAACCACTGCCATCAGTAAAATATGGTAGCATTATTAGAGACATGTATCAGGTAATCATTAAATGAAAGAAATAACGTAATTTTACTTCAATGTAAACATAAAATTTAATATGAATGTTTGTGGGCTTTTTAAAATGTATTTATTATTCCCCTTTATTTCATGTTTGCAAAACTGATTCTGTTATTTCTTCAAACTGTGATTGTTAAAAAAATCAAGTTAGTTCTCAATGTTTATCACATTGATACTACTGTAGCAGTAGTTGCATGCATGTATATACACTAAATAGCATATATGTATCTCTAATTGCTGTAATTGCTAGTATTTTATGAACCATCAAACATGGAATCATAGAATAGTCAGGGCTGGAAAGGACCTTAAAATCATCTAGTTCCAACACCCCTGCCATGGTACAGGTAGATTCCCAAGATATATAATATTAACGATTTTGAAATACCACTAATCTCCCTCATCATGACTCCTTTTTACTATTTTTTTTCTCATTGTCATTTTGGACTGCTTTTACTGTTTTATTGGGAGCTATGAGAAGTTAAGGCTGTCTTCAAGTGTAGATGGACAATATAAAATGGTATGTTACCAGCAAGACTGTAACTAACAATGGAGCTGGTACAAATGAACAAAATGAGAAAAATTGAACAACTTGATAACAGAATTGTTGTCAACAAACATTAATTTTAGTATGAAATACTACCTTGTAGAAGATTTGTCTTTAGAAGGAGTATTTCTATACTTCTAGCAATTATCTATGTCTACAAATCAGGCAAATTAATGAAAAATGTACCTGATGGGGCTTTCATAATTTTTATTTCCATTGAGGGAAGTAGAAAAACTGCTCTAAGTGACTGGATAAAGTCAGCATTGTAACCACAAAGTTTAATTATTAAAACAAAAAGAAGCTTTTTAAAAAAGGAAATATCTATTACATCTGATATCAGGTTTGGATACTGTATTAAGGTTATTTATATTCCACTGTTATAATGGAATCTAGGTTTGTATGTGTGTGTAATTTAGAGATGTATCCATCTGGAATGAATGCTTTTTTCAACATTAATCTTGCTTTTTTTTTTTTTTTTTTCTCCAGTACTTACTTTAATCATTGAGATCTTTTCAGAATAAAATCAGTCCTTTGCTATTCAAACATTAAAATGTGAATATGAACATACAAGGAATATTGATGAAGTACTTTTAAAAATTCAGACCTGTCCCTGAGCACCTAGAACTGCAGGGAAAGGCCAAACTGCATGAAATAGTGAAATAGGCTGGTGCTTAGCATAATTATATCTCAGGTGTGTTGGTTAATTCTGAGTTGGATGTGAGATACAAAACAAGAAACACTGAATGCTAATAGTTGTGTTGCTTTCTTGAAAATTATAACACACAGCAGGGTGTGTGATTGTTGATTAATAAACAGGCACCTAAAGTGGCATGATGAGTCACAGACACCCTGCTAAGCAGTTGCATATTCAGGTGCCAAAATACTGAGGAGACCGTGACTGAAATAGTTCCATACATTGTTAAGAAAAACAAATCACCCACAGTCCTTGTTCTCTTTCAAGTATGTCTTTGCAGACCATATTATAAGTCAACATTCAACTCTTGGTAGATGGTGAATTTTTTAAATAGTGGTGTTTGCTGGTTTTGTGCATAATGCTTGTGAGCCTTCAGGCTACTTTTTGAGGGTACTCATGACACAACCCTTTCTCTGTTAACCATTGCTGCCCATGCCCATTAGAGTAAAGCTAAAGGGTGTCCAGTCTGCTACCTTTCATTATACTACAAGATAGAACTCTTGTGCTCTGCTTGTGCAGTTATTATTTCTGGCTCTTTCAGGTGAAATATTGTGGCAGATGTAACAGTGGGTTTCTTTTTCATTGAAAGACTGTGCCTTGGTACCTAGAGCCCTTTGGAAAGATACAGCCCCTGATACAGAGCTTGAAAGGTGTCTGTTTTTTTTTTCGCGGTTTTGTTTTTTGTTTTGTGTTCTGTGTTTTTTGTGGTTTTGTTTGTTTCGTTTCATTTTTTTTTTTTTCCGAGGACATGAAAGTTTAAAGGACATCTGTTTCAAACTTGGCAAGGGAGGATTGTGGTTTCACATCAGATCTTTGAAAAACAGGTTTTATGCAGTGAGAGAGACAAAGTCATCAGTAACATTAAATTCTAGGTTCCCGAACAGCATGCTTTAAAATAAATTGAACAAATAGGCCCAGGAGCTCCATTTCAGCTCAGACCTGACTGCTCTTGAATTGTAGTTTGGATTTCCTGGTTGACATTGAACCTGGCTTATTACCTTGCTTTAGCTTAATGTTCACTAGGCTGTTGATAGGACCTGTTGATGTTACCACCCAGATCTGCTTGCCTGGCTAAGGTGCAGTGGGACTGCTACTTCTTGATGCAGTCGTTGCCTGGTCTGTGTCAAAGCCACCCTGGGAACTTGGATCACTCTCCTGTAGGGGTCACCTGGCTCTTACTTCTCCCAGATATTAAGCATCTTTTCTGGCACTGGACTGAAAGGTTTCCTTTCTAGTTGATTTCAGAGACATTCTGGAGTACCTTCTGGGCAGAATTGGGTAACATGGTGTTATTTACCCTTAATTTTTTAATGGGATTTGGCAAGCACTAGACGATTGCGAGGGATTGCAGTATGTCACTCTGAAGCACTGAGTCAGCATAAGAATAAATCTCAGTAGCTGACTAGCCAGAATTACAGTGGTATGCATTCAATATGTCACTTTATCCCTATTGATCCTATGGAGGATACTTACCAATTTATCCTCTTTGTACTTTTATTCTCTGTGTAAAGTAGAGGAAGACCAAGCTTCCTTATTAGGATTTAGATCATTGACATAGAACTTAAGGCCCATAGCCAATGGTAACAATAGTAATGTCAACCAAAAAAATACTGTTAATGTGTGCTAGTGAAGTGCGGTGAAGAATTGTGGTCCCTATTGTATCCTAAAATTTCTAAAATTGATGTCACTGGAGTGAGATAATACTGATAGTCTTCCCCCATAAGGAATCAAAAGCACTCTAGAAATTTCTGTAGAAAACAGTGTATCCAATCATCAAACAGATGTATCCAAAATTTTCATATTCATAGAAATTAAGGAGTTTGTTTGCATGCGTGTTTTTCAGAAGTAACACTGGATTTCAAATCTTTTATTCTAGGGAAGCATGAAATCAGTCTGAATGTTTTATTTCCACAGGAGAATAAGACTGTGTACTCTTGTTTTTTCTTCTGCTTTTGACATAATGATCAAGATTTAAAGACAGTAAAACCACAGTCTTTACAGGCATAGTGAAATGACCAGTGAAATTTGTCTTTGACTCATGACATTGCTCATGAGTTGACCCTGCTTGCAGCCATTAGGACTTATGATAGTACCTGATTTCTTGAGTACTGAAACACCTAGAGCAGAGAATGCAGTTCCTTGGATTCTCTTATGAATCAGGAAGAGCTCTACCAGAACAAATATTTTTCAAGTGGAAGAGGTTCTTGATTTCTCCTGAAATCTAGGCAGTCTGCATAGGCTGTGACACTTCAATATTTTGTTTTGTCCTGCTTTTCAAATAGGCCAATATTTCATTAGCTCAGTTGAATTTTATCATAAGGAGTTCCAGCTTGTCATCTATTGGTGCAATTTGATACTGTTTATTCTCATTGTGATCGTATTGATATTTCTTAAATTGCAGTTTTACATGCTGCTCAGACCACCTACTTTTGATGAACTGTTTTACCAGGATGTGTGAAACAGCATTCTGATCTCTCTCAAAGCATTCTATTCTGCTCTTCATTTTTAAATCGCTTCAACCAAAAAAATAAAGGAGCTCGAGGCATTCAAGACTAAATTCTGCTTAAGAAGATATTCTGCCAGAACAGCATGATGCTCAGACTAGATTTTATCCATAATATGGTTTTATTATTCCATTTGAAACAATCAATTTATCTGTTCTTTTTGATTTCTTTTTTCCTGAACTTCCATATAACATTAGAAAAAAAAAATTAATCACAAAAAGTACATGTCTGTACCTTATTTTATGCAGAGGACTCAGCATGATTTTGCACCATCTTTTTCTTTCTAAAGCTTGATATACCAAACTGTCTAACAATTTCATGTCAAAGAATGATCATGTAATGCCTATATTTGGGTTATCAGCTAGCAGCAACTTGTCTCCTATGTATGTGGCTGGCTTCAGCAAAGTTCAGCTATCAACTGTCTGTGTCAGAAATCTGCCAGTATAATTCAGTAGCCCTTAAGAAATGCTTAGACTTAGTTTCTGCGTTCAATACTATGTACAGGAGAACGCATTACAGCTTCTGTTTGCCTGAAGAATCGCGACTTCATCTCTATCACCTCAGATGGTACACATTTTTGCTCACCCACAGTGTTCAACTCAGCCAAATAGTTGATTTGACATGCATTTAAAATACAGACTAATTTGCTTTACAGTTAACAGTTTTGTTTCTGTGATAGCATGTGGTGTTAGCATGAATTACATTATCAATCCTGTTAAGAATCCTCAAGTGCTGTGGTCTTTGAATAACCAAGGAATGAAGGTTTTCAGATGGGGATGGTAATGGGTAGAGTTCCTCTTCTCACCTGCCCACAATTTGTTTTTCCTTGTAAGACTGTGTGAAAATCCAAGGTATATGGGTGCCTCTGATGGAATCTTTTGTAACAATAAATAAAGTTATTTCAGTGACCAGGTAACGTGGCTGTAGCATGAAAATGAAATTACATCGAGTGTTTCCAGAAGTTTCCACATTAAACACTTTCCTGCTAGAAACTTCATTTGTCAAGTCTAAGATAGTTTTCAGAAGTCGGTCAATATTAACATTTTTATTTTTAGGGAAATAAAAGATTTATTATTATTGCTACTATTGAAATAGGTTTTTTTTTAATTTTAATGTTATAAATAAAATAAGAAGCATCCAAGCTAGCTGTTTCATTAAAACAGCATGCTTTAATTGATCTGAAATAAAAGCATAGCAGACTTTTCCATGGAAAGTTTATTCTGAAAGGAAAACATGGTATGCAAATCAATGCAAATGTCTGCTGTAGTTAGGATTGGGTCAGTATATATGTTACAAAGGTCTTGCATTGCTACATGGAAATAAGACAATGAGATTAAAACAAATACTTTGGTGTCAGACACTTGTAACAATTTGCAAAATATTTATTTTAACTTCTGGATTTGTAATTTGTCCTTTTAACTTTTCTACTGAAGACCATTAGAAATAATTACTTTCGTAATTCAGCTTTATAAAGGATTTTCAGATCTTGTAGGCCTTCTGACTAATAACTCTAAGAATGCCAGGACTTTCTCGTGGTCTTCTCTTTACATCCTGTGTGCAGCCCTGCTTGCTTCTCTTTCAGTTGTATTTTTGATGCTGCCATACTCACAAATGTCTTATTGCGGCTCTGGAGAATAATGTGCATGCTAATTTCTCCACAGAATAGTACAAGAAATCAATGTTACCATAAAATGTGCAAGAAGAAGGAAATAGAGCTGAGTATGAAAAATATCCACAAGAAAAATCTGTAAAATTGCAGCAAACAAAAGCAAATAACTTAGTGATGTTCTTACTCACTCTTCTCAACAACAATGAAAAAGATAATTTCTGGAGAAAAATTATTGACTACTGTTTCTATTAAATACTTTTACATGTATCATCTCCTCCAATGCTACTGATCTTTGAAAGTAAAGTAGTTTTTCTTAAGGACCAGAAATGAGTACCTCAGTAAATGCATGTATTTCTCAGTGCTGTTTGTCTTCTCCTCCCCTCCGGAGCCCACTCAGGCATCCACCTACATACAGATGATTTCTGACCTTGTAAATTTTCAAACATACATTTGAAATAGCAGAGAATTGCAGCCAATGAATTTAATAATTAACCATCCCCCTTAAACCCCTAGGAGGCACTCACTTGATCACTTACTAGAAAGCCATCATCCCCAGGAGACACCTGTTACAGTGCTTGCTCACTTCAAATTTAAGTGTTCCTATTTTCGTCTCAAATGTTAGCTAATAGTTTAGTGCAGACTCAAGGCATGTTGATGACAAGGGTTTACTTCCAATTTACAATGGCTTGAAGAGACATCTATCTGAAAAGAGCAAGTAATGTACCAGCTTGCTACTGCAAATGTATTTCATGAATTTAAAATTCAATTGTTCATTTTGGATTTTTTTCTGCCTTTTTTAAACATCATTTATAGTTACAGTCATATTGAAAGGCAGAGCTGATGGTTTGAACTAGATGATCTTTAAAGTCCCTTCCAACTCAAATCATTCTATGATTCGATGGTTCCGTATGTCAAAGCCCAATAAACCCTTCTACTTGAAAAGCAGCTGGAGTCTTGAATTCATGTAGATTAGCAGACAGAGCAAGTTTCTTTTTGATCCTAACCTATTTCTGTATAAACAAGGTGAAGGTTGTTTTATTACTTCTTAATCTTAGTGTGACCTGTACTAAGACATCTCAATTCTAATAGCCCTTTGTGGTTGTTCAAAGTCTTTGCATCTCCAAGAAATAATCTCATATTTAATATTTTGTGAGTACTAAGTCTAATTCAGTATGTGTTACAAAGTACTTGTCATTTATACTTTACAGAGGAAAACAGCCCCTTTAGCCATTGCTCGTTCTCTGAGAATATGCATGGAAGGTGATTCAGCTCTTCTGCAGTCTAGATTGTTCTCTAATATCTTTGGGTAGAACTAGTTGTACAGCTCCTAATAATCCCATGATAATTCTGAGAGATACTTAAGAAAAAAGAATTCTTGTAACTACCTTTTCAATCTAGCATTGCCATGTTTGCACAGAACAGAACATAATAGAATGACTGTTCTTGGTAGATATGGGAGGTCAGATAAAGCAGAGATCCTTTGCAATTTAGAAGATTGAATTTGACCATTGATTGAATGTAACACCATCATAACTTCTGTGAAGTCATCCTCTAATTTAAATTGCATTGAATACCAAAATCCTTTTCTTAAACTGTCTCTGCCTCCCATTTCTGTCGATGATCTTAATCTAAGATTGCAAAGGGATAATTTTCAATATTTATCTTAACTAGTGATGCCACTATCTGTACTGGAAAAGAGTTGTTATTGGCCATGTGTGCAAGACCACAGTCAGAGCTAAAGTTCGACTATATATCAACTGGCCTGGAGAGAGCAATGCACTATCATAGCCTGGTTATGGCACATGAATTAAAATGAATTAAACATCTGGTGCTGCTCTGAAAATTTGTACATCTTGAGCTTTTGCTTATTTGATAGGGTTACTTACAAATAATAAACAGCGCTTACTGGTATTCATTCATATCCTGAATTACTTTTAAATTACAATTTTATAGCCTGGTCTAAAATTGTAATTCATTCAGAAAAATGAAGTATTAACAAATATCTCAATATCTTGAAGTACGGGTACTTATTAATGCAAAAGACCTGTATCCAAGAGTTGTTTTCATGCTGAAACTTTGGACAGTAAAAATGTTGGGAAATAAACTTTAAGAGGAAACTATCCGCGATTCTGCTACTGCTGAGTAAACACTTGACAAAATGTCTGGAAGTGTACAAGTGATTTATGAGTCTATATTCCAGGACTATGAAAATCATTGGAATAACATGTTTTCTAAGCTTAGTTCCTACAAATATTTCTGCTCTGGTTGGATGTCACTGTAGCATTTTTCAGTGTGTTGACAGAAAACATGGCCATCTGTGTTGTTAATGTATGTGCCCATAATACCAATTTTCTGTCACCACAGTACTTTCTTACTCCTTTTTCAAGTTTGAAAGCGATTAAATCTGCTACTTCCTTGTGAATTGTAGTTCCTTCTAAGTAGAATGAAGTCTAAAGTCTGGGTTTGATTGTGAAATATCAGTTTAGGAACATCCAAAAATAGAGATTAATATAAGCAACATAAAAAAAAATAGCAATAGGGTTCATTAGTCTTAGTTAACAATTCAAATTTAGAATAATATGCTGAGCTACATGTTTCTCCCATTCTGGTATGGTGACTTGGAAATATGTGTATACAAAAGAAATCTCAAGTATTACAAAATAAATTGCATAACTGCTGTATGCAGGATCAACTGCTTGCTTACTGAAATATCTCTATTTATCATGTCACTGGCAACATTGCATAAATGTCTTGAATTCCATATATGTATTAAAGATTCATTAGCAAGCCAAATAATGCAGTAAGTATAAACAAAACCATTAACACATGGGTCTTTTCTTCAGCGCTCTGCTTGAACATTCCTAGAGGCTTCAGGCAGAATTTAAATTTTGCAGTTCCAACCTAACTGTCCCTTCAGAGGATATCTTACATACAGACAGACTTTGATAAATCTGTTTAACTAGTTGACTGTCTTAGGAACTTGCTACTTTTCTTTCTGTCTAAAATCCATAGGAACCTATAGTGGCAAAACCCTCCATAATTGTCATTAAAACTTGATTTTTCATTACTACTCCTTCAGGGTTTGTTTCCATTTTTTCATTACATCTTATCTAAACTATTGAAATGAATGGTTCTGGGCTAGCCATGAGAAGCATCTCTTGGTCACCAGCTGGTATAGAATGTCATTTATTGTGTTTAGTTGCAGATGTGGTTTCTCATGTTTATATTCTGGACTGTATATGCTCTCTGTAGTTTGCAGGGGATGCAAGTTAATTTCCATTTTTTTTCATTACGAATTGTACCCTAAGCTTTATATTAGAAATAATTTTCCTGCAGTACTGTCATGAACTTTGGAATCAGCAATGCCAGTTCTGTTATTATTTCCCAGAGATAAATTCATAGGTGTCATGGGAGTCATGTACTTAGCAATCCACTGGTAATTCTGGAGTATAGTCTTGACAGTTTCAGCTGAACCTGAGCTTTTGGTTCCCATTTGGTATCTTAGTTCCCTTACCAATGGGTATCATGACTGGTTGTCTCTCTAAATCTCTTGTTTAGTTAAATGTGCAGGGTAAAGAAAATAAAGTTGTAGGAGTACAACTTTAAAAGAGTCCAGTGTGATTTTCATTATGACAATTATATTCAGATATTATGTGACCTTATAAACACATATTGTAATAACAGTAATAGTAGTAAGGGTTTTAACATTCTTGAAAGCTCCCTCCACTGTTATTGACTTCTTATTTGATCTTAAGTGTGAAATGGGCACAAAAAAAGAATAATTTGTCCATTTGACCAGCAATGGCTTTAACCTGATTACCTAGCATCTTGACTTGATCGATAGATCATCATTCAACATTATGTATCACAAATATAGTGAAGTGAACTATTACGGGGTCTGTCACTTTTCAAACACAGAAATGTTCCATATGTTCATTAAGTGAGACTTATCATATGTCAATGACCTGTGCATGCCACCTATATGCAATAGGTCAAATGTACCCAGATTTTCTAGAGAGAAAAATGTGAACCTTATAGTTGGGGAAATCACTTTACTTTTCCCAGCCTGTGCTTATTCCTTGATGAAGTAATCTGAAATAATTTATTTATAAATAATACTATATAGTTGAAATAATCTATATTTCTGAAGTACTCTGAGTTTCTCAAGTTAAAACATACTGTATCATTGCACTGTTCCTAGGAAATATCTGAGCTTAGTCATATTAAGCACTTTCTATGCCAGTTGCATGTTTAATATTGCCTAGTATTTTCTGATAAATCTCATAAGGGATTTACCCCAGTCCAAAATACACATAGTCCATAAGTTGTTTTATCAACAAAAAAATATTTGGCAACTGGGTAGTCAAACATCTTATTTACTCTTTTCCTGCTGTCCTTTAATTTGTATGCTTTTTTTTTTTTTTTTTTAATACTGTTTTCATATACTTGTATGCGAAAGCCCAGAATTGGATGCTCCAGGTATTACCTCATCAGTGCTGAATAGAAGTAAAGGATGACCTCCCTTGACTTGCTGGCACCACTCCTCCTATTGCATTCCAGGATAGTAGGATACCTGAAAAGCAATGGGCACAAACTGAAACAAAGGAGATTTTTCTGTATGTACATCAGAAATCACTCCTACTGTGAGAGTGACCAAGCAGTGGCACAGGTTGCCCAGAAAAGCTGTGGAGTCTCCATCCTTGGAGGTATGCAAAAGCCACCTGAACATGGTCCTGGAAAATTGGCTATGGGTGACCCTTCTTGAACAAGAGGAGTGGACAAGATGACCTCCAGAGGTTGTTTCCAACCTCAACCATTCTGTGACTCTGTGATTACGTACAACACAAACCTGAGGTAGCAAAAGCACAGAAAAGCTAAAGGAACTCAGCCTTATAATTTTGTCCTTGATACTAAGCTACAAACTATCTTAGAATTTCTGACAGATATGTCCATCTGTCAATAGGGAGTGAGGCACCATCTGGATTGTTGCTTTTGTATCCTCTAGTACTGCCCTATCAGCTGACCAAAAGACCAGCATATCAGTCATATACAGAAGGTTTCATATAAAAGAAAGAACGTGGGAAGCATGAGAACAGTGAATGTGAGAAAAGTGATTGCACAAATGATTCTTTGTGTAAATACACTCATGCCCAGGGTGTGTGTGCAGATTTATGAAATTTTCTAAAGGTTATATGTGTATATATTAAATAAACCTGTGTGAATGACTGTCTTTGTAGGACAGGAGAGAGGGCTTTTTAGCCGGAAAAATCTCAGTCCATTAGATCTGTTGCATGTGGGTTGTGTGCAGGGATCACCCACATGTAATAGTTCTGATACCTTATAAAATCTGTAGGGGTTTCCCTCTAATGATGAGTAGGGAGAAGAAAAATACAAAAAAGAAAACCCAAAAGGTACATTTTTCTTATCAAAATGAAAATTTGTGAGAGTAAAAATAGCATTAACAAAACAGTTTCGAAAATAACTTTATCTCTTATAAACACATATTAAAAACATGTATTGCTCAATTCAGCTTAAAATTCATCTAAATTCTGAAAGAAAAAAAAATTGCTTTTAAATTAAATCAATACTTTAAATTCTTTCAAAATCCCTTCCTTTGTTTTGTTTTGGTTTGTTTTTTTTTTTTTTTCCCACAAAAACCTGAATTAAGCTTGCCCTGAAATCAATTTGCCCTGAAATGATACTTTCTTTATGACAGTATATTTCCTGGAAAGACATGAGCATCTTTATCTATATTGGAAAAATTTCAGATATTCACATACCTAAAAGAGGTTTTCTTCTTGTATGCACTAAAATAGGATAGAAGATAAGTGACCATAAAGAAAAACTCTTACACATTTTTCTTGGGCTTTAAAGAATTTTTAACAAAGGAGAGTATTTCAAAAACTTAAACTTTGTTTTCTTTCTCTGTGGTTTACCAGGTATTTTTGTATATGTGTTGTAAAATGTCTAGTTTTGCCATGCTGTTAGATGCTTATCAGGACAAATTAAGATGACAAAATTAAGGGACAGTGCCAAAGAGTATCTATGAACTCAGGCTTGATCTTAAAACTATAATTTGAAATACTAGCATAATTGTGCAGTTACAGAAACTCTAGTTCTAGCTTTTTCATAGTTCAGTGAAGCTGAGCTCTTTTGAGAGCACATATACCTGTTACAGATTCCACTGAGAGAGAGTAACCTCAGAATATATTTTTAAAGGTTGGACACAGTCAATGTTTGTGATGACCTAGTGATGTGTTCCTCACCCTCAGTTGTTTTTGCTGTATTTATTTGCAGAAGCTTACACTTTGGAAACAATTGAAAGATAATTTGCATAATCATATGCAGTATTGGAAAGATTATGTCAGTGATATGTTTGCATATTTATAGTACTGTTGCTGGCCAGAAATTTACATGTTTTTGTACAAGTATCCAAGAAGATACATAGCAAATGAAAAATCAGCAGTATCCTCTGTTTTCTGGATACTTAAGGCCCCAACAGTAACTTCAGTTATTCGAAATACTATTATATTAGCTTGTTTTTCTCATTTGTGCTCTCACCACTCTCTATCATAAACTTACAAAGTCTAGCTACAAGGTCAGGGTAACCATTATAGGAAAGTAAAAAATAAGCCTTGTTTAGCATCTACAGATGTGAAAGACATTGCCAAAGCAAATTAAAGGTATTAAATACAGACTTTTCAACATCCTTTTCATTTCCTTTCAGCATCCTTCTTTCTATCTGAAGAGTGCTGTGATAAATGTAATTACATGAACACCACTTAATTATTTTACAATTAAAACAAAACCACATGCATTTTCTCTTACCTTTTATGCAATGCTTAAGAAAGGTAGAACTTCATCTTCGGAGGCATGAAATAAAAAAAAAGTGATTAGTCAATTGATTTAACTACGTCTAAACTTTGTTGCATTCACAGCTCTGAGTAAGAGTTGTATCTTCAGTTATACATGGACTATGTCTTTACATTTATTTTGATCCAATAATCTATAATGACATGAAACAATCCAAGAAAGCAATGTCACTTCAGATGAGGATATCAGCATAAAATCAATTATAATAAATTCATTCAAATCTGCCTTTAATCAGTGGAAGTACTGAATTCCTTTTTCAAAGTTCTTGAATTTTTATTTTTATTTTTTTAAGTTCTGCTTAAAGTTTCTTTTCCTTACATCTGCTCAGACTTTCTGCTTGCTTTGTCCTGAACTGGAAAGTGAAACATCTTTTTCTACCACTTACCTAGGAAAATTTTTGGACAAGCCTCAAGTGTAAATATTTATGCTTTGAAAGTAAGAGACGTAAAGCTGATACAGTGCTCAATAATTTTGTTGGCCAGATGGCATGGTGGCAGCAATAAAAACAGCCAAATGGGAGAGCTACATTTAATTCTGGACTTTGCAATAGGGGTCTACTGTTGGTGAGATTGATATTTTTTTTATTTTTAGAGGGCATTGACCCGAAAGTTTTCTTCCTAATGCCAGCTGGCTTTATGAAGAGCATGCTGTCCCATACAATCAAGATCCAAGACTGTCTGCAGCCATAACAATATTGTTATGCATTATGTTGTTTTGTTTGGAAAAAAGCAAAGCATCTTGGTATAACTAAGGAAAGAACAGACACCTACAGTCAGACAGCAAGAGTACATTGATTTATATCAGCTGAGGATTTGACCTCTGGAATCTTATTCATTCACATGAAATAAATGAAGAATAAATAGTGAAATTAATCCTGAAAGTTGCAAGGTTTGAAGTGGAAATTTCACACATTCATCTATATGTTGTTGTTGCATGAATAGGGATGCAAAGCATTTAAGAAGCTCATAAACATCCTTCCAGTGCCATTCACTTAGAGTTGGCTCAGTTGACTTCACATGGCAACACAATTTGTGATGTAGATGTGAAGCAAGGTTGAGATGTAGGCCCAGACTGGTATGCCAGAAAGTCCAATTATTTTATATTCTGGAAGGAAATTGAAGAGTTGTAGTTTCCCTAGTGAATCACAAAAATGACTGTGTCCTGTGCGCATCCAGTACTGGCTAACAGTGCAGTTCATCAGAATCTGCAGGCCAGCCTGACACTGGGGAAAATTGCCGTGCTATTTAGAGAGCATTTCTGGTGGAGAATTTTGATATTTTCATTATGTAATTATTTTCTAAATTATGTGATGTTTTCATTATGTGATCCTAATTTATTTCTGTGTGACAATATTGCAAAAACTGTTTTAGAATGAAAAAATCTGTTTTATTTTAATTATGTTTTGACTAAATAATATCAAGTTACTCTTTTTCTGTGACATCTAATTATCAAAAAAACCTACATTTATGTCTCGCATGACACTGTACAATGAAAGAACAGAATTACGTCAAGTATCCAAAGCACCTTTTGCTTTTGGTACTTCAGTACTGGAGAGAAAGAGAGGTGGTTAGGCAGAAAAGTCACTTGTCTATGTGACTCCTCTTAGCAGCGGAACAGACAATTTATTTCACCTTGGCACATTTTCTTAACAATATCTTAATATTTAAATCTTCTTTGGAACTGATACCAAGCATCAGAGTGAATGTCTTGAATTACAGTCACAGCATTAAACATATTCTTAGATGAATATTTGAGAAAGAGCATAATAAGGATGACTTTTACTCTCTGAAAAGACAACGGGGACTACTTCTAATCATCTTTCAATCGTAGTGCACTTCTGTGGGACTCTGATTTCTTCCAGGAATTTTATCAGGCTGGTTTCTCCTTGTGACCTTGTAAGTTACCCATCAGGTTTATAGCTGTGAAAAAAAAGAACATGAACTCCAGTTTGTGAACTCTTTTAGAACTTTTCTAAGTCTCAGAAGTGTTCATGGATAACGTGATAATGTTCTTACGATCAAAAAATATCTGTAAAAGTGATTGACAGGGATGACTACACAGTGACTACTAAAAATGTAGAGTTTAGTGAACTGTAATTTAAATATATCCTTCATCACCCACATAACAAAATGTATCATAAATCTTTTGTTGTCTGTTGCATTTTTGAGACATGCAAGCGTAGAATATTTTTCTTCCTGCTACCTTACTTTCAGAATGACTTAAAGAGACTAAAAGAACATGACTTCTAGCGAACATATATTCCTGATAATAAAAATTTATGCACTTTTCTTACAAGCAAGAAAAACAATTTGAGGAATTATCCATGAATGTTTGCCACAGTTGAGCTGTGCTGAGAAGATCTTGGAAGGTACTGGAGCAAATTACCTGAATCTTTTAAAAGTGAACCTTCTCACCAATCTGTAGTTCTCATCAGTGAAACACATGCTGTATTCATCAATAGGAGAAAGTACATTTCCATATTTAACTTATTGTTTTGATTTTGTGACCCTCCCTGTTCATATTGGGCTAGAGTCTTATCTTGTGAACAGCCACTAAAAAGAAAATACCCTCAATATTATTAATAATTAGCTTTTTTTTTTTCAATGATGACAGGATAAAGTCAACCAAAATGTGACACTTAAGAACCAAAGAGGTTCACTTCAATGCAATGTATGCATTAATAATTCAAATCTTTATTGATGGTTATTTTTTTTCCCTGTTTATCTAATGAGTTGTATACAGAACACTGTGGTCTATTAAAATATATTAAAAATGTTTCATCTAATCTTAGCAGTATGAATACTTTTCATACTTGGAATAATACATTATTACTTGTGCATCCATGCTTTGTTAATACTAAAACTTTATGTTTTGAAAGGCTCGCATATAATTTAGCTATTTAGATCTGTGATTTCAGTGGCATTCGAGTAAAGATTCCTTTGCAGACACAAGCTTCTCATAGCTTTCTCTCAACATAGAGAAAGCAATTTTTATAAAGGGCTATGTCTACATTACCAAATAAAATAACCCAGGAAGAATTGATCTCTATAGTGGAACAGTGGGTGCTGAGACTGATTTTTCATACTATATGTATTTTATGGAGTTTTGCTGTGAACAAGCTGTAGTCTGATCCTGTGAACTGAGCTCCTGTTAGTTCAATCTATCTAGGCGTGCTTTTGGATCATATCCTTAATTTGAATTGTATCCAAAAAAAGTCCAGTATATTTGCTTCAAGATAGTTCTTCCAAGAATAACAAAGTACAATAATCGGGGACGATAAGGAGGTTAATTTGTGTAGAACATCGCTTATGTGAACTAAAATATTGATCCAGATTCACTAAAAATGCTATATATAATCTGACAATTTTATCTTTTGTGAACTGTTCTGTAGTTCTAAAATCTTATTCTTTTCTATATATATGTATATGTTTATACATATATATACACATATACATGAAATAGAATGGTGTGCCAGAACCTCAAGTGATACATGCATATATGTGAGTATTGCTTAATTGCCTTACTTGTTTCTATTACATCATTTTGACCCATTGGATTGAAGACAACTAAGGGATCATAATTCTGTAGCCTATGAAAAATATGTGTGGACAGTCTTTCCAATCTTATCTTTTTGCTAAGGGTAGTTTTATGTAAATCACTTTGTAAGCAGGCTTTTTTAGGGGTTTTGGGGCCTCATAGGCCAACTAGGGTAAAGGACTACATTTTTTTTCCTTTCAACACATTAAGTTATTTTAATAATGTTCTAGGTTCAACAGATGCTGCTGATGATAACAGCTTAAGTATCTGGATCATTGAGATGGTAGGGTGGAAACGAGGGGTTTGTTTTCAGAGAATAATATTTGAGCCAATGAAAAACATAAATGAAATAGTGTAGCAAATAGACAAAGATAAAATTTTCTCATACTTTTGCTGAAAGCAGGAGCTAAGAGACATAATAGCATTTGTGAACTTGAATCCCTGGGCTAGTTTTTGGTAGCAACTTCTCTGCTGAAAAACAGAAGGAAAAGAAACCAAACAAACCCCTCTAGGAAAGACAGACTCTTAAAATATTTCAAGAAAAGAGAAATATCTAATCACAGAAAAGTTTGAAAATGAAGAATGTTAGCCATTGTGAAAATGTAAGTAGTAGGTGGTATAAGATACTGAAAAGACACTCAGCTAAATGAATACTGTTCCAGTGCTGTAGTGATAGATTTTGGTCAAACAAAACAATATTCTTAGGATTTTAATGAAACTTATTAGAAAGAGCTAGAATATAATGCACTAAGTTCAGAGCAAAAATAGCAGATTCACTGAAATAGTGTTTAATTCACATGTAAAATTTAGAATAACTTTGGTGTTTTGTTTTTTTTTTAATAAAAATAGAAATCAGATAAAAACATCTAATTTCACGTTATAATTATTCTTGGAAAGACAATTTTTTTTTCACTAGAAAAACGTGAGAGCATTTCAGGATTGTGGAGGCTTGGTTCTTATAATTTTCAAACAGTAGGATTCTGAAGTGGTAGCAGAAGTATATTTCTATGAGCAGGCAAAAAAAAATATAATAGAATTTTACCATTTCAGTTACATATTCTCATTTATTCTTGGTTTCTTTATGCTCATCTTTCAGTAGTTACCCTGAAGAGCTCTTGTGAAATGCTAGGAATATTTGCTTCATTTAAAAGCCTTGTGGATTTAGTTTAATTTTTTTCTAAATAAATTTGTGTGTTACTTTTAACAGGTATGAGGGTTATTTGGAATCTGCTTAATGAACATAGCTGGGCAAATGAAAAGTATTTGGGGCTGCTCAAAAGTCACTGTGGTGTTTCAGAAAGGCAAATTTGGATAACAGGCACGAGAGGATATTTGAGAAAAACACTGAACTTCAAAGGAAAAAGTGTATGCTTGAATGCTACAGTAAAGATGCCCATAATGTAAAATGCATATTGAAATACTATTCTTCAATATAAAATCTTATCATGGAGCTTTTGGCTTAAGGAAATAGATAGTGGATTTGTATTTCTTATTTGCACAGAACAACAAAAAAAGTACTCTTCTGGTTCATGACTAGCAGCTCACTACTGCAACTAAAATTAATAAAAATGTTACCAAAATAAATGGCAATAATGATGGAGAGTCTTTCTCCTGTGTGTAGAATTCTTACCTGATAGCTGAGCCAATCACAGTTCATCACAGGCGATGCCTGCTACAGGCCTGTAATGTCAGAATTATTTTTTTTAATCAGCTCCTATTTAAAGGTGAAATTGTTACTACTTTTTTTGCTAAAGTAAAAGAGAAAGTTCATTATTCTTACCACTGTGTTTCTCCTCTTTTCCCCTCCTGCTGTAATACTTGTCTCAGGTGTTTCAGTCTCCTCATTGAAAAATAATGCCTGTTCAGTTTCATTTCCTTCCAATTTGATATTAACCACAATGATAGAAACTTAGAACAGAGGAATTATGTGATTTGAATAAGGAAAAGAGTTGTGTGGGTGGAAACTATTCAGCAATTGTTCATTAATATTTTGTTTGTCTTCCAACGAGCTTCCAGCAATTAAGAATGAATAGAAAGAAAAGGATAATGACATGTTTTATCAAAATTCAAGTGCTAAAGAAGCACTTTGAATTTATGTGATGAGTTGATGTATCTCTTCTGCCTATTAATATCCTACACAGAGTCACTGTGTTAGTTGTATGTGGAGGCTGACATTGATTGACTTTCTGAAGCTAAAGGGAATTATATTGTTATTTAGGTTTGACTCATCACCAGTGTTTTTTCTGCTTTGGCATTAACTGAAATACAGAAATTCCATTCAAACATAGGACTCATGCCATAGAATCATAGAATAGTTTGGGTTGGAAGGGACCTTTAAGATCATCTAGCTCCAAAACCCCTGACATTGCAGGGACACCTTCCACTAGATTGGGCTGTGCAAAGCCCCATCCAGCCTGGCCTTGAACGCTTCCAGGGATGGGGCAGCCATAACTTCTCAGGACAACCTGTTTCCATGTCTCACCAGCCTCACAGTAAAGCATTTCTTCCTAATATCTAATCTAAATCTACCCTCTTTCATTTTAAAGCCATTCCCCCTTGTTCTATCACTACATATTTTGTAAAAATTCCCTCTCCAGATTTCTTGTAGGCCCCCTTTAGGTATAGGAATGCTGCTCTAAGGTCTCCCCAGAGCCTCCTCTTCTCCAGGCTTTACAACTCCAATCCTTTCAGCCTGCCTTCATAGCAGAGGTCCTACATTCCTCTGATCATCTTTTTGGCCCTCCTCTGGACTTGCTCCAACAGGTTCACATCCCTCTCATGTTTGGGGCCCCAGATTTGAATGCAGTACTTTAGATGGGGTCCCATGGGAGGAATGGGGGAGAGTTACCTCCCTCATCCTGATGGTCATAGTTTTGGTTTTTATGCCACCCAGCATAAGGTTGGCTTTCTGGGCTGTAAGTGTACATTGCTGGTCCATGTTGAGCTTCTCATCAATCAACACACAAAGTCCTTCTCCTGAGAGCTGCTCCCAATCAATTCACCACCTAGCCTGTAGCTGGGTTTGGGATTGCTCCACCCAGGTGCAGGATCTTGCATTTGGCCTTGTTGAACTTCGTGAGGTTTGCACCGTGCCACCTCTCACCTACCAGCATCTGCCTGGATGGCATCCCCTCCCTCCAGCATGTCAACTGCATCACACAGCTTGGTGGTGTTGGCAAATTTGCTGAGTGTGCACCTAATTCTGCTGTCCATATCAATGACAAAGATATTAAGCAGTGCCAGTCCCAGTACTGACCCCTGGGGAGCACCACTCATCACTGGTCAGCACTTGGGCATTGAGCCATTGACCATACTCTTTGAGTGTAACCATCCATCCAAGAAAAGCCTTCTTTACTATGCATGGCTGAACAGCATAACAGGTTGCTCAGAGAGGCTGTGGAGTCTCCATTCCTGAAGATATTAAAAACCTGACTGATTGCAGCCCTGGTTAAAGTATTCTAGGCAACCCTACTTCAAGCAGGAGGATCAGATTAAGTGATCTCCAGAACTGCCTCTTTGGCCAAGTTAAATCTTAGTGAATAACCTAAAATATCACATTGTTAAAGAGGGAAGTCATCTGATTTGAGAATTAAGAAAAAATTAATACTTTACTTTCTGATTTTTCAGGATTTTGGGTAATACCTATGCTAATGCAGAATGAATTAGTAGAAATATTTAAAATAATATAACTTGCTCTAACTCAGTATTCATTTGGGACTAATTTTTCATGCTTCTGAAGGTCTTAAGTTATTTCTTGGGTTGCATTTTACAGGTTTTTTCAAAGTATTTTCAAAAATCCCAGTTCTTTTGAGAAGTAGGTATTGTTACAGCAGGAAGGCCTGATAGAATCTATATTTGCCTAAGCACCAAGTAATTGAGAAAATTGCCAGCTCTTTGTTGTTACACTTTAGTGCATTCCCTTTGTATTTAGAATAAATTGTGAGGTAACTGGCTGAGAAAGGATTGGTAGTTGTAACCCTAGATCTCAATTAAACATAAAAAAATTTGCTCATCCACCCCACTGCTGTGGTCCAAGTGCAGTAGGATTTGAATCAACAGTATTTACAAAGTTGTTAGTAACTGCTATACAGAAACTATGAAAGAATATAATCCATGAAAAATGTTAAGTATCAGGAAATACAATGCAAAACTAGAAATTTTTGGAAAAGAAAGGAAAACGCCTCTCACAATGGGAAAAAAGTGTCATGATTAAGCCTCATGCAGCTTTATGTATATACTGATTTTTACCAAATTTATCCACAGTCTGTCCCTAAGGCCAAACTCTGAAATGTTTTCTTCATGAATTGAAAGTATAATATGATTTTACTTTCTATCTTGGATAGGGAAGAGTTAATTAGTACAGGCTAAGATAAACACTGTGCCATAGAATAAGTTAGTAAGACTCAAGAAGTACAAACTGAAAAATACATATGTCTTTGGCATTGCAGTTATTTTTTGTTGTGTTGGTGAGAGGAAAAGAAAGTATCTATATGTTTTATGAAATACAGTTGAAACAAGGAAGACATGGTGATTTACCTTTGGGCTGTAGTGAAGGATTATCTTTTGTCTGTGATCTGATCATCTCTATGATCAGATATAATCAAGAACAATTCCATATGCTGTTGTCAGAAAATATGATCTGTTTTATTATCAGACCTATTGCATTCTTACTAAAGGTGACTCTAGTAAAAACTGCTCCTACTAAGGGATTCAGAAAGTATTAGGGTTGCTGTTTTGCTGGGAAGGACAAATTGAAGAGCTAGTGGGTGTATTTAGGTAAAAGCAACTCTACCATGTTGATTCACAGTGCTGGCAGATGGAGCTGTGTTAATGTTCTGTAGTCAAAATCAATAAAACTAAACATAATCCTCTCCTTTCCCCTCATGGGTATGTGACTTATTTTGTCAGGAAAATTTCTTATGTGCATTCTCACTTGGAAATTTCTCATGTGCATTCTTCTTTGAAATGTTACTGGTGTTATATCAATGGAAATACAAAATTAAGGATGTCTGTTTCTCCTTGTTAAAGTGCATTCTTTTTGGCGTTCCAATAAATATATGAGATAACCAGCATTTTACTAATAACTTTTTGGAAATCTTAATCCTGATATTCAGCCTCCCTCCTTCCTGTTTGTTTTATTAATATGCAGTTTTCCATGAAAACTCAAATGCTTTACAGATTAGGATCTAAATGAAGATTAGAGTACATGGAGAAGGTTCCTGTTTATGGAGGGATTTTTTTGCATTCACAGCAAATGATGCATAAATAACATTTATTATGTATCAACATTCTACTGTTTATAACTTTCTTGATAGGAATTAGATTTAACTTAAATGTTTTTGTTAGTAACAATAAAGGATTACTAAAGGACTGCTATGACTGACATTAACAGAAACATGCATATGCTTACAGGTTTTTTTTTTCAGAGGTATTTTATAACATTTCCATACTGGAATTTCTAAGATGTCATATTTTTAGGGTGTTAAAAATAAATGTCATTATTAGTGTAGCCTCAATTTTCAAAGTATATGAAAACTCATTATTATTTTTTATAACTGATAGTTTTGTTATGAATGTTTCTACAGTCATCCAGATTATACTGCTAAAGTATGTGGTGTTTTACATAACAGAAGGGATGACAGTACAACCTAATAAGGATATCCATTTTTTTTTCCTGTTTTTTAAATTCATTAAATTAATCAAATACAGTGTTCTTTAACCTTACAGGTAACAAACATACATTATAATCAAGGGTCTATGTCTTTTTATCAGAAAAGCATAGGCTTTTAATAAGAAAGCACATGCTATTCCACAAGGTACAATACATTCAAAATTTGCAATACATTTTGCCTGAGAAGATCTAAGAAACAATGCAATATAGAAGTCAGAATTCTGAGGTTTGTACTGGAAGTAGAAGTGTAATAAATGGTGCAGAATAGTAATTAACATGCACATCATTTTTTTCAGAAAGGATTTTGAAAGCATTATATCATACTCACTAATAATCTGTGGAATAGGCTGAATTTGCTTAACTAAGCTGAATGCTATGTGTGTTAGTTTTTTGTCAAAGAATTCCTACTCAGTACAGCACTTTGAAAAAAAATTTGAGATGGACATCCAGATATGTTTAAAATTTATTATTAATAACTTAGTAAAGACATATCAAATTCCTTTTAATTCAAAGGATAAATAATAATATTGTTAGGGATATTCAGCCTTATCTATAAACCAGTCCAACTTTGAATCTGGCACAGGTATTCTTTTCTGTATGCCTTCTAGGTAAGACATATATCCTTAAAAGAATATGGGAAGATGAACAGTATGGTCCTAAATCTTTGATAGTTCTTTCCAAAACTTCTAAATGATATTATTGCTACTGTTGTAACTGCAGATGTGATAACCAGATAGTCTATGCTTGTGATCTAGTTGGCACTGGCTTCTGGAAACTCAGTGGGAAAGGGAATATAAAATTTAAAATAATTAACAATTTATTTTCATTCCCATTTTAAGTTGCATCACTTATACTAATTGTAGATGATGCAAAGTGTTTATGGTGCAGCATGTCTTTGCCACAGAGTGACCCCAGGCAGATGATTATGTCTGGAAAAGTAGGTGGAATTGATTCATCACAATCGGGGAATAAAACCTTAAAAACCTTTAAGCAGGTGTGTTTTTTTCAAGGTTAAACTTCAATAAGGGGCAGGTTTTCATATTTTCAGGGTAGGTTCCATTGATTGAGCTTAGCTCTGAGTTACAGGGTGGTATTTTTACCACTTCACAGTCAATCTGTACCAAAAGGTCCTCAGTATCTTTTACAAAGTAGTTGCTAAGCTGCGCTTTGTGGTTCATATCCTATGACTATCAGGTCAATAGGGCCTTTTAAATGTAGATTTTAATGTTTCCTCTGGAAGGTCTGTTAACAGGTAAACATAGCAGTCTGTGGGAAATTATGGGAATTGCTTCTTTAATTTGCATGTATCCTCAATTCATCACAGCAGCTAATTCCTTCAGAGATAATATGATATTTAGGAATAAACTAGGTTCTAAGTAAATCCAAATTATGCATTTTGACAAAGTTTGTATCACTGGTCCAGAACTTAGTAGCAACTGACAGATAGTTACAGATTACAAGATCTCATCGCGTGAAGTTTTGGTGTATCAAAGAGTTCACAGTTTAAGTACTGATCTAAAAAAGGATTTATAAAGTTAATTTTTGTGAGGACAGTAAGACTAATTATGATGTGATAATCTTGAAATCTAGTCAAGATAAATCCTTAAGTGGAAGTTTAGAAGCTGATTTAATATATCCATTAGCTATTATCAGTATTCAGTATTAGGCAACTTAAGTGGAAATTCACTAAACTCTACAGAAATTGATGGTCTTGCACCTATTTATACCATGTAAAATTTGTTCCAGATTTTTTTCCTGATATATGTATGTTATGTATGTAATTAGTAGTACATCCTAAATACACTTAGTGTTATGCTTAAATATTTACCATGAGGGAAAATGTATAAATTACTGTTGCTTGCCTGTGTGATTCCACAGTATTACATTTTACCATATCTTTTCGAAGGTAAGCTCTATGACTTACACTAGATCTTACCTTAAAGAAAAATCGTTTCCCATTAAGAACTAGTGTATGGATATTCCTTACATACCTGGCTATTTTGTCTGAAAGCATATTTCTTTGTTTATTTCACTAAATACTATTTAGCATAGTAGTATAGTACATATAACAATACATTTACCCACACATATATATATACCCCCATATACCATTCTAACAGCCTGAACCCCTGACTTCATAGAAAGTGGAACAACCAGAGAGTGTGCTCACTGGAGAGACTTCCAAGATAGGGAAGTCTGTAAGCCTGTCATGTCTTGCAACACAGATCAGACAATTCTTTTCACTTGCAGATTCGCAACTGCAAAATAGTGTCAGTGCCCTGGTAGCAGGCGGTAGGGTGGAAATTCTGCCTGAGGAAGCTCCAGCATGAGAAACCCTCTTCTAAGGGGGCTGGTGTTTGCAGTGTGCCAGATGTTCAGACGCAGGATGCCTTACTCCGAGGCTTAGTCACTCATTGTATCATTATCTGCTGCTCCTTATCCACATGGACACCAGTGACACTGTGAGGATGTTGACTGTATCAAGAGTGACTACAACGTGAAGGGCATGTAGGAGTTCATGGTGTCTCTTCAGTCACAAAAATGAAAGGCTTTGTAAGGAGCAGGTAGGTCTGTGGGACAGGGATTTTGGGTTTAGATCAACGGACTCCTTTTGGGGGATTGAGGATGTCTGCAGAGAGACAGGATTCACTTGAAAAAGCTGGTAATGGCATCTTTGCTAAAAGGCTGGTCATCCTGGTGAGAACCTCAAACTAGGAACGGCCAAGGAGGGAAATACAAACCCCAGCTAAGTAAGGAGGTGGTAAGCAGGGGTGGACGAAAGTGGGAAAGGTTTATCTCACAGAGGCAAAAGGATGCTGGGGCACGAATTAGCAGGGCTCATTTGGAGAGCTTTAAACAAGATTCGAAGGGGGATGGGGTTGTAGCTGGGCTTGCCCCAGTGGGGCAACACTCCAGAATTGATGAAGACTGGGAGGCCTCCTATAATCCTAGGGTGAAATCGGTGTGCTCAGCTCGCTCCCTGGAATGTCTGTACACCAATGCGCGCAGCATGGGAGTTGGAAACCTGTGTTAAGTCAGGAGACTATGATCTGGTGGCAATTACAGAGACGTGGTGGGACAGCTCACATGACTGGAATATAGTCATGGAGGGCTATGTCCTTTTCAGGAAAGACAGGCCAGCCAGGTGGGGTGGTGGGGTTGCTCTTTACGTACAGGAGCAACTACAATGCACCGAGTTCTGTCCAGGGACAGATGACGAACAAGTTGAGAGTCTGTGGATGAGAATTAAGGGGCAGGCTGGCAGGGGTGATACTGTTGTGGGTGTCTGTTACAGACCCCCAGATCAGGGTGAGGAAGTTGACGAGGCCTTCTACAGGCAGCTGAGAGCGGCCTCACAGTCACAGGCCGTGGTCGTCGTGGGGAATTTTAACTTCCCTGATGTTTGCTGGAAGGACCACTCGGCAACCCAGCCATGGTCCAGGAGGTTCCTCCAGTGTATGGATGATAACTTCCTCCTGCAAATGGTGGATGAGCCAACCAGGAGAGGAGCGCTGCTGGATCTCATCCTCACTAACAAGGAGGATCTGGTTGAAGCAGTAAGGGTTGAGGGCTGCCTTGGTTGCAGCGACCACGAGATGGTGGAGTTCAGGATCTTGTGTGGTAGGACTAGTAGAATACCAAGTAGAATTGCAACCCTGGACTTTAGCAGGGCAAACTTTGGCCTTTTCAAGCAATTGCTAGGGGAAATCCCATGGGCAAGGCTGTTTGAAGGTAAAGGGGCCCAAGATAGTTGGTTGACATTCAAGGATTGCTTTTTCTGAGCTCAAGATCGGAGCATCCCGACATGTAGGAAGTCAAGGAAGAGGGCCAGGAGACCTGCGTGGCTAAATAGGGAATTGCTGGGTATGCTCAAGTGGAAGAGGAGAGTTTACAGGTCATGGAAGGAGGGGCTGGCCACTTGGGAGGAATATAAGGCTGCTGCTAGAGGATGTAGGAAGGCAGCTAGGATGACTAAGGCCTCCTTAGAATTAAACCTGGCAAGAAGGGTCAAGGACAGCAAAAAGAGCTTTTTCAAATACATGGCAGACAAAACTAACACCAGAGGCAATGTAGGCCCACTGATGAACGGGATGGGTGCCCTGGTGACAGAAGATACAGAGATGGCAGAGTTACTGAATGCCACTTAAACTTGAGAAGAAACTTCTTCTCAGTGAGGGTGACGGACCACTGGAACAGGCTGCCCAGGGAGGTTGTGGAGTCTCCTTCCCTGGAGACATTCAAAACCCGCCTGGACACATTCCTGTGTAACATTATCTAGGTGTTCCTGCTCCGGCAGGGGGATTGGACTAGATGATCTTTCGAGGTCCCCTCCAATCTCTAGCATACTGTGATACTGTGACGACAAAAGGTGCAAGGTGGCAGGTACAAGAGAGACCTCTAGAATAATAAAAAAGAATAAAAAAAGGTCCACCTCAAAGATGCCATATGTACAGAAATATACACAACCTGCAAAACAAGCAGAAAGAACTATACCTCTGTTACCCTTCTTTGCATTTATTTTGTTATTTCTCTGCAGGAATTAATTGGAGTATGAATTACCAGTAACACAATACACAAGCTCTAATTGAAATATGAAAATACAATATGAATGATGCTGATGTTTTGCACGACCGACTACTGCAAAAGGGCTTTATCCTTCCTGCATGATTCAGAACCAGTAGGAAAGCTTTTAGAATTCTTTTGCAGTTAGGCAATGGTATTCCTTTCAAATACTCCTGGAAGGGAAAGATCTTACTGAGGAAAAGATAATCATAATGTATATTGTAGATATAGAGTCTTAATCTAGCAGTTCTAATCCTCCTATATGCTTTCTACTATTTCCACATTAGTGAAAGAAACAGCAACTATAAAGTATTTTAATTTGATCTTCAAATCAGCATTATTTTTTCTCTCTGTTCTTCTGTTTTGCCTCTCTGTTCTCCTTGCATTAGATATGATATGAAGCTCTAAATTAAATTGATATAAAAGCACTTTGCAGATGAAGAATAGAAAGAAACTCTAAAAGGTCAAAAACTCACCATGAGAATACCATGATTTTTCCCTTAGAATCTTCTTATATTTCTAGCAACACTCACATTTATAAACTTTTGATCTACTTGTGCCAGGAAGACTTAACATTGTATTTGTAGTCCAAACTATTTACCATCAGCACTAAATATATCCTCAAAACTTTGTATTCTCAAAAAAGAAAAAGTGAAAATTCTAACTGAAACTCTACCCACCCCTCTACTTGCGGACCACCTAATGTGGACTTCTGCTCTTCAGGGCTTGTGTAAGCACTTGTCGTTGCTGTTTTCCCCCTTCTGGCCTGCCTACATGCTTCCACAATAGAGTGACAAGAGGTGGGGTGATGTATGCCTTTGTCTCATTGTAACATAGGGCTTGAAATACATCTGAATTTAAAGGTGGGCAGCACTCTCATTTTAAACATAGGAAAGTCTACATGGTGTCTTATAAAATGGAACTATTGGTGTTTGTTGTAGAAGGTGCTTTCTAGAAAACCAGATATTTCTCTGTGGTTTTATAGCCTTGCAAGCAGCAAGTTATTTCAAATCTATCATTAAATTATTTGAAATATATCATTACTGCTTGAGTGTATTTAAAATCATAGGTGAATCCTCTAGCTTCTTACTGAAAATACTTCCTGCCCTCAGTGTCCTCTGAAATGTGAAGGATCTACTCTCCCACTTCCTGGAAAATTCACTGGTGCCAGGGTTCAGCATGTAGGCTTCCAGAGCAATAGTAATACCTGTCATTTTGAATGAATACAAATCTCTAACAATCTATGTTTGTGCAGTCCCACTGGAAGCATGTGGTGTCAGCTGTGCTCGCAGTACTTTAAAGGCTTTATTAAGTCAGCTGGCAACACACCCTGTCTCCAGGCACTGAATTTTATGGCAAAGGAGCTAAGAGACTGAACCCTTTCCCCCTCTCCCCTTTCTTTTTTTCTTCTTTCTCATGTCAACTAGCTTTCAAAACCACGGGAAGTGATTTTATAAAAGGCTTTTGGGTGTGCTGCCATGATGTTAATACCCACAATATAGTTTACAGGTGAGCATTTATACCCACCCACACATTATTATACACACACTCTGTCAGGTACCTTTATGCAGTCTGATGCAAACTCCATTCAAATTATTATTATTAGGTAAAAGAGAAACTGTATTTATAAATCATTTATAAAAGAATTTATAAGCAATTATAAACCAGCGTTCTTAGCTCATGCAGCCATTTGAATGGAGGTTATGAAAATCTGTGTGAAGGTTCAGGACCGTGTACCACAGTAAAAATCCACAGATACTCTGTCCAGTGGCTTTCTAAGGACTGTACTTTCTTTTTGCTTTAATTTAAACAAAATTGTCTAATTGGTAAATGTTAAAATGTTAGTTTGCTTAAGTCATGTTTTGAGAATCAGTTGTTCAAAGACTGAACTTTTCAGTGACATTCAGAATCTTTTCTCTTGCAGCCATTTCGTAGAGTGACGTTTTCTGTTGTGAGTCAGCCTCAGGACCCACATCAAGGGTCATTGCAGAGTTGCTATGACAGCGGTCTGGAGGAGTCAGAAACACCAAGCAGTAAGAGTTCATCAGGGCCAAGACTGGGTGCCCTTCCACTCCCAGAGGACAACTACGAAAGGACTACGCCGGATGGCAGTGTTGGTGAGGCAGAGCATATGGAAAATGGTAGGGGCAAACACAACATTCACACACATAATATCACTAGCAAGTGATACTAAGTAGACTTTTGAAAGGTCAGTCCAAATAAATAATAAATAAATTAAATAGTTAAAATTGTAATTATTTTATTTTAAAGTTTGTTAAAATGCAGATACACAAAATAATAGAACATAACACTACTAATAAAACCAGCACTTTCTTTTCTTTACATGATTTAAAAACTATACTGCAGAAGCACTTAAAACACTGAAAAAATACAAATAGAGGGCTGGGGAGATGGTCATTGTATTAAATTCTATATTTTTCATTTTAGATAAAAGATCATAAAGGACATGTATTCTATTTTCCTTTCAATTTTGGTCCAAAAACCACTTAGGAAACTTCCCAGAATGTAATATGGATAGCATCAGCAAAAGAAAATAAAATTTAAAAACCCCATTCTAGAGAATCCCCTTTTCCCAAAAGTTATATAGACTGTTTTCAAAATAACAGTGAGTGTCAAGTCATTGTTTAGAAAATAACATTATATTCCTTTTCTTCACACTTTGTTTTGTACAGTAATTTTAGAACATTTCATTTAAATTCAGAATCTATTTATGTAGAAGGAGAAAATGCTGAATCCTTATTTATTCAATAGTAATTATGCAGCTATTAAAAGGAAAAGTAATTTAAATCTCAAGTTTTCCTTTCTATCTAAAACTATTTAGAATTTAAAAATAATCTTTTCGATTTGAAATGTATTTCATAAACATGAATGTTTTAGTGTTCTCTGTTTATTGGCCTTAATCTAAAATTTTATAAAGTCAGACACTGACTTAATTGTCTTTTCATTTGCCCATAAACATTACCATAAATTATTGTATGTCAAAGCATACAGACTTTTGATAACCAAAAAAAATTATGGCTTTGTTAATCCAATTGGAATTGGTGGGTATATGTAAGAAGGGCAGCGTATTTTCTGTAATAGAATCAATGCATTAGTTTGGCTAAGTGCATGTTTTAGTTTTTCAGAGATTACAGCACTGGAGAATTGTTCTTGGGCTTTTGTCTTTCCTCAGATAGGAATGTCAACCCAATAAAAGTACGTTATTCTCCATGGTAAGATATCTAGTATGTATGACTGAAGAGTGGCTACAGCAGTCTATATATGCTTATAATGTATATCCCATCAGCAGATGACTAATTGACCAAAAAAGGAAGATGGTATTATCCGTCTCAAAAGGAGGTATATTAGGCTATGTGTGTAAATTTGTGTGTCTATATTTTCTTCTTGGTTGTTTATATGAATATATCTCTACATTTAATTTTTCTGGGTATGAGGACAGGGAAGAAAGTCATACTGGTTTACTAGAAAAATGTCAGAAAAAAAAATTCTAGACTGTGAGTGCATTGGGATGATTATTTTACTGTCTGTTTTGTAGTGAGATTTTGTGGTTAAGATAATGAAACTAAATAATTTGTTAATTCCCCTAGACATATAGCAGTGTAGTAGATTACTAGACTTTAAATTCCGAGTTCAGAAAGTATGCTAACATGTATGCCTGAACCATACAGTCAAAACTGTAAAGCCACAACGGAATATAATTTTTAATATATTTGGTAGCCAATGAAAATCATCACACTTACTGAAGTGTAATTGAAAATGAAGAGTGCTTGAACTGTACAAAAAATAAACCAGATTTTGTGGTGATGCAAAAACTGGCATTGCATTCTAAATGTTAAAGTATTTTAGACGTTGCTTTACTTTTTTTTTTTTTTTTAATACATGATACTTCATATTTGGTAGGATTGATTTGTTGGGTTCGGTTTTCTAAAAAAACAGTATCACTTTTATAGGATAGAAACATTGAGCTAGATAGGTATATTATTCTATGAATAAATGAAAGAAAACAAATTTACCATAAAGAAATATTTTCACAGAGGGATTTGCATATAGTAGTCAGGAATTCCTCCTCCTTTATAAAACCATGAACGGAGACCTTTGAAAGGTGGGTGACAGCGTAATGAAAATTATACTCTACAGACTCCTGGATTTTGCTTTCACATTTTAAAAACAAAATTTCATCAGTGTCATGTCATCTGCCTCCAAACATTCTTGTTAACATTAGTCTATAAATAATGACTGAACAGGATGAAATATACTTTTGTTATTTCATATATATATTATTTGACATTTGAGTAAGAGGTTTCTGTGATCTGATTCTGAAGTCCACTTGTATTTTAACTATTCTAAGCATAATTGTGTTTTCAAATTCTGATAATGTAATATTCAGTATTAATGAAACATTCTGACAAAAATAGAATGGGAATTGAAACCTGTCAAGTGTTCATTTGTCACATTTAATTGGAATCTAGGTAATCTGCAGTGTTTAACTTGATTAGGCTTTAATCAGGATTTATACTAGATTTTTTATGCAGATTTTCCATGGAAACAGCACTTTGGAGGCTATCTTATTAATTGTTATTACTTCAAATATTTACCATTTAATTTCAGTTGGTGTGAAACAATGCAATTATAACTAATTGTTTTGGGTTTCCTCTTATTTTAAATTTGGAAATTATATTTTTCAGCACAATACACTAAACCGTCTGATACATTTGATACTTTCTCTTTGCAAGCTGACAAACTAATTTTTATAGTTAAGGCAAATGTAAGAAGGTTGAGTTCACAGTCAGACTAGGTAGGAAATTCAGCTTTCTGTTTGTAAGAGCGTCTTTCTATTTTCTCAGGCAAAGGTAATAAAATGCTGGAAAGAAAAAAAAAAGGATAAGGGGGGTGGTTTTCTTAGAATATACTGTACATTATCTACCAGCCTACATGATTGTCAGATGTAGATTGAAGTTTTATTCTGATGATTAGCTGTGGTGTCAGATGCAGTAGAAAAAAGAAAAAAAGGGAAGAAAAAAAGAAATGTTAGCAGATTGACTGTGAAAATTTAGTATGCAAAGATCTTGTTAATTAGTGAAATCTGCCGAACCAGAAGTAAATTCTGAGTTAATTTATCCCCTGCCCTTGGATCTTTCCTTACAAGGAAATTCTGCTCATATGCACAGCCTTCTCTAATTTTGCTGTTAGAATGGCACTGTCTGAACGTAAATTGCATGAAAAATTTCTAGAGAGCATTTTCATTACACACATATTTGTATATTAAGGGTAAAGCCATTACCATGGTAAAGGAGTTTCCTGGTCTTTAGGCATAGCCTTCTGGTTTTGATAATGCCTTATGCCACATCATATTTCTTGCAGCCTTCTTAAAAATATTTCATTATACTCCTTTTTTTTCCTTCCACATATCTGTATATTTTCTATTTATTTGTGCATGTGATGACCTAAATGACCTAATCTGTTTTTTTTTCTTTTTCTTTTTTTTTTGGGGGGGGATGGGGGGGGGGGGTGTGATTCTTTGTTTGTGTTTGCTTGTTTGCATGTTTGTTTTTTAATCTCGCTAAAATGCCTATGACAGTGAAACTGCAGCATTCTAAATTTCGTCTCGTGTGTTCTTCCCTGGACGCTTTTATCCACGCAGTCATAATCAGAGTGTTTGCCACACCCAAGATACTTGCATTAAAGATAGGCTCAGGTATTTCTACATGAACATATCTTTGGTCTCCAGCACACTATTTTAAGTTAGCCCATGTTTCAGTATCAGATATGTAAGGGTGGAGAACAGCAGTCACTTTTGTGAAAGAAGGAAAATAAGGAAATGGTTTATAGCTTTCATTTTTACAGAGGGAAATGGAGTAAAGAAAGATTAAGTGCCATGTCTGAAGTCACATAGGAAGTAAGGTGCAAAACCTGAAAAGGAGCTCAGAATTTTTGTGATTCAGTTACTTGAGTCACTCAATGAAATCAGTAGATAAATTACACGCTGGCTGACACATGAAGAACTAAAAGGCAAGGGAAGAACATTATCTCCGTTCATAGTGTGATAATATGCTATGTTCTCAGTGACAATTTCAGATTTACACTGTGTCAGAAGTTCCATTGTTAGTCTAGAGAAGGGTTTCATGCTATGTGAGATAACTTGAAAATGTGAAAGGAATTTTGATAATTAATAAATGCAATTAATTTTATCTATAAGAGCATTCTCTCACTTTTAGTTGTGAAATAGAATTTTAATCTGTGCTCTGGATCAAAATGTTAAAGTGAAAAAAAGAATCCATTAGCTTACAGAATCCATGTTTACAGAGTCCATTTCTCTTTAGTTTTTTTCAGTGCCAATAACACAGGTTAATGTTCTTGAAGACTTAAATGCCCTTGTTGTAAGCATTGTTGAGCAGTCATTCATTGACTTATTTCATAGAATTACTGTACTTTTTCCATTCCCATTATTTTAAGATATTTTGTTCTTTTGAATTCTGGTCCCAAAATTGCATGTGAATAATTTTTTTTTTTAAACTGTGTCCTGAAAATGTTGATGGAAGGAGTCCACCTGAGAGGTTGAGTCAGTAAAGGTTTTCAGTGTAGTAATTACAAGCTAATGGTTCCTTTTTTGGTTTATTTCATCTTTCAGTGCTGCTATATCTACTTTTTCTTAAAGGTTAATGCATGTATGAACACAAAATACCAGAAAGTGCTGCACAAATTATTGTATAATACTTATACATCAGAATTGTTTCTGATAAATCCTAACCTATAATTAGGCACACAGTGAACTCTGGATACTGTAAACCTAGCAACATATAGTTGCAATGTTTTGGAACACATGTATATGTATTCAGTGACAGATTATGTCTTGAACCAGTTTATTTTGAGAATGGAGTATTCTAGCAAGATCTGTAAAAAGACATTTTATAAGAGGAAAAAAACCCAGGTCCTAAGACAAACTGTGCAGGGATCCCTGTTATACTAGTGTGGTCTTATGTAAGGCAATGAACCTGGTTGGGAAGAACATTGGCAGTTTTCCTCCTTGATTTTTTTCCTTTTTAATCTTTTACTATGTCCCTTTAGATGACCTATATGTCTGTCAGTTTCTTCAGCAGAGGAATATGTGGTTTGATGGCTTATATGCACTGTAGTACTTTAAATTTCAAAACTATATGGTGTTTGTTCTTTAAGAGTTACTTGCATTTTGAAGAGAGAAATGAGAGTATATTTTGTGTTGCAAATTCCTAGTGTTGATATCTATTTTTGCATATATTTTTACTTTATTAAGTTAATACCATACTACAGAAAGATGAGGAATTATTTTAGGTGCATTATATGTTTTTGCACTAAGGTTGTCTTGCCTACTAAGTGTATCTTACCTACTATTCTATGTTTACATTGTACTTCAAATGCTCAATGCAAAGTAAAAGACCAAATATAGGCTAACAGTGAGCAGAGATAACTCAATGAAGCTGCCAGAATAGTATATTGTTTATTTCCTCTTTCCTTACCTTTTTGTTTTCCATGACCTTCCAGAGAAATACCTACAACTTCTGTATGCTACCTATTCATGAAGTATACCTGAGTATTGGTGTGGATTTTTTTCATCTTTATTAGGATTTTGGCAGCTTAAAGAACGTACATTTGGATCTGTGGAATCAAAGAAGGAAGGCATATTTCTGTATTGAAAATCTCCTACACATTGATAGCAAAGCTAACAGATTATTCAGCATTTTTCTGATTTTCTGAATAGTATTGTTATTTCTCTTGCTGTTCTCTGTCTGTTGCTTTCCCATTGTACTTACTGTAGTTCTCTTTGTGCTTCATAGTGAAGAATAGCCTATGGTTCTTTTTTTAAGGTATACTACAAGATTGCTTCCTTCATTCATGATTTCAGCATCTTGCTCTTAAAAAGAAAATATACACAGCATTATCACTTCACCAATCTTAAATGCAGTATATTGGTATCAAAGTGAACTGCCATTTACTAAACCAGCTTTCATTTATTACCTTTAAAAAAGGAAGTCCATGTTTACATTCCATCAGGTTTTAATCAATAATTTGAAAATGGATTCATAAAGAATTATTTATGCAGTTCTATCTGTTAGGATGAAACAACGAGGGACAGACAGGTTTATATGTGCATGTGGGTGTGCACATGTACAAATCTTGGTGAGTCAGTTCTTACTGCAAATAGTCATGAGATCTAGATAGTCACAGTTACAAAACCTGCCTCATCTATGAATTTAAAATCAATTCACTGAGGTTGATATGAAAGAACACACTAAACTGAAAAGTGGAGCACTAAATCATCAGAAAGTGAAGTGGTATTTCTAGTGTCATGCTATGACTTGATCTTTCATCTAGTAATTAATCCAAACATTGCCCATCCCTCAAAAAGTAATAATTTGGACACCAAATTCTAGTTTGCAGTTAGGTTGATGAGGGTTTTGCGATTGACTTAGTGGAGTTAGGCTTTCATCCAAGTCCTCTGTGCCAGCTGCTGGCACAGGCTGCCTCCCTCTGATGCAGACTGCGGAACTCCCTTTGATACTGTCAGAGTCCTGAATGTAGATGGAGGACAAAATACATTCCAAAATTTACAGACTCAAGGAAGAAGAGACATCTGGTTTGTAAATAGAATATCTAGCAACCTTTGCATCCATGACAGGCTCTTTCCTGGAAAAAATCTAATGCAGATAGTCAATAGAAATGTATTTTTCCTCAGTTCAGAAGGAACTCTTTCAGCATGCTGTGTTTTCCCAGTTGTCTGTTTGTATTTAATGACAGTTTCTTCAGTTTCCTGGACAACATTAGATCTTTCTGTCCCTTCTAATCTTCAAGTATGATGGAGATCAAAATGAAGTTGTTTATAGGGGTATTTCTTCTCTGTTTCAGTGATTGATAAATACGTTTTATTCTCTGTTGCTGGTTCCCGACTACTGTTCTATTTATTTTTTATTTAATATTAATTGATGAAAACATCAATATTTTATTATATGCTACCTATATAGAATAAGAGATCTTAATACTTTTGTTTTTCTTGTACAAGTTTGATGCTTTGGGTTTGATGTTTTAAAAACTGCATTAGTTTTTCTACATGCAAAACCACTCCTGATTAAAGTAAGAGAAGAAACTGCAACTTTTACTTGTGTCTGTTTTAAAAAATATCAGGCATGAATTATCGATCCAAAACAAAAACCTGGCTGCATTTTCAGAATGGTGAACTTGGACTGAAGGGGAAAAGCATGTCTAATTTGCCACAGTTGAACTTAAAGGACTCATAATATTCACAAATATCTGGCTTTAAAAATATGCAAACAAATTAAAATCTCAAGTATATTAAACTGGCAAGTGCTCATCTATGTCATAAACAAAAATTTAAATGTAAACTATGCTTGCTATATGAAGACATTGTATAAAAGTGCAAGTTGCAGAACAGATAGGTGTTACCCCAAATTGTTTATATATACTTTAGGTTTATAAGGTGTTGCATTTTCACATCTAACAAAGTCATTTCTTACAGTGTTCTGTAAAATGTAAAGTTCACTGTGACAAGACAGAACATATGCTCTTGTGCGACCTCACTCAGAGTCTTGTGTGCAGTTCTGGTGTCCTCAGCATAAGGACATGGAACTGGTGGAACGAGTCCAGAGGAGCGCCACGAGGATGATGACAGGTCTGGAGCACCTCCCATATGAAGATAGGCTGAAAAAGTTGGGGCTGTTCAGCCTGGAGAAGAGATGGCTGTGTGGAGACCTCATGGCAGCCTTCCAGTATCTGAAGGGGGCCTATAGGGATGCTGAGGAGGGACTCTTCATTAGGGACTGTAGTGATAGGACAAGGGGTAATGGGTTCAAACTTAAACAGGGGAAGTCTAGATTGGCTATAAGGAGAGAGTATTTTACTGTAAGGGTGGTGAGGCACTGGAATGGGTTGCCCAAGGAAGTTGTGGATGCTCCATCCCTGGCAGTGTTCAAGGACAGGTTGAACAAAGCCTTGGGTGACATGGTTTAGTGCGAGGTGTCCCTGCCCATGGTAGGGGGGCTGGAACTAGATGATCTTAAGGTCCTTTCCAACCCTAACTGTTCTATGATTCTATATAAAAGAGATTAAAAGTCTCAATCTTGCGTTTCTTTTCACATACAAAACTGCAACTTTACACTTTCCAGCCTGTAGCTTATCTAAGCAACTAAAAAAAGTTTCCTCTAAGCAATATTATTTTTTTTTTTTTTTACATACTGATGTGTGAATTCAGAGTTAGAACAGCAAGTTTCTTATATGACTTAATTCTTCAAGGCTAACCACAGTCTGAAAAGGTTTATGGTCCTGACGATATGCCTGTGTGCCAGCCCTCTACAGAACTATTACTAAATCCCATATATGGGAATCCCAACCAAAATATTCATCAGACAAAAGATCATCTGGTGGCCAACACAGGGTATTCAGGGAAGAATATAGCAGGGCAGATAAATTGATTCGTATGTCAAGTATACTCCTACATATAAACTGTTTATAATACAGATTCCTTGAGTCACATACTGTGAATTTAATAACCGTTATGGATTTATATACATAAATTTGTCCAGTTTCCTTTAGATTGCATGCAACTATTTATATCTTTTTCCTAACAAGGGTTTTTAAGTGATTCTGTGTGCCATTAGTCTTGGATTGGGCAAAGGAAACATAAACTTCCTAGCCTAGTGGGGAGCAGTAGGTACAAATTTTCGAATGAAAGTATGTATTGAAAGCATAATGTACTCTGTTGTCTCTGGAAGTACTTTTTTATGTTACTAATTTATTTCTGGAAGTACTTTTTTATGTTACTAATTTATTTCCTGAGAACAACAAGCAATTTATACAAGGAAACAGAAATAAATAAGGCCTGAAAAACAAAGAAAGAAAGGAAGTGTGTGAATTTCTTATACATCTTAGCAAGTATTAATGTCAGGCTAATATGCCAAAACCCACAGAACGGTATTAAAAGGAATTAAAAACCCAAGTACAATGTGTGACATCTGGAGTTCTGAAAATTTTATTTTATAGAATGCAATTGCTTTTCAGAGAAAAGTAACAATTTCTTTAATGAAGAGAAGATATCAGGGCCATTTAAGTATTTCTGAATATTACTATACTACCATCTATATGGGCTTTTTTTTTTTTTTCCTCAGCAGCAACATACTATTCATTGTGAATGTCTGTAGTTGAATATCTAGAAAAAATTATGCTAGAAACAAGATGAATATTAGGATTTTAAAGAAATTCTACCAATTAAAAATTAAATTCCAGAGAAATTAGATTTGTTTTGGACAAGCAACAACAATCACAACAAAACCTCCACCACCAATGAAAAAAGGATTTTAGGCTCCCACATGATTTTTGTGTACCACTGAAAACAAAATCAGTTCAACATTGGTTGTGTGAGAAAATATATTTGAGTAATCTGACTTTTATAAAGGTTTTTGTTTGTTTTTAGTTACATTAGAGAATTAAATTATACTAATTTCAACCCTTATATCACAGTTAACTTGGAACATGCTGTTAGAAATAAATTTGCATCAGTGATTGATCCATTCATGTTTAAAAATGCTGTCCATTCTTATACTGCTTTTAAGAATTATGGAAATGAGAAACCAATCTCTCACTAAATGATAATTAAAAAAATGTTTTTGATACATGAGTCAAATCTGTTCTTCTTCCTACCATATAAAATAACTGAAATGAAGACATGAGTGTAAATTAGGGGAGGAGGAATTAAAATATAAACACAGTGGAGGAAGAAAAGTATTGATGGAGTTAGTTTATTTTCATGGTTGCATGCTCTTTTGCAACCAAACAAATGTGCCTGCATTAGCTTTCCCAGTTTGCCTGTCTTAACCTGTTTTTTTGCTGTATCATCTAAGGCACAGATCAACCCTAAAGAGCCCTGCAGAGACACTTGTTTTACTAAGCAATCTGCATTATTTCATCAGCATGGGAAGTAAAATCGAAGTGTATCGTTATCTAAAATTGCATGTAAACAAGCCATAGAACAAGCTTGCACAAGTGTTTGGTTTTATTTGGTTTGTTAGGGTTTTTTTTACCCTATGGTTTAATGGCAGGGTTTCCTGTGGTTTAATGATATTTTTTTTTTTTTCTTGATCCATGGTGTTTTTTTTTTTCTGTCTTTTTTTTTGAGATTGTAACAGACCAGTAATCTCTTGGAGGAAATCTTGGGAAAAAGATTTTTAAATTAATCTCAAGAAACCAAGTATGTGGTACTTGTGTCCTTTTATCTTACTATCTTTAAACTGTTCCAGCTGCACTGTACATTGTTTTCTAATGTAGGGTCATTTTGCTCACAATTAATTCATATTATCTTTGAAGAGGAGAATCTGTGTCCCTTTTTGAGGCCATGCAATGACATCTACATTATCTTGAGATGTTAAAGTAACATTTATCAGTGGAATTTGACATTGCAAGCTTTTATTACAAAGAGAAGTCAGAGAACTGATGTAATTTCACCTTCCACTGGTGTTAGCTAGTAACAGAATCTTCTGTTCTCTAACTGGAGAATAGAAGCCTTTTTGTTATCTTTTTAAGAATATCTGAGAAATAAACTTACATATGTATTTTATTAATAACTTGCAATATGTAATTCCATTAGCAGTGTCCATCATTCCTGGCTACCGAATTACGTACTACCATTCTTTTCATATTCTGCCACGTATTTCAATAATAATACAGAGATTATTGTGATATGTCAGTGGATTTGACAGCCCTGGAGATTTGTTTGGTTTAGATGTCTTGTATACAGCCATAGTCCAAGTACATGAGAATGTAATAAAATAGTTAACTTCAGCTGTTTTCTAGGTTTCCAGTGGGGTTTGGGGCATAGTGGCATTAACAGGGTGAAAGAAGAGTGACATTATTACATACCCTGATTTTTAAAATGTAAACAATCCACTTATTTTGATTTTGTTTGAGGATGTCTGATTCAATACTGCACAGCATGATTAAGGTACTGTATTTAATGCAGTTTTCTTATTTTGTTAAAATGTTATAGGGGGAAAAAAGTGAACAAAGATAGTTAAAATTAAATCTTCTGCTTAAAAATTGGTGCCAGAAGTTTTTATGCTTACTGAAAGTTTGCAGTAGCAAAGATAGAAATTTTGTAGTGACATGTAAAGCATATAAAATATATTTAAGCTGTCCTGGAGCACTGAAAAAAAAATGGTGATTGATCCATTTGACAGTATGCAAGGAACCTGCATGGTATGACTCACTAGTTTTGTAGAACTTGAGAGTATGACTCATATCCTTCCTGGGAGCCTGTTTTGAACTTTTTAGTGTACCTAAGGACAATGAACTGGCTATAGCATGGGCTTTGGTTCTACTCTTAGCATGTTTTGGACAGCACTGTCAGATTTTAGTAATTAGCATAGGGCTGAAGAAACCTGAAAGAATATCAGAATTTAATTTTTTTAACCCCTAGCTAGTATAAAATATTCTGTCCATTGTTCTCTACCTGGATGACACCAAGGGTGATAGGGGAAAAAAAAAATTGTAATCTGTACAAAAATCTCTTTATGTTTGGGTTTTGCTTTTTAATCTGAGGTACTTAACAATATTTAAAGGGCATGAGTAGAACTGATTTTTTTCCACCCTTTATTTCCACCTATACTGGAAATGGCCACACCTTCAGAATTAATCTTTGGGAAATAACAATGGCATAAGACACTGGCTCATGGACAGACCCTGATGAAGGAAAGTAGTCTGAGAGTCAAAGAGGAATATATGCCAGATTTTGTAAATGGCAGTATGAGGACAGACTCTATACTGTCACAGTGCAGCATTCCTAAAAAAAGATGTTCCTTAGAGGCATAGTTCACTCACCAGGAGCATAGATATGGAAACTTGAAACACAGTCAGATCTAATTTCACAAATAGTAATGGGAGAATACAGAAAAATTCCTGATGCTCCCAAAGGTTCAGATAAGTGAATATTTTTCTCTTGCTTTTCTCTTCAAAAGGAAACAATTGCCTTTAGCTTTTACCAGGTAGAGTCCCACATGCCACTGCTCATGATATGAATTTTAAGTGGAAAAACTTCTCCAAAACATAAAGACATCCTGAAGTTTCTTGATAAATGCTACACTAACTGATGAACTTAAGAAAGTTGTAAAAGCAAAATATTTGCTGTAACGCAGTTCTTTATCTGGCACTGTTGTTTTTCCTACCATAGATAACTGACTTTCAGAAGGTGTTTTTTTTCAGAAGGCCCTAAGTAAGAAAACTGTGCAAATTTTTTTATTACAGTGAAAATAAAAAGAATGGAAACAGGCTCAAGTCAGTGGAGATAGAAAATTATTACTCTAAGGTGGTTTTTAAGTGGCTTGTGTAAAATGAGTTAATACTTGGAAAATATTACCTACTGGAGAGGTACTCATGCCCCTAAAAGCAATAGCATCCTGGTTGAGACTGTCAGCCAAGGAAAGAGGATAGATAAGAACAACTAAGGAAAAAGGGTCTGACACAAAGTCCATTAGTCTTTGAATGGCAATGGCTGCCAAATGCTACTGTCTTGGCTGGCTTTATGTTATAGACAGAGCATTCTATCTGCTCACAACTTGACACATCCCATCACCCCTACGTTTAAGTGGGAATAGAAAATCCATCTAGGACTGAATTTCAACAATGAATTAAAATAGTTATTTTAATGTTCAATAGTCTTCACTAATAAACAGAATAGCAGTGAAGGACACTAGTCAGGGCATAAGCTTCAAAACAGAATTACTTCCTATATTTCCTTGCACTTGTATTCCTTGCACTGAATTTCAACAACAGATTAAAATAGTTTTAATGAACAGAAAGTAGTGAAGGAGATTATTCAAGGCAGAAGTTTCAAAACAGAATTAGTTCCTGTATTTCCTTGCACTTGTATTAACCTAATTTTAAATGTTTTTAACTGAAAGGAGTCTTTCAAGTTCAGTTCACCCCAATATAAAGAGGTTTTGTAATGCAATTAAAATTAAAAAAAAAAAAAAGCGAACTGTGGCCTCCTGGAAAGTAATGGTACTTAATAGTAATGGAACTCAGGAGTGCTTGCATTCTATTAGCTTAAAATAAATTCAGGTTTTTTCTGCCATGAAAGGGTGGAAAATAGAATGGAATAAACAAATTGTGTTTTCTAGTCTCAAGGTTTTCAACCAGTTCTGCTCTCCTACAGAAAGGAGCCTTTATTTTTTCCTAAATTTTACCATATTGGTTCTCTATTTTCTCTCACAAATGTCTCTTAAAAATATCATATGCTGTGATTTTCCCACTGCTTTGACTACTTCTTTGATAAATAATCCCATCTTTGTTCAGTTATATAAATCCACATATATTATGCATGAGAATGTATACAATGTAGTTTTCAAATAGGTCTTGAGAGAACAATCAAACATGAAAAAACTCTATTAAAAGCATATTTTTAAAAGTTTTTGCTGTGTTCATTTGTATATTGTTGAAGAGAAGAGAATCCCCGTGTTATGCCTCGAAATCTGGTCTCAAAATCTCCAATGGCTTGAACACTGAGAGGGCTTTTTGGGACTTGCCTGCATAATGTCTTTCATTCCAATCCCAAAGGCATTATTAATTAACAACAATTAAACCACGAATTCATTTAGACAGTCTAAATCTGAGTTATTCTTATGTTCTTGTTTTTTTCCTACAGGACTAAAATTTCCTTAACACTGCTACAACAGTCACTTATTTTTCCACAGGAACTGTAGTCTGCATAAGGGATAAAGTATTTGTGTACAGTATTTATGAGATTCATCTAGAAGGAGATAGATTAAAACTTCATCCACAATACTTGAACAACTGTGTAAAGAAGGGAATTACAACCATTAGAAACAGCTAAATATAATTTCATTCTTAACGTTCTGTGTTTTGCAACTGCTTTTCATGTAACTGACACTGTACTGAGACATAGTAAAAACGCTGCAAGTAAAATCTATTAAACCAGGCAAGCCATTATTTATGGGTTGCAGATGATTAGATTGTAAGTAATGCTATCAGTAAGTATGTGGAATTGCATGAAATATCTAAACCTGTTATATTTTATGCTTATTTGACTACAGACACTTTGGGCCAAATACTAACTGTATGCTGGAACACTTGTCTGAATCCTACAAATCTTGAGCTGCTTACAGATATACATAATATTAATGTCAGAAATCACAGAAAGCTCTCATAATGAAAACAGACAGTAGATTGACCTCAAAACAATGTATAAACATATAAAAACCTGTGATAGTTTTTATTTGCCTTCATACATTTTCATTTTTATTTTCCATATTTCTGTGTTTCATTCTTAACATCTGAAGGCTGGATTTTGTGTGTGTGTGTGTGTGTGTGTGTGTGTGTGTGTGTGTGTGTATTTCTCATAACTCTGAGAGATGTGACTTTAGCAAAAATAACTAAATTCTGCAAGCTGGCACATCTGTGTGTATCTCAAGACACCAGCAAAGCATAGAAGAAAAATCTTTAGTTCATTGAGAGGGTTAGTAAATATAATTATATTTAGAAATCTTCTTGCTATAAAATAATATCATGATTAAAAACATGATTACATGTTTTAATTCCATCAGTCTTAGCTGTGTATACAGTCACTTCTGAAATACTGCAACTTCTTCTCTTTTAGCATAACATAAGATGCCACTGACTTTAGTAAGAGTCGTGGTGCTTTGTGTTATGGAAAATCTGGCAAAATATGCAATGACTGTAACTTTTCAGCTTTTTATCAGTAGGACACAATCCCAGAAGAATAACAAATGTTAAGTTACATTTTAAAATATTTTTAAGGAAAATACAGAAAGATCTATTTATTCTGGTTTTCCTTAGATTTCTAGCAGGAAACATTTTTATGAAAGTTTTCATGCATTTTCTAATCTCTCAGATCTGAACTTGGACAGCCTTTTAAATTTTTGCAGTTACTACTGTAGCTAAGTAGAGACAACTATTTTTAGCACCTTAGCAGAACTGTCTTGCAAAGACCCTTCCTTTAATAAAACGAGAAAATGAAAATAAGAACACTTTTAAGGTTTCTCTTCGAAATAATAGGCTTTAAAAAGTAAAAAGTTGGAAAAATCATTTACAGTAACTAAAATAATACCTTAATTCAAATGGTAAGCAAACTATTAATCAGTGCTTAATCAGCAACTCAGGTAGCCAAGTACTAGTCTTCGCAGGGGATGTAGCTCCATCATGCTGCATCATCAAGAAATAAGCTCTTTCCACCCTTGATTCCAGCTTATGAATTCATTTCACAGCATGAATGGGAATAGATACTGGGAGCTGGAGAGTCTAGGTTCTGCTTTCAGCTCTGCCACAATCAGTGTGAGACAATAAAAAAATTTGCTAATTATACAACAAAGGTGCAAAATCAATTTCATAAAATTAATAGAAAGTAATAAACCAGTGAGCTTCTCGAAGGGAAAGATGCTGATAATTGCCACTTTCATGTGTGTTACTTCCAAGCTTTAGTTTGATTAAGGCCAACCTTCACTGTGACTGTTATCATACAAATAATCTCTATATTAATGGTGTTTTCCAAGCACAAAATTGTCAACAAAGAAAAAAAAAAATGGAAGGAAAAGAAGCTGTAGCAGCTTGATATGGCCTAATATATTAATTTTCCTAAATAAATATTTTTCTTCACAGATGAGAAAATGTCTAATAACTAAGCTAATCTCTACATGCATGTCCTGTTGATTTTAGAATTAAATTGGAAATGTTTAATTCAGAGTTGCTCTGACCCTTTTTAAGCCTTGCTGGTTTTCCCCTTCTCACTCCCCATCCCCCCACCCCCCCTGCCCCCCTCCCTCCCCCCCAAAATTTCATTATTATTAACAAGTATATCTAGTATCTGGTACTGGGGGGGGGGGGGGGGGGGGAGGAAGAAGTTTCCAAAGCTTCTGCTACTCCAGCAGTATTCATAAAGGACCTTTCCTTTCTTAACTCTGAACTTTCATGCAGTGCACTAGTTTTCAGGAGAATTTGGAGAAGTGTTTGTATAGGTACTTGAAAAAATAACCTGTTTAACAATAACTTATTTTTAGTGTAATATATAGAAGTGCCATTGCTACTAATATACAGGTTATTTTGCTGAATGTTTTAGTAAACTTAAGGAATAATTATCCTTTGTTACACATGAAGGAATATCTAACACTGTAATTAAGACAATGTTAAGTCATCCTTGTAGGTGCTTTAAGAATTATTATTTTTTAAACTTTCTAGTAAAAGTGGAGTCTATTTGCTGGTCATGTTGGAATTCAAAGCAAGAAGCTGTGCCATTAATAAAGATGCATATTGGTGAAGATGCCTCTTAGTGCTTCAGAAAAGCACATTTATGTTTCAGTTTGGGTTTTTAATAAGCTTAAAGATCTTTTGCATGCCTTTCAAAAACATATTAGCCAACATAGCTGTAGCTTCTTAATTTTTATAATTGTCATAAGAAATAAAGAAACTTGCAGCAGATAATTACATGACAACACTATATCCACTAATGTGAAAATTATTTCAACAAAAGTAACTTTCTAGCATTAATTATAATAAATGAGACCCTTTAAATGTCATTTTAGCATAAAATGAAAAGGGGCATTTTATTTTTATATTAATATTTCACATATTTTCTACTTTTTATACTGTCATAAATCTAGCATTTAAAATAATTTATTTTACATTCAATTAAAGGTTAAGTCAAGCTAGCTAAGAATAATCATAATCTAAGAAAAAATTTTGCATTAAATGCTTCATCATTCAGTTTTGGAAAGAAAATGGATTTTAATGATTTCAAACACAGAGATACTTTGGTGTACACTGCAGTGTTTTTCTATTCCAGGTATTTTGTTGAATTAGAATAGCCTGTTTTCCTTGAGTGGCAGATTTCTCTCACTCCAGAAAAACACATACATTTCCCTTCCCAGTGCATCTTTACCATGAACCTTTCTATCATTATTTTGTTATTTATGGAAGTGCTGATAGGATCACAGCTCTCGTAAAAGAATTGAAACTGCTTTCATGTAGATGAAAGCTCACTTACTCCTTTGTACTTTTATTTCTTTAAAATACTAGCTTACAAGGTTTTCCTATACTCAAGGTATATTTTTCTAATCATTCAGTAGAGGTAGTAAAAAAAGAAAATAAAATAAATAAAATAATTAAAATAAAAAGTGGAAGAATCAAATATAAAAAGAAAAAAAGAAAAAATCTTTATAAGAAATCTGAATTCTTAGGATATATCAGGATTCTAAAAGTGGGATTGGATTTTAGGAGTTTGGTTGTTTTTTTTTTTCCCTAAAAAATTAATTACAGAATTTTTTATTTGTCAAGCCTGATTTAAACAATTATTTTCCCCAGAATTTAATACTATGTACAAAATAGATTATTGCTCCTTGATACAGCAGGCAATAATAACATATAGTATATTTTTTTATCATCTTAGTGTGCTTGGTTATACATACTCTTGAGGTGTTAAGACTTTCCAATCCTTTTTTTTTAACTCTCTTACATAATTTCAATACTAGTGTGTTGTTTTCTTTTTGACAATGACAGATTTTTTGAGTTAATCTTACATTGTATAATTACTTTTAAAATATTTTTATTGTTTCCTTTTATTTTAATATTATGTAAAAAAATTAAGGGGAAATCCTGTAAATTTATAATACTTTTTTTTTCTCTGGAGAAACAATGTTTTTTTAAAATTTCTAGTTATATTTCATACCTGTGTGGGTTTGGAAATCCTTTGGGTTTTTTTACCCTTTATACTAATGGTGTAGATACTATAGGTTATGCTAATAGTAAAGGAAATTATTTGACGTCACGTATAATAAATGACAAAATACTTATGTCTTTTGTGAGTGTTACCATCACTTCATGATGATAATATATCATGCATCTTATTAACCTGGCAGGGGTACAAAAATAAAACAGCGGGATGTGCTGCAGGAGAAATATTTATATCACAGCATGGTGATTTCCTGTCTTACAATAAAACGTCATGTAAACTACTAATATCAAATGGAGAGATCTGTAAAAAAAATTTCCCCCAAATGACTGAAAACTAAAACTTCAGAGCAAAAATTAACATAAAGATAATAGCTTTTCCCTTGTAACTGCCCTAAACAAATCTACCATGAAAAAATACATAAGGTCTAGTAGATCTCCTGATTCTTCACTTTGTTGGATCATTCCCTAATATCTATTCATAGGAGAAATGGAAGCTGAAGGGCAACCTCAGCGTTCTCTACAGCTTCCTGACGAGGGGAAATAGAGAGGGGGATGCTGAACTCTTCTCCCTGGATCCAGAGATAGGATGAGTGGGAATAGTTCAAAGCTGCACCAGGGGAGGTTTATATGTAATGTTAGGAAGCATTTCTTTACCAAGCAGCTAGTCAAACATTGGAACAGACTTCCTAGAGAGGTTGTTGATGCCCCAAGCCAGTATGGAAGAGGCATTTGGGCAATGCCTTTAGTAACATGCTTTAACTTTTGGTTGAACTAGATGATTGCTGTAAGTCTGTCCCTTTCCACTAGAACTGTTTTGTTCTGTTCTATTTTAATTTTAAAAAAACTGTTCTTTTCATGGAGCACAATGGAATGGAAAAAATAAGAAAGAAAACCAGATCTACACTCTAAAGTATATTTCTAGGGTTTGTTTTTTCATAAAATGTTTTCCATGTCTATTTGTTAAGGATGTCCAGTTCAGAACGTATCTGTAGAATTCAGGTTATTGTAAATTTTTGATCAATGAAGCTTATTCTAATGTGACTAGGTTTTATTTTCAATATAATCCACAAGTCAAATCAAGTTGGAATAAAAACATTCTTAAAAGATATAGAAAATGTTTTCATGTTGCATAGCTTTATTGAAGGAAACTACAATAACAAAAAATGCTGTAGATATATTCTTTATAAAAATATTTTCTTTGAGATTTATTCTTCTCATAAAATAGCGGCAGTAGGGACTGGTAGAGTCCTCCCACTCAGCAGTTCCATTCCCTTACAGAAAACTTTGTTGTATACTTTGTGTTATAAATTTGTTGAGCTCCAACTTAAAACCACCATATAAGAAAAGCCAATTTCTAGACCACTGTTGTGAGATATACAGGAGCTATGAGTCTGAAAATGAAAAATGATTGTGCATCCAATTCTTTCCCTTTTGTCCTGTTGTGGTTTAACCCCAGCTGGCAGCTAAGCACCACAGAGCTGCTCTCTCACTCTTCCCCAGTGGCATGGGGAAGAGAATTCGGAGAATAACAGTGGGAAAACTCATGGGTTGAGATAATGACAGTTGAACAGCAAAGCAAAAGCCACTCATGCAAGCAAAGCAAAACAAGGAATTAATTCACTGCTTCCTATTTGCATGCAGGTGTTCAGTTCTCCAGGAAAGCAAGGCTGCATCGCTCATAACAGTTATTCAGAAAGACAAACGGCATCATTCCCAGCACTCCCCCCTTTCTTCTTCTTCCCCCAGGTTTATATGCTGAGCATGACGCCGTATGTATGAAAGATCCATGTGGTCAGTTGACATCAGCTGTCCTGGCTGTGTCCCCTCCCAACTCCTGGTGTACTCCCAGCCTACTTGCTGGTGGGGTGGTATGAGGAGCAGAAAAGGCCTTGACTCTGTGTAAGCACTGCTCAGGAATCACTAAAACCTACCTGTATCATCTACACTGTTTTCAGCGCAAATCTAAAACATAGCTGATACTGGCTATTAGGAAGAAAATAAACTATCCCAGACAAAACCAGCACAGTCCATAGGCCTTCAGGTTGTTCAATCTCTGGGATATGAGATAATCTAAATTTCTAAGTAAAAAGTAGTTTGCTGTTCAGACCTTCAGACCTTCAACCAGCCTGGATCAGTGATCTCCAAGCCAATGCTCCAATGATTTTTCTTTTCCTGTATCTGTGAGATGCAAGACCAAGCTTTCTTTTTTTTTTCCATCTTTTCCTTCTCTTTTTTTTTTTTTTTTTTCTTTCCCCCATCTAATATTAAAATTGAAAATCCAGACTTGGAAAGAGTTGAGAATGTTGAAGATGAAGGCTGACATATGCAGTCTTCTAGCTCAGCTGTTTGTAACACTGATGAGTCCTCATATAATGTGCAAATATAAGTGTATATGATACGTATTCATTTATAGAGGAGGCATGTACATAGTAGAAAAAAGTTTCTATCAAATAGATTAAAAAAATTGAAATAAAAATAATTATATGGACTGTGAGACAGCAGCAATCACCAACTAGTAGCTGAAACTACTATGTGCCTAAATGAATGATCCTACTTTGCTTTACAGTGTTTTGGTTACCAGTTTTTAAAAGCAAGCAATTTAACAGAGACTATTAGCAGAACTAAGCAGGGTTATTAACTCAAAAAAGCGCATGACTTTGCTGGAAAACTCAAATCACAGCTGGCTTCTGCCAAATAAGTTTGAGGTGTGCTGCTTTCCAGTTAGAACATTCACCTGACCACAAAATCAACAATAATAGACAAGGCTGAGCCAGAATCTGTGCTGTGATGAAGCCAGGTTCAACCATACAACTCAGGCAGAGCCAATATTCTTTTTCACTTTTCGCTTCTAGTTACATGCTTCTTGCTGTTTACAGAAAAGGACTCCTTCTCATCCCTGAACAAAAATTATACTCATTATCACCATTCTTGGCTCTGTCAAGCAACAAAACAAAACCAAATATTGCCAGACAAGACTTTTAACCCAGGACTTTTCCCTAGATTTCAGTAGTAGCTTGTGCAATTCATTCTCTGAACACTTTTCCCCAAACCACTGAGCTTCTAGAAGAATGGCATGCCTATTATTCCTTTTTATTCCTTTTTATTTGATGCTGAGTGTAATGACCACAGCTGTCACAGTGAGTCATCAGTAACTAACCTGAAACTTCTTGTAAGGTGCTAGCTTATACTACTAGGGTAATAATTCTGTTGGCTTACACCTTCGAGTGTAAGGAAGCTGTGCATGCTCCATCCCTGGCGGTGTTCAAGGCCAGGTTGGACAAAGCCTTGGGTGGCACATTTTAGTGTCAGGTGTCCCTGACCATGGCAGGGGGGCTGGAACTAGATGATCTTAAGGTCCTTTCCAACCCTAACTATTCTATGATTCTGTGGTCCTAAAAGAAAGACCTAGTGATGGTAGGAGGCTTGGAAATGGAAGAAAAGATACTTGTATATTTTTCTTTTCAGGCAATCATCAGGAGTAGATTTCCAAACTCAGAGCTTTGTGCTCTGTGCTCACTAGATTTTTGCCTTCTGATGAGTCTGCTGTCAATGGTACATTTAGCACATACCATGAATCTGCTTGGAGATTTTTAATGTCTAAGAGTTAGAATTCTGAAAATTGCAAGACAGCTACTGATGGACTGTAACATAAATGTTGTTTATTCAGATACAATGTTATTGTTTATGTTGGAGTCAGACTATCAAGTTGTTTCACCTGTAACTTGAACTGGCTAGATCTCCTCATAGCATAAACAAGATTCTAATTATGCAGATGTGTTTGTAATTTACTCAGATACTTGATTCAAACAGAAATCTTTATGGAAGAGAATTAAAGATGACAATTGCAGAAGGCTTTCTTTTCTGCAATTGCTTTAGTTTTGACTGTTGATTACATTACAGGGGGAAATGATATGGGTGATCCATATAAATTAAGACAAATTTTGTCCTAAAATAAGTTTGAAGAGCTTCGATTTGTACCAGTAACCTGACTGGTTTTGTTGTACTGCTAGCAGTGTTTGGCCCTCCTTTAGGACAATTACGGTTTTAACTGCATTATGCAATTGTCCACCCATATGTACTTGCTCTCTCTGAATTAATTTATTGTTGCGGGTATTTGCTCTTGGTTGATTTATTTAAACTATTTGAATAAATTCCACAGTAGTCCTGTTAGCATAGTAGGATTTTGATGGATAAAAGGAAGATAAATCTATGCCAAGGTTCTAGGGCTAGAAATTATTACTGTTGTTTCCAGGTGAGAGACCTCTTCAATAAAGTATTGTCTCATTTAACATAGACAGTTACAATGAAGCTCATTGCTACTGTATTGGTAAAATCAGGAATTCAGGGTAAGAGGTGGATATGGAAATTGCTCACAGGGTTTTATACTATATCAACAACAAAGAGTTTTAGTAGGAATATAGGCCTGACTATCTTGTCATTAACATTACCTTCCTCCTAAATGTTGACTTGCATGGTTGTGAGTTGTTGGCTGTGCTTAAACCATGACAAACATATACAATCATCTATTTAATATATACAGTTAGAACAACTTAAGGGTTAATCAAAAATATGACTGTGACAGTGATGTAAATTTCAATTTAGTTCTGTGCCTTTTAGGTGGCTTAAAACAACTCTCTTCCCCCAACTTCTGATCTAACAATATCAGATTGATGAGTTGCAGTGATTCACCGTTTCTGGCTTCAAGCCTAGATCTAGTCAGTCAAAACTAAGACTTCCAAGTGTAGAATATCGTGCCAGATGTTGACTAAGCTTATGTTTTGAGGCTAGAAGTCATTAGAGATTTCATGTCATCAGTTAATGTAGCCAAGTTCTATTTTTCTTTTAAAATGTGAAGTAAAGAAAATATGAAAATTTTTTTTTTTTTTGTTCTTTTGTTGCCATTTGCTGAAATGACCTGTTATTTACTGTTGAAGATATCTATTTTATTAATGTGATTTTTTTTTTTTTAACTAATGGTCCATAAACAAGTTAATCAAATCCATGATGTTTATAGGTTGCATACTACCGTTTGTTTTTTTTTTTTGCCTCATTTTCCTTATAGTTTTTGATAAATTGAGCTAGGCATTTCTCTTATTGGGCAAACATGCTTGTAGCAGTGTAACCTCTGCTGTAACAACTTTACAGATCCGCTCAGAAATGAAAATAGAGATAAGAATGCATTTGGGTCTTTCAGTTTCTGTTGTGGTTTTTTGTTTGTTTTGTTTTGCTCTTTTTTTTTTTTTCTTTTCTGATTTTTCTGCTAGAAAAAAAATTACTTCAGTTTAGCTTCAGGCAGCTATAATTTATGTGACCCACACTCACTCAGCAGACTGTCCAAGGTCTTACTGCCCTTGGCATGAAAAATTTCACTTTTACACGGATCAACTCTTTTGGGAAACTTATCTAGCACATGAGTTATTTAGTATATGCTTTTCTTTAGAAAGAGACATGCACATCTTATCTTTCTACATAATTGTTTCTTCAGCAAATATGTTTATTTTGGATACTGAATGAAAAATAGGATTTTTCACAGAATGCTTGAGTTTGCTGGCATATTAGTTATCATTACTGATAGAGTAACGCTGAATTTCTTTTGATTTTCTCCCAACTCTCTTTTTTTATACTACCAAAACTTTCAGAACTGACCGTGTGGTGTGCAATATTCCTTCAGTATGTATGCTGATATCAGGATACTGAGTTTAATTTTTTGCAACTTTGCAAGCGTAGAAACAACCTACAAACTGAAATCTTTCTGTAGATAATTTCAAAGAATAGCTTAGGTTACTCCTGCTGCACACACACTGTCTCCTCCAAAAACCCAGCCCACCCACAAACATATCTTTTGGAGAATAAATATGTCACTGTTAAGAGCACCTCTATAGTACACTCCTCTATCAACTCAGTTTTATTTTTTCTTAACTTTTATGTGAAATATTTCACGTGTGAAAATATACATTTTTTTTTTTGCAAAGTCATCAGATGCATATTAGAGAACAACTTTTCTGTTGCATGTATAGACAGTGATCTAAGATACACATGCTTTTCATTTTTGCCACTCACATAATTTTGTCTGACATGATTGTCAGACCAAGACGCAATGGGTGCTTTACTTTTATTTTCCTGAACTGTATTTAATGCACAAAATGTTAGTGAAATGTTGCTATCCATTTCATTGCACAATTTATAGAAAGAATTCCTAAGCCGTTCTTCCTAAAATAGCTGTAACAATGTAATAATATTTCTCTGCTTTAACAGAGGTATACGTAGCAATGTAAGGACTGTACTTTGGGGATGAAGATAAGCATTTTTTTATCTACAATGATTAATTTTTTTTTGCTATTTAAAATAAAGAATTTTCAAAAATGCATCATTCCTGCTTTGAAGTTAGTAATAAGAGTAGTAAAGAGCTTTTCAGTTGTATACAAAATTCTTGGACTTTGTTACACTCTATGCCAAAACTCCATAACATATCAAGAGGGAATTACAGTGTAGAATTCAGTAACTATTTAATCCTTTAGACCATTCCACAGATGTCACTAGAACATATTTTTATCTTGCAGTTATGTTCAATAAAATCATTATCTCCTCAATTTATCATAAAGTTGGTAGAAAGAAACCTTTCTGTATTAACACCGACTTTTGAAAATATTTATTCAGGAACCTTATTCAGCACTTTGAAGTAAGCTATCCTGCCTGACTTTCCTTATAAGGAAGGTTTTTTCAGTCGGAATCTCTTTCAGCTTAAGCCTTTTTCCTCTCATTCTCCTACCATGCAGCACCATGAAAAACCTGTCTTGAACATCATTATTAACATCATTTACTATGATGTGTGATCACAGACTTTCTAAAAATGTTAATCAAATAGCATACTATAGAAAAAATTTTAAAATAATTATACGGGGGGGGGGAAAGGTAACAACATCAGTTTTATGCCTCAAAAAAAAAAGTAAATGAAACAAAAAAAAAAAGAGTTTTCTAGTTCAGGAAAGGAAAGAGTCACATCATTTTAAAGCACTAGTTAATCAAGTAAGTCACAGAACTGAATTGTGTAGACGTGTTTTTAAAAAGGTGACAAAAAGGAATGCATGAAGATGTCCAGGCTTGCAAGACAATGTTTAGAACATTCATGAGATCACTTAAACTTTTGGAGACTATATGATACAAGTAGCTTATTTTAATGTCTTGAAAATAATCATTCACATGTAAAGGACTTCTGTTTTGTTTTGGTTTTGTTTTTTTATTGAGAATTGATAAGTGTTTTCCATTTTACAGAATACTTAGTATCAAGTATACTAGTAAATGACATATAAAGAGTTTTCAGTGGTGGCAGGTATATGAAACTCATCTCTGCTAGAGGGATGATAGTAAACCTTTGATTTAAAATTGTCATCTCACATTTAGACATTTTCCACAAGTATTGTAAGTATCTAAATTATATATAAGTAATATTATATAATGTTACATTATTTATTATGTCATTTAACTGTATATATGTTTATATACACATTATATGTTCCTGGAATCAGAAGTGTCTGAGAACTCTGAATTTGCTTAAACATTATATAGCTATATTTTAAATGCTCTTAGAACTAACAACAACAACAAAAAAGTTATTTCCAGGCAAATATTAACTTGCTACTCATGGAAAAAGACATCTACACTCAGAGTTTGGGACCAGGGCTAGAACTACAATGAGATAATGAATGAAGCTTGTTAGTGGTACAAATTCAGTCCAGTAAGATTCAAATTCTACAGCTTTGTTACAATTTGCTTTTTTATTGAGCATTTTATATATAAAACTGGGTTCTTACATGGCTGATGAAAAAAGATAAAGTAAAAATCAGCTTGCCTATTTTAATTTATAGCTTTTCTTCTGATTGGTCTTGGTTTAAAACTGGAATATATAAGTGGTTTTTGGTGTTCCATAACAACACAGAGCTTGAACTTACTTGCTTAGAGGCATATCATTGTAGAAAACGTAACTCTGAATTTCTGAAGTAATGCGCCTCTCTTTTTTGGTTATAGAGGAACAAAAAATTATTTAGTCTCTCCACTAAGTGCTGGATACCATGTATTGAGCTTATGGTTCCTTGTTTCTTTTTTAAAAAAATTAAATTATACGTCTATACATTTGTGCATCTACAAAACAATATTTAAAACTTTCAGAAGTCTTTGCTTGTCATTCCCTTGTCCAGAAAATCAAGTCACAGTGGAAGAAAGTTTGTCAAATCCAGCTTCATACTCAGACTGAGCTCTGATCAGGACTATGGTCAACTGGATCTTGAGGGTCTCCAGGGACAGATTCCAGAACCTCTCTGGGTCAGTTGCTCCAATGATTGGTGTCTTCATAGTTATATTATTTTTCCTTATATCTAGTCAAATATTCCCCTGTTTCAATACACATAACCACTGCCTCTTGGTCTCCCAATGTGTGTTTCAGTAAGGAGCCTTGCACTTAATAATAACCTTGTCTTAAGGTCTCTTCCAGGAAATTAACACATGTTTTAGTAGAAATACTGCGATTCACATAGTTGTTTATTGTTTTCAAGTAAAGGTTTTGTTCTGAAGTTCAGGAGGGGAAAAAAAAAAGTTTTATTATGGACTAGAGCATCCTTAACTACTTCAGTCAAATAACAGTGATTGTTTGGTAATGTGGGTTGAAGCTCAAATGAGAGGCTTTTCTTTCTTGTCTATTCCTAGCTTCTTGTGAGATGTTAAAGTATCGTCTATACCATATTAATCAGCAGATGATCAATAGGCTGTGCGCTGAAATACGTCATCAAGTTGCTGTAGTGCAGATTATTCTTTGGCATCAGAGGGAACACAGATATCAAAGTTGCTTATCGAAAACCCACACACAGTTAATGAACCATGTTTCAATTTTCATGGCCTTCACTGCACTGATACCAGCTAGTGGGTTGCAACAAATTGTAGTCAAGTTATTTGTTTAGCCCTGTTCCTTTTTCAATGTATTTAATCTTGGTTTACCAGTAAGGTCAGAAGGACACTTTCTGAAATGTCCTCATTATATCAGCATCCATTGTGGTGGTTTTGTTTTTTCTGGGTTTAGTTTAGTTTACTTGGCTTGGGCTTTTTTTTTCTTTTCTGTTTTTTTTTTTGTTTTGTGGGAGGTTTAAAATTTTGATTATTGTTAATAACCTTTCATGTTCTTATAAAAGGATATAGATCAGTACAAGTGTAGTAGTAATCATCTGATGTAATAAATGATTAGAGAAAAAATAAAAATTTCTTAATCTTCATGTATTATTCTAGTTTTCTTATTATGATAATTAATTTTTTACTATTAAATAGTTCTGGGAAAAAACTCTATGATACTCTCTACAGACTGATAACTAGGTAGCATGAGACAGGCAGCCTTTGGTCTAGCCCTTCCTTTTTACAAAAAGAAAAAAATATTTGAAAGACAAGTAGCTTCTTTTTTAGTTAAATTGTAGCACATCCTCTATTTCTAAACTAAAGCAGTATCAGAAGTCACTTCAAAATGTTTTCTGAATGAATGTCTTATATGCATAAGAAGATAAGCCTTTTGAGAACATGCAACACTGACCCAAGCCTGATCCTATTAAAACCACGTTTCACTCTTTGTGTTATGTAAATTAGTGTGATTAAAAAATACAGCCACTTCCTGTTTCATCTTTTTGATGAGTTGACAGTTGAGGCTTGAAATTATGTGTGACAGATGCAAAATAAATTAAATGGAAAAGAAAATTAATTGCCAAGGTTTTTTTCTTACTGTTAAAAAGTATAATATTTTTGTGAAAGTAGATAAAGGCCTTATATGAACATTTGCAATTGTAGAGCAAGGAACATCTTTTGCTTGAAGGCTATTCTGTTAACCCAGTAAGCATTTCTAGAATTATGACAAATAGTTATATCTACCAACTACGCTAAGATTTTTCAGACATGTAGTTATTTATCTCCTGTCTTTTAAGTGCTCATCTATCTTTGTCACTGATAACCTCAGAACAACTCAGCTGAATCTAATCTTTGAGGTGTTTACACTCTTATTGGTGCATATACACAAGGCACTAATTTGATGCTACCTTGCTACACCTTTAAGTTCTGGTGTTAGGCAAAAATCCCGAAACTGTGAACAAGGGTTCTCAGAACAGGTATTTCCCTTCCCTTTTCCCCACTGATTACTTTAGCTCACTGTAAGATTTCTAAGCCATCTGTATGTGCTTCTCTTATGCCAGCATAAATCAGTGCTGAAAGATTTTAGCTGTAAAGGCAAATTGGGATTCAAGTATTTTTAGTTTTAGCAGATCCTTGAAATTCATACTCTCACAACCCTCGGGAGTGCCTTAACCACCAAGAATTGTAAAATGACAGTCTTGTGTAAAACGAATAAAGAACTGCTGGGTTGGGATACAAGACTATCCATCTTTAAGTGCTGTAATCAAAGGCAGGGGTCCTGAGTTTTAATTTCTGTTCACAGGACTGGATCAGTGGTATGTGCTTAGTAATGGTTAGTTGAAGTATTTCCAGAGAACCACAGTTCTGCCATCCTGGAAGAGATTCTAGCACTAGGACACAGGTTTCTGCTTTCTCAGACATGTGTTTTGTCTTTACCTTTGCAAATTTGTTTTCCTGCTGCAAAACAAGAGCACTCAGTGTGCAATCGTTTACAGTTTCTTCAGCTTAGCTTGTATCTTCATGATTAGCACAACCTGTGGCTGGTATGAAACTCTTAATGATATTAAACTTCTTTCAGAGAAGTGAAATGTGAAATGTTAAATGTTAGTAGATTGGCTTTTTTTTTTTCATACAGAGGGTCAGTGGAAGTTTTCCCTTTAATAGGTTTTCTTTAATCTATTAATATTATAACTCCTGTATACAGAAAATAATTGTGACAGGATTTTCAGCTTTACATCAGAAAAGCTTGGAAATTCTGCCTTACACCATGGTTTGGTTGCAAAATAGATGCCTAATTTTCTTATGTGAACTTAGTGTCTACAGAATAAGCCATGTTTGTATTTGCTGCTATCTTTAGGTGCAAAGGAAGCATCTTGTATGCAGATTTTTTCTTAAAGAAAAACCACCCAACAAAAAGAAAAGAACTAGTTAAATGTCAGATTTGGGATAAGACTGAAACAACAAAAGCTGCATATGAGAGGAGAAAAGATTAAAGGAACAAGGAAAGCAATTCATCTTCAGCTGACAAAATTCTATATGTGGCCAAAACTTGAAGAGATCGTAATACTTCCTGTGCCATTTTGATTTAGTTTTTATTTTGCATCTATCTTTTAAAATTTTATTTCCTAGAACCATTTATATTTTTTCATATAAAAATATATTCCTATGTGTTAATTCATTAGATTATATTTTTTAATAGTAATATTTAATAAAATTTAAAATGTATATTAAATTAGTAAAAATTTAAAATGTAATTTCAAAATTCAGCATTGGATTTCTTACTTATGGACAAAACACATGTTCAGCTTTTCATCAGGCTTAGCAATATGACTTTTTTCGGTTAAATGAACCTCTTAGCAATTTTTTTTTTTTTTTTTAGAACATGTTATTTATGAAAATACCAACTGACATGAGTATGTTTTTGGTAACTGAAATATCCCTAATTTAGAGAACACTTATATGCTCTTCATGGGTATAGTTCTGCATATCTGAAGGGGGCCTATAGGGATGCTGGGGAGGGACTCTTCATTAGGGACTGTAGTGATATGACAAGGGGTAATGGGTTAAAACTTAAACAGGGGAAGTTAAGATTGGATACAAGGAGGAAATTCTTTCCTGTTAGGGTGGTGAGGCACCAGAATAGGTTGCCCAGGGAAGTTGTGAATGCTCCATCCCTGGCAGTGTTTAAGACCAGGCTCGACAAGGCCTTAGGTGACATGGTTTAGTGTGAGGTGTCCCTGCCCATGGCAGGGGGGGTGGAAATAGATGATCTTAAGGTCCTTTCCAACCCTAACTATTCTATGATTCTATTAAATTAAAGGACTCTTTGCTTGAAGATTACACTTCAACATTATTTATTAAATAAGATAGTGTTATAGAGTTGGAACTGACCTTAACCTTTTAAATAGTAGAAATCTGCTAAACAAATAATCAGCATACATTTTGAAATTAAGTTGAATACACTTTAAAATTAAAAATAAATGCTTAAATATTAACTTAATGCTAAACTCTGAAGTATAACTTACTGACTTCAAAAAAAGCAGAGAGTAAGCACCTGGAGATTACAGAATACCACTTTAGATGCCTGAGCATTGAATTAGGTACCTAATACTGGGGGTGGGGAAAGAAGGCAGAAATTTGTAATTTTGCCTGTAGTATCAAAAAAATAAATAGATATGCCAATCAGAAAGGCCAACATACAAAACCCCAAACACAAGATAGTATTCACCTGCTAGTAGTTGTTCTAGCACTCAGGAAAATCTTGGTCACTTTGAGCTTCCCTATATTAATCACATATCATTAACTGCCTACCTGCTGTACTGCTGTATCTGCCAGAAGAGCAGTATTCCTCTGGTGGTCATTATTAATAGATTTCGTGCTTTCTATTTTACTTGTGCTTCCTGTTGTTGTCTACCTATCTTTCATTGTCAAAAGAAAAGTGGATGAAAGAAAAATGGGTGTAAATCAGTGACTCAAGGAAGATTAGCCTACATGACTAAAAGATGTTATGTGAGCTATCTAACTCATTTACCCAGTAACCCTTTTTTTTTTTTCTGTAGCTTTTTGGTCAATGTTTGAAAGCTATTAATCTTAGTAGAAAGACTGTCTTCAGTTAATGCCCAGTGACAGAAAAAAAAAAAAAAAATTAAAGAAAATGGCATATCTTGTTTAGTTGTTTTTTCTCATGGTTCTGCTACCAAGGAATATATGTAAGCAAATTCCCAAGGTGCCTTGGCATTTCCAGATGAGCATCACTTACTTTTAAGCTCTGTGGGGTGTTTTCTGGACACCAATAAAGTCTTAGTTGTTCATGACTTGCAATTTCTCTTTGACAATTTTTTTTTTTTTGTCTCACGGGGACCTCAGCACACTGGAATACCTGAAGGATGAAACTAGCTGAGTATACAAACAATAGTCCATGTGAGTCTTCAGTGCAATCCCTTAGACTCCTGTGAGAGTAAAGTGTAAAGTAATTTGGCTTTTTACTTGCAGGCTCTATTACAAGTTCTTTTAAACCACAACTAGATTACAAACATAATTATCAAAATAGCTTTCTGGCTATTGTGTTTGTAATGTTATTTCACTGTCATTTTTTTTTTTTATTTTGGGAAAAAAAGTAGACATTAATAAATAGACATAAATATGTGAAATCAACTCATGTTATGTATTTCATCTGTCTAATGCAGCTTTTTTGCTAGTTCAGTGTAAGTTAAGAAACTGGGATGTATTACGTGCAGGAAAAGAATCCTTCATGGCATTCGTACAGCTGTGCTGTAGTTTCAACAGACAGTGATTTGTACTTGCCAGCAGACAGTTTCTGGGTGCAGAGCACCCAGTGTAGTTAAGTAGATAGAGAAAACAGAGTAATTTACTAATCCCCTTTTACAATACAGCTGTTTTGTTCTCATACTTTAGGGAGTGTAAGATGGATACAAAAAATAAATCTGTAATGTTTTACAGATTATTTTTCAACTTCAGTTTAAATAAACTAACCAAGATCCCGCAGCACCTCCTAATGTCTCTGCAGCACCCTGGGATGTTCATTCAGAATTCATGCTGTCCATGGCAAGCACAGATAAAAAAAAGTCTATTTGGTCTTTATCTGAATTGGTGACACCATTTCTCCTCTGACTCATTAATATATTAAAAGACTTCCCAAATAAAATTCATTGAAAATGCTAGTCCTAAAGATATTGTTAGTATAAAGAAAAAAAAACTAGGTCATTGAATTTGATCTTATTATGTTAGTTATTAAACTTATTTCATTGACTAACAGAATTGTTTTGGAGTCGGGGATGGGCTTGGATTAGACTTCAGATAAATGACATCCACATCCAGCTTACTGAGTTTGCTGAGTTCTTTCTTCATGCTAAATTTATTATGAAACAAAAAATTAATAATATTTATGAGCCGCTCTGTACTTGCTTGTGGGAGGGAAACATCTCAGATTACGAACCCTGTTCCCATGGCTATTTTTACTTGTGCATCATACAGCTGCTGGATAAAATACTAAGATAACATGGAACAAAATCCTCTTTCACTTCCATTACTGTCTCTATGGCATAGTCAGATGTTCTAAACACTTATATGCCACCACGATTTTTGTGTTTGCTATTTCTATTGCCCAAATAGGCTTGACCTTCTACAAAAAAAAAACTGTCCAAACTTCAGCAAGAGGCAAAGATCCTAGATGTAGATTACAAGTGGTATTTATATGTCATCATCTGGGAATGAAGTTGTGGTATTTAACACCCTCTGACTAAGAACCGACTCTTTCTCACCTATACTGGAGTGAATGCTTTGAGAGGGCCACTCCTTGTAATCAGAACAACACCTGATTTCCAGAAACCACTTAGGTTGCAGTTTTACACCTAGCTCATATATACCTACCCTTGTCAAAACAGTATAGTTCTAAGTGTGCCTGGAGGTGCGTCTTAAAACCTTGAAGCTAAAAAGCAAAATTCCTCAAAAGGTTAAATCAGTTGAGGCCTTTGTTCTCACAATTCTGCACTTTGGGTATATCTATGTGAGAATTTTACTTTGTACAAAAGCATACTTTTAAACCACTGAGTGCCATGATTTAAAGTTTTGTTTCATACTGCAGAGAGCAACACCATGTGATGTTTGACTTCCTTTCAAGCAAAGTTAGGCAAAAAAATATGTTCTGGGAAAAAAAACAACATAACATGTCCCAGCTGATAGTAGGTATTTCTTTCATAGGACCCTCATACCTGGAAGTTCCCCAAATGTGTATTATGTCATTGTGGAGTCCTCCTTATCAGTTATGATTTACTCTGATTTCAGCACTGAAATACGTTGACTGTATTTACTTTGTTTCTGCTCTGGCCCACAATTTGATGACCTTTTTTTCCTGGTTTTTGATTAAATATTTAGTCAATAAAAGCCTTCATGATGTTAGCATCGTACAAACATCAGCTAACCCCTGTGCCTGGCTAATTTATTTGTACAAATACAGTATTTTTAAGCCATGTGTATAAAACACACAGCAATACACAAAGCGGCATTTTGCTGTTCTTGTTCCAGTCATTTTAGTAAATAAATGTAGGGTTTGTGTGTATTAAGTTATTACTCATATATATATAATTAAGTGATCCTGGTTCTATTGTAATGGGATGACTTTATATACTCAGCTGCAAATCACTGGTCTTTTGTTACATGGCACAAATGGCTACAAATCCACACCTAATTTACTGTGCACTTTAAACAAATTTCTTCTGGTATTATGTATCTCTTATTTTTCTAGTATTTTTATTCCAAAATAATGTTCTTTTCTGACTTTTTGTTGTTGTTTATTTGTTTGTTTTCTTTTATATTTCTATGCTGAATCTTATTTTGCATTTTCTGTCTATGTGACTAATTGTTTCCTAATACCGATGATCATTTCCCATGTTTTTTTGTAAGGCAGACAAGGGATTATTACTATCTATCTGATTTAAAATAAATAAATTGATCTAATTACATCAACTGAAATTTCACTTAGAATATTATAACTATGAAACATTATAATCACTGCGTATCACAGTAAGAAAATATGGATGGAAAGATTGTTCTTGAGGTTTTTTCAAATGTTAAGAGAGGAACTGCATCCTCTCATTTAGGTAAAAATAGATCCTTGAACACAGATTAGTGCATTGAATCAAAGCCATCTAGAACTTGTATTTTTATTGCATTGTCAAGTGTACTCAGTGATACTTCGGTTGATACGCTGAAGGGAAGGAATGCCATGCAGAGGGACCTTAACATGCTTGTAAGGTGGGCTGATGCCAACCTCATGAGGTTTAACCATGACAACTGCAAGGTCCTACACCTGGGTCAGAGCAATCCCAGGCACAGCTACAGGTTGGGCAGAGAAGAGATTCAGAGCAGCCCTGTGGAGAAGGATTTGTGGGTGTTGGTCGATGAGAAAATGAACATGAGCCGGCAGTGTGCGCTTGCAGCCCAGAAAGCCAACCGTATCCTGGGCTGCATCAAAAGGAGGGTGACCAGCAGGTCGAAGGAGGTGATCCTGTCCCTCTACTCTGCTCTTGTGAGACCTCACCTGGAGTATTGTGTGCAGTTCTGGTGTCCTCAACATAAAAAGGACATGGAACTGTTGGAACAAATCCAGAGGAGAGCTACGAGGATGATCAGGGGACTGGAGCACCTCCCGTATGAAGACAGGCTGAGAAAGTTGGAGCTGTTCAGCCTGGAGAAGAGAAGGCTGCGTGGAGACCTCAGAGCAGCCTTCCAGTATCTGAAGGGGGCCTATAGGGATGCTGGAGAGGGACTCTTCATTAGGGACTGTAGTGATAGGACAAGGGGTAATGGGTTCAAACTTAAACAGGGGAAGTTTAGATTGGATATAAGAAAGAAATTCTTTCCTGTTAGGGTGGTGAGGCACTGGAGTGGGTTGCCCAGGGAGGTTGTGAATGCTTCTCCCCTGGCAGTGCTCAAGGCCAGGCTGGACTAAGCCTTGGGTGAGATGGTTTAGTGTGAAGTGTCCCTGCCCATTGCAGTGGAGTTAGAACTAGATGATCTTAAGGTCTTTTCCAACCCTACCTATTCTATGATTCTATGATACTCTGTGTCTGTCTGCTATTCTTTTTTTTTTATTTATTTTGACAATAAAAATACTACTTAAAAGTGTACCTAAACCACGAGCAAAATTCACCCCAAACCTGTTTTATGCTATAGTGTTTGCTTCTTATTTAAAGTCTACAGCTTACTGCAAATTTTAACAATCATTTGATAACTCCATATAACTGTGACAGACAACAAATACTTGAGTAGATTAACCTTATCAGCCCATTCCTTACCCTGTAATGGATTATTTCAGGTGTCAAATTTACTTTACTTTCTTACTGTATGTATGTGACGGTAGGATGAATCACATTTAACACAGTGATGCTAAACCAGAGGACACTGAAATGTTAAGTAACACCTATCTCTTGCTTTTGAGCAGCACATGGTAACTCAGGGTGTACACTAATTTAAATTAAATATTTGGGTTAAAAGGTGACTAGGAACTTAGTCACTTTCCTTCCTGAAATAAGAGTCAGCCAATAATAGAGGATTGCATACTGGCTTCTCACTTAGTCTTCCTTGATCAGTTTTGCTTTTCATTTAGATCAAGATATTTTGTATATTGTTATTTGTGTTCTGTAGTTCTTCATTAGAAAAGATAACAGCTGCCAAGCACATACCAGGAGCTGACTCTGTATCTGCCCATCCTTCAAGTACACTGTGTCAGTGGGTAAAAGAACTAGAAATATACTTATGAACAATAAGTATATTTAAGATCCATCCATGCAACAGATTTTTCTCAACTGTACAGATACATTTGTATATGTTGTAAAAAGAGCTAGTAACAGATGCTGGCATAATGAATTACTAGTGGCAATTTAAATAAGACCATATTTTTTTTTTATTTGTAAACTAATTTACTAAAGAAAAGTGGAACGAAGGAAGAAATGATAAGCTAAAAGGTGTTTTTGCAAGATTAAAAAGAGTTTGTCACCAGTTTATTTAACTGTATGATATGATATGCCTACTTCTGACCAGGTCATATAAGCAACGAAATCATAGTGGTGGAAATTTGGAATAGGATGGTCAATATATAGTAAAACAATGTCTTGGGCTTGGGTTTAGTCTTCTAGTCGTTGTGCTGAGACAGGCAATAAATAATGCCTCGCATTTAGATATGCATGATGTATTTTACTTTGTTGTTCTTGTTCTGGGGGATTAGTGCTAGAAACCATTACATACAAACTGAGCACTAAATGGTAGGCAGCACTGTGAGTCACTGTGAATCAGCAGACCATGAGTACTACCATTCTGTGAATAGTATAGCAAGGCCAGATGGAAAGAAAATAAGTTAACTGGCATTTTTAATCTTTGCCACATGAGAAAATAAATGGATTATTTTATTAATCTCATCGGTGTTACAAGTTTCAATACTGGAAAGAGTATTGATGAAATTACAAACCATGTGGTTGTGCTGATCTCAGTTCAAACTCAAGATCAGACAGTAGCACAGGCTTGCCTTCATAAGTCGAGCCAGAAGTCTTCTGTCACTCTTTGAAACCTTTAGACAATTTGCATATGAAAAGTAGTAAATAAAGATGTAGCATTTCAGCAACTGAGTAATGGAACCACACCATATGTCTTTGCAGTAAAGTCCCTTGATATGAATTACATGATAATATGGCGTATGGTATGTTATTTCTGTCACATAAGATTGTCTTGAAACTGTCATGAGCTTTCATGGAAATATCATAAGACAAAAATATTTTTTCAGTCAGTGTTATCCAAACAATCCTGTCCCAGATCATTCTGCTCAGATGACACTTATTTTTATACAAAGTACTGTAATACACTTCACTACAAGTTGAATAATATGACAATGAATAAATAACTCTGATCTCAGTTTTTGATCCTTTCTTGTACCATGAAATATCCAGAATTTTCATGTATTTCAGAATGTGCCTAGAGCCAGAGAATATAGGAAAAACATCTTTTCTCTGCTGGATAAATATCAGATATAAAAATTAAAAAAATAAAAAAATAAATGCACACAGTCTTTTATTGTTCATGTTGCTTGGGCTTTAAAAGATTGGTCTTCATTATATAGCATTGTCATGGGACAAAATAACAGTAATCTTATAAATTGATTTTTCATAACAGTGCACACTGTTTTCCTTTAGCCTCTTGTATATGAATTATTTAATGGTCTGAATCTTCTGAACTGATATTGAGGTGATTGCCATTTCTATAGTAAAAATATAAGCTGATTATTTTTCAGAAATGAAGCAGCTTTTGATTATCTTTGTGCAGGTAGTATATTAAGTAGCATTTTGATCTTGGAGACCTGTGTTCCAATACATAATTAATACCTAATTTTTAGATAAATAAGAAAAGAATCATACCTTTAGCAAACTTTGCATTTTCGAAATACTGAACTGATATTCATGAGTACAAACTTATGAGTGTAACCTAATTGGAGAACCATAGTACTTCTTGACATAGCTTTGAAGCTGCAGAAAGTGAAGATAAAAGATGAGTAAAGGTTTGTGCATGTGAAAACTCAGTAGTGTTAACACATTTTAGTGTTTCACAATGTAGTCTCTTGATCAAATCAATATCCTTCCCTTTTTGCAAGCATTGCAATTACTTTCCCCAATAACCTCTTACAAATTTTTCTGGAAAATGCTAACAATGTCCTTTTATATTATTTCTAGAATAAGGTAAGAAATGAATCTTAGTTTAAAAGTTACACAAGTCAAAACTGTATCTAAAATACTGCTGCTTCATTTCACACACACCCACTTATGTTTTTGGTGTTGTTTTTTTTCCCCAGTGAACATTTCCATAGAATTGGGATAAAAATCATTAAGTAAAAATCAGAAGAAACTGCACATTCTAGACACTTAAAAAAAAATGCAAGACTGGTTTACTTTCAGAAAAAAAATGGTAGTGATATGAAAAAAGGCTGAGATTTTGGGGAAGAGCATTTATTTTTACACAGCCTTTATATAAAATAAAACTGAGTAACTTTTACCTGTGTGGTTCTTTTGGTTTCATTTTTAATTTAAATTGCATAATTAGCAATACTCTAACTTGTCCTTTTTTCTTTCCAAGACATGCAACAAACGGATACAGTGGAAGGCAAGACTCAGATTTCAAATAATTCATGTAGTGTACCCCTACTGATAACACTAAAAATTAACTTAGTTTTATTTCTAGACTTAAGAATAAAAAAGATTTAATAGACCTCAGTCTTGCAACTACTGGAATCTTCAACATGTTTAGAAAAAGTTTTTCTTATTCTTCATAAACAAAAGCTAGTAGGTTAGCAATTTTTATCGTATATTTTTATCCTTTTATTTATTTATTTTTCATTGAACTTTGTCAAAATTCACAGCCTGTAGTAGTTTAATGAGGTTTTTGGTTTTATAATACCACCTATATTTATAAAGTAACTGTAATCAGTATGCATTCCATGTGGAACTGTAACAAAACTGACATTTTGAAGTATTTAATTTCATATTGAAAATTGTCACTGGATATTCTATATACAGAATAAGATCCTGAAACCAATTACTATGACTTCATTTATCAAATATAGCAGAGTTGTTATAAACACTTCTAATAGAGTCGTAACAGTAGATTTGCATTTGTCTGTAGATGCATAGCATTAGAATTAAGCTATACCACTAATGTAATGAAACTTTCCTTCTTATCATCATTTGAACATAATCAAAGCTGTTTTCCATGTTGAGGAAACTTCTGAAAGCTGTAACAACTTCTGAGTTTTCTTAAGTCTTTTGTAAGAGAGTCAAGGAGACCAGTATGTAATATAAATGTAATCTGACACACTTATTTGTATTTTTTCCTCTTGCAAACAAAATTATATGTTATGTAATAGGCAGGTTTAAATGCTCAGGCTAAATTGATAAATATATGAATAAATGCATATTTAATAATAAAGATCTTTCATAAAACAGAAAAGGAATGACAGAGATGCATATAGTTTTTACTACCCACGGAAATAGATCACTTCTTTTTTTTTTTCAGTTAGCTCTTCTATGAAGTTTTTGAGTCTCATAATAGAAATTAATATAAAAATGTACCAAAGAAGTTGTAGAATCATAGACTATCTCAAGGTGGATGGGACCATAAGAATCACTGAATCCGACTCCTTGCTCCTGGCAGGATCACCTTAAACTAAACCATGTGACTAAGCATTATCTAGACGCTTTTTTGAACTATGGCAGGATTGATGCTGTGACCACTTCCTTGTGGAGCTTGTTCCTAAGAGGGTGGCCAACCATCCTCCCAGTGAAGAACCTTTTCCCAACGTCTAATCTGAATTTCCCCAGCTTCATTCCATTTTCTTGTGCTGTATCACTGGTCACTGGAGAAAGGTGGTCAGTACCACCCCTTATGCAATCATGGTTGTTGACTGCCATGACATCACTCCTCAGCCTTTTCTTAGAGAAACATGATCAGAAAATGCCTAATGGAGTTTGCCAAATAGTGTTCTAACTGTCTGCAAAGATTCTGCAATTTAATTAGTGCTTCTTTAATAGACAGGTATTGCCCCAAAACTCAGTACGTTTGGTGCACAATTTGGTTCATCTTTTCATGTTTGGTATTCAGAAATGTGAAGGGCAGAGAACTGTGTGTTTTCCACAGCCCACATTCCTCTCTTGTGATTGTTTTTTTTGCATTAAAGAAGACTTATTGATTTCAAATGAATATAGCATGTTATTCCTCATGGAACACAAAATGCAGGACTTGAATAAGACATTTTCATAATTTACCATCTTAAAACAAAGTATAATGCAGCACAGAGATTTAGGATTAGCCTTTAATTTTTATTTCTTCACTTACTGATAAAGTTTTGGGTTTGTGTTGGTTTCTTTGTGGGTTTTGTGTGGTTTTTTGGTTGTGGTTTTGTATGTGGTTTTTTGTGTTGTTTTTTGGTTTTTTTTTTTTTTTTGTGGTGTGGGTTTTTGTTTGTTTTGATTTTTCTTCTAATCAGTTTAACATATTCTTGGCATGATTTTTAGAAATCACAGGAGTTCCCAAATACTCACTGAGTTAGTGGTTGTTCTGAGAATTAAGAAAACGTGAAATTCAGCTCAGCTCTCAAATTACCAAAAATGGGCTGCCCCAAAACAGAAAGCCCTTAAAAGCAAACTGTTTAACAGATATATCTTTTGTATGAATAATACTATAAAGTTGTAATTCCAAAAATGTTTAAAGTAATATCAAATCACTTTAAAGATATTAGACATTTTAAAGAGCTTCCTATAGATGAAATTGAGAATGCTAATAGAAGAATTTAATAAAAAAAAACAACACCCTAACACATAAATCAAATTCTGCGCACACTACTGAACAATTAAAATAAAAGCATAAACAGCAATGAAATTGTTTGAACTATATAACAGATTACTTCTGACACTCATATGTAGACTGTTACTTTTCTGTTTGTCCCTAATTTTAAAACACTCTACTCAGAATTAAGTTGAAACTAATTTCTGATAGAAAAATAAACCTAATATTTTCCATATGCACTGTCATATTCCATCCCTTTTTCTAATATTCATGTTCCATTAACATTCAGTATTGGATGAATCTAGACTTGAGGATACAAAAGATTAAACCAAACTATTTTTCAATTGTTTTGACATTTGCTATCTATGCAGTATTTGCTCAGCCTAAACCATCTTGGTTTATAAAAAAAAAAATTAAAAATTCTGAGGCAGATAATCAAAATCCTGATTTGTTGTACTATTGGACGTAGAACTGCCACGGAAACATACTATGCTGGGAAGACAGATTTGCAACACTAAACTACTACTGCTTTGATTACTTCAATGCTCGAACTTTAGTGTTGGAAAATCCTACCCGCAGCGTTGAGTGTTAATGATATCAAATGAGACTGGGAATGGAAGACCTCAGTTTGCCTGCAGGCTATCTACAGCAATGGTAGTGTCACTGCATGTTTTTCTGTGCTACCCCTAAACTACCTCAGTCAAATCACTGTCTTTCCCAAAAAATGTTTTACAGAAAGGTAAACGTGTAAGCTGTCTAGAGAAATCAGTCATTGTTCTTTATATGTCTTTTACACAAAAGCAAGTTATACTAAACAGTTTTTATTATTTTATATTTTTAACTGACCCTGCTTTAAGTCAAGAAAGTTCATTAATCTGGAAAACTTTTGTAATATTTCGTAGACTCATTTTTTTGCAAATGGCTATATATCCATATTTAATAAAATCTTGCATTATTTGTGCAAAGATAACTCACATGAAAATCAAGCAATTGCAGTTAAAAGAAAACATGGCTAACATTTTGTACATTACAAGTACTGAGCTGCAAATTTTTTGTATATTTCAACTGCAGAAAGCCACAGATATTTGGCAATAACCAGCATATTTAATAGCCATCTAAAGGGGTAGCTTATTTTTCTTTATGGTTAGGAATTTTGGTTTATTACAATGTTTAATTAGCAATGGATCAATTTATTATGTACGTGGTAAGCATTAATCATAGCTGCAATGCCTACCAGCTGTAGTGTGCCTGCAGCAGTGCATGTTCTGTCTGTTTTATACGCAGATACTGTATGTCTGTAGTGTGTTTACAACTTTCTGTAATATGATTGTAAGTGTATGTGCTAACCAACCTCTCACAGGTGCTGCAACCAGTCTTACCAACTCTCCTGATTTTATTATGAATCTTGCAATACTTGTGTCTGTGATCTTTGTTTAAGTTGGATTTTCAGTTCAGTGTCATGATTATTGGTAGAGAAACATATGTACTTGTTCTAATTCCTTGTGAATCTGTCTTCCATTACTTTCATTTGGGCTAAAGTCATCAAGGTAACTGCTATTTCACTGTGCTTTTGGTATTAGAAGTGAGACTACCCTGACCCGATATGCTTGCCATAATCTGTTGCTCTCAGAGCCACATTTATATAGATTATTAAATGTTCAGGGAAACAGGGAGTGGAAATTGAATCTTCCACAATGAAGGTGAGTGCCCTAGACATTTGAGTAAAAAAGGTAACACCCTTGTGCTTTATAAATTTAATAAATAATTTGTAATTTAAAAAAATAGCAGGGCATAGACATTAAGGTAAAGCTCTCTCTTATTCCTGTGACTACTGGACTCCTAAGATTGATTCTCTACCTCTGGCCTTTCCTTCAAAAAGGGCTTACTTCAATGAGCACTTAAGGTGGTCAAGCAAGAACAGCTGCAATGAGAGTAGTCATATGTGAACATCCTGCATCTGACTTGAACTTGGTATTAAACCCCTACTTGTGTTACAAGCATTTACTTCTTGCTTGCTTTGGCAAATTTCTTCTCAACATTGTGCCCTCTTTAAATAACATTCATAATTACCTAACTCTCTACATACGGTATGCAGAGTAACATAGTACCACTCTCATTACAGAAGCTGATTAAATTAACTCATATTCTGCAAGCCTGCAATGGACTTTCAAAGGAAGAAATGGTTTAAGAAAAAGAAGCTCTTCTATGACTAATATGGTTTATGAAGATGACCTGTAGTCTGATACAGCTTCTTTAGTGTCAAATATAACTGATTCAAGCTGCAGTCTTGCTTAATATGAGGCATTCTTTGGTCTCTCTTGTCCTTTTTGTATGTAAATGGTGGCAACAGATAATCTCTGAGGTAACTACCATGCTGTTGGATCTGATATAGATTGATCCCATATTCATTAAACATTAGCCCTTACAGAGTGGGCACACAATATCAAGTTTTTCAGGAAACATTTTCAGCTATTTTGTGTGCATCTCCAACTGACAGCATATTCTTTACTTTTAATGTTTTGAAAATATCGCCATCACGGGATCATAGAACGGTTTGGGTTGAAAGGGACCTTAAAGATCATCGAGTTTCAACCCCCCTGCCAGGGGCAGGGACACCTTCCACTAAACCAGGTTGCAAAAAGCCTGGTCCAATCTGGCCTTGAATATTTCCAGGGGTGGGGCAGCCACAACTTCTCTGGGCAAACTGTTCCAGTGTCTCACCACCCTCATAGTAAAGAATTTTTTCCTAGTATCTAATCTAAATCTACCCTCTTTCAGTTTAAAGTTTTTTCTCCTTGTCCTGTCACTCCATACCTTGAAAAAGTCCTTCTCCAGACTTTTTGTCAGCCCCCTTTAGGAAGCTGCTGTCAGGTCTCTCAGAACTTTCTCTTCCAGGCTGAACAAGCCCAACTCTCTCAGCCTGTCTTCATAGGAGAGGTGCTTGAGCCCTCTGATCACCTTTGTGGCCCTTCTCTGGACTCACTTGAGCAGGTCAATGTCCTTCTTATGCTGGGGAGCCCAGAAATTAACTCAGTACTTCAGGTGGGCTCTTACTAGAGCAGAAAAGAGGGGCAGGATCACCTCGCTTGACCTGCTGGTCACACTTCTTTTGATGCAGTCCAGCAAATGGCTGGTTTTCTGGGCTGCAAACACACACTGCCAGGTCATGTTGAGCTTCTTATTGATCAATGCCTCCAAGTCCTTCTCCTCAGGGCTGCTCTCAATCCAGTCTCCACCCAGCCTGTGTTTGTGCTTGTGCTTGTGATCATCAGCAAATAACTGTCATGGCTTAAACCCAATGATGGTAACTTAGTACCACACAGCTGCTAGCTCACCCCTTCTCTTCCCCCTTAGCCAGGTGGGATGGGGAGGAAAAGCGAAAGGATGTAAAGCCCATGGGTTGAGATAAAAACAGTTTAATAACTAAAATACAATACAACATAATAGTAATAATAATAAGAAGATGAATAACAAGGAAAGACATATAAAACTGCAGGGGGAATCCTTGACAAACAGAAGTGGTGCACAACACAACTGCTCACCGCACACTGAACAATACACAGCCCAACCCAAGCAGTGATCTGTCCCTTCTGGTAACTCCCCCCTATTTATACACTGGGTATGGCATGCTGGCGTATAGAATACCCCTTTGGCTAGTTTGGATCAGGTGTCCTGTCTCTGTTTCCTCATGGCTTCTTGTGCTTCTCCTCACTGGCAGAGCATGAGTGACTGAAAAGTCCTAAATCAGGGTAAGAGCTACTGAGCAGCAATGAAAACATTGTTTTATTAGCATTTTTCTCAGACTAAAGCCAAAACCCAGCACTGCACCAGCTACTAAGAAGAAAATTAACTCTATCCCAACCAAAACCATAACAGTAATGCAAAACAGATATTTAGGCATCAAAAGTTTGTTGGGGTTTTGGGGGTGTTTTGTTTATTATTTTCTTTTCCCAAACTGGCAAGACAAAAGCAATAAAATAGAATTTTTAAGTTACAGAAAATCTGAGTTAGTAATGCATTGAAATACATTCTAGAAATTTTAAAATCATAAAATGATTAGAAATGGCATGCAAGAACAAAAATATGTTTATATCGTGAGAAATTTACATGAATCAGGTTAATCTGTTAACTTTATTGTGACTTTCATAATAATAAATCAAATATATTTTTTATTTCTAGATAAAAGCAAAATCAAAAATTTTTGTTCCTTCCCTCAAATTTTGTTTTAGCCTTCTATTGATTTAAAGCATTTGAAAAAGAAAATAAATAAAAGAGATCCATTGAGAGGAGGACAAGGAAAACCACAGGTATGATAAAGAAATATGACAATAAAGGAAGTCTTCTGCAGGTGCTGGGGTTTTAGTGCTACAGTCATTTGGAGGAATCGAATAAATAATTCTCCTCAAGTCCTTCTCAGGGCTGCTCTTCCAGAATAAGCTTTTATTCCAGTGGAAGGGAGTAATGCAACTCTCAGAAACGCTTTCTTCCTAGACCCTTCCTGCAGAAATATTTGCCTTTTCTGCTCACTTTGTTGAAGAACGTATGAAATCTCCAGTAAGATAAGTACTTCCATTCTGTGTATCTGTTATTATGACTACATGTGGAGTCACAACAGGTGTTTGTATGCATAGCTATAATAGTTGTGTTAACAGGGGAAAGAGTGATTTGAATGTGTGGCTATGTTGACAAAATTTTACTCTGTAGAGATCTGCATTTTTTTTTTTTTGAGTCTGGTACTATAAATAACTTTCATGACAGCATCTTTGCTCTGGGTTTATTTTTCTGATGTACTGAAATATGAGATCACTGTCGATACAAAATGAACATAAATTAACGCAATTAAGCAAAAAAAAAGCAAACAAACAAACAACAACAGCAGGAGAAAACCTGAGCTGACCCTGAATTCCTAGCTCAAATTTTCAAATAATTTGAAAGCTAAATCTTCTTGAAATGTATCAATTCTCATGGTCAGTGTGAAGAAAGAAAAAAGTCCTCCCTCTCTTAGGCATTTGACAAGGTTAAGAGATCAGATTATAACACTTTTCTTTCCTAATTGACCGTCTTGGAAATATATTCAACCTGTTATCTCTTTTTAATGCATTATCATCCATACTGAAATTTGTTTAGGGTGAATGGTGCTCAATGATGATGGTGATGATTAGGGAGCATATCATCCCTGGCGGTATTCAAGGCCAGGTTGGACAGAGCCATGGGTGACATGGTTTAGGGTGAGGTGTCCCTGCCCATGTCAGGGGGGTTGGAACTAGATGATCTTAAGGTCCTTTCCAACCCGAACTATTCTATGATTCTATTCTATGATTCTATATTCTTGTTTATTCTCTTAAAAACAACTTAGTCCTGTTGTGATTGTGTGTAGTTGAAAGAAAAGCATAATAAAAAGTTAAAACATGAAAGAGCTTAAAAAACAGAATTTGGATTTGGATTCCAAATATTTTACATATTGATTAAATAAATCTGATCTAATGGTTTGATTTAAGTCTACAGGTCAGCATAATGTTTAAATTTCTATCCAGGACCTGCAGATACAGTTTTCTCATTAAACTTCAATGGTTCAAGTACAGAGAAAGATAAAATTTTTGTTTGAATCCATATTCCACTACTTTTATACTTCAGTTGGAGATTATCTTTTTGCAAGTATATATATTTTGATGAAGAAAAAGGATTTTCTTTTTGTTTCCCTGAAGTAGTTAGGCCTTTTTTTTGTATCTGTCTGTGAGGAACCTTACAAAATATTTGGAATGTGCTGAGTGTGTATTCTTTTTAAAGCCAGCTGCCCTTAAGATATTACAGACTTTAAGGCATTAAAATATACAAGACAGGATTTTTTCAAAATCTTTATTGCCAAAGTAGATACAGTAGAAGAGAACATTTTTGGTAAGCAATTTAATGTTTAAAAACGTAATAGGTGGAAAAGAGAATAAAGAATGAAATGAAAGATGTTAAAAGCACAGTTTCCCTCCTTTTCATAAATTATAAATGCTAACCCACAGGACTTTTGCAGTTTCCAGGTATTACATGTGCCAGTATTATTAAGGGCATTATTATAGAGATGATACAGAGTTGATGACATGTACCAAAGCTAAATATAGCATAGCTTAAGCCTTTCAGCCCTTGAAAATTGATACAAAATAACTATATGACTATATAAAAGTTACAATGATGCTAGTAAAAAACTAATGACATGCACTTTTTGGCATTTGTGCAGTTAAATGTATAGTTAAATATCCATACACTTGATGAAAGAGCTGTGCTCATGCTTTTTATCTTGGGAAAGTGAACATCAAGGTATTTCATAAATAAAAATTAAATTAAAAGATGGAGAAAGGAAGGTGTTAAAACAAAAAAAAAACAAAAACAAAAAAAAAGGATGCTTTCTGCAAAAGGACCTCTGTAATAATACAGGCATGCAATCAGTTAGAGAAAAATAAATGTCAAGGGGACATTAAGTAACTGAATTATTTCTTTTATGGATGCTTTTATGAGTGATGTCATCTAAGTGTTCTCATTAATGCAAAGCAAGATCTGGCTTCATACAGTACATGAGAGAGAACCTAGAGTGCTTTCAAAGAGATAAATGAATTATGTGTCCAATGGAACAACTTTGTTTGCTCTGTGAAAGCTGAAACAATTCTAGGACTAAAGGCAGGTCTTGATGCTCTCTCTTAGTGGATCTGAAACTGCCAGTATTATCCTCGTTACTTGTAATCAGAAATTTAAAATAATGGATGATGGGTAAGAATTCTTTTTCAGTCAGATGGTATTTTATTTTGACAAACTGTATGTCAGATACTGTGAAACCAGGTTTATCTAAAGCTCTTGATTATTCAGTAAGATACTTTCAATTTCCTTCTCAAAAGTTAATTCTTTAGCATTGGTTTATCTTTCTTAGAGGATAAAGCGATAATTATAATATTTGACCTTTAATTTTCCACATAATGATGTAAAGTAATCTTCACAGTGAGGATACAAAATAATTACTTCCTAATATGTGGATTTGAATAGTAGGTTTGTTTTTTTCTCCATAATTTTACATTATGCTCATATAATGTTCCTTTTCCTACCCAGTAACTTCATAAATCTTTCTTGAATCTTTTAATGAAACTGGCTTCTATGATTTATATTTTTCAGACTTTGTATTAACAGCCTATATATTAAAGAGACATTTTTGTTATAAGATAAAGCAGATATTTTTTTGTGTCTGTAGTTCCTTGGACATGAAGTAAATAAGATAATGTCAAGCAGGGGGAATTTCTAAATCATGTCTAAAACATGGTTTGTTTATCTCTTCTTGACATCTCTTCTAGTCCCTGTATTTATTAATGTTGTGGGTTGATTTCTTCCATTGTTCTTTTTTGTAGGACTTTTACTCGTGGGCATTGGAGGGGGGTGTGTGTGTATGCACTTATGTTTGAAAACTGTGTTTGAAGATTCCTCTGATTGGGAAAATAATGTAAGGTTTGGTGTTCCTAGTTCTCTACATGTGGTGCAATTGTAGCTTCTACTAATTTTCTTTGGATGATTTTATGATACAAATATTTATTTAAATAATTTGGAGACATCTTCATATTGTATTTATGTTCAAGGTTAATTCCGCATTGTTTGAATTATTTTTTTCTTCTTGCAGTGAAAATGATTTAAGCTAGAGAGAGGAAAACAGTTCAATTATTTTGTACTCTGGCCCTAACTATCTGGGCTCTTAATTGCCAGAGAGAACTAAAGTAATAAAATTAGTGATCCTTAAATGCACTGCTATAAATACTGGCACAGTATTTATTTGTTTTATCATGAACAATTATTAAATTAAAAGCAGTTTCATTTTTTTTTCAAAGCATTCTTCATAATTTTCTTGTTGTTAACCTAATATTTCAAAGGAGTGCTATAGAGTTTGGAGTTACATTTGCTGAAGTAAAAATATATCTGTAAATACAAGATCTGGAAAAGAATGTGTTTTTAAAATGCAACCTAAGCTATCACAGAAACAACCTAAGCTAAACACAGAAGAAATTTTCTCTTTACACTTTGAGGCTTAGTCTAAATGGCATGAAGTGTTATAATTTATTTTATGGTTAGGGAAACACAGCTCAGAAATTCCATTGGTGTAGTCTTCATTCAGCATTAGGTTTGGGAATGCGTTTGTATTGAATAATGATCAGGTACCCAGGGAATTGTCACTATGCAAAATTTAAGAGCATGTTAGCTGAACCAGCAGGATAAATAGATAAAATGTGATATATTAACTGGAACATATTATATCCACAAATAAGTTAAATTGCTTCCACCCACTGGTTGTTGTCACAAAGAGAAATAACCTACAAGGTCTGTTTTCTATCACACAATAGATAGGCTGCAGGGCAGACCTTTTTCTGTATGAAAATATATTAGTGATGTGCAAATTGCTGGGGGGAAAAAAAGTAATTAATAATTGTTCCACAAATAACATCATGCTGTGTGTGAGACGAAGTGTTTTGTGATTTTGTTTGTTTAGTTGTTTTTAGGAGCATTCTTTTTTTTATTATTATTTTCTTCTTCAACGATGGCTTCCTCTGTGGAAGCCATTCCACTTTACTCTTATGCAAAGCACTTAAGGCAGAACCTGAGATGGATTTCACATCTTAATATGTAATAACATGCTGAATAAATATTTCACTTCTAATGATAATTAGGCAATGGTAATTGAAAATAAATTTAGCAGTGATTACACTTTCTCAGCATTGTTTGGAAGAGTTGAGTCTTTTAAATATATTACAGTGTCAGGTAAGATGCTAATGATATATCGATGCATTCTGAACTACACAATTTAAATTCCAATTGTAAAGACAGCTCTGATAATGACTGAGATGCAGTAAAAAAGTTTCTTTTGGAAAAGAATCATAAGCAGTATGCTAGACAACCCTGTTCTGTCATTAAAGACATAGCGTGGCTGAGTTGCCCACTGGGCTGAAACCACGACAATGGCTTATTACTACTTTTCGTGCTTAACAAATTTCAACATGGAATGATCAAAATAATAGGTATTATTTTTTAGCTATCAGTGATACAGATTTATTAAATGCCTTGCATTAAATTCATTACTATTAGTTAGTTGATGGTGACTGCATACCTTTCACATCTGTGCGATAGTGGGTAATGTAAAATTTGAGATGCCTTTTTACATGGTCAATCATAAGCCAAAAAAACTTCTTTATGATTCAGATTTTTTCCCTCAGGTTGGATTTTTAATATAATACTTTCTTCATGTAATAGTTGTAGCCCTAAAAAGAATATTTAAATGATATGTCTGAGTGTAGTATTACCATTTTAATGTATCGTTTTAAAATAGAAGTAGCTACAAGCTACTGTAAAAGTTGTTTTTTTTTATAGTAGCTTGTTAAATAACTGCAAATATTAGTATCCTCAAGTTTTGTGAAACCTATGAAATTTATCTGAATTTAAAATTTGTTACTATTAAGCAGTAATTTTATATTAAATGCAAAGTTGAAATCCAATGAAAAGTGGAAAAAGAGTCAACATATTGTATGGAGCAGATTCACAAATATTAATTTTTGTAGTTCTCCTGTAATTGTGTCATCTAACCTCTTGTAATATTTCTTCTTTCATCATTTTATAGAATCATAGAATCACAGAATAGTTTGGGTTGGAAAGGACCTTAAGATCATCTAGTTTCAACCCCTCTGCCATGGGCAGGGGAACCTTTCACTAGACCATCAAGGAAGTGCCCAACTCTGATTCATTAGTCAGAGAATCAGATGAACAACACTTCTCAGGTTACCAGTTTTTGCAAAACTCCCTTCTATTAGTGGCTCCTATTGGTGTCGCTCTGGTGTCTAGCTGTTCCCAAGTACAGTAAGAGGATTATGCATGTTTAATTCACAGCCACAGATTTGATGGATTAAGAGCATACCTCCTCCACACAGTGAAGATCCCACACTGAAACCAGAGCCATCTCCAAAGAGACTGGCAGGTCTCAGAGGACAGCAAAGCACACTGCAATATTTTCCCAGATCCCAGGAAGAGCAGTTGCAACAGGTTCAGGTGCCCTACTGCTGGTCTCAGCTACATCATGTACTTCAGCACTTCACACTACTCCAAGATGCCCAACCCAACTGGTCATTTTGGAATGCAGAGTTGTTTGGTTTCCCCATTCTCCTTTCCAGCAGCTTAACAAAAGACAGCTAACTATGTAGAGGCAGTCAGGAAAAGAAGCTGGAGAGCACTATTCTAACTTAGTTTCTCTGATGCAGCAGTTATACATTTGGCCCAGTCACAAATGACTTTTACATATGAATTGTGCTTTCTCAGAGCAAACCGAGATAGAATTCTGCAACAGAAATGCCACAGAGCAACTAGACACACACAGAGGAGGTCAGCAATATTCATAAGTTCTGAGCATGAGTGATTCCTTTTTCCTTTATGTTTCTTTAACAAAACAAAACCCTACTTAGAGATTGAGTGCTAGTGCAGTAAAGATATTTTGTTCAGCTTTGAGGAATTATTTTCTTTCCTGTGTATATGAACAGTGTTTGGTTGCTTAACTAAGTATGTCCAGAATAGTTTTGGGCCTCACTGTGCACTTGGAACACGCCATATTTAATAAGGTGGTTACAGCTTTATAAATTTTTTTATCATAAAACTTATACATAAACCTGATACACCTAGGATCAGGAAAGAATCAGAGAAGAGTTGAATTTTGGGGTATTTTGGTGTTTTGTTCTTTGTGGTTTTTTCCCAGATGCTTTCTTACAAGAATAAAAGCTTTTCTTTATGCAAATAAAACTACAGTTCAGAACAGTGATATGATAATGCTACACACAATTTGCCTTAAAGAATAAAATGTTTCTATTTAAACCAGGTTAAACTGAATACACAAAACTGCACTGAGAAGGAAAGGTAGTGTTCCTTATGGGATACAATGTGAATCATTCTGACTCACATTTCAGAAAGCGCTGTGAGAACAGAAACGTACAAGAGGCAACATGTTTCCATGAGATGCCTTTTAAAGTCTATGAAGTTTCAAGTCTGATATATGCTATCTTTATAGCAGGTTGGTAATTGGAGAGTGATGTAAACAACTACAAAGATGTAACATGCCTGGGCAAAGGTCCATTAACAGTGTGTATGTTGCAAGGTTCCCATGGTGTAGCAGATGAACTTAAAAGCTTAGCAGTAAAATAATTAAACTGATGGCTAAACATGCCAGCTTCAAGGAACTGAATTATGAAGAAGAGATAGGGTTTAATAGCCCCACGAGGAATATAAGAAAGTTGCTAAATCATACAAGATATTTTAGCAGTTGGCAGATGACTTGCCCAAAGGCAGTGGCTATTGCTGTGTGGTAGGCCTGATGCAAGATAAAAGAACACGCAAACACACTATCTAGAAGCAGAGTGGAAAGAAGGCAGTTAGCTAAAAGTTAAAATCAGGACTTGCTTCAGCTAGACATTTTATGATTAGTATCTGTGTAAGCTTTCCCAGAACAGGAAAGAATTTTATCTCCTGTACTGAGATGTACAGAAACTTGATATCTTTTTAATATGGTTTACCTTTGTTGACATTTTTTTCTTATATTTGTGTTTTAGAGTATTGCTTTCACTTGTGACAGATATATTTTTAAATTTCTAGTTTAATATTGGTGCAGTGGAGAGTAACATTGTATCATCTGTGGCTCAGTGCTGGGCATGCTCATCTGATTCTTCTAACAGTCTGGCCATAGACAAGAGTGTAAACTGAATATAATTATCAAAAGGGCTGGACCCATCACCTTTCAGACCTCATATTTTCAATGTACAGAGGTGCTTCGAATTACAAGAGCTCCGAAATTAAGGATAAAAATTTAAATATAGTGGTGTGTTTCTCAACAGTTTGTCTTCTGATATTAGATGCTTGTTTGAAAAAGAAAATCAGAATTCAGGAGAATTTATTTATATGCTTTGACAAACTGAAGTTTTCATATAATGCTGAAACAGGCTAGGTCATAACACTTTGTGAAGTGATTCACTCATTTGGCAACAAATGTTTCTAAGCTTAACACAACTATAATTCATATTTTAACTTTCAGTAGAGAAATAAAAATATAACACACCAATTGGCATAGTTATACACAATGGGCCTATATTGAAGTGTATACAAACCTGTCATGTTAAGGGCATGGCAGGGTCCATTTAGCATTTACTTTTAAATTACAGAGGCATGAGTACTACTTGATAATACTTTTTTTTTTTTCCTTAAACACCTGTTTTATTGTAAAGTATCTGGCATTTATTTGAAATTAAATTTCCACCATAATAATGCAGAACTAGTTACCATACTAATTCAGAGAAGCATGGAATTTCTGCTTTGAAAGACTGTTTTTAGAGCTTAGTGCTAATTTCACCAGTTCTGTATATAATTGGTTTCCTAGTCTCCTAGAGATCTAGGTTAATGTTAGTATAGGAACACTGGCGCTATAAAATACTCTTTTATAGCTGTTCCTACATTTTATAAAGCAGTTTTCTGTTTATAACTGTGTTTTCTACAGCATTCTGTTTTCTTGTACTATTTTTTTCCCTTTATACTTAAGCTTCAGATGATCTAAATAGTTCTTGTTGTACTGATTATCACTTTCAGATCCAAAATTAAATTCCCTACACTGAAACCATAATTTGAGCTTAGGTGAAAATGTGAACACTTGTATTTATCTCCTGAATCATAGAATAAACGCAGAGTTATAGGCTGGCTTTTGATTGCACTGACATGCCTACAGTTCATGACACATCACAAACAGAAAGAAGTCTTTAGGTGTGAAGTAAAGATAGATGTGGGGAAAAGAGGTCTTGTTCGTGGTAAGGAAGACCTTGACTTTCTTTCAGTTCCTATGTCCTATCATCTAGAAAACTTACACTTTTTTTTTTTGATGTATTATTTGCTGGGATAACTCTTTGACAGGTGTCTCCAAGAATGGAATTTAGTGACAGAAAGCTGAACATGCACCAGTTCAATGAAAGTACTAACTAGAGTGCTGATTGTTTTTTGTCTTATTCAGACAACTTCCTTACCCTTTTCTGAAAGTTTTCTGTATGTTTTTCAAAACCTTATGCTTTCTACCCAAGACGTTTCTTGCCTCTTTAAAGGCAAGTTCTGTGCAAGTACAATAGTTGTTGGTTGTCTTACTTGAAGGGTCTCTTTTATATGTGCCCTTTTTTTTATTCAAATGATCAGAAAAGCAGCAAAAATTTTTTTTAACTGTAGTTAAACTCACTTTTAGTTTCAGTAGAATTATATTGCTGAGGTTAGGCATTCTATGCAGCCTTGGAATAGGTCAGGAATGTTAAAGGAATATTACAGGCTAAAACCTGTATTTAACACACAAATGTTGCTTTATCCAGGAAAGCTTCTTGAACCTATAGTGAATAGTATTCTCAGTGCAATTGTTTCAGCTGTGCCTACTTCCTTTTTTCCTTTGACTGCCTAGTAGTATTAGAGACACTAGTCAAAAGCAACCCTTTTACTTCTGAGAACTGATGGATGTGGATTGCACTTGTCTTTTGCACCAGCTCTCAAAGTGAGAAAATTTTAATTTGTATTGCCTTGTTTTCATTTGTGCAGGCTAAGCACCATTTGTAAGCTTTAAATCTTGCATAACAGTTTAATAGAAAAAAGGTGTATTGTATTTTTAAAAAAAATATATTACAGTTTAAATTCTATATAAATATCAGCTGTAAAAATTGTTAGCTACCTTTTCCCTTATTTTCTGCTTGTAAAAAGCTATTTTTTGCTGTTCTTTTTTTATTGTGTATTGCCATCAGGATCACTTTCAGATATAAAATATAGTATAGTACTCTTTGTATAAAAACTCGCTTTTCCAGCAACTGAGGCATGCATGTGATCAGCCTGGGGACAAAGTCCAACTGCTGAGTCTTTATACTGATCTTGGTTCATTGCCATGTAATTGATGGCAGTACTTGTGTTTCTAGATATTAGGTTGAATCTTACTCTAAAAAAAAAAAAAAAAAAATTGATTTGTCTTGCCTGACTTTCTCCATTCTAACTTCCTTTTCTCCTCTCATGGTAGGGCACTGCTAACTATCTTGACCTTATTCATTTTTGGGGTTTTAAACTGTATTGTAATCCTCAGCAAATAAACTGGCTCAGTTTTTCTAATCTTGCCTGAACAGTCTGGCAGAGATTTTGCCTCCTAATCTGTTCTGTTGCCTTCCATTGTGCCTGTTTATATATACCAGAAAAAAATAATGAATTAATTTTGTTAATCCCTGTCTTCTCACAAGTCTTTCAAAGTCTTCATCTCTTCTTCCTCCCCCCATCCATCTATTTCTCCCCCACTCCTCCCTTCAATTATATTCAGTTATTCTACCTCAGTTTTATGCAGTCTTGAATCCTCCAGAGTCCTGTGCTGGAATATGTTTCTGACATGCAGATAATGTACTGGTCTAACACATAATACTCCAATCATCACCCTGTCCAATACTTTAAACTTCCCTGGCATTCATTTATAAAGCTAATGAGCAAAATTAATAATGACATTATTAAATATTATTAATAAAAATATTTGCACCTGTATAATACCTGTTTCAAGTGCCAAAGGTAATAAATATGTTTTGATAGGCCCTTTCTCTTTATTCAAGTGACTCCTCTAAAAACAGCATAACAGTATGATTTTCATGAAGTTGAGACCCAAGGTCAATCCTGAGTATATAAGTGTTTTTATATGCTCAGTTACTGCAGTAAGAACTGAAGAAATTTTTGCATTGATAGATATTAAATACACATCAGCATTTTTTTAATGGCTTGTGCAAATACTTGAAGACCTTTGGCTTTCACGTTGTGAGTATGAGACCCAAAATATCTGAATTGTGATATTGACTGAAGGAATTGTATAATCCAACTGACATTCTGTCTGGTTTAGCACAGTTCCTACCCACTGAAGAAACCTGCAGCAGTTCAGAAAATAGCTTCCTGTCTTACAGCACAGATAGTGTGCTTCTTTTATGGGATGCTATCCATTTCTCAAAAAAATGTCTTAAATCTGGAGGCTAAAGCATACAAATGTGTATCAATATAACATACAGGAGAAAGACATGATAAATGCATCCACCTGTATTGTAGTCAATAATTCATTTATAATGAGCATCACTACAAACTGCATCTAATATAGGTCACTTAAAACCTCCCTTGAGATCTACTCCTGAATATTTCAGTGATGATGACTAAGCTGTATTTATGCCAAGGGAGTGTTATAACCTGAAACTGTAAACAGAGTTCAGGGTCAGATGCATATAGTCTGTATGTGAATTTAGTAGCTACACTTTTAAAAAGAACCCATGAACTACTGTTAGGTGATATCTTTGTCAAACTGCATTCTGATGGATAAAGGATGTCTTCTCATAAATACTGTGTGCACTTGTAGAAATCTGTTCAGACTAATACATATTGTTTTACTTTGATGATGATAATCTATGAATATTTTAGAGATCATTGTGGTCACAGGAACAAGAAAACAATATAGCCATATCTATCTGTATTAACTTCTATATTATAGGCATGGAAATGTGCAAGTAAAAAAGGAACTCTTGGGAGTAGAGAGGAAACATCTGAAAAATACTTTGTGTTTCAAGAAAATCTTAAAGTAACTTTTCAGCGATGTTAATGGACCAGTAAATCAAATGAAATGACAGTTTTCCATTAAAGAGAGATCAATTACTATATTATAATCCAGTGTATTTGTAAAGATGCATTGACAAATATTCCACATAAGAAATTAATCGATGTACAACAGAAGAAATATTTTGTTTAAACTTCCTATCTTTTTCTATTTTTCTCTTTTTCTTTAGCTGCTTCTGCTTTCCTTTGCATTCATTGCATTTCTTTGCCTCTTTTTTTTTTTTTTTTTTGCTTGCATTCTTCAGTACGGGGTAGAGAAGATATAAAGATATGAAGTATGTCCTTCCTTGTAGTTTAGATGAAGGCAGGCATATTTCCATAATTCTTGGTTTCTTAATTGACCTTATTATGCCAATTAGGACACACCTGCACTGGAATCAGATAAAAAGAATTAAGAGAGTAATGTTGGATCTCATTTCTTCACAGACTTTGTGCTCAGCATCATCTTTAATTCTCTCTCACCATCTTTTTCTAGGTAGAATATAGCCCTAATTAGATAGTTCTGTATCTAGCCATGCTATGTGAGAAGAGTAAAATGAGACAGTGAGACACCTTGTAGAATAAGTCATTCCAAAACCATAAGAAAAGGGAGTGGAGGCTCTCCTTAGGCAAAGAGGCTTGCATAAAATTTGCAAGCTATGGGGGAAGTTGTACTGAATACTGCTGGAAGTGGTAGGGAAAAGGAGCTTGCCAAAGCAAGTATGTAATACATTCTGCAATTCATCTATTTATCATTAATCTTCCACTTTATGGAGGCTGAGCTACTTCTGATAGAGTGGTGGTGGCAGGGTGGGCTTAGGTTAATGTTTTAGCTTCTTATGGATAGTTCAGTTTCCTTTCTTTTCCCCTGAATACTGTACACCCTTCCAAAGACTGTGTAAAGTGGTTTTCTCTCTGTTCCCTATTTAGGCTGAGATAAGTGTGTGTGGGTGTCATGGTTTAATCTTGTGGAGTCCCCTACAACAGTGGGGTATTGATTACCCTATGGTTTCATGTACTTTTACTTGTACTTCAAAGGTATAATCTGAATGAGCTAGAATGTCCATCAGAGTCTATGGAAATGGACTAGGTATTTTAGAGGCTGTAGTGTTTATTAGTAGAGCCTATATGGTTTTGGTTTTGTATTTTCACTTTGCTGCTTCCAAGCAAACAGCAGTTGCAATAAAATGAAAAGAAAAAAGGTGGCCAGAACTGATACTGTTAATATATGAAACTTGAATATGTGTTTAAGTTGCTTTCTTTTGTGACCATTCTGAAATAAAGAGGTAAATACATCTTCTACATGTGACATCAACACCTAAAGTTTTCAATAAGTTTTTCACAACAGCCAAATTACAAATTGCAGTTGACCCAGGGAACAGAATCATTTCCCCACCCCCCATAACTGAAATGGATATGGAAGGGAAGAAGTTTTCTATTATTTTTTTATACCTTTGTTTTAGGTTAATTCTATTCATGGTGTAATCTAATTTGCATGAAGAACAGTTTTCCCTGAATCCATCAGTTGCATGGGAAAATGGATATTATTCATGCGAGTGGAGCCTAAATCTTCTGAGACTGAAAAATAATTCTGTGAAACAAATAGTACTTAACATAAGCACTTGAAGTCAATGGGAATTGGGATTACTATGCTCCATTTAGAGTAAGAATAGTGTTTCAAAGGTCTAGGACCTCATTTCATTTGTATCCTCTAGAAGAAGAAAAATAGTTTGTGTATCTTCCTCTGTTATAGTCTGACAGAGCTCAGTTGAGATTTTGCTTCAATATGATTGAGGGTGGAGCTAATAAAATTTAAACTCTTCTAATTTAAACATGTCTTATCCCCTCCAAATTCTATCTGCTTTTTACTTATTTGTTTAGAATGGGAAGTGAGATTGCCATCATTTCTCAGCATCCATTTGGAAGTGTTTCAGATTTGGAGAAATGTTAGGCCATTTTTCCCCCCCCTGCTTTTTGATTTAGCCAGATAAATAGTGCACTGAAAAGAGATTTCACAAAAAGAGATAATGTGAGTTTGCTAGGCTTGTTTTTAGGGTTCTGCTTCCTGCTACCTACTAGAGATTTCTTTGGATACATAAATCAATTTATATCCTGCTTTAGAATGTAAATTATTCCTGTACCAAAGGTAGTAAGCTTTGACTAAAAAATAATTAAGGAAAAAAAAGTTTAAAAGCAAAAATAATCACTGCTGCAGCTCCACTAACTGCAGTGAAAAGTTTGCTTTTTTATATGCCCTGAAGTATTACAATTTATGAATATTATTGGAAATATTGTTATTTTTACATTAGTATTTAAAGACAAATTGTGATCGGATCTGCATTTTATTATAGAAATCAATGAAAATACTAATCAGTAGTATTTCTTATAACATGATACATAGTCCTTGCTCATGATGAATTATGTCTCTTGATAATATATCATTCAGGAAAGCTGTTTATGGCTGTAAGCCTCTGCATCTAAGTTTCAGTGAAACTGTGATGAGAGCACGTAAACTTTAGTCACCCAATGAATTGAACGGTTGGCTGGCTCACGGGTATGCAGCCTGAGCAAGACAGTTGTAAGCTATGACACATACTTTATTTTTGCATTGGCTTTGGAGTATTTAGAGGAAAAAGTCAAAGTGCAAAGCAGCAGCTAGGAACTATGTGAATTTTCAGCACTGTTATATGGAGGAAGGAGAAGGAAAGGTTATATCCTTCTTGCTCTCTGTTCTCATTCTGTATTGTTCATTCTGCTCCCTCATGTACCTAGTAAATCCATATGCATATAAAATAAAGTCACAATATCTTAACCTGACAATTTCTTAAACCTATACTGAAAACTGAAAGGAAAAAATCATTTATGTATATATAGGTGTTTCTATATGTTAATATTGTATTTTTCCATTAGCTATGCCGTATTAAAAGTGAGTATGAGCAAGTGAATTCTCTTTTTTTGAAGAAAGAGACATCAATACTAGATTGTATATTTTGTATTCATTCTGCATGTGGCTGTTGAGGCATTTTTGTGTCAGATCACACCAGCTGCAAGTAAAGAATAATAGGTTTTATTTAGAACTGTTTGCATGCTGCTCAAAGACAGTAAATTTTATTCTGCTTTCTGGTTGTGTGTCTCACTTTTAGCAAATCCAAATATACCATCTCTCCAGAACTAAACTTTGCTGTTATTGTTGATTTTTTAAACAAGTGAGAATCCATAAAAACTAGGATTTATTCATGTACATGCTATGACGAGACAGTGCTTAGGAAAGCTTTGCTTTGCTTTGTTAATATTGCTCAGACAAAACAGCAAAAATTGATCTTAAAACCTACTTAGACAGTGATAATATTTTTACATCATTGTTTAAAAAAGTACTGCAACCAAACAAAACCAACAAACCTCTTTTTTAATGATAAATCTTGATATGGCTTTTGATTTGAAAGTGATTCTGTAATAAATATTTTTGTCAGTGGAATGAATACATCTCAATATAAAGATTGAAGATTCTTCATGTCTGCTTATTTTAAACCTTTCTAGAAAATGTGTGAAGACCTCTAGTAAGAACAGTTTTTCTGCCAGGGCAATAGCTTTTTTTTTCTCTAAGAATTACAGTATATATAGTATAGGAAGCATCTCAATAAATTCTCTGCAAGAGTAATCCTGAGATAAAGGCTGAAACTAATTAAATGAAGTGATATACTTGCCTGTTTACAATAATGTAAAATTAGATTGCAACAATCACAAAATGTTTTTGTTTTCCAAACTCTTCTGAGCACTAGCCATAAACAAATGTATTCCACCAGGACTTCTGCAAGATTTCCAAATCACGCGTTGTTTTGAGGTTTGGAATGAAAATAAATGGAAAATCTCTGTGAAGGAAAAGCATTACAACTTTCATGTACCAAAGGATTTTGTTTAAATGTTTTTCCCTTTTGTAACAATTTTATTTTAAAAGGGTAACTGTTGTGATATATGAAAAGGGCTGTAAAGCAATGAACATTTTTAACAACAAACACTGAAAGAAGAACCAGATGACTTTAGTCTTTCTTCTCAGAAAGAAATAAAATCTGTGAAATTTCTCATTTATATTTTGCAAAATTAAATCCATGTGAATTGATCTAACAGTTCTAATGAATTCTAATAAGTATTTATTGCTGCTTCTCCTATGTAAAATTTTCTGATAATTAACTTCTGTTTCTTATAGTTTGTTGCTAATATTCCTGTTCTGTACTTTATCATATAGTAATATGATATGGATTTCAGAAAGGGACCTGGGTTTAGAGAAAGGTCCTGGCCTGACCCACGCACGGACTGACAGTGGCAGAGATAAGTTGGAACCAACTGTGATTCTGTGCAGTGTTACAGGCTGTGGAACATCCAACATGCAGCATAGTACTTCACACATTTTAAGTCAGAATTGTGTAAAAAAGTACTTGCTTGAAGATGTCGAATCACTAAGGGAATGATTTTTAAAAGTTGTTTTATGTATATGAAGCTTGCTGGACTATGTCCATTAATGTTCATTGGTATTAATAGATTGTGCATTGAGACTGGTTAATGCCAGCCAGTAGAACAGAATGGAGATGCTTCTGTGAACTTCAGTAGACTTTGAATTAGGCCCTTTTATCACCAAGTCATTTCAGATATAAAAACAAAGTAAAGAAGAAAGTATATTTGTGTGAATCAGGGAATTTATCATTGTCCTCATTAACTAAACCAGATCTGAGGACAGCAACTTCGAAGTGGTATTTGCTATGTTCTCTACAGTAAACCCCCACAGTTCCTAGTGAACTCAATGAAGATAATGTCAGAGTAAATTATCCTAAGGATTTATAAGTCTTAGCTAGCATTGATATAGCTGGTGATTTGCTGCCATTTCTGTCAAACAAAACAATAAAAATGCTCAGTTAACAAGGATTACAACTATGCTTCAGTGTTTAAGCTATCTTTGAGAAATGCTGTTCTTAAAACTTATTGTAAAAACGGGAAGAAATCATGTATTTTATTTGTACTGTTTGGGTAAACTGCAGTTCACCAGGATTAATATCATCTTCATAGTTAATTTGCATAGTCCTTATTACATTGATTTCTTTCTGAGCACTATTGTTTCAGAGAGAAAGGTTAGTGATTTTCCCTAGGACACCTGGATCTCAGCTGTTGTTTCAATGAATGCTTGATTTAAAATGTGTTAAAAAATATATATCTTAGATCTTTATGTTCCCAGGAAAGAGTCCAAATAGGTTTTACAGGAAGGGCATGGGTTAATTCGCCTGTTTTCCCTAGTGATTTTATGTTGCCTAGTAAGCAGAGAGATTGTCTCAGACTTTGTAACAGTGAGAGCACCCTTCAAGTTTAGCAGTGTGGGTCTGTGCCTCCTTGTGCAGGGAAGGATTGCAGTTATCCACAGCCTGAATTGTATTCCTACCAATTTAATAAACAGATAAAAAGGACAGTGTTTGTGTGACTCTTCATTCTCAACCACAAGTCCTAAAAGGCAGAACACAGGATAAATTTAGACACTTTCATGCCTTAAACTATCTGTGCTGTTCAGGCTGTGGCTAGAGATAGTCACTGAAGATGCTATAAAATCCTATCAATAGCAATTTTGCTCACAAATTACTCTTAATACCAAGTTGGATTTTTAAACATTAGGTTTACTGTACAGATGATCAGCAAATCCACTTCATCGTCTTCAGTCTTAGTTTTGCTCTCTCTTGAATGAGTTTAAAGTATCTCAGGTGTCAAACTACCCAAGCATACAGATGAATCTGTGTAATGTTCCTTTTTAATTTTAGTGGATTATAACAATGATAGACACTCTTTGCATACTTGGATTATTTTAAAAGTTTCTTTTCATGAATCTTCTTCTTGACAGGATTCTTTTTTATTGATATATTTATGGCTTTCTTTTATGGATTAATAGATGATAAGCAGGATGTGTATATGATTACTTTGGGAGAACAGAATGGATTTAAATACTGTTATTAAATAACATTAGTGGCGTTTACTAGGTTTCCATCCTCAGACCTACTCCTGATTGAAGCTCAGATATTTGTTTTAAAGGTGATGTGTTTTCACAAACCTCAGTCAGTGAGTTTTACTTGACTGGTATTGTTCAGTCAGCTCTGCACAGTTCTTCTGTGTGCTTGACAGGAAGAATTGCACAGATTGCATGAGAAGTATTCTTTAGTCAAGTAAGCATCTCTACAGCAGATCCCGACTAACTGAAATCTTGCCTCAAGGGTACAGAGTGGAAATAATCCATGAGCTGCAAGAATGAACTAGATAGTGTTCACTGAACCTCTGTGCTTTTAATTACTTTTCAATTGCTCTTTATAAGATTTTGTTGGGAGAAGGGATACTTTATTAATAGCGAAAATTCATCTACAGTACTAAGAGAGAATGACTAAGGAACTGGAATTCCTAGCCCTGATTTATTTCTGCAGGCGAAAAACACATGTGAGTTTTAAAATTGTCTATCAGATAATCCAATTCTTAATTTCTGTGAAATAATTTTGTCAAAATTTGTCAAAATCTTAGGTCAATATATCTTGGTCTATATTGTTGGTAGGGTAAGTATTTGACCTGGGTTCTGCTGGGATAGAGTCAATTTTCTTCCTAGTAGTTGGGATAGCTCTGTGTTTTAGATTTAGGGTGAAAATAATGTTGATAACACACTGATAGCTCTAGTTATTGCTGTGACATAGAATAGTGCTTATGCTTAGTCAAGGCTTTTTCTGCTTCTCACACCACCCCACCAGCAAGTAGGCTGGGGGTGCACAAGGAATTGTGAGAGGACACAGCTGGGACAGCTGACCCCAACTGACCAGAGGTACACCTTTTACCATATAGTGTCATGCTGAACAATAAAAATGGGGGGATTTGGCTGGGGGCTGGTAGCTTTCTGCTTGTGCTGGGCACTGGTCAGTGGGTGGTGAGCATTTGCATTGTGCATCACTACTTTTGTATATTCTTTTCTCATTATTACTATTTTCAATTTCTTTTCTGTCCTATTATGCTGTGTTTATCTCAGCCACAAGTTTCACATTTTTTCCAGTTCTCTCCCCCATCCCACTGAGGGGGAGTGAGCAAACGGCTGTGTGCTGTTTAGCTGTCTGCTGGTTTAAACCACAACAGCATTGTACTGAAGTATTTTAAGATACATTTCTATAATTTTCTATGGAAGGAGGAAAATATGGAAAAAGGATCATAACATTTGCTTTGACATTTATTGTTTTTAGACTTGTTTTTATGGTGACAAATTAGTGGAGAACTTGTTTGACTATCTTTTGCAGGGGTGGAGGTAGAACCTTTTCTCATTCTATAACAGCATAATCAGATTTTTTTTCTTGTTAAGCAGCAGTGCAAAACAACCTCTAAACAATCTAAAATACAGTCCTATGAGTATTGAAAAGAAATGAGAAATATTGCGGTAGTAAAAGTTGCCTTTAAGATAGCATTCTGAAGGACTATCGGAGTTGAAGTTAAATACTGCTTCTCAGGAAAACACATGCTTTTTGTACCTTCAGTGAATGCTTTTTAACCGTGGTAGCAGCTGCTCTTCTGTTTCTATCAGGTTCTACTGGAGGACTAGCTGTAGTCAGCTTGTTATCCATTGGGGCATAAACAGTCTTCATAGCAGATTAACTATTGTAGTTCACTGACCACAACTGTCACCCAGAGGAAATTGTTTAACACAGTGTGAATATTTGGTGTGCTCTCCATATAGCTGAGTGATTCTTTATTTCAGTATGTAAGCTTAGTTTGTATGAACAGTAAAGTACTTTTAAAAAGAAAAGTTTTCACGTAGTAGTCACTGTAGTTAAAGTCTTGTCAGACATGCACTTTGACTGAAAGGCATCCTGGTAATTGTGAATGATAAGCAACACTGCAAATGCTGTACATGTATGTATTTGAATAACCTTCATATCAAGTCCATAGGGCTACTTTTAATTCTTTTTCCTGAGATTTAGCCTGCGATTTACGAACTCTCATCTGGAGACAGATACACTGTATCAGCTACATCTGCTAAGCATATTTAGCTGTTTTCACCCCCAGTAGAATCTCAAGAAAACCTCACTGACTTTATTCAATTCCTGTGTTTACCCAGGAAGCATTAGAGTAACAATAGACATATGGAATGAAGAGAATCAGAGAAACTCAAGAATAGCTGCTGCAATTCTGATCTAATTTTAAAATGATTTTGCAATTACTTTTGAAGAATAAGTCATTCAGCAGTATTGGATTTCTACTGCTGTGGGGCACTCTGATGCTGTTGTTTAAGATGTGAGTTTGGATTGCTCATGCAGGCAGTGCTGGAGCGCTCAGAGCAGTGACTGAAGCTATGACAGGGAGACCCCTGAAGTATTGGCATAGCTAACACCATAGCACTGATTCTAGATCATGCTTTTCATGATAATTGCAAACTGTAGCTGCATTGCAGTTTGATGGTACTAGTCTAAAGCTATTCACCACTTTTCATCATTCTTGTTTCTCTGAGGAGAGTCGAGATGTGTCATACACCAATTCTTTTAAGCAGCAGACTCCAAGTGGGGAGTCATACATAAAGATTAATATTTAAAAATAACTTTGTGTTGTTTGAGTTTGGTTGTTTGTTTTTTTGGGGGGTTGTTTTATTTTTGTTTATTTTTTTCTTTTTTTTTCTTTGTTTTCCTTTTAATTAACGTGTTAGAGCATTGATTCCTTTAAAGTCATTAAAATAGGAAACAAAGACTGTAAATTGGTTGTTTCTTTGAGGAAAAGGGAAAAAAAAAAAACCAGACAAAAAAAAACCCCACAAACCAACAACAAAAATCCCCCCCCAAAAAACAAAACAAACCAACCCAACCTCCCCTCCCCACACAAAAAGCAAAGAAAAAAAATAAAACTACAAACAAAAAAAATGCCAGCACCCCACTCTCGAGGGAAATAAATCATTATGAAATGAGCAAGAAATGAGTTCAGATGCTTCTGTTGCACATTAAAAGTTTTGTTGTTTTGTTCTTTGCTAAGCGATTGTGCTCTCTCACTGTTCCCAGTGAAACAGTTTCCAACTCTCCTAATCTTCATACCTCCTATCCCCCATTCCCAAACAGATTTCTTTCTCATTCATTCATTCTCCTCTGCTTCTGTTTGAAACAGTTTTTATTTATAAATTTTTATTAATGTTGAGGTTGTTTCAGGGGGAAATTCCATGTTAAAGTTGTGATAGTCTAATAATTTCTGCTTCCAGATGGGTTAATTTCACTACCTGTAAAAATGCTACCATCTCCTCCCTTTTCCTGGATCTGATATATAAATGTGTATATATGTATATATATATGGGCCTCACAGAAGGTTAAAGAATCCATCCCTGGCAACGGCAACTCCCTGTTTTTGTGGAAGCAAACCATGAAGTTGCTTCTAGCTATAATGTGTGCTTCTGTTTTAGATATGTATCGCTTTCAGTGTTTCATTACCAGAATGTAAATGTGGGGGCTGAAAGAAATTAGTGTTGCCATTAATTTAATTTCTACTTAAAAATAGAAGTGGGAAATCTAGCAAATTCTTGATGTAGTCTCTTTTTTTCATGAACTCATGAGTTTAAAAATGCCTTTGTTTTTCAGAAAAGTAACACTAGCAAGAACTATCAATATATATTTTTAAAAGTTACTGTTTTCCTGGACCTTGGAAACTGACTACAGCAGTAATGTGGTCTGCCAGTATATAACTTCTGCTCTTTTCTGGGAAGAATAAATAGACTGTTAGTAAGAGTATATGAATATATATAAATAATTTATTTTTAAAATTCTTAATAAAAATAGGAAATATTAACATTATGATATATTTTGACATATTTGCACACATTAAGACGGCTTAGAAAATAGTATAAAGTGTGAAATGATGAAACAGTATGACAGCATGAAAGAAGTGGAATTTTCAGTTTTTCAAAGCTGTTCAAATTCATATTTCTTCAGCACAGAAAATATGACTAATAGGTACAGCTAGTAACTTTAAGAGGGTTTTTTTAAAATAATTTCCTGATGTGTTATCATTAAAATACAGGTAGAGGTCAAATGACTTGAATTTAAATATGTTGCATTACTGTTATGTTGCTCTTCAGGGCATTCAATTCCACCTGGAGGTAAACAATTCCAGCGGCAGATACTGTGGACCACATTCATCCTGTATGTAATTCTTTTGAAGTGTATGAATTATACCGCAAGGAACTCAATGCCTTGGAGTTATTTCTAAGTAAAATATATTTTAGGGGCAGCTTTGCTGGCACAACAAAAATGCTATGAAGTAAAATATGCTATTATAGGAATATACTTTATTCTTTGAACAGAAAGTACTATATTCACCCCTCCTTTTCCCACCTCCCTACCCCTGCAGAACTATAGCTTTTTTCATTTTAAGTCATGGCTGACCTACTAGAAACATAACATTCGTTATTAGAAGGTGATAAATGAAGTAATTTTTAACTAGAAATTCTTATTAGAGCATTGATGACAGAAATATGTTAAATATACTTGTGGGTTTGCCTACTGTCCTCAGAACAGCAGTTCACCCAGATACTTTTCTTTGTGTGAGATCCTTTATTCAGATGCCTTTGTTTGTACAAATGTGTATATAGATGATGGTTTATTGCACATAACCCTTTGTGTTATCAGGAGCACTTGATATAAATATATCATGCTGTGTGGATTGTGCCTACTTAGCTGTTGTTTAAGGCTACAGAAGATAGTGACTTTAAAAGGACTTTAGGTGTTAACTGTCTTATTTAATTTTTATGAAATGGGAATATGATAACAGGTTTTAATATCATAGAATCATAGAATAGTTAGGTTTGGAAAGGACCTTAAGATCATCTAGTTCCAACCCCCCTGCCATGGGCAGGGACATCTCACACTAAATCGTGTCACCCAAGCCCTTGTCCAACCTGGACTTGAAAACCACCAGGGATGGAGCATTCACAACTTCCCTGGGCAACCCATTCCAGTGCCTCACTACCCTTACAGTAAAGAACTCTTCCTTATATCCAATCTAGATTTCCCCTGTTTAAGTTTTAACCCATTCCCCCTTGTCCTATCACTACAGTCCCTAGTGAACAGTCCCTCCCCAGCATCCTTATGGGTCCCCTTCAGATACCGGAAGGCTGCTATGAGGTCTCCATGCAGCCTTTTCTTCTCCAGGCTGAACAGCCCCAACTTTCTCAGCCTGTCTTCATATGGGAGGTGCTCCAGTCCCCTGATCATCCTCGTGGCTCTCCTCTGGATTTGTTCCAACAGTTCCATGTCCTTTTTATGTTGAGGACACCAGAACTGCACACAGTACTCCAGGTGAGGTCTCACGAGAGCAGAGTAGAGGGGCAGGATCACCCCCTTCGTCCAGCTGGTCACGCTTCTTTTGATGCAGCCCAGGATACGGTTGGCTTTCTGGGCTGCAAGAGCATGCTGCTGGCTCATGTTCAGTTTCTCATCGACGAACACGCCCAAGTCCTTCTCTGCAGGGCTGCTCTGAACCTCTTCTCTGCCCAACCTGTAGCTGTGCCTGGGATTGCTCCAACCCAGGTGTAGGACCTTGCACTTAGCATGGTTAAACTTCATGAGGTTGGCATCAGCCCACCTCACAAGCATGTCAAGGTCCTTCTGGATGGCATTCCTTTGTATCAGCCGAACCACCCAGCTTGGTGTCATTGGCAAACTTGCTGAGGGCGCACTCAATCCTACTGTCCATGTCACCAACAAAGATGTCTATCTTCGTAGATAGACAAGTGTATTGTGTCAGTTTTAAACATCTTGAGAAAACAGAAGGTTGCCTAACGTTCAATATGCCTCAAACATGCAATCGTCCAGTCTGGTTAGAAAACTTAGGTGAAAGACATTGTTTATGTAATTGCTAAGTGATTGTGTTAAAAATAGCACGTTTTTCTTAAGAATGACATTTTGTGTGCTTTTGAGCAGAGATCTTGTTTATTCCTAGAGGATACCATTTTATTTCAGGAAACAAAGTTAATCAATAAAGAATTATTATCATGATTGAAAATCCCATTCTGACTTAATAGGAGTGCAGCTTCATTTTAACATTCCATAAATCAATCCGATAAAATTGACCATAGTCACCAGTCGTTTCAGGCTACAGTGTGTTTTTTTTAACACAGACCTGAAGAGACTTTAAGCTCCATGTGAAACCAAGGTCTATAAAACTAATATTGTACACTTCGTAGCTTGTTTAACTAGCTGTAAATGTAAATGTTGTGGTAGATTACTTTGCCTAAACTATGTTTTTGATGTCTGTAACAGAAGTTGAAAGCCAACACTTGTTGAACTTCCAATACTAAACACCTGATTCCCCTTGAAAAATTACATTAGAAGGAAATGAGCAGCAATTAGTACAGAGAAAGTGATTACCTGGTTAGGAAAAAGTATTGACACCAGCAGATGGTTTTGTTTACAGCTTTTCACTGATCAGTTACTGGAGAAGCAGACACCAAAAACAGAGGCTGTGAATACAGTCTAGTTCTGTAAACAGGTAGTATTGCCTGTTAGTAATGGCTGGCTAAGAAACTCAAAAACTACTACACTGACTCCTCTAGCCCAGTGTAGCAGGTAAAAACTGTGAATGTTGGGGATGCTGTTCAAATACTTATTGGTACAATGATGTTTTACTCAATTTGTAATTATTTCTTTTTGATTTTCAGTGACTAATAAGTAATGAGATGGTATAGTCAAAGACAGATATATGGCAGCCTCAGCATCTCATTCCTGAACACTCAGCTTAAAGCCCTATCTCATCACTTCCATATAAAAATTAGCAATATTTTATCATGCGCTTTTCTCTCCAACTGACTTTGTTTCCCAGGAATCTGCTAGAAGGAAAGGGAAAAGGAAACATGTCTGTCTGCGTGTCTTTTACATGCAGCCACCTGCATCCATAATAATTACTTTTAATGTATTAGTGTATGTGCGTGTACACATACATACATACATATGCATATATGAATACACATTATATAAAAATTATGTGTTTAGTGAAGAATTTTAAAGTAGTTCCCAAGTACAGGAAAACCATGGCAAGATGTTCACTTCATAAAATCTATTTTGTATGAAGTTGTAAATAGATTTAGTGTTTACTGCTAGGTTAGCCCAATGTGACTCCTTACTGTCACATTTTTCAAATCAGTGATTTTAGGAAAAATGAGTAATGAAAAGACTATAAAGGCATCATTATACTGTTTTTGTCTTCTCGAATATGGGAGCCTTGGCATCCAATTTTTGTGTTTGTATGCTCACTAGACAATTTTTTCCTTCTACCAAATGAAACAAATGCTACTAAGAGTTTTATGACGTACATGTTTCTTAATATAGCAGGTGGCATACTTTGAAACAGGTTTAGAAGAAAAAAAATCTGAATAACACTTTAGAAGAAAAGAGGTATTTTATTTTTTAATTGTTTCCAAATGCTTGGCATCCTTTCAGATGATAATTCCATTTTATCTTGTTTCTTGACTGTCAGAAACTTGCAAAAATGGCTTGAAGTCAATGAACTTCTGTGTATTACAGTCTGAAAGGAAACAGAAGAATTCAAAAGAGTTTGATCACTGTGAAGAAAAATCAGCTCCAATTCTTTTTCTACTTACAGTATATGCAATAAATAGTAAGATTTGATGAATAAAACCATGTTGCCTGTTTATGAATTAGTTATGCTCAAGTATTGCTCAATTTCCATGCAATTGTGCTCTACTTAAGGTCCTTCTAATGTCTACAGAATCACAATTTATCAGCAGAGGTGGCTTTATGTGGGCGGGGACATTTACCTAGCGTGCACCTCCTGGACCATGCTGGATAGCGCAATGATACTTGCACAGCAGGCAACTTATGCTTTCACTGACCTTGGCAGTATTGCAGGGATAGTTTTGCTTCTGCAAGAGTGAAGTTTGTATTAAACAATGTCTTGAATCTACTAGGAATGAATATGCTTGCTTGAGCCATCTGGAATGTGTATCTGTTTGTGCATGTTTTACTGCCCTAGTGCAAGAAAACAAAAATTAAAGCAGAACCTTCTCTATTGTGGGCTATCTTTTGTCTCTTCCCACACATAATATTTTTGTATACTGATGAACTCTAATATTGTCTGTGATATTTGTTCTGTAATTCCAGTTCTGCTTCATTTTTTTTCGCTGGGTTTTGAAAGCTCCAACCATCTTAGTTTAAGGACACATCTTGAGCTGAATGTTATTTCTAGGGGTCCATCTATGCAAGCCACCTCTAGCCCTCTGGTTAAGGAAAACAATTTTGAAAATCTATGTGGAATCTGAGGTAAAATTTTGTGAGTAGGAAAGTTGTACATAGTGTGAGTGATGGCATTTGCCCAGCCAGTATGCTTCACATCTGCTCCGCTCTCACCTGCCTGGGGAATGAAGAAGCTTTTTTCACTGAAACTTACTCTACCACAGGTTATCTATTTCAGAGGCTGAAGGGGATCCTTAGACCTGGTTATTCCTTCACAGTGGCTACTTTGAAATGATCAGATTTGAAATGACTTTAAAGTAAGAATCATGGTATGCATTTTAAAATAAAGAAGTTTTGTTGCTTTGTTCTTTTTTTTTTAAATCTGTCATTCTGCTATTTTGTTTTTCTTTGGCAATTTAGTGCGTGTTTTAAAGTCACTTGAGACCTAATTATATGAAAGTGCCATTTCTACATCGGCTTATCTGTTTCAAGCATAATTTTCCATGTGATGGGGAAAACACTAACCTTTACTACTACTTTCGAACAGCAGATGTAAAACAGTGGGTGTTAGAAGAGAAAACTTAAGTGTTCATTAAGATGTTGACTTTTCAGAAGTGGAAGGTAAATATTTAATGCCAGTGGAGCTGCAAAACCAGACTGAATATAGTCAAATAGATACTAAGTTTGGTATCCTAAGAAAAAATATTCAGTATGCAGCACCTTCCAATAAAATTGAGTAAAAGAATAAAAATTGAAGCCTACCTTGAGAGTTATGTATGCTAACAGTCTTAATGCAAACAAATGGCTCATGCCTTCCTGCCTAAGTGCTGGATCCAAAGCTGAAGAACTGCTTGTGGATTTAATGTGCTTTCGGTTACATTTTAGCAGAACAATGAGTGGAAGAAGTCTATTTATTTTTCACCTGACTTCTGCAATATGGTTATAGCCCATTTAAGTACCTTTCTTCATTGCTGCTGGGATTGAAGTGAGATGTAACTATTCTAGAGCATATGGTATTTCAAACATTACTAGAAGATATTACCCACAATTTGTAATAAAATCATTCCTCTACAGGGTTGAGAACATATTTTGTATTTTTCACAAACTGATTTCCATTTGTGGAGGGCCTCCTATCCCCAGTACAGTCTTGCACTTTATAGGCAAAATGAGGTGAGATATATAACCTGTATGGTACATAAAGCCTGTATTCTGTTTCCAGAATGGAGGGAGTATTGTACCACTGAACATACTGAGAAAATCTGTATATGTAGCAAGAAAAATACTAGCCTTTCTGCTTCCTTCCAACCTCATGCACAGTACAAAACAGTGGGAGGTTCTGGACAATGGCAGTCATTACAGTGTGAAATTCCAGAAGCAGATGGCAAATATTTAACAACAGTGAAGTAAGAAAAGTAGGACCAATACCATCAGCTAACTACTGTTTTAATCTAGTTCATTGTGAAAATTCAATGTCTTAGCTACTTTGCAGTGAAAGTGTAATAGAGGTTAAAAAGTGTTTAGTGGGCAGACAGCACTTATGAAAAAATAGAACTGGTTAGAATATCAGTTTTAGCAGCTTTCATGGATTTTTCTCATGATTGAATTTGGTTTTTTATGTGGGAGATCATATAGGTAGTCACGGAGAGTTTTCATCTTACAGTGGTTTAAAATCATGTTGTAACCTTTTAGAAATTTTTGCTTCTCTCCTTCTAAGGTTATTGTAGCCACCCTAACTTATTTGCTCCATTCCTACCCCTCACCCTAACTCCAGCTAAACTGAAGAGACATGGGAACAGCTGCACCACTGGGATAAAACAGCATTCGTTAGCTGGGACAGTAGCTCCAGATGAATTTGCATTGACCTTGTGTATAAAGCTTCTAGACCAGTAAAGCATCTATGAATTTATTAGGAAACAGGAGTCTTTACCTTACCAAAGGAAACAGCAGTTCTGCCCGTGCAGAAGTCCCTGCTTTGCACTTTTTTATCAGGAGCTATTGTCTTCTATTAAGGCAAGATGCCATTCATTCTGTATGTTTGTGGTTCTAGACAAGTACCATTGTTCATTAGTTTAATGATGATTTATTTTTACTGAAGAATAACTGTGTGCCTTATTCTGGTGTGTTACCATTTTTAATTTAACTGCCTGATAACATCCTGCAACATTTATGAACCTGCCTTCAAGCTGTTCATTCAAAATAGTGGTGTTTGCAGAACTACTAGCTTCAAAAAACACAAATTGTTATTAGAATTTTCTGAGATACTAAAGAAAGTTATGTCTCAGTTTCATTTGCAGTATCAACCTGATGTTATATAGCTTTCAGTAAATGCTATAGAAACACATATATATTGAGGAAAAATGTGTCTTGAAATAAGTAATTTTTACGCATTCCTAGCAGCTACCATACATAAAAACACAGCAGAAAAATCCTTGGGAACAGTTCTGCTGATTCCAATTATTTATGGTGCAGCATCAGTAACTTAGAAACTAATTTGTTCAATAATGAACTCTCTCTGTTGCTGAGATAGATAACAAATGGCATTATAGTATTCAACACAAGCTTCTCGTTTCAGTGTTTGAGAAAGTTGTCGTGGATAGTGTTTGTCTCTGACATCATTTAAACTGATGAACATTATATATGGCTTGATCTTAGAGCAGTGGAACACAAGATCTGACAGCTTAAAATACATTCTGTACAGCTGAAGACTAATAAAGGTTTAGAGGGTTTGTGTGTTGCAATTTTCTTCACACAACTGTAATGTGGTAGTCAAGCTACAAATAGTATGTCCCTTAAAACAGATTGCTTATGTGAATAGCATTAGAATAGCATGCAACTAAGAATCCCAGGAAACACCTCTTTCCTCCTATGTAGCAATGCAGAAACTCGAAAGATTGCAGATGGATTTATTCAAGTTCTTAATGAAATATTGTCTAAAAGATAAAATCTAATTCTTTGTTGTTAAATAGGGTTGTTGGGTTTTGTTTTTTTTTTCCTTTGGAAAAGAAAATCAGCAGTGCTTTTGTCTGTGAAAATCTCTGTACTAAATTTAGAGCTGCTGTCATTTCACGCTTTAACTTATTTTCTACTGTATCTTTCAGTAAATCAGGTGTGTATGTAGTTTACCAAAAGAATCGACTTCAATTCCAGTTACAAAGGGTCTACTTACAGCTTATTTCTCTATATCTTAAACAGTCAATTCTTTGTTATTTGTGTGTGGATTAACTGGTTTGTAGAGCAACCGTGCAGTAGATGCAGTGATATCAAGCTGCTCTGGCTTTGCCAGGCTGATTAGGTCAGATTAAGCATTGTGAAAATGAAGCTATGATGCCTTCAATATCAAATTAAGTCTAGAATGAGCTTAGTGCTTCAGCATGGCACAAGAACTCAACAAATAAAATCTGCAAACATGCAAATTTGCATGCTTACACCTAGCTATTTCTACTTAGTAGTGTACTTTAAGCCTGTTTTGAGGGAGGACACATACACCTGAATGCTTCTGCTAGGGTCTGTCCAGTTATAACTGCTCTAAATCCCTGGCTTTGAGCTGAAAACACCAAAGACAAGAGGGATCCATGCAAAACCTTCTGGTTTTCTTTCCTTTTTACTTCTCTTTTTTTTTTTTCTACTGTCCAGGGTATTCCAGTTCTTTACTCTTCAGTATCCAAGTACTGTTGTGATCTGGCAGGCTATTTTATTATTTTTTTAATTATTATTATTTTGTATGTTGAATTTAAAATGTCTGCCTATTAGCATGTAAATTAATTTTATAATTCAAAGCCAGTAATTCCATACTTTGTATTGATTATAGCAGAACTACAATAGTTTGATGCATTTTTTTTTTGGTTTATGTGAACTCCATAATTTTTGTGTTAAAATATGTTTTGTATATACTTAAGTATCCCTTGCAACTACCATTCCAAGGATCATCATGTGGCTTAAACTCATCTATCTTTCTACCTGTAAAAGTGACGTTATCAGAAAGAAAGAAAAATAAAAAATTCTGCAGATTTCATATTAGTGCAACTTTAGCCTCTGTCCTGAAAACAGGTATTATGCTTTGGCAGAGGCAAACAGGAAAGGTGAGCTATTATACACTCAGGAAGATTCTGTGCAATTTGGACTGGATCTGGAAAATGACTGTGATGTGTAAAGATTTAATTTGTTATTGAATTCACAGATCTGTATTAAACATCTCATCCCTCTATGCAATGCATCATGTAGAAAAATAAGAATGAATTCTATGACAGTCATCAGGCAAAAACAGTTATTCAGCTATTGAACTGACTGATACAAAATTTGCAGGATATTGCTGAGAGTTTAATCTCAGACTTCTTTAAGAGCCTGCATGCCTGAGCTGCAAGAAGTCAATGCTTCTGTTATGAGTTGCAGGCTTGAACCCTTTGCAGGGATTAGGGTCTGTCAGTATTAGAATTCCCTCCCACCAAAACACAGCTGAATGTTATATTTTTCAGTAAAGTGTGTCCTATAGCTAGGTGGTTTTCTAGGTATTGGCAGTGTAGACTTTTATATGCAAGGTAGCTAATGTCTCATGTTTCCATGATGTATTTTCTTGTACTGAGATCTACACACACAAAAGTGTTCTCAGGCAAGTGAAGATCATGTTTCTGAAAATACCAGTGTAAATAAAATTCCCAATGCAGGTCAGAAACTACTTGCAAAGATATAAGCCATTTTTGTGGTATATATGATTGTGTACAGTATGCTATCTATGTTCATGAATATAGGAAAATGATGGGCATGGAAATACCAAGAGTTATCTATTCTTCTTCCACCTTTTAGATCCCTTTTATGCTGTAACTTATAAAAATTAAAAAACTTTTAACAATTAATTCCTTAGAGGTAAGCAAAAGATGTAAAAAAATTTGCAACTCTTCCTGAATGCTTTCCCCTTTCCTTCTTGACTACATAGTAGTTAGCCTTATAGTGCTAACATTTTGGTAGTTCCACAAAGAGTGATTTCAAGAATTGTACCTCTAGCAGTTGTGATATAAATAAATGGAGTGACAATGATTTGCAATGAAGAACTTGTATGTCTGCATTCCTTTTTCCACATTCCTTTAGAATGGAACTTAATTGCCAACTGTGAAAATAGGAAGTGCTGAGCAAGCACTGATTTTTTTTTTCCAGAAGTTGTTCTGTTTCAGAGACCAATTAACAGAAACACAGTTTTGAATTCAAACTACCCATAAACACAGAAAATAAATTTTCAGGGTGGAAACACATTCAGAGATTTGTTGAACTGTTTCCAGCACTGCAGCAGAAATGTCAAAGTTTTAACAAGATTTGTGCTTGCCTACAAAAGATCACAGGCTAATGGAATAGCTAATGTTTTGGGAGGTTCTGCTTTTGAGATACTCAGTTTGGGATGTTGCCAGTAAACTTATAACTACTCTCTGAAAATTGCTTTCCCTCACGCAATCTTTTGATAAAACTTTGAGACTGGTTTGCTCTGTGTATTTAATGGTCCAAGGGTACTGTTCTTTCCCACACAGCAAAAAGAACAGAAGAAAAAAAAACCAAAAACTACCTCTACAAATCCTCACTGGGTTTAACATTTCTTTCTGGAGAGCTCCTGCATATTGACAGTGTTATTTAAAAGATACTCCAAGGTACGTACCTGTGAGCCAGTATGTTCAAAGATAGTGAAACAATTAGGCAGGAAAGAAGTAGAAAAAAATATTGAGCAACAGTGCCTCTAAGAGGATTCATATGCAATAGATTTCATGAAAGTATGTAGGCTCTGGGAGCAAATTCAGTATTTGTTGTGCAGGCTTGCTCTGTCCTCAGTCATGTCAAAAGTGCAGGAAAATATTTGGTTAATGAATCTGCCAATTCATCTCCTTCATCAGTAGTCATGATATATACTACGCTCAAAACCATGTTTCTGTTTTCTTTGTTTGGGAGGTGTTCTTTGAGAATGGTCAACATGACTAACACAAAGTAGAGCTTTGTATCCTGGTAGAAACTGTAGTGACCAGATTACAATACTGTGAATAACTTTGCCACGATTGTCAGCATACTGATACTAGTACACTTCTCAGAATTTCTTCCACTCCCTCCAGGTTCCTATTTCAGCAATTTTAAAGAGTAGGATCATGCTTAGCATGTCAAAAATCCAGTCACTACTAATTAGCACTGTTGCAAATTCTAGTTTGACATGTGGATATCAAGCCACATTTTTTGGTGTGCTGTAGGCTAAACAACAATTCTGTCTTGTAGGGAATCCACAGAATGACAGTGAGAGAATTAAGCTGACTAAAGACATTATTAACCTGGCATCAACTATGTTTTAAAGTGCAAGCAACAGCCTGAAAGCGTAATTTGGGTTTTGCTTATGTGCTAGCTTGTTTATTTATTATTAGTTGTATGTAAGTACTACAAACGAAACTCAAAAAACCCGAGAGAATCTTTTGAAAATATTACATAGTACATATGCTTGTGTAATTTGAGACTTCATACCTTTAAAGTATGCACAATCTCAGCTTGCATATAGTTTTGCAAATCAGTAACTGAACAAAGCCACAAGATTAAAGAATATGCTTAAGACACAAAACCACCAAGAAAAGAATTTTATAAATGCACATTCCCTCCCCCACCATTAAAATATTTCTGCTAAATGAATTCATTAGTATCTAATATTTCATGTGCAGAGAAACTGCACTATTGTTTGTGGAACAAGATTTGGATATCTATGATAGTGCATGTGGCTCATCAAGTTACAAAAAGTAATAAAAATAAGAAGAAGGCTAATTTGAAAGTGTGTGTTGTATTTGCAGAACCACCAGTTTTTCTGATCATCAGAGCCCCTTCCACACAGGGTACTGATGGGCTTGTCAACTTTATAAATAACTGTACTTTGTGTTACTGGAGTAAATGTCTCCAGGCCTTGGCTTGTAGAGTTATTGTTCTATTAATATTTTTCCCCTGTATGGTTTCCATCTAGTTTATGAAATGCAAGACTAGAAAGCTTGATAAAGATAAGGGTATTTCTCCTTGTTAATTGCAACACGATTGATTATTTGCCTGATTTTGGCATGACAAGAACTGTATCTCTTCCATTCTGCTGTAAGCATGATAACATTAGCTAGCTTAAATAAAGAAATTGTCTGGCAAAGAACAAGTCCTTCTTTAGTAAAGAATGTTCAATGAATAGTAAGAGCAAACAATATGCATATTTCATGGGAGGATAATCAGTATCATTATGCTTTGGGAGTTTAATGAGACAGCCACTTTTTTTCCTTCTCTCCTTTGAATGTGGAAGCTGTGGAAAACATGAGCTTTGGTACTATCTTTTTTTTTTTTTTTCCAGTGGCTGTGACAAGGGATACCAGACACGGTACAAACATAACTGTACAGCTTTTAGAAGATTTTAATTTCAAATGTATGCTACTCATGTATCTTGAGGATCTGTGTGTTGAGTGCAGTAGTGTTGGAATGGAAAGAAATGGGGTTGAGTATTTTGTTCATATTATCATCTACAGACCCTAATTACCTCCAAATGCAGAGTACTAGTTATTAACCTTGATGTTTGTCGTGGTTTAAACCCAGCCAGACAGCTTGTTCGCATGAGCCCCACAAAGTCCTTGGTCAGGGTAAACATTACTTAGCAACAACTGAAAACATTGGTGTTATCAGCACTGTTCCCAGGCTGAAAGTCAAAACACAACACTGCACCAGCTACCAAGAAGGAGAAAAATTGACTGCTACTGCTAAACCCAGGACAGCGTTAAAGTCCTTCTTTAAAGCATAAGAATGTTTTTTTTCTAATGTGCAGTGGTAATACCAACCAAAAAATCCCTGTAAAGATAATTCCTCCTATGCTTTATGCAAGGTAATTATCGAGTAGAAGATATACTACGGATAAGGGTATAAACAAGCCAATACCTGTAATAATGCAGTTTGCTGTTCTACAGATGACATTCAATGTTCTCACTTCCCAGAGACTGACAATTCACATATCTTGATTCTAAAACTGTCCACATTAGCCACCGTTTTTGCAATCTCTCCTCTATAGTTCTCTTTTGTCTCTAATGAAGCAAAAAGCCATCTGTTTTACCTTTCCCCTCCTATTCAACTATTGCTGCATTTCTTGCATCTTACACTATTGATGAAACTTTTCACCTTACTACTTTCACTACTGTTCTCCTAAATCTCATATTTATGCAGGAAGTCTTTGATACTCTATAGGCATGCTGGACTGTAATTTTCAAATTTTCAGTGGTTAAATCCAGCTGATGAAAACTTTTTGGTGTTCAGTGCTTTTACCATTTGCTCTTGTCAGTTTGGCTCTGAAGACACTTTACAGATGGTACTGTCTTGACTTGTCTGTATCTAGCTATAATTTTCAGAGATATTTCAGTGTCAATGTAAGTGGGCATCTAGGAATAGTTCTATAAAAGTGTACAACCCAAAAGCTTGTTTGAGAGCCTGATGTCTGTGAAATATACCTGTTTGTACCTAAGCTATCTATGCCTTTCTCCATACAGTTATCTGCTGAAGAGAGAGATTCACAGAAGGCAGAATTCTGAGTGAAACTTCCCTGAGTTAGTTGGTAGGAAGTAATAGAGGTGTCACAGAAATATCTATTTACTTGAGGATTCACCACCTGGAGTTAAGCACCTTAGCTCCATCATTCAATACATGTATAGAGAAGAAGATGCATCCTCTTTTTTTTTTTTTTTCAGTAGTAAAATTAGTAGACAAATATTAGAAATATGAATTCTTTTTTGGGAGTTCCATGTTCCTCTCTCTGTCAAGCTCTGATGTCCATATGACAAGCTGGTCATTGGGGTACTTATTTAGAGAACGAATATGAGGATTTCGGTGGCTGCTTTAAATCACATGCCTGTATATTAAGTAAGCTGAATAGGTCTTGGGCAAAAACTGTATTTGGTATATATCTACACAGACAAATGATTAAGTATTTTTCAGAGTTTGGAGCTGCATAGTAAAGTGTGTCAGGATCTTCTATCTAGTTGTCTTTTGAGGTTCCTGATTTTCTACATTTTATAATGGTGATGTGTGAAACTTGTTTTGGAAAGCATATATGTAGTTTGGTAAGATGGTTTGGGTTCTATTTCAGAATACATCTTTGTCTTGGAGATGCGAATTTCTTCTACAAATCTGGAAATTAGAGTAGACATAGCCAGGAAATCTTTAATTCTGAGAGTTCACTAATTTTTACAATTTATAGACAGCATAATAAAAGTCTTAATCCAGTGTGACAGCATCATCAATGATTCACATTGTCAGATATCATCAAAGAATCATGATATTTTAAGACACGATTATGTTCCATGTTAACCAGGGACAAGTTGTTTTTTTGTTGTTTTGCAGATGGGGGAAGCCCTAATTTAGTGTTGAAGTTTGCCATATGTAACTGACAACCTGAAGAGTAGTAAGGTTCAGCCAATTTTCATGTACTTGAACTCACTGAGGTACAGAATCATATAATCATAGAATCGTTAGGGTTGGAAAGGACCTTAAGATCATCTACACTCTTCAAAGAATTGATCATTTTGTTCCAAAACTTCATCAGTATACATGAGATACACCTGATATGCCAGGTAGCTGTGCTGTCATTCAGAGGTATATCAGCAGGCTGGAGAAATGGACCAACGAAGGCCAATGACTTGCAACACCAAGTTCTGCAACTGCGGAAGATCAGCCCTCATGCACTAGGACAATCTGTGTACTGACCAGCTGGAAAGCGTCTTTGAAGAGAACTTGGGAGTCCTGGCAAACATGAACCAACAATGTGCCCTTGTGGCAAAGAAGGCCAAAAGCATCCTTAGCTATATTAGTCAGAACATTGCCAGTGGGTTGAGGTTGGAGATCCTTCCTTCTTGTTAGCATTGATGACATATCTGGAGTGTTGTGTCAAGGTCTGTGCTCCCCAATAAACGTTAGACATGGAACTACCATGCTCTGAGCAGGTGGGTTGGATTAGATGAGGGAAACACCTACAAAGGTGTTTTTCCTCTTCAGCAATTCCATGATTCTGTGAATATATGCACTGCAGTTGCTGCCTGAACCAAAACTGCTGTTTAAATTTTGTGTCTTTAAATATTTGTGTACTGGCTGAGAGAGATCTTCACTGAGAGTGGGTATGAATGGAACTCAAGCCTGTTTTACAGGTTCCTCTTACTCAAAGTTTCAAACTGAGAGCTAGAGGGGAAGTTTAGACTGGGAGAGCACTGAGGTAAAAGCCATATGGGGGGTGCTATTTGTAGGCTGTCAGTCTAGTGCATACTTTGACCATTGTCTTAGCATTTAGCCCCAGATGGCATTAACTTCCATTCTGTTTGTCCACTTTTATAGGCACATAATGTTTCTTGGTTTTATAACACCTTGTATTTTCAGATCTTAGTCTTTGGCTCTTGTCTGTGTTCCTTTTGTGCAGCTGATCATTAGTATGTTCAGACCTCTTCTGCTTTTCTATACAGTTATCAGGCCATTTACGTCAAAGATGTGTAAACTGTCACACATATGTTCATCAATTTGGACTTGCTTTTGGTGCTTTTTTATCCCTAAGAGGTTCTGTGCTTCTGTGTTAGTCCACAACCATCCTGTGAACTGAATTTTTGAGACTTTCTTTGGTTTATGGGATTAAATACTCTCTTGCTGCAAGATAGAAGTGATGTTTCTTAGTATGTGTAGACCTAAATGCATAAAATTTTGAAAAAAAAATAAAAAAATCTGTGATGATTAAGAAACTTCTGAGCAGTTTACTTATATAAGAACTTTAAATGCTAGCAATACTAACTTTGGTTTCAAAGAATGTGACAGTAGTAGCTGTAAGAATATAACTACCAGTATTTTTCTTTGAAAAACAAAAAACACTAACCCCCCAAAAAAACAAACCCCCCAGCATCACCACCACAAACCAAACCAACTAACCAACCAAAAATATCCCCCATGTCATAATGAAGCTTGTTTCATTGCAGTTAATGGTACCAATATTGAATACTCAAAATTCTGAATTTGCAGTACGTAGAAAGGACTGTCATGCTTCTGTAATAATGTATAACTCACCATGGTGAATTTTTTAAATGATCTGCTATGTCCAAGAACTTGCATGTACACAGACAAGTACACAAAGACTCAAAACAGAAATACTAGCATACTTACAAAACATGCTGTAACATGCACACATGTTGCAAGCAGAACTTGGCATGCCTGTTTCATAATTATCCAAGTGTTGCTTCTCCAGCAGTAAGTCATTTCATCAACATTTGTCCCTGCTGTGAGATTGACAGTTTCAAGACCCATGTGTAAAACTCTGGAATGTTTGTTTCTACTAATGGGGACTGGTGGTTTGGGCTTTTTTCCCCCCACGTCAGGCTTTTGCATTTTGAGTTGCATGCAGTTGTGAGAACCTATAGCTTTGAAAATAAAATATTTCCAAATTCACAATTGATAAGTGTGAATTTGTTCTTTTCCACACACAGCTCCAAAGCAAGATGTGGGTAGTATTTTTCAGTTGTGGATATGCATTCAATATTTTACTAGTGTGTATATGCGCTTTGTACATGTACACATAATTTTTGGCGACCTGTGTTTCTAATCCGGGATAAAAATGCAAACAAGAAGAAAAAAAAACAAACAAAAAAAAAAAAAAGAAAAAAAAGGAAAAAAGAGCCAAAACAAAGAAAAAACACACTTCTTGTTAGTTAAGATTTCTTAATTAATACTATTATTTTACTGTAAGGGATTTATGCCTACTCCTAGGGCTTAATGCTAGTAAGAATCTTTTCATGTCAGTGGACTTCGAGACTAATTATGATTACCAGAGAACTACTTTGTCAGACTTCCTGGTCACTTTTGCAAGGACAGACCTGTTAATTCCAACTCATTTACTTTATGTGGAATGAAAGGTAAATTCAACAAAAGTGATCATAAGTCTTAAGTTTTTACTAGTAACAGTTGATGTAGATTCTGCATACTGTACTCAGGATACAACATCACAACTGTGCTTTAAAAGTGTCAGAATGCTTAATCCATCAAACAAGCATTATTGCACTGCAGCAAAGGAAAAACCTTAAGCCAAGGGATGCAGCAGAAGCCTTAAACCAGAACGCCGTTTTACCAAAGCATCTTCTACAGACATCAACAAAATAGGACAAACTGCTCCCTTAGAATTTTGAAGGCACTGGTGCACAAGAAGGACAGCCTTCAGATTGATTTCAGATTAAAACCAGGGATTAAAAAACTGAAAAAAAAAACATTTAAGAGAACAGATTAACATTTCTGCCATGTTTAGAATTGTACCTGACATGAAAAATTCAAGCTGAAATGCAAATGAATTATTACTTAAGTTAGCTCTTTTTAATTTGACTATAATTATTCATCTAAGTAGCCCTTTTCTTTAAAATGATGATGATACTGTTCAATATTTGTATTATCATCTGATTAGCACTTTCAAATATTATATAATTAGTCTTTTAAAAAAAAAAAACCCTGAATTTATGTCTCAGTCACATGACTATGCAGATTTTAATTATATGTACATTACTTATTAATGTATACATACTGTTTGTGTGATCTGGAATATTTAATTTGAACTTCATTTAGAACTTCAGTGGTTGGTTACAGAGTTGGAGAAAGAGGGACAAGTGTATTCAATTTAGTTCTTAGCTTCTGAAAGTGTTTATTGTCAGTAGTATATTTCCCTCATACTAAAATACATAAACAGAGATACATGTTTTGTAATTGCAGTAGTAATCTCTTGAGTTGACAAATTAATCACATATTTGAGCTTTAGCACATAGAATCATAGAATTATTAGGATTGGAAAGGACCCTAAGATCATCTAGTTCCAATTCCCCTGCCATGGGCAGGGATGCCTCACCCTAGACCATGTTGCCCAAGACTCTGTCCAAGTTGTCCTTGAACACTACTAGAGATGGAGCATTTACCGCTTCTTTAGGTAACCTGTGCCAGTGCCTCACATAAATCAAGAAAACTCTTAATTTGAAGGTTTAATTTTAATACAGATTAATAACTATAAACAAAAAAAATGGAAATTAAAATGCAACTAAAATATTGGTTATGTGCCATATTTTTATTTTTCTGGTTATTGCAGTCTTCAAAATGTGTGTTCAACCATGAACACAATCAAATATTTTTTGTTGAAATAATATGCAGCAGAATTAATTCATCTGTGTTCTGTTTAGATGAGGGTAAACCTGCAGTTTATTAAGGAATTATTAAGGAATACATTTCATAAATGATTTTTCCATCCTTGGGTATGTTTTGGGTTTGATTTCTTTTTGTTGAGACAAAATAAAATTAGCTCTATTTATGCAGTGATTTTCTGCCCCCCTCCACTCCCTATGTTGTCATCATATGATCCTAGAATCATAGAGTAGTTCAGGTTGGAAGGGATCTTTGCAGTCCAATTCCTTCCCCCCTGCCCCTTCCCCCCCCCCCCCCCCCGCAATGAGCAGGGACATCTTCAACCACATCAGGTTGCTCAGAAACCCGTCCAACTCAACCCTGAATGTTTCTGGGAATGAGGTATCTACCACCTCTCTGGGCATCCTGTTCCAGTGTTTCATCACCCTCACCGTAAAAGAATTCTTTCTTGTATCAAATCTAAAGATGAGATGAACATGAGGTTAAAAAGCAAATAATCTTCATGCTGAAGCAAACAGTGCTAAATCATCCTAGCCAAAACCTGGGCAAAAATTTTGTTTGCATTTCAGGCGTTATGTAAGTGGTAAGTTGAGAGAAAGTAAGAAGAAATTCAGAAAAGTGATGGTGATAGTTTTCTCCATGTGAAATCCTTGATGAATGGTTTAAAACAGCCTATTAAGATGACACACAACCCATTGCATGTGGTAACTAAAAGCCCTCCTGAAATCATGGCCAATTTAGAACATTTTGTTCAAGGTGTTGTCCAGTCAAATTTCAAGAATATCCACTGATGGAGATTTTGCAACCTGTTCAGTAACATCTTCCAATATCTGATTACCCTCATTGTGACTTTTTTTTTCTAATATGCAATCGAAATTTCCCTTGCTGCAACTTGTGTCCTTTGCTTCTTGTCTTTTTTCTGCACATCTTCAGGAGCGGTCTGTCTCCATCTTCTTTTGGGTTGTCAAAAGCTGCAATGAGATCTGCCCTTGATCTTCTCTTTTTGAGATTAGACAAACCAAAGTTTTTAAGTCTCTCCTCATTTCTCACATGCTTCAGTCCCCTAATCATTTTGGTGCCTCTTCTGAGACAAAAGAGTAAATGAATACCTGTCATGTACTAAGGAACCTGAAACAGGACACCTGTATCCTCCTATAGCATGCTGAGTAGCAGAGAATGACCACTTCTCTCAACTTGCTGTTGATGGTTTTTGGTGGTAAATCCACGTATATGGTTGGCCTTCTTTGTCACAAGGATATACTGCTGCTCCTGCTCCTGCTCAGATTGTCCAGCAAGACTCAACACTCTATGTAGGTCCTTTTCTACAAAATTAAGCGCATATGTCTTAAAAATAAAATGGAAAGAAAATTATTATTTCAGTAGAAAGAAAGTTTTATAGCTGAAAGCAACTGCTAGTGTTAGTTATGTACACAGGACATTTCTATGCTGTTGAATATGGACTATGACCTTATCTGTAATGATGTATGCTTCTCTAATTATGTATGACTAGGAAATGTAATTGGAGTAGTGAAGAATGCAGGAAAAGATAGAAGTATGAATGAAGGAGTACAAAGCATTTCTTACAGCAGCAGAAATAAGAGACCTAGAAAAGACAGAGAAAATGAAGTTGCTAGTTTCAAGTGTTGGAATTTCAGGGTTGTCTTTATATAGTTGTGTGCTATATTAATTATATTTTACCATTAGGTGGTAGTATAATAGCAGATATACTAAAAACATTATTAATAATACATACATTTACTTTATAAATCTGTTTTATGAATTATAAATAATGTGGTTTTCCTTTCAGATGTTAACATTTTACTTATAATGATATTAGTAATACAACCCGTATCAGTCCTTCACTATAGTCTAAAAAATCTTTTCTATTAAAGGCATATTTTAACAACTAATAGACTAGAGAGAATGTTATAAAGTTTTAATAATTCCAAAGTGCTCTGAATAGGTATATTATAATAACATGGGTACAAGCATGTGTATACTGGCTGCAACTGACTGTACTGTGAGCAGTGTCAGCATATGCAAATCATGAAGATCAGAAGAAAGTATTAGAGTAAAAAAACCTCAACAGGAGGCGGATGAGGTCATTTTCAATAATAATTCTCAGTATCATAGGAAAGTCTCTACAAAAATAGTTATAAATCACTGCCTTGCATCACGTTTATATCGGTGTTTGCTGCAGACATAGCCTACTGCTTTCTTGACACTGTGATTTAAATTAAAGGCCTGCATGAATATTTTCCAGTTTTGTTTTAGTCACAGGAGCTGGTAAAGAATGGTATTTTTCTTTATCATTGCATGAAAATAATATCACGACATTGAATTTATCTTAGTCTAATTTAATATTTAGCATTCATGTATAATAGACCCACATTCGGACTATATAAAATCCTTTTATTTTTAGTATTTTTCGAAGCTCTCCACACTATCTCATGTCCATAAAGTCTTTCAGATTCAGGGTAAGGGGAAGAGTTGTTTATTTTTGCTGTTCTCTTTTTTATTAGATGTCATGTATTGTATCACAGTCTTTCCCCTTCAGATGTTTCAATTCCATAAGAACAAAGTGCATTTAAAATGTTATTTCTGTGGTTTTAGTATAATCTTGGTTATTTATCAGCTTGGCTCTGAGCACAAGTTATCTATTTTTAACTTCAGAAGCACTTTTCCTGATTTGTTGTAATGTAGCTGTCTACATGCTTTTACATGATTTGAGGCTTCTAGGGGGGTTTTACATCTGAGTACAATTAGTGAATGTTCTGGAACATAGCGGTTTGGTTTTGACTTTCTTGCTTATTAGTGCTTAGATAGTGAACGACATTTGCTGTAGCAATGTACCTACGTTGTCAGATGTTATGAACCAAAACATACAATCTTGTTTCCTTTGCTTTGATTTTTTAGGTTTTTTTACTCCCCCCTCCCCACCTTAAGCAGTTTATGCTTTTTTGTTCCTTTGTTTCCTTTATCATTTCAATTGCCCGTGAAGTTCAGGAGTGTATGTTATACACATTCTCATTCTTGTGAAGGCTTGGGGAGTCCTTAATTAATTAAAAATATTTTATTCTGATCTGTAGTTTTAATCTGAGATGTAAAGCTGCAGTGATTATTTCTATGCTTTTGCAAAGATGTTTATATCATAGGAAAATCAGTAGCAGCATGTTCACTGTTTATCTTGAAACATTGAAAAGAGCTAAGCAGGCTTTCTACCTCTGTAAGAGAAGATGCAGGGAACAGCAAGCCTCTCAGGGTATATACTAGCTTTATATATTAAGTGGAAATGTACAGCTTCAAATAAAATGTTCAAAAAACATAGTCACCAGAATGGGTTCAGAACTCTAGGTTAAAATGATAATCTTGTTCTCATGTTGCCTATTTTGAAAAACAAGCAACTAAATATTTGTCTGATGGAATAGAAAAAGATCCGTGGAATGGTTGGCATGGAAAAAGAAAGTAAAAGGTTTTTTAAAAGCCTGAAGTTTTGAACTGCAGTGATGTAGTTTTTATTACAGGACAACATCAGCTGGTTTTGAAATTAAGGAGTTATGCTATTCCAGAATATGTTCAGATATAATTCAGGTGCACACTTTCATTTTTTTTTCAACATGAACTGTTCTGTTCCATTCCCAGAATTTGACATGGTTGATCTAGTATTTCTTCTCAGCTTCTGTCTTATCTAGTCCATTTTCTGCCTTGAAAATCTTGAACTAGTTGTAATTTCTCAAACACTTCTAACATCAGTATCTGTTACTGTTTCATTAATATTCATTAGAAGTTTTGTTACTTTCTGATTTAGGCTCATTCTTCATCCTATCTCAAAATTATATCCATGCTTTATAAAATTTGTAAAAGTATTTTTAAATTTTTTTGTTACTGTAGTTTTCAGAATTCTTGTGTTTGTTTTCAAAACATTTAAAATATTCTCCCACCCCACCCCTAGCATAAATCTATATACACAAAAGCTGGAAGTACCTGCATATTTTGCAACACATTAAATATCTCTTTTAGTCAAACTCTACTGTATGAGTACTGTTTCATAGCATATGTTTCACCAATACACTTTCAAAAGATTTTCTGCAGGCCACATGCCAGACTTAAATTCTGGTTAGATCTGACTTGCTTAGCTATACAATAAACTCTCATACATAATCTTTTTTTTAAGTGATTTGACCTGTTATTTCCTTTTTAATAAATTGAGCTATATAACTGTTAGTTAAAAGGATCTTAAATGTTGCTTTGAACATTTGCTATGCCTCATGTAGTAAATTGTGTTCATGCTATAATAATAGACTTTTCTTACCAACCATATTCCTCCTGCAGTTCTATTGTGAACTCTTCCCTTTAAGTAAGATAGTTATAGGTGGACAATTTGGAAATTAATATCTAGCTTGCAGCAGGCTGATTTAATGTTTAGCTTTATTTTGGTAGAACGTGTGCAACAAACTTCTCACTCAGCTTTCTTCCTGTTTTGTAGCTCTTAGTTTTTTCTTTAAGGGTAAAGTAATCATGATTTACATACTTTTTTTTTTTCCATTACAATACTTAAGCTAGTAAAAATGTGTGTTTTTTCCCTCCTCAAATAAAAAGGATCTTTTTATAAAGCCAGAATACTGGGAATGATAAACTATACCAGGCAAATTGACGTAAAATTGTGAAAAATGCATTCGGAGTGAAAAAAAAATGAGGCTGTATAATGTTATAGTATGGAATTTTGCTCAGAGAGGTTGTGGAATACCCCTCTTTGTAGATATTCAAAAGCCATCTGAACATGTCCCTGGGCAACCAGCTCTAGGTGGCTTGAGAAGGGGGATAGAACAAGGTGATCTTCAGAGGTCCCTTCCACTCTTAGCCAATGTCCGACTGTGATTTTTTGCTTGCAGTTCTTTATCACTACTAGGTGATAGACTATCAGGCTGTTTCTTGGTAAAAAATTTGATTGTAAACTGATGCTGAATATCTTTGGAAACAATTAATCACTCATAGTACAGCATATAATCATCAACCTGGCTATAGCAGCTAATTCAGTCCCCAGCAGTAGTCACTTTTGCTTTATACTGTATAACACACAAAGCAAAGGGATCCCTCACCTAGAGGACAGAACATTTAAACACATCTGCTTGTGCTTTCTTTTAGCTGTTTTAAACATATGCATATTAGAGGTCTTGAATTTCACATCTGGGTATCTATCTTTTATACCTTTCAGTTCACCTTAGGTGCTGTGAGGGCTTTGCTAGTTTGTTTGTTTGCTGTTTTTCCCAAGTATTGTGTATTCTACTTCCATTTAGGAAATAGAACAATGATAATTAGACAAATGGATGCTAAACATTATTGCAGGGATGTGGTATTTGGGGATATGACTCCCAAAGGGAATCTCATGCTCAAAGGGAATCAGGCATGCTAAGGCACATGAAAAACAAGGTGGCTGGTGACAGCCAGCATGGCTTCACTAAGGGGAAATCCTGCCTGACCAGTTTGGTGGCCTTCTATGATAGGGTTACAGAACTGATGGACAGGGGTAGAGCAGTTGATGTCATCTACCTGGACTTGTGCAAAGCGTTCGACACTGTCTCACACAACATCCTTGTCTCTAAATGGGAGAGACATCAATTTGATAGGTGGACCACTCAGTGGATAAAGAACTGGCTGGATGGCCTCATGAAAAGAGTTGTGGTCAATGGCTCAAACCTTTTTTTTGCTCCCACCCTTCATAATCCTATTGTTTTGTATCCTGTTGTTAAGGAAGACAGTAAAACTGCAACCATTTAATAATAAAGTAGAAAGGGAATAGAAATAGAAAATGTAACTGAGTCAGGAGACAAGGAACAGCCCTCAAAAAAGCACTGCTTTATAACTAAATAAATGACACGTAGTGCTTTACTATTGCATATTATGAATCGTTCCAATTCCTCATGCTTTCTTGTGGATGAGGCAATTCATTATACAAAAAACATGAATTCATGTCTAACTTCACAAGACACTTTACAACACTTAGCTCAGTGAGTTTCCACTGGCCTTTGTGGAGCTATTGGAAATGTACATAAATGTAAACAAGGACACAACCAGGCCTTGTGTCTGAGTCTTTATCTTGCAGAGTGATGCTATCTACAAACTTAGGAAGAGCAATGATTATTTATTGTGGCTGCAGTTTTGTGAAGACTTAGGTTTAAATAGGAAAGACTCAGCCGTTGCACTATACTCTGATAAACTTGAAAGCACAGCAGTTACTGCAATCACCATGATCCCAGCTCAGGCTGTTCTAGCCGGTTAGGGAGTAAAATTGCTACAAAACCTAAACAGTGAAACATTCTGCTGTCCTGTTCTATGAAGACTTTTATAAAAATACCCCAATGGTTACTAGAATAACTATTACATAATTTACTTGCTCAAATGACAGCACATGAAGGCATTTTACTGTATGCTTTGTGTAACACTTAACGCAGTGGTATTTTAATTCTACTTGAAAACACAAAAATACACTGGAGTTACTACATATACATTAGAAGGTCTGTATATTATATAGGGATATCACTGTTTCTGTACACTGTTAGCACTGTATGTGAGTTTATACCACTAGCCTCAAGTTTTTTCCTCAGTTTCTGTAATGTATATGTATTATGTCATTTTTGTTTGGATTTTTTTGTGTGTTTTGGGGTGTTTAGTTTTATTTTGGTTTTTTTATTTGTTTTTTTTGTTTGTTTTTTTTTTTTTGTTTGTTTTTTTTTTTGTTGTTGTTGTTTTTTTTGTAGTAATAGCCACCAGGAAAATGCTCATAATTAAAAGATGAGAAACAAACTTTGCCTGGCCTGTGTATACAGCCTCTTGATGAATCAGGATCTGCTTTTTATAGATATAATCCTTGTGTTATAAACTCCTTTGACAGTGAAAATCAATGGAAATAATTTCCATCTCCATTCATGATTTTTTCTTTGCTGGTTTCTCCTTATTTTCTGCATTCACTTTATAAAGATGCTACAGGGCCCAGATAAAGTGAAACAATTTCATAATATTAACTTTTCCCATTTTGAATTCAAGGCATCCAGTTTCTGGTTTTATTTTTAAATGTCTTTGTGTTGCTTTGAGTATATAACATAAAGAAAAATATATATATTCCTTCACGGGCTGAGAAATCCACACGGTTAACAGCTGGCTCTCATCTTTTTGGTATAGATTTCAAGCTTTTGAGTTCTCGGTCATAGAAGTCAACAATATGAGGTTAAGTCAGGGCCTGCATACTTATGTGCTTTATGACAAATTGATTGAAGAATCTGCATTAGCTGCAGATGTTTATGAGCTAACAGAACAGAAAAAGCTTAAACATGCATTGAAGAGATTTGCTTGTAGGAAAATGCTTAACATACTATTAAATGTTTTGCATGGTTTAAAATGTTTCTGTATTTATTATTGTTTATAATAAACTTCTGGATGCTTGATCTAGGAACCTTTTTTCTTTTTTTTTTCCCCCTGATTACTTTCTTCTTTGCATCAGCTACCAGTTGGTGGTTGTATATTTTTCTTTGGAGGTTGTAGGCTTTTTGAAATCAATATATTTAATAGAAAAATCAGCAGCAAAACATCTTGAGAGAACAAGATATTTCTGTATATACCTGTGTTTATGTATGTATGAAATTTGTATGAACATGTAGATATTTGGCAGTCAAAAAAGACTGCTCACATATTACATCTTTCAAGTAGAGCTTCCCACAGAGCAATCAGGATGTGAGGAAGGCTAGAAACTGATTACTGTTTTATCATTTTCAGTTTTCTTGTGTTTAAACACTAAAATGGTTAAGTTTTCATCTACATTTTTTTTTTTTATTTATACATGTTCTAACATTATTTTTTGGTGAGTCATCATACCATCCAGTAAAGATGTGCTCTGAAGCAGAATTAACCTTAGTGATATGAATGTGCAGAAAATGTGGAAGAATACAATCTTTAACTTGAAAACGAAAGAGTCTACCCTGTGTTCAAACACAAAATTCATGATCTCCATTGGAGAAGATGTACTTTCTGCAACATCTAGGATTGCTAAATAGGGAAAAAAAAAATCAAAATAAAGAATCGGTATCAAATCTACAACTTAAGAAATACATATTTGGAGAATAAGCTCAGGTGATGCTGTTTGCTATAAACTATATTTAAAGGATAGTAAGATACCTTGGCTTTGGGTAAAGAAATCTTTTTTTTTGATAAAAAGCTGATTGTCCATTGTAATGTTAAATTAGTGTGATGAAAATTATATTAATATCAAAACTCAGTTAACATTTTAAAGTTATGCTAATAAAAAAAAACACAACCAAAAACCAAAAACAAAACAGCAGTTGAAATTGTTCTTTTGGTACTGAGAAAAAAAAAGAACATCCAGAAGAAATAACTTTATAGTTAAGACTTATGCTTTGAATGTATTCTTTCAAAGTGGAAAGTTCTCTCTGTAATCAATCAGTTAAATGTGCAGAGAAAATAATTGCTTCAGATTACAAGAACCAGGTTTGTAGTTGTAAAAACAGTGCTAAATAAGAGAGTCCATATCCTCTGGCCATGTACTGTGGGGACAAAGTCACAAGCAGATTTCATTGACACCTCAGTGAGAAACATTGCATAGGCTATGAAGTTTTCCAGATCTCTGTGGGAATTCTTTACAGTAAATGTTGACTTTTTATTGACAGTCACATAGTGACACATAGAAGTGTAAACCTATAGAGTTAAAAATTAGTCTATTCTTGAAAATCAGTGTTAGCTAGTATGGATAAGAGATGAGTATTGGAATTCAGATCTCAGAAAAAAAAGAAAATTTTCTTCCCTTACACGGTCCTTTTGCATGTTTGCCACAAGCTAATGTCATTTCTTCAGCAGCCCACTTCCACCCCTTTTCCTGACAACTTGCCTTTATAATTTTTTCCTGGTCACACTTGGAAAACAAAACAAAACAGAACAAAACAAACAAACAAAAAAAAACAAACAAAAAAAGGTGTTAGCTCATAAGTTTACATATTGACAAATTTCAGAATATCGATGTGTGATTTCAGAGTACAAATATGTGATCCTCAGCTGGAAGGGATGTGCTGCACAGGAGAGGTAACATTTGGCAGCAGGTAGAGGTAAAGCTTACTGTGTGCTACAGAATGATATGTTAGATGAACAATCTTCCTATTTCATTTGACTCCTTCCTTCACTTCCCCCTTTCTCCCTGGAGCCACTGAGTGAACAAACATGGCAGAACATGCTGTTGTTCCTGCTGTGTACGTGGTTCACCTCCTGCCCTAGAGTCTATTAGCTCCTGATGATGACAAGCATGAGTTTTAGTTGGTGACTGACAATACCCAGCACCTGTCCCATCTGCTAGGCAGATGGTTGCACATATGAATTTATTATTGCATTGATAAAGGGCTTGCTGTGTAGATACGGAGCCGCGGATGAGAACGTGGAGAAAAGGTGAAGGGACAACATATGCATGAAGAAATACTGATGTGTGCTTTTGTTTTTTTTTTTTAACTCCTTCCTTTCTCTCTCCCCCTTCCTCCCCTCCCCCTATTCTTCTGGTGCTTTATTTTTGTGGTATAATGCGTCTGTTTTTTTTTAGTAGAATGCGAGGTTTGCCTTTCCTTTTTTATCTTGGTGCCACATAGTGCACTTCAGCTCCTTAATAAGCTACTTAAAGTTGAAAAAGCAGTCTCTCCTACTTGTTTTTACTTTATATCTTGTGTTTGCATTTGAGGAAAACAGAAAAATCTGAATGTTGAAAGTTGTTGACACTTTTTTGCATTTTATGCTGCTTTTGAGATATGCAGATATTGTTTAGGGAGAAAGGAAAGAAAACTTGGCAGAGGGGCTCAGGTCATGTTATAGGGAGTAAATGAAGCATTGTTTTTACTCCATGGGGCAATCTTTGAGCTGCTGGATCTGCATCTTAGTGGAACATTGCAAAACAGACACAGTAGGGGGTAAGAAACTAAGCTTTATACAACTGTAAATGATTTACAGACATGCAAAGCTGTAGATGCTATGCCCATTAATGAGATGTTTGCTATTTAAAATTCCTTCTTTTCATGGAGTTACGCCTTTCTGCATAGACATTCATGTTTTGTTCTCTTGTTTATAATTTGTCTGCTGAGATAAATCAAGAAACACAGATTTATAGTTCCCACAAAATTTCTTAAGCATAATTACTCTATTACAAACTATTAGGTTCTTTGGTGTGGGTAGTAAAATCTTAAGGATGCTGTTTTCAGAAAGGTTGCATTAGTGGTTAGGATTTTCCATAAAATTTACTTAATATTTACTAATTTCTAAAAATGCCTCAAATATCGGTCTTGCGGGGTTCTTTTATAACTGAAAAATTTCATCAAGTACCATAGTTTTGGATTGTCAAGTAACAGTTGTCAAAATACAAAAATCACTTAATGTTCAAAACAAACTTGCTAAATAGTCATAGTGGTGGTTATTTTGGTCACAACTTCCCTTTGCCTGTGAGACATTACTTTTTTTTTCCTCCTGGTTATAAATATTTGTTATTAAATAGAATAAAATCAAAATTTATGCACAAAGGAGATGGATGCTGTCATCACTGAAGACAGTGTTGTAAATAGAACAAGTATAATGTGTTGTGAGTTCTTTTAAAAGAGAAAATTGTTCTTGCAGTTACTGATACTGTTTATTACATGCTGCTGATGGCAGCATGCAAGTTTGTTAGATTGCAGGTCAACTGTGACTCTTCAAGTAAGCATAACTCCACTGGTCAAGCAAGCACTGTGCAAGTCATATTGTGTATGAAAAAAGTAGCTGCTAGCTCAAGTTTTGCTGTTCACTGAGTTTATGAGAAATACTGTGTTTATGTAGAGGATTAGTTTTCCTGTTTCCCTGTTCTTCACTCTCCAAGCCCATCCCCAGCCAGGCATTTCTGTTAAAAAATATTTAAATAAAACACAGATTTTTTTTTTTTTAATATAGATTTTTATGCATAAACTACTGCTGGAAAAGTGAAGATTTTGGGTTGTATCATGCTTAATGACTCATCCATAAAACCTAAAATTCTGTAGGATTACAATGTAGTTTTTGAAAATAACAAAGATACTATGGCCCTATGAAAGACAAAGGCTGCTGTTTTAATATTTGTTTTACAGTTTCCTGGTAAATTAACCATGATATAGTCAAAGATTTTTTTAAGTACTGAACAAATGAACTACATCTCTGTCTAAGGTCCAGTATGCTTCTCTGGGTCCAGATATGTTTCAGTATGTAATTGTCAGGCAGGGAGAGTTATTGATCTACCACAATAACAAAATCAGTCAGCAACAAAATATTTGAACTGTTTCATTAAATTGAAGTAGCCTTAGACAGACATCTGATGATTAATGCTTTTCAAACAAGTTGGGGAATGTTCATCGCATTCATTGATCTTATAAGGTACAATACACGGATAGGCTTTCTATTTAAACTAGGAGACACTGCACAATGTGCTGCTCTCTAAATGGAAGAGAATTTTTAGTGGTTTACTGATGATTTCAAGGACATGTTGCACCCAAAAATACTTACAGAAATGCACATAATGTAACTGTGATAGCTTGCATGGGGAAAGATCTTACACCACAAACTAAGATATAAATATATATATAAATGGATTTATTAGATACAGATGTTAATACAGAAGCTATTTTGTTTGTTCTTAGCCGTAGTGATATTGACATTTTCATATAGTTTAATTAATGTCTATAAAAATGAAGACTACTGAAAAATATATGCAAATGTATTTCATGCATGTATGTGTTGAAACTGAAATTGCTCTAGGTGCTAGTCAGTAGACAAAACCCTCCTCAAAACACTAATTTCAAACTTAGTTCCCATCATTGTAAATTCAAAATTAAAGAAAAAAGATCATAAACAAAGGAAATTATGCAGTGTTTAGCTGAGCTTGTATTAAGAGCTAAAGTTGTGTTCAATCTCACCTTTTGCCTGAGAGAAAAGCCTAGTTCTAACAAAGTGAGTTCAGAAGCCTTTCTTTTTATCTGCTTTTAAAGACTTGTTCTGTTGGGATGGTAAATGCATTTGACAGAAGAGAAATAATGAAAAAAACATTCAGGTGTAGAATTGTTTTAGATTCTTACAAGGATAAAGCATCCCTCCATTTTATTTTTTTTTTTAATAGAAAAGCATTAAGAAATGCTAGCATTGATATATTTGGAAAAAGTTATCCATCCACCTCTAAGAAAACTGGCAGTTCTCATTGAAAATATGAAAATATATTAAAAATGGTACTGTGTGAATTTTACTTCTTTACTAGCAGAACTATATATTGATCATCTGAAACAAAATTTGCATAGATGTGAAGGAAAAACATTATTATTTGGTGTGGTATAGGACAGGCTTTATGGAAAAAGTTATCGCACAGTATTTGTTGACCATCACTTACTGGTTATAAAATTGGTCACATTCCCATCCATGACAGAATTACTCTATAAGTATTTTTGCAGGCACAGAAAATAGCCCAGACCATTCAGTAATCTGCAGGTAAATCATGGCACTTCATACACTGTGGCTGACAGACTACCAATCAGTTCTTTATAAATTAAGAGATATTATAGACTTTACGTGGCAACTTAGTTCATTGCCACTGTCAAAATACCTACTTCATTTGAGGTCAAATTTAGTCCACTTTTTAGTGTGTATCTTTTTCTTGTAAATTTTAACATTTTTTTTTGAGATTTGGGGACATTTTTAATGTTCAATGAGGGCTGAAGCATGTTGTTTCCAGATTTTTCTGTTTACAGTTATGCACACGGCAAATGGACCACAGTTTCCAATTTAAAAAAAAAGAAATGTCTGTGAACAAGAAGGATTCAGTGGCTTTAACTTTTAGGTTTTGTATCTGTGGAGTTATGCTTAGTTATGCTTATTTTTGTGCTTACTAATACAGCTAATTCAGTTACTTGATCTGACACTGTGTCTAACAGATTTTAATCTCATGAATGTACACGTACATGTTTTTATGTGCCAAACTTAAGCTTGTTGGAAGATTAATTCACAGGGTTAATAAATGCAAAACCAAGAAACATTACATTGTCTTATGACAGATAGAAACGTTATGATGACAGCAGCATATAATTGCATGGATGGTTTGCAAGCATTACGTAGAAAAGTATCCAAAGGCCTTATTGGTACATGAGAAAGAATGTTGTAGAAACCAAAGTACACTCTTTAACAACAAAGCCTGAATGGAATGATGGGATGTGCACGCCACTGCCTCAAGCTTTTCACATTCTGTTGGATAAGGTAACATTAGTACCTAGTAATCAATACATTTAATTCTAAATAGTAAATCATAATGACTTCACCATGGTTTCAAAATACCCAGCTGAGGAAAGATAGCCGACTGAAGACAGCTCTTTAATCTAGTAGAACAAAGTTATATTGATATATACCAATTGAAAACTTAAGGAAAATATATTAAATAAATGCTTTTCTTATCCAGAAGGTAAACTAATGACTGTAACTGTTTTTTTTTGGAGACTTGCTGCCTAGTTGAAGTCTAACTCAAGTTCTAAATACTTATATTTACAAAAGTAGAATTTTTTTTTCTCAGAACTGTTTCTCAAATGAAAAATCTTTAAGGCTCTTAATTATAATTCTGATAATCTAGCACAATTTGGTTTTCTGTGTGTTTGGGGGGGTGTGTTTTGGTTTTGGGTTGGTCTTTTTTTTGTTTGCTCTGGGGGGTTCTTTGTTGCTTTTTAGTCAAGTAATTATTTGAAAACCCAAAGCACTAGTTTTTGGAAGAAAAAAATTGGCAAGGAAAATTTAAAAGCCCATTCTGCTTTCAAAAAGCATGGTCGGAAAACTACTTTGGGGAAAAGAAATCAGGAGAGGGACTTTTTACAAGGGCATGGAGTAACAGGACAAGGGGAAATGGTGACTGAAATGAAATTTGGATCAGATATTAGGAAGAAATTCTTTACTGTAAGGCCAGTGAGACGCTGGAACAGGTTGCCCAGAAAAACTGTGAATGCTCCATCCCTGAAAGTGTTCAAGTCCAGGTTGGATGAGGCTTTGAGCAACCTGGTCTAGCTGAGGGTGTCCCTGCACCTGGCAGGGAGGTTGAAACTACATCTTCAAGGTCCCTTCCAACTCAAAGCATTCTATGATTCTATAAACAACTTGTAGCTGAAGGAAAGTATTAATTTTAGTTGCAAACTGTTGATATAATTAATTTTATTTTCTTTTGTAGCAGAATAATTTCTCCTATTTTTTTTTGCTGCTAATTATGCAACCTGCAGTTTCTTTCAGTCTGAGAATATAAGTGGTAAAGAATGCTATTTTCTTGAACATGTTTAAAAATAAACTTCAATAAATCAACATTTCATTTCTGAAACAAATTATATAATCTGCTGTTTAATTTGTGGACAATTTCAAGATATTTACATTTAAAAATATAAGACAATGTATAATATATTTTAATGTTAATTATTAATGCTTATTCTGAAATCAGGCTATTCATTGATGATATTGAGGTGGTAAAGAACGCTATTTTCTTGAACAAGTTTAAAAGCAGATATAAACTTCAATATACCAACATTTCATTTCTGAAATAATTTATATAATCTGCTGTTTATTTTGTGGGCAGTTTCAATGTATTTACATTTAAAAATATAAGACAATGCATAATATATTTCAAAGCTAATTATTATCACTTATTCTGAAATCAGGATATTCACTGATGATATTAAAATAGAAATAATCCTAAAGCACTTAACAAACTTCTGGGGCTTTAATACTTTTTTTTCATTTAAGAAAACATAAAATTCAGTCTGCTATTGAAAACTTTAATCAGAGATAAAAATATCACTGAAATCTAGTGAGTCTTTTCTGTGTTTTTTTAGATAATTTTACTTGATATATACCATTATCTTATATTAACAATGCAGCTATAAACAAAATGAGTAAACATCTCCAGTAAGTAAACAACTGTCCAGGTACTGTAGAAAAGGAGCTCTATTTTGTCATGGATTTTAATGTGAAATATTTGGAGCTATCAGTCTGTTTAGCAGATGACTCTCCCAAATAACTGAGTAGCATGCAAGTTAAATCAGTAAAACAATTTAGTTGAAGGTTCTATTATGATTAGTAGACCCATATTTACTGGGTGGAATTTGCATGTAAAATGTGGAGTTTTAGAAAAGCTTTTGGCAAAGTACATCAAACTTTGTTCCAGAGTACACCAGAAACACCACTTTTAATGCTAAAATGTACAGCTGTAAACTGCATTTATTAGAAGGATATGGCAAGTTAAGTTGCACAGTTTAAACAAGTTGTAGTGAAGTTTATTTTGATAGCGTCATTTATAATTCAATATGTCAGACATACAGTAGCAGTCATGATGGTTGTGTAGCTTGGCAAATTATTGCTTTGTTAAAAAATCAGATTAGTGTTATGAACTGAAAGCTGTGGTTTTCCAACAAGTTGTCTCACCTTTGTTTTTCCCTTCATATATATATATGTATTTTGGAGCATCTAATTTAGCATGACAGCGTAGCTATACGTATTTTTCTACAGTACAGGTACACAAGCCTACGGCAGAAGTTGTAGACACAAGCTTTCTTGACAGGGTCTGTTTTGTCAGATAATGCTATTAAAACAAACTTTACAACAACTTGTTTAAATTGTGCAACTTAACTTGCTACATCCTTCTAATAAATGCAGATCACAGATGTACATTTTAACATTAAAAGTGGTGTCACTGGTTTACTCTGGACCAAAGTTTGATATTTTTGTCAGATAATGCTATCAAAGTAAACTTTATGAACAGCATAATAAGGGTATGAAACTACAGTGAGTTACAGAAGGTTTCTTATTTTGTTCCAGTACCTGATTCATTTAAAGGATCTCTACAAAGTGATTCAGCTCAAAAAAACAAAACAAAAAAACAACAAAAAAACCCATATATATATATATATATATATATATATATATGTATTGAAAATCAAGATAAATTTGAAACTTTCTTGAAGAGAAGCATATTGCTTTCATTCTTTCTTTTTCTTCTCTTCCTGACTCGGATTGCAACTAAAAATTTAAAGATGTAGCATATAAAAAAAAATTCTAATGTTGGTTTACAAACAAATCCTTTTCAGACTGAAAATCATTTGCATAGACTGTTCCTAATTTTGTTCAAATTGATGAGAGGATCATTTCAGCTTCTCAACTGCCTTTTTTGAAAGGATCTTGTTGCCTGGTTACAGGAAAAAATCCTGTTTAGAAAAAAAGTGAATAAAACATAGAATGGTTTGGATTGGAAGGGACCCCAAAGGTCATCCAGTTCCAACCCATCTGCCATGGGCAAGGATACTCTCAACTAGACCAGGCTGCTCAAAGCTCCATCCTGCCTGGCTTTGAACACTTCCAGGGGTGGGGCATACACAATTTAACTGGGCAACCTGTTCCAGTGTCTCACCATGCTCATAGTAAAGAATTTTTTCTTAATGTGTAATCTAAACAATGAATGCCTGTGAATATGTTTGACTAAAGTGCTGCTTGGATGCAAATTCAGTTCAGTACTGCCATTTAGACAATGCTTCTCTTTGTCTGTGCTTATGTTTGCATCTTAGGAATTATTTTTGTGTGTTTTTTGTTAAAATTGTCATATACTGGTTTTATTTCCAGTGAAGTGGAAATGAAGTATTATTATATAGTAGCATTGTGCACAAATGAACTATGGATTCTCACTTTATTTTTCCCTCCAAATAACACTCCTTGCAGAATTAATATAATGGATAATATGTACCCGTTTTCTTTTGTATGGAGAGTTAGTTACAGTATTTCTGGCAATAAAATAATGCTTATAACTGCAACATAATTTAACCATGTTTTTACCAACATTTCTGAAAGTGTTTTTTTTTTAATTCTGTATTATTAAATTTAAAATAATTTGAAAAACAAAACAAGAAACCTAACACCATCACAGTTTCCTCCCACTACACACTGAAAAAGCATATGTGTTTAAATTAAGAATTAGTTGGTTTTCAACATTTTCTTGTCAAGACTCAATTCTTCAGCATATAAGCACATATTGTAGCTCCACATGTGTTACTTAAGGATTATTTGGTCATTCTATGGGTTATACATGTTGATTCTTTTTCTTGAATGTAAACTTGAAGGTGCAAGCAAAACACCATTAAAAATACTGTTAAGGATTAATAACACCAAAATAAATGTCATGAGCATATGCTTTTTGCAACTGTAATTAACTGGTTTGTTTTGTTGTGGGTTTTTTTAATTAGCTATATTCTGATTGCTGTTATTGCTAATACATTGATAAATGTGAAGTCCATTTCAGCTAAAAAATCAGTAGGTCAGAAATATATTTAATTATATATTACCCCACCTGAAAGTAATGGCTTAGAAAAAGGATGTAAGATTTATTTTATGAGTATAGTACAAAGTACTTTAACAAACATGTAATCCCTGAATAAAAATTTATGAAAGGGTTCATCTGTTTTTGGAGGAGAAGTTACAGGGGGAGTTTGGAGAGAGTTACTGACTTGTTCCTAATCATTCGTTTACAAGGTGAGGTAAATAATTTTTAATTCTAAAAGTTTTCTTTTCTTACTCTTTGTCATCCCATTGCTATGTTCTGAATAATTCTAATGCATTTTATTGGGAATGATTTTGCCCTACTCTCCAGCTCTTCAGTAAGTAGAAGGGTCTAAAAGGAATCACTGTTCCAGTTACTGAACTCACTATTTATTTTCATTTCCAAATTGCAAATGATCTCTATATAGTCAGTCTGCTTTAGTCACCTGCTTTTTCTTCTGTTCTTATTTTCCAGCTAGTGCAAGTCATATGAGCTAAACTGTTTTATATAAACATTCTACTGCTCTGAATTTTCTTATTTTCTTCAATCACAAAGGAGCAGAAAGACTATTCTTCATATCTGTGGGCACAAAATGTAAAAGAAGGTTGTACATTTTCATGAAATGTCCCAGTGTCCCATGAAAAGTATAGGGAAAGATACAAAGAGAAATTTAGGTAACAGCCTACTGCTTAATGTAGCTTGTTGCAGAGGAAGCTCACTGTACATTAAGAAGAAAGCATGAAGTTTCACAAAAGGGGATCATTACAATCCAATGCCAATAGCAGAAATGGTGCTTAAATTACTGAGGTTAGGGAGACACAGGATTGCAATGCATTGATACAGTGAGTGTTCGTAAGATCAAGCGCCTTGTTTTAAGTTCATTGTTCAAGACACAACTGTCGTCCTTTTTTTATTATTTTTTTAAAATATCATAGAATCCTAGAATCATAGAATAGTTAGGGCTCAAAAGGACCTTAAGATCATCTAGTTCCAACCCCCCTGCCATGGGGAGGGACACCTTACGCTAAATCATATCATCTAAGGCCTTGTCCAACCTGGTCTTGAACACTGCCAGGGATGGAGCATTCACAACCTCCCTGGGAAACCCATTCCAGTGCCTCACCACCCTAACAGGAAAGAATTTCCTTCTTATATCCAATCTAAACTTCCCCTGTTTAAGTTTGAACCCATTACCCCTTGTCCTATCACTACAGTCTCTTCTAATGAAGAGTCCATCCCCAGCATCCTTATGGGTCCCCTTCTGATACTGGAAGGCTGCTATGAGGTCTCCACGCAGCCTTCTCTTCTCCAGGCTGAACAACCCCAACTCTCTCAGCCTATCTTCATACGGGAGGTGCTCCAGTCCCCTGATCATCCTCGTGGCCCTTCTCTGGACTTGTTCCAACAGTTCCATGTCCTTTTTATGTTGAGGACACCAGAACTGTACACAATACACAAAGTGAGGTCTCATGAGAGCAGAGTAGAGGGGCAGGATCACCTCCTTTGACCTGCTGGTTGAATGTGTGTGTGCAAATGCTAATAAAGCAGAAGGGAGGATTTAAAGTGAAAACCAGAATTTTTAGCATATACTGCTAAGAATTTTTTCACTATCAATTTCAGCATTAAGCCTGGTTTTTGTTTTTTGTTTATTTTTAGCTGCATAAAAGTGTATTTTAAACCTTGTGATATTTATTTGATGAGCTAAGCCTGCCAGACAATTTAGTCAGAAGAACCAAAGGGAACAGATATTAATACATTTACTGTGCTATTAATGATACCTAGCTGGAGAATAGTCATGAAACATACCAGTTTTCTGACAACCCAAAAGATTTTTTTATTATCTCTCTATTGTAGGTTCTCTTATTGTGTTAAATTACAATAATTAACCTTGTGTCCAGAATACTGGATATTAACCTCTTGCGGGAAGTTTATTCCCCTAGAGGGTTTATCTTTATACTTCATTTAACTAGCTTTTTTTCTTGTCAATGTAAGGAAAAGAAACAGATGAATGTAGAATGTGTTGTATTTTGTTAAATAAGAACATTCTTTTTGTGTGTAAAAGAAAATGAAAATATATAATCAGTGATATCACTATGCTTCATGGTGAAAACATTATGTAACACAGGTTAATAATTTAAACTAGTCTAAATATTCTGCATTCCAAATATTTATGTTAGTGATTAAGCAATCTTAGTTTTGTTAGAGTGGAATAAAGTTTTAAAAATAGAATAGCATTCTTATAAGCTACTTTCTACCCGAATAGCTGTTCTACATGCTTAATTGAAAAGGCTTGTTTTATAGACTAAGGAATCCAGTTACTGGGCTGTAAAAGCCAAATCAAAGCTCACTCAATGGTAGAACCAAAAGTCACACTGGAACCTCTGCACTTAATGTTTTCTGCCATGACAAAGATGAAAACATGATTTTTAATTTACTTTTTTTAATACAACTAACAAAAATTAGATCTATAGTTTCTGCTATTATTCACTGTGCCCTGAATTTTAATACTGCAGCAAGTTTTAGTACAAGTAATCATTTAAGCTAATATTTCCTAGGCAACTAAATATAATAAATTGGTGCATTATCTCGTCAAGTCTCATTGACACTTGCTTCTAAAATAAGTCTAATATTTCCTTTGTTAAAGCAACTCAAATTACCTCAGTAATTCTAAGGATAGAGAGAAATGAGCAAAAAGTAATGGAAAGGGAAATTAGCTGGTTCTTCATTATACAGGGTCTTTATCTATACACTAATGAGATTTTTTGTATCTTCATTAATATTCCAAAATGCAATGATAATGCAAACTACCTAATGAAAAAATACGAAGGATCACTATTCAGACAATTACTTCTATTTTCTTGATCAAGTAAGGTTGTTGTTCACAGCTAAAGGTCTTGCATGTGTATCAGTGATATTCGTCCTTTATTGTAAGTTCATACAATAATTCATATTGGAAGGAACCTCAGCAGGTCTCTAGTCCAAACTCCTGCTCAAAGCAGAATCAGCTATGAGGTCAGATTGTTACTTTATACAGTCTCGTCTTGCAAATCATCATGAATGGAAATTGCACAATTTCTCTGAACAGCCTGCCCCACTGTTTGGCTATTCTTGGGTTGAAAACTTTCTACTTATATCTTATAGGTAGATTCTGTCTTGTTTCAAATTCTGTGCATTACCTTTTATCCCCTCCCCATGCCTGTAAGCAGCCTGACTTTGCTTTTTTCATGACATTAGTACTTGGGGGCTGCTGTTAGGCCCCCCTGAAGATGTCTCTTTGCAGCTTCCTCAGCCTCTTCTCAGAGGGTAAGTGCCCCAAGGTTGAACTCATGCCAGTTTGTCAGTGTCTCTTATACTGAGCAGAAGGTCCAAATCTAGATATTTGACTCCAGTCTCACAAGCGCTGAGGAAAGGTGGTAATTATTCCCATGGTCCTCCTGGGCATGCTTCTGTTAGTACAGCCCAGGATGCTCTTCCCCTCTGCTCTTCAGGACACACTGCTGGCTCATGCCCAGATTGCCATCTACAACCACTTGCATGTCTCTCTCTGCAAAGCTGCCCCAAAGCTGGTCAGGTCCCAACCTGTATCACTCCAGACACTCTTCCTTCCCAGCTTCAGTACTTGACATTTGTTTATCTTGAATTTCATAAGGTTTCTATTGGACAATTCCTCCAGCCTGTCTAGACTACCCTGGATGGCCATCCTGCCCTCAAGCATATGAATTGCTCCCCAAGCTTAATTTCATCTGCGAACTCGATGAGACTATACTCCATTCACTTCCTGCAGGTTACTGATAAAGACTTTAAACAGGACTGAACCCAAAAGAGACTCTTACGGTACTCCATTCATTGCTGGAGTGCATGTACAACACAAAACTCACTAACAACTATTTATAGTTCTCTATATTAAATATGCTACATAATAACAAATTTCTGTGTTAGGAATTAAAGTACCAAGTCCTCTGTTCAATGAGAAGAAATAATAAACTGGTTTAGAAGAGATGTAGAATATCAGCTCATTGAAGAATATTTCAGTAGTGTTCAGAAATGGAACCTATGATAATAACTTCAATTTTATTGCTTACTTCTTTCCAAGTATTTTTAAGGTACACATATAAAACAAACAAACAAAAAAAAAACACACAAAAAAAAACCAAAATCTTGTAATTAAGCACATAAACTTGAATATTTCACAGTGGACTAGATATTCACTGACTATGTGAGATTTGTTTGTGATGCATTAAAAAAATATGACTGTGAAGCAGTATAGGGTACAGAAAGTCCATTTTGTACTTTTGTTAACTTACTTCTTGCAATCTTTGTTCCTTTGTGCAATGTAGGAAGTAGACCACCTCCTCAAAATATTTCATTAACCTTCAAATTTTGTGACATTTATAGTGTTATTTGATTCTGAATACTGCTCAAACTCTCTCTCTCCTCCTCCACCTACATACTGTTATTTAAAAGTGAGGACATCTTCTCATTTTGCCGCTGTCCCAGAAGAATATAACTTATTTGTACTGTAACCAAATCTAAGGATTATGTCGTTAATTCTTACATTCAAAGATGACATTCTGAGACGTTGTGAGTGTTCTAAAAAGATTAAGTAAAACCTGCAAAATCACTGGATTATGCCAGCCTGTCTCAAATATGCTAATTTTTCAGCAGCAAAGAATTGCAGAAGTAATATGAAGTCAAATGTCTACACTTTGTCAGACAAAACTGATCACAGATATCCTATTCTGGTTATTTTTATTAATCTATTATTACTGTTTTTTCCAATGGAGGAATGCCAAAATATCTTGCTAATAATGAAACCCACAGTAGATAAAAAATAGCACTGAGTTAAAAACCACCATTTCAGCAAGAATGAAATGAAGACTCCAGAATTCTAGATGAAAAGTGTAAAAATAATGAATCCACAAATTGTGTTCTGAAATATTCACTAAACAGGAAAACTGAAATTCAAATACTATGGATTCTAACTGAAGCTGGCAAACAGCACAGTTTTGAATTTTGTTTATATCTTTTCATACCTGAATAATGGTGTAAAACGCCTTAGCGATGATGATGATGATGATACCTTGCATTATCCTCTGAATTAAATGATATGCAAAATGATAAGAAAATAAAGTCTTAAAGCATCCTTGTGATTTTTTTTCCCAGTGAATACAAAATTGAAATTAGAATTTATGAGTAAGATTTTTTTTCTTGAAATAACCATTTCAAACTGTCAGCAGGAAAACTAAAAGTAATTAAGTAGTATAGAAATTTGTTTTCTATTGTTCTATCTAGAGATTAACAGATTAAAACAGTTGTTTCTGTGGTGTTTAGAATGATAATGCATAATAATGCAGATTTTTAAGGTGCATAGCATGCATTGATATAGCATCAAAAATTAATAGCTTCACAAGATCTAAATTCGACGTTTAGATCTTTAATTGGACTATATAAACCATGTGGAGCAGACTTGTTTTGCATAGTTCTCAGCAAATTCATTACTAGTATTCAGACTACTGACTAAGTAATAGTTGTTCTTGATATAGTCATCAACATGAACAGATAATGCTTTGCCTCACCACTTCCTCTATGCACAAAAGGGGAAGGGGACTATGACTTCTGGTGTCATTCCCACTCCTTCAAGTATCTAAATGAAAACGCAAGTATTAGTGCAATCAGCAAATGACAAACTGTTGCATAGGAGTAGAAGTTGCAGTTCAAGAAATAACCCATTTTAGAGCAGTACTGTCTGCATTGTTCGAAACCATATAATTATATCTTTTCTTCATCCATGTAGTAATCTGTGGAATGGGAAGTAAAAAAGTTTCTAAAAAGACAAATTAAAAAACAAACAAACAAAAAAAAAACAACCAAAAAAAAACAACAAGCCAACAAAATTGTAAATACTGTTACAGGAAGACTGTAGCTTCATTCCTCTGTGTTCCTCATGTTTGGAAAATGAAAGAAAAAGAACACCTGTACAAATATGATTTGGTCTTTAACATGATTCAGGTCTTTAAACCCAAATATGGTTTGGGTTTGAAAGTCAGTTGGTTGAGGGTTCAGCTTCTCTGCCTGTAGGAGTACAGGTAGGAAGACCATTTTCTGATGAAGAAATAAATATTAATTCTGTAGAAACTTAGACATGTGTTCTTCTCTACCCATGTTCAGGATTAAAGAACAGTCACCTGGCGGATCAGAAGTACACATCTCAGAATAGTGTCTAAAGGTGTCAATGTTCACTAAACGTGAGAGAGAATGTCAGGAAGCACACGTCTGATCAGAATTTGTTTGATAGTTAATAATTGATTGGCAGGAAAAGAGGTATTAAGCACTTAGGCTCAGAGAAACCAGAATGAATGTAAAGCCAAGATTACCATCTGTTGAATATGAAATGCTTGAATCAAGACATTATAGATACATTTCCCCAAACAACAGGGACAGCAGTCTTTTTTGGAAATAGTATCGCAACAGAGTAGGGAAGCATTAAGACAGGAGCAAAAAGCTGTTCAATAAATTTTAGAGAGCAAGTTACTTTATTGGTGCAATGGAACTGTATTCAAATTGCGCTGGATCTGTGAAGGACTTTACAAGCAACCTCTAAATTAACGTGTTGGATTTTTGACAGTCATTATACAATGATGAAAAAAATACATTATTATTATTGCTAGGTTTTAGGGAATCCAGTCCTAAGTGGCCTCTGAACTGTGGTCTTTTAGCCTCAATAAAGCCAGAAATTTTTATTTTAACCTCAATTTCCTGATCTAGCTGACATTTGACAAACACTAAAACAGTGAAAATGATTCTACTGCCATAGTCAAAGAATTGTTGCAGAAGGTAGAGGGTAGCTGTAACTCATGCAGGAAATGACAGTTGTTTTTCTCTGCAATTACTCTTTTTTACCTTCCTGTAAACTGGAACACGGAAACAAGGACTAGATCTTCATCACACAAGATTAATCACATCTGTGCAATCAGCAGCTCAGATGGTATCAGGAGCATATAGGCTTCCAGAAGGATTAAAGGATGTGTTTTGTCCCTTTCAGTTCTTCCTGCTCTCCAGTTTGATTTTTAGTTAGATAATAATTATTCAGAGTCCCACTGCTTTTAGCATTTCTGAGAGATCCACCAAATGAGTAGAGAATTATAGAAGTGTAAAGATGAGCAAGATAGGTGTGATGATAGGTTTTTACTTCTTTGAGGCTCTTGACTATTGTGTGATATTCTCCTAAGAAAGCCAGGGAATTATGGCCAACGAAGCTGGTATTGAAGCAGGTTAAACCTATCTGGAAAACTGTTTTCAGAACAGTTGCCAAACTTTTAATGTAGTATTCTGGAGAGATTGGTCCCAGGTCTGGACTCACTCAGAAGTTTCATTAAAAGCAGGATGAAAAGCATGTACTTTTATTAAATATCAGATGGCACTACTCTGAGGGAGACTTGGAATATTTTAGATGAGAAGTAGAAACCAAAATGATCCAGGGAACAAAAAAAAGAACTAAAACCCAACAACAATTACATAGAGGTAGATGTAAAAAGATTTTCTATGAGATTTATGATGTTACCTTTCCACTATACTTGTACCAGTGAGGATCAAGTAATGTGTCATCATTTGTGTACTTTTTAAGAAATATGTCAGGCAAGTGGAGAGAATTTGTGGAAGAACAGCAAGCTCAGAACGCTAAGAAATATGACGTGAGAGCAGAAAGCTAAAATATATGAGTTTGTTCTAGTCTAGAAAAGAGAGAAATCCCTAAGAGACAAGATGATAGCCTTCAACCATGCAAAAACATGACAGAAAAAAATGTTCTGATTTGAAGCATAAGACATTTATTTCTATATTAGAGGAACTATTCCAGTGCTCAATAGAGTTAAGCTAGAATTAGATGACTTAGGAAAGTCAAGTATGTTCCACATTAAAGGTTCTAGAAATTAAATTACATAGTTTCTGATAATTACCCAGCTAGATCATTTCTCTCTTAGGACAAGAGGAAAAATAGATGCTCTTTGCACAACTTTGAGTTTACAGAATATGTATTGATTAATTAAAAAATGTATTTCTTTAAAATCCAAGATAAACAAAGCTTTTTTTTTTTTGTACAAAGGATTAAAGTACTATTTTTCTAAGTGCTGCCAAACATGATTGATGCAAAACTGTCCAGAGACAGAGTAGAAATTATTGTTTTCAGAAAGGTGGATAAAACCTTTCCTGCTAGTTTCAGCTGTGCTAATAATCCGGGACATTGAGGTGAAAAAAACCACAATATACTTCTTTTTTTTCTCAACTCTACCTTCTTTCTTATTTGTCTGTGTACTCCCTCACCTTATTCCCATATAGTACTTCTTTATACTTGGGGGTGGGGGTGGTGTGTGTGAATAAATTACTGTTAAAAATCACAATTTTTTATGGTATTCCACATGGCTTTTTTCTAGAATCTACCCATGTTTTGCTGAATCATTATGGTTTATATTAATTGATTAGCAGTAACAGAGGATGCTTCCAATGGTGAAAATTTTGGAAAGCAGCACAACAGAGAAGAGCTGCAGAGCACAAACTGCAGAAAAAAAAATCATTTTTAGGCAAAAGCTCTACAGCAGCCTGAAAAAGGATATTCATCTTTATATCTTTATGGTTAAAGTTACTTGTGGGAATTTTTTTTCGTTATACAAAGATTTATTGCTTGATACTGCAGTTAAACAGAGATGAAATTGTGGCCAAAATGCAATGTTTTTTATGTTTTGGAGCTGAAGGTCTGCAAAAGAAAGTTTACTTTATGCTGCTTTCTCCAAAACTCAGAATCATATTGTCACCACAAGGCTGTTTAGTTTCTTTTAAAAATACTGAAAGACTTCACACTAATATTTCTCTTTGTAGGACAGATGTTTAAATGATACAGACTAGAATTTCAAGGGTTGTTGGTAAGAACGCCTTTTCTACAGGAAATCATCTACGTGGTGAAACAAAGTAAATTTCAATTAGAGATACTTGCAGTGTAGTTGGCAGAAGTTTGCCTGGGTGGCAGGTGGTGGGAAAGCTTGAGTTTGCTCAGAGCGGGCAGAGTGCAATTCTGCTGGACTGTAATCTCTCAGTATCTGCATCAGTATGGAGCCAATTCCAAGCTAACAACCTTGTTCCTTAAGTGTGGCTTCTGAAGTGAGGCTCAGCATGTATTAGCATTGCTTTTCAGCTTCCAGTGAATTCAGAAGTGTTGACAGAGGGAGGGCACCTTTTTCTGTAACACAGAATGTAGACACATTTGAAGACTGAGGGTTTGTTTCACTTAGGTCATCAAATTGCCACGAAAGTCTGAAGATTTTCCAAACCTAAAATTTTCCTTCCATAATTGCTAACAAATCAAACACTTAGGTGATAATGCCATACCATTCCAGCCCTGTCTTGTGATAAAGAGAAGGCAGAAATATGTAAGTTGGTTATATAATAGGATGTTATGTAGTCCCATTATTAAATTTCTTTTTGTTCTATTTGCAGAGCCAACGATAGTGAAAGATTAGAATAATGAAATGTTAAAACTGCATGATGGTAATCTATTTGCCTCTATACAAATGCCCGTAGCATGGGGAACAAACAAGAGGAATTAGAGATGCGTGCACATCTATGGGGGTATGATATACTAAGTATCATAGAAACATGGTGGGATGGCTCCTATGACTGGAATGCTGGAATGGAAGGTTACAGGCTCTTTAGAAAAGACAGGCCTGGCAGGTGGGGAGGGTGAGTTGCTGTTTATGTTAGGGATAGGCTGGAGAGTATGGAACTCTGTCTGGGGACAGGTGAGCAGTCAACAGAGAGTCTGTGTGTCAGGGCTAAAGGGAGAACAGTGATGGGAGACATTACTGTGGGGATCTGTTACAGACAGCCTGATCAAGAGGAATCTGTGAATGAAGCACTCTACAGACAAATAGGAACAGCCTCACACTCACAGGCCCTTGTTCTCATGTGGGACTTCAACCACCCTCATATCTGTTGGAGTGATGGTACTGCCCAGCACAAGCAACCCAGAAGGTTCCTCGATTGTGTAGAAGACAACTTCCTTCTGCAAGTAATAGAGGAGCTGACAAGGAGAGGTGCCATGCTTGACCTTGTGCTCATCAACAGGGAAGGGCTCGTTGGAAATGTGACACTCCAGGGCAGCCTTGGTTGCAGTGATCATGAGATGGTCGAGTTCAAGATCCTCAGGACAGTGAGAAGAGGATGCAGCAAGCCCACTGCCCAGGACTTCAAAAGAGCAGACTTTGGCCTCTTCAGGAACCTGCTTAGTAAGGTTCCATGGGATATAGCAGTAGAGGGGTCGAGGGGCCCAAGACTGTTGGTTGATATTCAAGGATCACCTGCTACAAGCTCAGGAGTGTTGCATCCCAACTAAAAGAAAGTGCAGCAGGAGGGCCAGGAGACCTCCTTGGATAGATAAGGAGCTGCTGAGGAAACTTAGAGGGAAAAAAGAGGCTTATAAAAGGTGGAAGCAAGGACAGGCAGCCTGGGAAAAATACAGGGATGTTGTCCAGGAAACTAGGGGCCAAGTTCGGAAAGCTAAGGCCCAGTTAGAATTAAACTTGGCTAGGGATGCTAAGGATAACAGGAAAGGATTCTATAGGTACGTAGTAAAAGACTAGGGAGAATGTAGGCCCCCTCAGGAAGCTATCAGGAGAACTAGCTACCCTGGATTTGGAGAAGGCTGAGAATGACTTCTTTGCCTCAGTCTTCACTGGCAAAGGCTCTGACCACACCACCCAGGTCTTGGAAGGCAGATGCACGGACTGTGAGAATGAAGACCCTAGGCCCACTGTAGGAGAGGATCTGGTTCGAGACCATCTTAAAAACCTGAACGTACAAAAGTCCATGGGACCTGATGAAATCCATCTGCGGGTCCTGAAGGAGCTGGCAAATGAAGTTGCTAAGCCGCTGGCCATCATATTTGAAAAATCATGGCAGTCAGGTGAAGTCCCTGACTACTGCAAAAAGGGAAATATAAGCCCCGTTTTCAAGAAGGGGAAAATGGATGACCCAGGGAATTACAGACCAGTCAGTCTCACCTCTGTGCCTGGAAAAATCTTGGAGCAGATTCTCCTGGAATGCTTGCTTACATGAAAAACAGCAAGGTGGTTGGTGACAGCCAGATGGCTTCACTAAGGGGAAATCCTGCCTGACTAATTTGGTGGCCTTTTATGATGTGGCTACAGAACTGATGGACAGGGGTAGAGCAGTTGATGTCATCTACCTGGACTTGTGGAAAGCGTTCAACACTGTCCCACACAACATCCTTGTCTCTAAATTGGAGAGACATAAATTTGATAGATGGACCACTTGGTCACTAAAGAACTGGCTGGATGGCCTCACGCAAAGAGTTGTGGTCAATGGCTCAGTGTCTGGCTGGAGACCAGTAACGAGTGGTGTCCCTCAGGGATCGGTGTTGGGACCAGTCTTGTTCAACATCTTTGTTGGTAACATGGACAATGGGATTAAGTGCACCCTCAGCAAGCTTGCCAATGACACCAAGCTGTGTGGTTCGGTTGATACAAAGGAATGCCATCCAGAAGGACCTCGACACACTTGTGACGTGGGCTGATGCCGACCTCATGAAGTTTAACCATGCTAACTGCAGGGTCCTACAGCTGGATTGGAGCAATCCCAGGCACAGCTACAGGTTGGGCAGAGAAGAGATTCAGAGCAGCCCTGAGGAGAAGGACTTGGGGGTGCTGGTTGATGAGAAAATGAACATGAGCTGGCAGCGTGTGCTCACAGCCCAGAAAGCGAACCATACCCTTGGCTGCATCAAAAGGAGCGTGACCAGCAGGTCGAAGGAGGTGATCCTGCCCCTCTACTCTGCTCTTGTGAGACCTCACCTGGAGTATTGTGTGCAGTTCTGGTGTCCTCAACATAAAAAGGACATGGACCTGTTGAAACAAGTCCAGAGGAGGGCCACGAGGATGATCAGGGGGCTGGAGCACCTCCTGTATGAAGACAGGCTGAGAGAGTTGGGGCTGTTCAGCCTGGAGAAGAGAAGGCTGTGTGGAGACCTCCTAGCAGCCTTCCAGTATCAGAAGGGGACCCATAAGGATGCTGGGGACGGACTCTTCATTAGGGACTGTAGTGACAGACCAGGGGTAAGGGGTTTAAACTTAAACAAGGGAAGTTTAGATTGGATATGAGGAAGAAATTCTTTACTGTTAGGGTGGGAGATGCACGGGAATGGGTTGCCCAGGGAAGTTGGTGTTCCAGGACAGGTTGGGCAGAGCCTCGTGTGACATGGTTTAGTGTGAAGTGTCCCTGCCCATGGCAGGGGGCTTGGACCTAGATGATCTTAAGGTCCTTTCCAACCCTAAGTATTCTATGATTCTATGATTCTATGATTCTATAGCATAAAAATTGATAGGAAAATTCTGTTTTGCAGCAACATTTCAGGGAATGTTCTTTGAACTGAGAATAAGACACAGAATGACCAGGCAAGAATGACCAGGCAAGATCAACTCTTCTTCTAGAAACCAGGAACTACCAGCACTAATAATTTTTGCCTTTTTTCTGTGTCTGCCACTGTTAACTTAGCCTTCTTGTTTATTTTTTTATATATATTTAAAAAAAATGTCTCTAAACAAGAAGTAGGTAAGTGGGGTTATTTTTTATTTGCTTTGTTTTGTTTAACTCCTCTAGCATGGTTTGTTGTGTTTGTTTTTTTATATATATAAGAAACCTTTGCCCCCCCCGTGGCTCAGTAATATCTTTGAGCATTAGGGATGTTGAAAAGAAAGTGCTTCATACTTAGGAGGCAAAGGGGGAAAACAGGTGTGAGAACTCCATGCATACCTCATGGAAGAGCTTTTCCAGTAGTAACAAAATACTAACTGAGGGAAAAAACAAAAGAAAAGAAAAACCCCAGGGATAGCACTATTAAAATCTGAACTGAAAACACAAGGAAATAAGCTTTGCTTTCTTCACTCCGAAATGCATAAAAAACATGGCAGGCTTGAGCAGTACTGTGAATATTATTACCTCATAAAGAATAGGTATATGCCACTATCTGCACTTCATGAAAATCTCTTCATGCTAGATTCCTAATCTAACTGTCCTATGTAAATGCTGAACTTTTCTGGATATCAGTATTTATTAAGTAAAGAAAAAGGGAAAAGTGCACACATCCTCATAGCATTTCATGTCATCTTCATTCTTGAAGCTTATCTCTGTTTTTCTGTGATTTTTCTAGCACAGTAGCCTGAAGCAGCAGGAAAAAAATCAGGGAGTGAAGAAACAATCATCCTGAACAAGTTTCTTTCTTTCGTTTAGAATACTATCTGAAGAAAGGCAATAGAAATTCAGATATACTCAGAAAACATTAACACAAATGATCAAGTAGTAAGAGACTTTATTGGTTCATCTCTAAACTGAAATGTAATGCACAGTTTTATGCCCTGTGTTCAAATACTGTGGTGATAAGAGTGTAGACACCCCCTGAGAAATGGGCAACGGACTAGGGGAGATGCAGCTCTGACACTGTGCTAGTCAGACATCAGGCTTATTTGTTACTTATTCCTTAAGTCTGGAGAGGAACCAAGGCATGAATTCAAACAAGCTTTAGCTATACCTTGGGAAATCTACTTCAGTGTGACATTTAATGTTACTTTTCTATCATACTACTTTTCAAGAAGCAGGACTAAAGTTTGGTCCAGATCATATTGCTTATAGTTCTGTTGTCCTGGCACTTGGTTATTTTTTCTTTAATTTTTTGGGGGGTGAGCTATTTTGAAAACTGTAATCTGAGACAATACAAAAATTAAAATTGAAGCCCAAGTCTCCCAGATACTTGAAACAGAGATGAGACTATGTAGATTTCAGACCACCAGTGGGGCCCTAATCCCCTGTATATGCTCACTTACACCCTGTGCCAGAGCTTACTATGCCACCTTACTGATAAAGAATTCCTTTTCTTTTTACTGATAGCAATATATAAAACAAAGGTGCAAAGTGGTGAAGTAGTCAAAAGTGCATATGATAAGCCAACACTCAGCTACCAGAAAACTGCAACCCAGATCTTCAGATCTTAAAAAAAAAAAAAAGATCACCACCACACAAAGCACACGTTATTCTTTTAAATTTTTATCACTATGGATAATGCCACTAATTCTACATTCCCTCTAGTATATTGAAAATCGCCTTGTAATCTATATTTGCAAAGGCTTTACTGTGAACTTGATATCTCTGCCTTAAGATAACAAATCTTGAGAATAACACATCAAACTATCAACAGCAGTTGCCTGCAAGGAGTTGGCAATATATGTGATAGTATGCTATGTATAATGTCTTCTTTAAGATACTGAACTAGAATCTGTATTGGACAGTAACTTTTGAAACTTATTCTTACTGTGTCTTCCAAAGGAGAGCATTTGGAAATGCTCATGCATCACAGAGCAGTAAGATTTCAGTGAAGTGGAGCAGGATGGAGAAGCAAAAATAAAAATGCGTATCATGGAAAAAATATATGAGACTGAACAAACATTCCCATACTATGAATGCATCACAGCTTAAAAACTGATTTCTCTCCTGTCCATTCATTAAAAAAAAATGATTCATCAAAATTCTGCCTGTATACAACACAAGAATTAATACCAGATTGTTCTTTCGTCATACTCATTTTTGATTTTATATCTTAACTTTTATTCACGTGACTTTTACTCTTCTTTTCCTAGTCTCCATAGCTAATGATGTTGCAACATCTGTTATTAAAATCAGGGCTCTGAGCCAATATTTGTACAAATAAATTTGGAATACATCCTCTGTTTTTTCTTTAAATATATTTGAGGGGATATTTTAACCTATTAGAAATAATGACTTAAAATATTTGCTTATTAACAGAATATATATACTGAAAATACACAAAAAGATTATACATGCTCAGCTGATTTCTTTTGTATATATATATGAGATAGATATCCATCCACAGGGGTGGCAGCTAGTAGATCATAACCCATCTTCAGGCTGGATGAATGCCTGCAGATCTCAGCACTGTGATGTAAGAGGACATGTACAGAGAAGTTCTAGGGAGAAAAGCATCCTGAAATAAAGACGAAGACTTAGAATGAATATATAGGTAAATAAGTAACCTAACACTGGCCAAGCCACATCCCTGACCCAGAGGGAATTAATTTCTGTATTACCTACATATATTTAAATTAATTGGTTCAGATCTGCATCTGATTTCGCATTTTTTTAAAACCAACAAAGCCTTTTGATTTCCAGTGTTTAAGAATGTGACTCAAAAGGCTGAATAAACTAACTCTTGCCAGTCCACAGTTGATTCCTGAAGTCAGTGATACTGCTCCATTGTTAAAAGCAGAGTAACAAGGATAAGTAACGAGTTGCATGAAATGCAGTCCTTCTGCTTTTTGTTCCAAAATTCTAACTGACCTTCCAAGAACTCTCATCTGCAAGAAATGTTGAAGTTCTGTATAAAAATGGTTACTTTTACATCTTGCTGGCTCAGAGACCATTTCTGGTCCTTTATACAAACTGTCTTATATTCAGATCTGCCCAGATCTGCAGGTTCTGATTTCAAAGGTGCAGAGCCTTGTTAGGAGTGGGAGAACAGCATACAGAATCATCGAATCGTAGAATCATAGAGTAGCTAGGGCTGGAAAGGACCTTAAGATCATCTAGTTCCAACCCCCCCTGCCATGGGCAGGGACACCTCATACTATACCATCTCACCAAAGGCTTCGTCCAACCTGGCCTTGAACACCACCAGGGATGGAGCATTCACAGCTTCCCTGAGCAACCCATTCCAGTGCCTTACCACCCTTACGGTAAAGAACTTTCTCCTTATATCCAATCTAAACTTCCCCTATTTAAGTTTGAACCCGTTACCCCTTGCCCTATCCAGGAACCTCCTGGATTGCTTGTGCTGGGGCAGTACCATCACTCCAACAGATATGAGGGTGGTTGAAGTCCCACATGAGAACAAGGGCCTGTGAGTGTGAGGCTGTTCTTATTTGTCTGTAGAGTGCTTCATTCACAGATTCCTCTTGATCAGGCTGTCTGTAACAGATCCCCACAGTAATGTCTCCCATCACTGTTCTCCCTTTAGCCCTGACACACAGACTCTCTGTTGACTGCTCACCTGTCCCCAGACAGAGTTCCATACTCTCCAGCCTATCCCTAACATAAATAGCAACTCACCCTCCCCACCTGCCAGGCCTGTCTTTTCTAAAGAGCCTGTAACCTTCCATTCCAGCATTCCAGTCATAGAAGCCATCCCACCATGTTTCTATGATACTTAGTATATCATACCCCCATAGATATGCACACATCTCTAATTCCTCTTGTTTGTTCCCCATGCTACGGGCATTTGTATAGAGGCATCTAAGATGAGCTCCAAATGAAGCCAGCTCATTGGCTGGGGTGGCTGGAATATCTCTACATTGCTTCGAGCATTTATTATAGGTTCTGGCAACTGACTGGGTGTGTTGGGATGGAATGATGCTCCCCTCCCCCAGCACATCTAGTTTAAAGCATCCTTGACCAATCTGGCAATTCTCCTACCAAAACCACTCTTCCCATTTGCCAGACCAGCCCCATCAACCCCCAGTAGACCTGGCCTACTAACTTGGGTCCTGTGTTCAAGACACCCAAACCCCTGACTATGACACCACCCTTCTAACCACTTATTAACCTGGCCAATCCTCCTAGCCTTTTTAGGGTCCTCCCCTTTATCCTGGAGAATTGACAAAAAGACAATCTGAGCTCCAGAGCCCCTAACCACCTCTCCCAGGGCTTTGTACTCCTTCTTTATGTTCTCTGGGCTACTGCTATCTTTATCACTAGCACCCACATGGATCACTAGAAGTGGGTAATAGTGCGACTTACTAGAGCAGGCAGCCTCTCTGCCACATCCCTGATCCATGACCCTGGTAGGCAACACACCTCCCTTGAGACTGGGTCAGGCTGACAGACGAGTGCTTCTGTTCCTTTCAAAGTAGAGTCCCCTACTACTACAACCCGACACTTTTTCCTAGCAGCACCAGTAGAGACCTTCTTTACCAGTGCACCAGCCAGCTGTTTCTGGTGTGAGAGTGTTTCCTCATCAGCCCCCTGCAGGACAGCAAAGCGGTTCTGTGTGGGGACAACAGATTTAGGAGGAAGCTCCATGCTTTTAATTGTCCTCTTCCTCCTTTCTTTGTCACTAATTCCCAGCTTCCCAGGTTAATGGCCTCCTTCTTTCCTTCACGAGGTAGAGGTGAAGGTCGAGGCCCCTGCACAGTTTGGTTCTGGAGCAAGCATCCCTGCTTCCTCTCAGCTTCCCTGGCATTTTGCAGTCTATTAACAGCATCCCACAGCTCAGCCACCTCCTGCAGGAGGCCCTCCACCAGGGAGCACCGAGTGCAGCCCTGCCCATTGTGCACCATTCCCTCACAAGACCAGGGCAGGCGCTCTCTACACCCCGAGCTCTGCACTGCAGCCTCCCCTCTCATCGGCTCTGTCTGGGTGCCTACACTGGCCACCGCCGGGGCAGCCAGAGCAGAGCTCTCAGAACAGGCCTTGGCCATAGGACGAGTGCTTACCAACCCACCCTGGTCGCTCGCGCTCCCTGGGGCAGGTTTTTACCAGTCAGGGCAGGCGCCGCTGCTTCAGGCTCCGCCCCTTGTGAGTCAGCTGCTGGCGTCAGCTGAGCTGCCGGCTCCTGGGCGGGTCCTGTCGAGTGTTTGAGGGTCCTTCGGTGGCTCTTGTCGGTCTGAGCTGAGGCTCCTGGACGTTGATCTTCCCCTGCTCAGGTGTTGAAGGCATTCTATCTCGAGCTACTCACCTCAGCAATTCATGTTATGTATTGTTATGTTGTATTGTGTTGCGTTTTATTTTGTTTTTTTTTTGTTTGGTTTTGTATTTTTTTTTTGTGTGTGTTTGTTTTTAATAGGAAAGGATGCAGGGAAGAGGTGAAAACGTTAGACGCAGTCTCTGAAGAAGCGTCTTCTTTTCTAGCTTAAGCTTATGGTAGTGAGAAATAAGCCATTACCAGGGTAGAAAGGGCAACTGCTTGAAATATCAGCATTTGTAGTAAAAGCAGAACCTGCTTTATTGTAATTAATACACAAGCTGTGCAAACCCTTGGCTTATTTAGTTTTACTTCTCTGTTTCTGAGCACTGCTTTTATGAGTAGATAAAGTGGAGAATGGGATTGATGCCAGTTCAGAATAGACTGTGTTTGTATATGCTATTCATAAGATGAAAAGTGGATTAGTAAGATCATTGATTAATCATAAAAATAAAAACTAAAATAAACGTTAAACATCTCAGAGAAAGCAACAGAATCATAGAATCATAGAATAGTTAGGGTTGGAAAGGACCTTAAGATCATCTAGTTCCAACCATGTTTCCCTGGGCAGGGACACCTCACACTAAACCATGTCACTCAAGGCACTGTCCAACCTGGACTTGAGACTTGTTGAATTTATCTAATAGAGAAGAACAGTGTATCAGGTAAATGATTAAAGGCAGAGTAGGTTTGCAGTTAGTCAATGAATCGTTGAGCGTTCCTTTAACTGTATCTTGTTACACAGTCTTAATAGGAGGTAGCAATGCTGAGAAAGGGTGACACAGTTAAGTCCACCATCTTGCCTAAATCTACCATTAGAATGTAGTTTTTAACAAGAAAATAAAGCTTCAGTCTTTGGAAGGTGATTGAAGATTAAAAGATTATCAAAAGAGAAAAGAGAATCTACAAGATAGACTACTCTAAATAATTTAGGAAATATTGTAAAGTAAAAATCAGCAGGTCTGAAAGCATGTATGACCAGCTTATCATACAGGAATACCTGACTTTGTTATAAAGAGAGTGGGAGCAATTGAGTACATTCTGGAGTGTAAATACAGTGGAAAATGAACTTCAGAAATATAAGGTGGAACAGGCGGATTCCTTTATTTCAGAAAATAAAAGGTAACACCTTGAAAAAAATTTAACATAGAACTTAGGAAGAAATTAATGTATTTTTGATAAAATTTTCCTGTGGTATAATAGGATTGTTTTAATTTTTTTTTTTTTTTGTTGGTAAAATGGTTGGGGTGTTTTATAAATATTGGGACAATTGGTTAATGTTATTTCTTCTGAAAATTACCATTAAGTTCAATAGGAAGAAAATTATTTTATGTGTTACTTTGATTTACAATCCACAATGCTATGGATGTGGTCTTAAAGACATAAAGAAACAGGGAAATGGTTCTTGCATATTCCCACAACGTACAGATACACTGATCAATTAAAGGAGATGGATGTTCTCTCTGCAAGGTTTATAAAATCAACATTGTCTCCTATTTGTTTGGGGGGCACTCAGTAGAGCTTCCCAACAGACAATGTTTGTTTTATACATGTAGAGAATAATCTGATACCCAATGAACAACTCCAGCATAGGTGCCAGTCAGTATGCTCACCCCAAATGTTTTTCCCTCTTTAAAAAGTAACAGAAAATACTCATACTAAACCAAAGCAAGAAAGCAAGCAAGCAAGCAATCCAAAAAACAACTCCATAAAATTTTTTGAAAGGCTGCCAAAAATACTTTCAAAAACATTGAAAGCCAGAAAAAAGTGACTGCATAGAAAGAAATGCTGCAAAAAATGACAAAGAAATGTCAAGTTTGTATATGTGACTTTATTAACAGGGTTGTGACCTGAAACTCATCCTTTCTCTTATTTCTATGGATTCCATTAAAAATTTTGTAGGGTTGTTTTTTTTTTATTTTTTTCTTGTTTATTTATTTTTAGTATGTGTGTATTTTTTAACATTCAAAGAAAGTATGTGGTAGTTGGTTATTTTTACCGTTTATATTTATGAAGATGAATATGCATGAATATGGAGTGGTTTAATCAAAGAGCTTGACAAAATCTCAAATTTAAAAAAAAAGAAGGAAAATTAGTTTTTAATTCAGGGCTATACTTGAGGTTGAGATGAGCAGCAGAAAGAAGTACTGAATTCAGAAGTTACTCAATTTCATTCAAAATAGCTATAGAGTCAAGTCAGCAAAATAGAGAATGTGAAATTAATATTTGGAGGGAATACCCTTCTTCCTTGTTAACTATCAAAAGAATGCATTTTCTGTTATTAAATGACATGCAGAAAATTAATGTCCAACAGATCTAAAATTATAGTTAATAACACAGTAATTTATTTGCTTATGATTCTAGCAGTATAGTATTAGAATCAATCAGATTAATTTTACTAGCAATTATTGTTTTGGCATTAGCAGAGCATTCTTTTAGGTCATCAATTACTCAGTTACACGTATGGCTACAGCTAGAAGATTTAGATAAAAAACAAAACAAAAAAAGCCCAGTCTTCCCCAAATGTTTCAATGTTGGCTACTGGAAATGAAAGTAATGTATTAACGGTACTGGAGAAAGCGTTAAGTCAACTATACTTCTGCAAGATTTATAAGAACTAAAGTGAGTTTAAATTTGAATTGTCAAAGGAAATTTTACATGCATTAACCACTCAGTAACATCCATCCCATGTATTTAATTATGTACTGGGTTTTGAGCCATCATCTCCAGAGCAGCATAAAAAAATATTCCTAAACTACTGTTCATAGACATTGCTGTAAATTACACATATAAGACAGGGAGTTTTGAAGCTGAGGGCTTGCTAAAAAAGAACATAATATTTATATACTTTTATTCCTCTCCTGCTCATGTATATTACATTAAGATAGACTTCACCTCATTCCCTTGAATGTTCAACTATTCAAGTGTTTCAAGTAATTTAAGGTTAAAAGATTGCATATGCGCATACCAGCATATTTGATATTACTTTACTCACTAGGATATACAGAAAAACATAATTCGGTAAAGAAGCTAGGAAGGCTACCTCCGGCATGATGAAACTCATTTTAATCTGCAATTATTAACTACATTATTAAGGCAATATTTTTGCAAAGAAACTCATGCATCATTAATGTTGCAAAAAATATCATCCATTACAAATGAAAAACAGCTTACATCAAAGTGGAACTGAAACTAAACAAAAAATATTTTAGAAATTAAAAAAACTTGTTGCATTTATTCTCAACAATCAAAGTTTTAGCTTCTTTATTCAACCTTCTCATATGCCATTTCAGGAGTATTCCTGAATGTTCAAAGAATGTTTCAGTTTTCAGTGAAGTAATTTCCAGTCTTAAGCCAAATTTCACAAACTCAGCCTGTAAGATCTCTTGCTTGCATGTGTGAACTGTATGCATTAATAGCATAGTGAAATGTAATTCTGTAGCATTCAGCTCTGAATAAAATGGCACTGATGCAAAAAGCTTACAGGATTCAGGGGATGTTGCAGGGTTGCATTTTTGTAGGGTGTGTATTTATGTCTGTTTTAAATGAGTATTCTCTGCAGTACTAGACCAGAAAGGCAGAATGGACAGCTGCAATGTAAATACAAAATAAAGAGTTTATGTTGTCCTAAAACTTATATTATTTTACAGACACTTGAGTAGACCGATGAGGAAATAGTAAAATGTTAAAAGTCTGTTTCAGCACACCCAGTCTGTGAGCAAGCACAATGGAAATTCAATTCATGTTCATCAGAAGATTTCATAGGAACAAATGAATTTTGATGGGAATATTGTAAATGGGTTTCATAGCTTAATTCCCAGAGTGCCAACTTATTGTAGGATAAAGTCACCCAACTTGAAGTAATTCCCGTGTCTCTCATGAGACAAAATGCAGATTTGAAACTCTACATTCCTACATACCATATTATAGATAGATAGATAGATAGATAGATAGATAGATAGATAGATAGATAGATAGATAGATAGATAGATGATAGATAGATAGTTGGGAGACAGAAAGAAAAGTAAATAGCTTTAAAGGCAGTCCAAATTTGTTTGTCCAGAATTGGGTCAGGAGTAAAAAATTAACAGTAGAAATGTATTACTCCCTTTCTAGACATGTTATTTGGAGACTTAGCTAAGGAAATTTTGTTCACATTTCTTATTTGTGATGTGTACTTATGAGATGAAATTAAGGCAAGAAAGGCTTGGATTTTTTCTACTGTAAGTAAAAGGTGTAGCAGTAAAACTTGTGTGTTCAGTACCTCTCACTGATTGCATTTGCTATTTCATTTTTCTCTTTTTCTTTAGGCAAATGGTCTTTGTGTATAAAAAAATATATTGCTGTGGATTCTGTCTTCCAAAGCATTTTAAGTAGCTACTTACTATAATTTCATTTGAGAGACTCCTATGTCTAATAAGCTTTCCATTTAAAATCTGAGCTCTCAGCTTTATAAAAGCTACGTGGTCTACATGTAAAACTGTGTAAATAGCATATGAATAAAAGGCAGGGAGACACATTAGGAGCTGCCAGAATTGTGTTTGTTGTGGCTGCCCTGCTAGCTGCTGCCTGAATGGCTGAAGGAGAAAAGTACTGATCGACTAGTGCCAGCTGAAGTGAAAAATATAACAGTGTAGAGAAAAGTTTGAAACAGATGCAAAAAATGGGTTCTAGGAAATATCTCTTGGTAGAGGGGCAATACAGAGCCATTTAATATGTGGTTGTGAAACAAATGTTTCTTGTGATTTAATTTAGTGCATAAATAGAGAATCAGGTTCTTATATTTACGAGCTGTCAGATAATACTACTACACATGGTTTTTATAGAATCTGATACACCGTTTTGACTTGAAAGGATATTTTATGTTTATATAATCTAATATGTTGTTAAAACATTATGAGTGAAATGCAGATTGTTTCATATGGTGTAATACAGCAGGAATGTGTGTGTGTCAGAAAGGTTGTTTTGTCTAGAAATTGCCCATGGTAAAGAATGTGGGACTACAATAGCTAGCATAATATCTGAAGAATATCTATTTAAATGAGAAAAGAGCTAATTATGGATTGAACACTTTAATGACTTTTGCCTCACTCTCCAGTTTGGTTTGGTTTGTTGTTTTTTTTTCCTGGGAAACTGCATGTTTGTATTTATCTACTCTAAGAAACAGATTATGTGTTACTCAGAGAAACTGAAAGTAATCAAACATATGTTAATATCCACTGGCAAAGATGAGTGTGTTATTTAGAACAGAAGAGTCTTAAGAAAACTGGAAATAATAGCAAAAATTAGATTGTTGATTTTTTTAATTAAATATCTATGAAGCAATTTGTAGGTATACTGAAGTGTTCAGACAGCATGCCTTTCATAAATTAATATCTATAGTAAGCCCATTATAGTATAACTATAGTAGCACTGTAATAAAGCTTTCAGGCTAACCAATATTCAAACTACTCCTTTTTTTTTTTTTTAAACTTAGTAGTAGAGAACAGTACTACAGCAGTGTATACAATTAAATTCTGTTGTCTGTCATAGAAACTGTTGGTGGTAGCATGGTTTAGCTCAGGGGAAACAAAGGGATAAGAAAAACAGGAAGAACAGTTTCTGCAATTAAAAAAAAAAAAAAAGGCAAGATACCGTTGTATGTCTTATATAAAATGGGCTACTGAGATGCTTTTTTTAACTTAAAAAGGAGAAAAGCATTGGTTTTAATGCAAAAAGATGTTCTAAGATCTTGAGTTCTTTGGAAAGAAAACTTCAGCTAACATTTCAGTCTTTGTTTACAGATGCTTTTTAAAGCCTGGAAACATGCCGAAGTTCTTAAAAACCTGAGCAGGATAGATATTGCTGTTAATGTAGGGAAATACATTACAGCTGATCCTTTTTTCAGCTATGATTATTCTTCAGAAGACAGGAAATTTTTCTTTAAGAAAGAAAGTATATAGGAAAGGGGAAGGATAGTGCAATACGTATATACCTTTTTTCAGTTTTTAAATTTCTGGTACTTAAAGGAGCAATGAAATGAACTCCTCCAAGGAAGAAGAGTAAGGATAATTAAAATAACAGTTTACTAGGGGGATACAATAAACTCAACATTGCTTGGAGTCTAAATGTTACTATTTCCTAGAAGACATACTTTTATATTTTTATGGGGGTTGGAACTTTTATACTTTTTATGGGGGTTGGAACTAGGTGATCTTAAGGTCCTTTCCAACCCTAACTATTCTATGATTCTATGATTCTGTTGCTTTCTGATCTTGCTTGTGGAATGGGGAAAATCTTCAATTTATGTTTCCAAGGAGCTGTCCGGAAGATCATAATGGTACCTTCTGGCCAGAGAAATTGAGTCTGGGTAATTTTGCTGAATATGTTTCTTTTTATAGAAAATAAATACTGTCAATACTGATAGTATTGAATTCTATGACAAAATTTGAAGAGATACAAGCATGAAACTCTTGATACTACCTAGCAGACTGATGGGAAATACTAAATGAATATCAACTGAGTCAGACTGCTTCTGATACTCTTGCAACTCATGTTCAATCACGCTGGTTAGTGAGACATTGATTAATGTTGGAAGACTGGTGAGCTGAAGAGTATGAATGGAACAGAGAAACAATTGCTTTTCATAAGCCATCATGACTGATGCAAATCCCTCAGAAGCCTTCAAAATGTGTAGCGAGCAGCAAGGTATTGGTTCAGAAAAGAAAGCATTGGCCAATCAAATGGCTTGCATTCATTGTGTTACTTTTCGATCACGTTAATAAGTGAATGACAGCCCTTATTTGCTCATAGCAATCATATCTTAGAAAATTATGCAAGGGTTTCGTTTATGCAATTATGGAAACTAACAGTTTTGAAATTCAGCTAGAAACAAAGCGTCAAGGCTTCCTGCTCAAGCTGACAGATCTCTAATCAGTTGTCATCTTAATTTACTTTAAAAGACTTTATTGCAGGATATTGAGTATTTTGCAAGGAGAGCTATGAACTTCATGCTATTAATCTGTTGAGAATAAGGTGGTAATAAGCTAAATTCTAATCTTTTGAGGGACAAAGACTTTATTAATAAGCTCAGCTGAATTGTAACCATCTCCCTTTTTAAATGTTATTGAAGGTGTCATACCAGTTAATTAATTGAAATAAATACTTGATATTGAGCCCTAGAGAAAACGGTGGTAATTATTGCAGCTCAAAATCTAGTCTTTGCTCTGTAGTTTAATTAACAACATTATGATTTGTGTCATGGAGTAGCTCTAGACATTGCCATTTTCAAACTAAAAACCTTAGCATTGCTTTGACAGTTTTGGTGCCAGACAGAGCTCTTATGACTGGTTCATTCAGGCAAATGGAAGAGATCAAGAACATTTATTCTAGCTCTAGAGCTGGGGTTTAGACATATGTGCCTAAGAAACAATTTGAGGAAGCTACTCTAACTATGACTGTATTGCAAACCACAAAGTTACCTGTGAACCTAAGTTGAGTCACAGTTACAAAACCATTTAATCTGGAAATACATGGTCTGGTGACATATAGAAATAAGGCAAAAAGACCAGTTTAATTCTGAATGCTCCTGAAAAAATCAGAGTAAACCCAACATTTTCGTTCAAGTGTGGCTATTGGAAGTTGAGGTACTATATTTAGCCTAAGGGGGTTCAGGTCCAGAGCTTCCAACTTTTCCTGGTGAGAGCCATCATCATCCTGTAGCAGTGTGCTGTGTGCAGCCACAATCTGGAGTTACTGAAAGACAGAGAAGCAGAATGACCTTGACTGTTAGCTGTTCCATAGGGACAGAGGTTTGCTTTCTAAAATCTGACCACAGCTCTCTTTCTCCACTTCTAGCTGAGTGCTTACCATCCATCTAGAGAGACAGAGTATGTTCCTGATCTCTCTCGTAATCAATAAGAAAAAAGAACACTTGGAAGGGAGTAGGGTTGTTTATGAAACACTCAAGTTTGAACACAGATACGATGCCTCAAGCTGTTGGTTGCATTAAATAAAAATAAAGTAAAAAATTGCTATTAAATTATTTGTTCTGGGATACAAATTCTGTACCTATATTAAGGTAAATCACCACATGTTTTGTTGGTGCAACTTTCACCCTAGTAATTCTTACTGACTTCTTGTAAGCCAGAATATTTTCATGACATCATTTCAGTTTGTTTTGAATTTAGGAGGATAAAAATCAAAATCTTGTAGATGACCAGTACTGAAGGTCATAAAAGACAGTATAATAAAGAAATATAATAATGCAAACTGGCATAATTTTTTTTTTTCTCCCTGAAATATGCTGATACAGTTTTATGAAAATAAAATGCTCTTTTTAAAATTGGTGAGCATAGCAGAGCTCAGAAGACATGCACTTTCAGAACAAGTTCAGTGTTTGTAATAGTGAGTCACTATGACTTTTCACAAACAAGTCTGAAAATGTCTGCTTTTGTCTGAAAAACTTTTCTCCATATCTTAGCATTTCCACATAAGTTCTTCTCTGCATATGCAAAACATGCATAGTTCTTTTTTACTTCTACTTGCAACATTATTTATTTCTCAGTATTTACAATATGGGAAATTCAAAATATGTCTTTAAGTATTAGAATATTATACCTTTTCACAGTCAAACGGCATTTGGTCAATAAAAGACTAGTTTTCTTTTTAATTTCAGATTGTGCAGTTATTAATAGTAAGCAATTCATTTGGGAAGTTATTGTGAAAGTCTGTGTTTTCAAATGAATCTCTTTATCTAGAAAACGGTTGTGTACGTGTCTGTTACAAGCTGTAAGGTGTAAGTGACTTCCTCTATGGAATAAACTCTACAGTCTCCTAAAAGTCTCTTTCCATCGCCTATAAATTTTGAGTTCTGCAGGCAGGGGCACAGGTTCCCTTCTGACCTACAGAAACTTCTCTCAGCTAAGCACATTTAGTTGCGCTTGAGAAAGGAGTAATCTTCCTTTTCCTCTAAAGAGTTCCACTTAACCTAAAGCTCATAAATCAGAAAAAGAGACACACTGCAGCTGAGCAGCTTTGCTGAGCAGCTTTACACTTCTGAGCTGAAAAGTATGTTATACAGTATTTATATGACAAGATAGAAACAAATCTTTAAATTGTACTTCCTATCACGGTGTTTTAGCATCTCTGTCATTATAACATTAATAGAGATGCAATCAAATATAGTAAAACTTTTAGTGCCATCTTTCATGTATCTGTTATCTTTTTAGAAAGAGATTATCTGTGATTTGGATATGCTATTGTTTTCAGCGTCTTCTTAAAAAGTTTAAAGTTACATTAACCTTCATTTACTTTATAACAGTTAACACTCAAAACACATAAATCTCAGGTATCTTATTCTTTCCTTTCTGTTCAACTGAAATTGTCAGTTGCTGTCCCTGGAGACAATGTGTATCATAGATTTATTTCAGATTTGTGACATGCCACCAGCTTTAGTTGATTATTTGAATTTGTACTTCTCACTGATGACAGAAATATGAGATCCAAAGGATGTCAAAGTTGTATGATGTCAGTCTCTGAATATGCAAAATATATGTGCTTTTTTAAAATTTAAATGAAGCTGGATTGACTGAACTTCTGAATGTTACATGCTAATGATGTAGTAGTGCATCTTGTGAAAGCTATGCCTTAGGTATATATTACCTTTCCCTGAAAGACAGATTAGGAGAAAATCTCCCAAACATTTATAATTGGAGCCATTGCTCAGTTCTCTGGCAAGTTTGTGTAGCTGAGGTCTTGAAAATAATTTTAAAATTCCTAAGGCAGTTTTCAAAATGCAGATTATTGTAGAAAACTGTATAAGCTTTGATTTGCAGAATAAGAGATGCCTGCAGCTAAATATATTTTCATAGATTGAAGTATAATAAATGAGACAATACAACAACAAAGAAGTTAAATGATACATGCCACTTGTGACATTAGAAAATAAATATTATTCCTGACCTTTTGTCTTTCTCTTCCACCAGTTCTACCTCTTGAAATTTGAAATCTAAGGTATTTCTGTAACTCTTAATTCAGATTAAACCCTCCCTATGAATAAAAATATTCTAAGTTAACAAGAATTGTTATAGCATGATGAGATTCATAAGTATTGTAACAGATTGCTATTTTGCTATTCCAGAAGATGATGTAATTATTTTCAAATATTTTCAACTAGAGACGAGATATTTATCTGGTGAGTCTTGAACAGATGGTGGTGTAATATACATTAAGTCCATAGAATCACTTAGTGACAGATAAAAATTTTATAATCTCTTGGAATTTAACTGATACAGCATCTCTAATGACTTTTAAACTGGTAGGTTTAGTACATGTTATCAGTCATAAAAGCAAAGAAACTTGATTCTTTAATCTTTCTTTGGATACAGTGTCCAACATTTTAGACAGAAGAAAATCAGATATACGCAGGTATTCTAGTAAATTACTTTGGTTCGGAGTTTCACATTTACTTACGGATTTAGTTTTGAAACAGATAGAAGAGTTGAACAAATCTTTATTATCCGCTGATAAATATTTGGACGGTATTTGCAGTCTGTGATTGTTATCTGTAGAGAGACAGGGAGATGTGTGATCGAGACAATAAATCTGGGGGTGAGTGGGAAACCATTCATATTAAGTATGGAACTATGTTAAAGATGAGGTAACAGATTTTATATGGGAATGACTGACATGAGAAATAAAAGTGTAGGAAATAGAAATAGAATTCAATCTATTAAGTCTGATCCCTTAAAGGAAAATAAGGGAGACCTGTCTCTCACATACATATCTTCAAGTATGAAAATGGTTTAAATGGCATCCTAATTTATCCAGTTCACAAAGCTATCTGTGATGGCAGGAAAAGATTTTTTCTTGAAATGGATGCCTCATTCTCTTTCTCCCAGTAGCTGTTCAGAGCATTTGTCTATTTATATTCATTACTGTTGCTGTAGAACAGTGCTGTTTTTCATTATTTCATTGGCATGAGAAGCCCTGATTCAGTTTTGCTGTCAATTTTGACCTCTTTCTGTATCTCCTCTACTTTCAGTGACTAAAAGCATCAGTAAATAGAAACAGAGATGCCTACATAAAGTACGTCTGCAGCATTACAAAATAAGTTTTACAATACTTAAGATATATGCAATTGCAGTTCATGTCTATGGTAGGGTAAAGTATGCACTGTAGTTTGTTTAAGTGTTTATTGCACTGCTACGTATTTATCAAGTTTTCACATACCTGGTGGGAAAGAGGTTTGGGAGTATACATAAACAGTTTACTAAAAATTAAGATTCTCAAAAGACCTTCACGCAAAGAGAAGAATAAAATCAATGTTATTTTTAATGCTGATAAGTATTTTTTGTCAAAATGTTTTGAGAAGACATAAATTATTCCATTTATTTTCATATCACTCAAAAGTAAGCAGATAATTTTCAACTTTATCTAGCCACTCATTCATCTCTAATTTAAAATAGAATATATCTACATTACATAGAATATATCTCTTTATATACAGATATTATACATAATAGACTATTAGAAGATAATATAATGTATAATAGAATATATCTACATATGGCCATGCTTTACCAGTCCACTTACATGAACTTGAACAGTAAATTACATAAACTAATTCCTGATGTCTACCACTGTGTACTCTGACTTTATCCGCTATGTTTAGTCTAGGCCTAATTTAATGGGTCACTATTAGAGGTGCTTTGTTCACAAAGGGACATGAAATATGCTCATCAGGTCTCACTGCTGCTCACTCCTGTACAAGGACCATGAAATATACAAATGTGGTGCCCAGTTTCTGGTAGGACTTCATTCAGCTCTGGTAGGAGCATGCTATTCTTTTTGAATAATTGCCCTGGAATAATTCCATCCTCTGACAATTGTTGTAGCTCAGTTGATTGATATTTGGGCACACAGGTTTTTTATCCTCAAGTTGCAGCTTCAAAGTTGATCCAAGTCAAAACCACTATCTAACAGAGAATCTATTATATGAATAAATTAGTTATAATCCAGGGCACAATACATTCACAAGAACCACAATCCCAACTGGTATCACTATTATGATCTCAGAAAGGAGCCAGAGACTAAAACACTGTGCAGAGAACAATTTTCTACCAAAAAATTTTCATTCAGGAACCCATATTCTGAATGGCCTGGAAGAAAGATGCCTGTACAAAGTATACATCGTATGATCTATCCATGATATATCATGGAGGCAGTAATAGGCAATGACCATTTAATAAAAGGAAATTAACAGTTTATAAAACATGTTTGAAATCATAATTGCCAAAATAACAAATTACTTCTTTCCCTTCACAAATAATTGTGTTTCAAGCCAGATAAAACCTGCAGGTTTTGTATTTTTCTGTCTGATTCAGTCTGAAAAGCTTGTTTTCATCTTCTACTTCCTTAACACTCTGCCCAACCCTTTAACCACTGGTTTTCCACTTGTTCAGGTTTTTAAAACAGTCCAGCAGCTGCTAAGTGGTTACAACCACTACAACTGATACTGAGTAGATTAGCAGAAATTACTCTGTGGATTTACACTGGAAATAATCAAGATTGTTTTATTTTCCTATACTGTAGACAATACATTTAACACACTAATATCTTAATTTTCTTCAGTATATGTAGTCTTAAAAAAAAAAAGTTTTAATCTCTGTGTTAATATATTCTGCTTGATTGGGTTTTCTCCTACCGTAGCAGACATAATTAGGAATCTTTCCTAACAATTGTCAGGAATGTAGCAACGCATTGTAAGTGGAGCAAGCTTAACATTGTCCAGTTTCAAATCTTTGGCATTTTTACTGGAGTCTGAGTGAAAGCATAAACTAATCATGTAAGACACTTCTGGTATTCAAATGAGTAAAATCCCTGGGTTCAGCTCTAACAGTTATTTTTTTCCTTCCTAGTAGTTGGTGCAGTGCTGTGTTTCAGCTTCAGTGTGAGAACAATGCTGATAACACACCAATGTTTTAGTTGTTACTACCCAATCAATGACTTTTCAGTCTCTCATACTCTGCCAGTGAAGAGGGGCACCAAGAAGCCAGGAGGAAGCAGAGAAAGGACACCTGACCCAAACTAGCCGAAGGGGTATTCCATATCACAGCATATCATGCCCAGTATATAAGCTGGGAAGCCCAGACCACTGCTTGGGTCGGGCTGGGTATTGGTCGGCTGGTGGTGAGCAGTTGTCTTCTCTCCCCTTGTTATTTCCCGTATCGTTATTGGTGGTAGCAGTAGTGGCTTTGTGTTACACCTTAGTTACTGGACTGTTCCTATCTCAACCTGTGGAATTTACATTCTTTCAATTCTTTTCCCTGGGAGCAGGGAGGAAAAGGCGGGGAGTGAGCAAGTGGCTGTGTGGTTCTGAGTTACCAGCTGGGCTTAAGCCACAACAGTGAAACAAGCTGGAGTTTATCTGTTTCATTCTTTAAAAAGTAGATGTTGGCTATGAAGCCATAGTCCAAAGTATATGCACTGCACTTCTTAAGAAATCTGGAAATACCACAAACTGAGAACAATGGACTACTTTCTGATATTTAAAATTTTATGGGTATAGATATATACTTTAGCAACCAAAGCTAAGCAAAAGCATAATGACTAATTTTAATATTGTGCTGCAAAACACAAGAGCAGAAAAAAATGCATATTAAACATTTTTAAACCAAAAGAATGGATTTGTTAAAGACTACTTCCTCTAGAATGACTGACAAATATTATTCCATTTTTACTTAGGGGCTAGGAAATATTTAGTGTATTTTTGAGGAATAGCTCAAGAATTCTGTAGGTGAATAAGCTCAATTGGCCATTGGGTAGCTTAGGAAATTTGAAGAAAATGTTACTTAGTAGAAGGTGAAGCAATCAAAACCACAGTATTTTCATCTTGGAGTTCCTGACTAATATGCTTAGACAACCTGTTAAAGTCCAATCTTGTCTTTAACTTTCATCAAGACACAGTTCAGTTTGCAAGGTAAGAATTCTACTTCTTTGGCTCCCATAGTTAGTGAGTGAATGAAACATTGCAGGATACTCAGGGTCAAGGGCAGGGATCAAAAATATATGCTATACATTACAGGCGCCATTAGATTCCCCCTCCCTCAAGAAAGATTGAGCCTGCTATTTCTGACAGGCTTAGACTTTGCAAGTAAAACTTAATTTTTCTCTTCCCTGCTTCGTTTCATTCAAACTTCTATGCTTTCCATTAGTATAAAAAAAAAATTATACTTTTCCATTCTATAGTGAGATAAACTGTTATTCTAATCTCTTAGTATAGCATGGTTGTGATTCATGTGTTGATTACAGTCTATCTACTGTACATGCACAAGGGGAATTAGTGTTGTGCTTAATGCTTAATTACTAATGGACTGTAACCCAGATTAATCTGTCATAAGTATATAACCATTCTGAGCTTTTATTTGTAATTAATTCACTAGCTGTAATCTGCACACACAGCTGAAAAATCAATAAAAAATTAATGAAAAAATCCCTTTGAGCAGTTCATAAATCACACTGAGAGATTCGTTATCTTTCTGTATTTGTCTCTCAATTTTTGATGTGGGAAGGCTTTTCCACACACATTATAAAAACAACAACAAACTACACTCCTCGCAAAACACTTCCCCTCCCCAGCATCATTTCAATGAGAAATCATTAGTGCTCATAACAAAGGTAAAAACTTTTTTATGTGGATTAATTAGATTTTACCTCTTCTTAGGAAAAGTTGATGGTTCCCAAATAGTTGATCTAAAGACACTATGGCTCATGACACTGACCAGGAATTCAAGACAAGAGTGTGTAACTAGTCAATCAGTAAAAAAATTTCATTTCCCTGTGACACGTGGAATTATTACCGTTTACTCCTGAGTTGTGTGATTTTATACTTCTGTTATGCTTCGTGATTAATGAAAATGAGCACTATATTTTATAAAAGATAACCTGTTTCTTCTGGAGTATACTTACAGAAACAGGGAAAATATGCTTAATACAATAATCTTAAAATGTTATTCATTTCTACTTTTAACACTCATTTAGGTCTTGCACCATATAAGTTTTCTGCTAAAGGAATGAAAGTGCATTCTTTGTACTCTTCAATTCACAGAACTGAATTAAATTTCATTCTGTATCCCAGATATTGGTAGCATGATTAAGTAAATAAGATTACAAATTTATATGTGTATTTGTGAGAGAAACATGTACAACATGAGGAGATAAGTGAGCGGTTTTTTTTTCTATTGTGTGGGATAAGGTTCCCTTTATGTGACATAAAAGGTTAAACTGATCCTTCACTTGGCTGCAGTATTTCTTCTTACAACACAACTTCCTCTTGACAGCTACAAAAAAGACAAGTAGTCAGAAGTTATTTGTTTTGGCTTCATGCTGAGCTCTACATTATTTACATGATCATTTGCATGCAGAGCATGGAGAACTTTCCTCTTCCCCCCATTTGAAAATAAGGTAATATAAATTAACAGAGCTTCAGCACATTTTTACAGTTACTTTTCAAGTTCAACCTTTGAGGGTCTGTGACTTGTAACAAAATAAAATTACATGAGTCACACTGAAAACCTCATGGGAACACGAGTAATTCCCTTTTTATGTAAGCAACACTGCTACTTAATATGTTATTATATAATACTTTATTCTCTATATGCCAGAATGAAATAAAATCCAGAATCCAGAAATATATTGCTGCATGAAGTAGAACTGTATAAAGCAATACATTTTCAGAAATGTAGTGGTTCTATCAAGATAATCAGTTGAAGTTACTATCTCATATGGCAAAAAAATTCTGTAAGAAAGAAAATGTAACTCACTGAGAGATACAAAGGAAATCAGTATTCTCCCTTAAAGATAATTCTTAAACACAGAAGCATTCAACCAGAACTTTATTTTAGTTTTATCTGTTGTCCATAGTCATAAGTGGTTCAGTTTTGCTGTTTGTTGGTTCCCCCCCGTTACTTATGATAAACAATTAAGCAGCTCTGTGTGTTTGTATGTATATGTGTTTTTGTAATCAGTCACCCTTTGAACATTTCAGTCATATTATTGCATTTTTATATCACTCCAGTGAAATATAATTCTTAAAAAACAGCTTGCAGCTCTTTCAGATCACTGAATTTTCTTACATATTCAGCTTTCAACTTTACCAGTTCCGGATATCCTCCAAGATACTTGTGAGATACCAATGAGATCTAATGGCATTGAACATCTTTTAGGATTGTGCTTTTAGGTTCTAAATGGAAGCAATACATTCATTAATATTCCCTAAGAAACATCGAGAGTCTCCAAAAAGAAGTTGTCTTTTGAATGAGATGGGCATAAATTGGAGGGAGACAAAGGGAAATCATATAACCTTTTTCTCTTCTATGGTAAAAACACTAGTTTTCTTACCTGGTGTCCACTCCTGATGACAAAAATACATTATTAAATCCTTATCATCAAAAAATTAATTAAAGGGAAGGCACAGTATACAGCTGAGATGAGCTAATGACTGCTAGCTACTCTCTTCCCTTAGAGCTCCTGCAGTCCCCATCACTTTGGCATGAGTATCAAGGAAATTATGTTGATTTTTGAGCTCTAATTCACACTTAAGTCATCTTCAGGACAGCTGACTTACAATTGCTCTTCCAATTATTTCTGCTCGGAGTTTGTTAAGCACTGACACATCTTCCTGAAAAAAAAAAAAAAGTATGTAATTTGACACAGTGACAGATTAGTACCAGATTAGCAGAACAATTAGGCATCTTAAATGTTTCCTACATCTTAATATCTATGCTACTTCAGGAAACCATAGTAAGTCCTACTTTTCTGAAAGATACATTGCCATTTCAGTAATAAAAGTAAATCAGTCTATCAAAGTACTTAACAGGATTACAAGCAGTCTTGTAGCAATTACATTTATATCTAGAAAATTAAAATCTAAGGAATTTAAATTCAACATAGTGTATTTAGTGCAGTACTCACCACTGGTATCACATAAGATGACACTTCTTAGTCCTCATTTTATATATATATATATATATATATATATACACATATATATATGCAATAGGTCATGTAAATGAAAAATTAAGTCTGAACTACAGGATAAATAAAACTTAAGAGAAAACTATCTGTTTCCAATCTGCCTTCTTTTATATTACAATGTAATCAGGGTTTTAAATTAGTATTTGTCTAGAATTAGATCTGTTGGATTTGATTTTACTTACACATAATGTTGTATGCAACCTGTATTAAGATTCTCCACTGACAACCAACTGATTAATATGATTCAGGGCTGGAAGAGTGCAACTATTTTTTTAGTGTAAAAAAAAAAATAAAAAAAATATAGGTATTTAAGTCAAGAGTGAAATACTGATGATTCCTTGAAGATCACAGGTGGAATACTACCAAGCTAGTACAATTGTTAATTTAGGTAGGAAACTTTTTCATGGAATTATTCTATAATTAGAGGAATATTTAAAGAATATTGGGTCTTAACCTCCTGGAGACAATTTTCATAGAAATAACTTTGGAATCTAACCCAGGAATTTTATTGTTTGGATAATACTTCTTGGGTTGCATGCCTGTCATGTTGGATAGCTATGTTGTCTGGTATAGTCTGTTTAATTAAAAAAAAAAACAACAAAAAACAAAACATCAAAATCTTACACATTCTTTATCTAATTTAACTCAATTCCTCCCTAAAACAAAGGAATGTATTATGCAAGATTAAAAAAAAATTCATATATAAAGTAAACATTGTTGAAATGTGTAAGGTCCTGCACCTAGGTCAGAGCTATCCCAAACAACAGGCTGGGCAGAGAATGGAAGGAGAGCAACCCTGAGGAGGACTTTTGGAAGTGTTGGTTGATGAAAAGCCCAACATGACCCAGGAGTGTATGCTTGCAGAAAGCAAACCTTATGCTGGGATGCAAGAATAAGAGTGTGGCTGGTAGATCAAGGGAGGCGATCCTGCCCCTCTGCTCTGGTGAGATCCCACCTGGAGTACTTCATTCAGCTCTGGGGCCACAAACAGAAGAAGGGCATGGATGTGCTGGAGTGAGTCCAGAGGAGGGCCACAAAGATGATCAGATGGCTGGAGCACCTCTCCTTTGAAGAAACTCTGAGAGAGCTGGGCTTGTTCAGCTTGGAGAAGACTCTATGAGACCTTAGAGCAGCCTTCCAATACCTAAGCAGGGCTTACAAGAAATCTGGAGGGGGACTTTTTGCAAGGACATACAGTGATAGGACAAAGAGTAGTTTTAAACTTAAAAGAGGGTAGATTTAGACTAGATATTAGGAAGAAGTTCTTCACTGTAAGGATGGTGAGTCGCTGGAACATGGTCCTCCTAGAGGCTGTGGATGCCCAATCCCTGTCACTGAGGCCCGGTTGGAGGGGCTTGGAGCAACCTGGTCTAGTGGGAGGTGTCCCTTTCCATGGAAGGGAGGTTGGAACTAGATCATCTTTAATATCTCTTCCAACCCAAACCATTCTATAATTCTGTTGGGTTTTTTTGTTGTTTTTTTTTTAGTTCAGAGTCTCTCTTACACCAGTTTCAGATTTAATGGACTTCAGAGGCAAAATATTTGTTTTGCAACACTTCAGATAGAAGCAGTATTCATCTTTTTGATGAAAATGTAAAATGGAATGAATGTCTTGGGACTTTGGCAAGATGACTTTATACATGATAGGTTATGTTGCACCTTCAGTGTTTTGGGTTGTTTTGTTGTTTTTTTTTTTAGCATTGCTGGCTTTTTGTTTCTCTATTCCTTTGATTAACACCAGTCTTAAATGATCTGACCATCTTATTTTTTTGTTTGTAATTCTTTTAACATCAAATTTAGAGGAGCATGTCATTCCAAAAGGGACTTCTAGCTGAACCTAAACCCAACTTCCAAGGTTGATTTATTACAGAATAAATCAAGAATCCTAACCCAGAAACAATTAAGGATTGGATTGATGCCAAAGTACATAAATATTGGTAATTATATTAACAGAATTGCAGAGCTGAAGGGAACCTTTAGAGGTCATTTAGTGCACCCTTGCTTTCCCAAGATAGGATAGGTAGGATTAGCCATGTTAATGTTACCTTTGGGAGATTTTCTAGACATTCATAAAAACCTCCTAGTGGTGAAGACTCTATAACATTCTGTCACTACATTTATCCTCTTTTTTTTTTCTAGTTTCTAACCTACTTTTTGTTGTTGCAATCAAGTCATTATTTTAAGTTTTTTTCCACTATGGGCATGCAAACTATATTGTTCCCACTCTTGCTTTTTAGATACATAAAAATTGCTGTTTTCTCCCTCAGCTGCCTTCTCTTCTGGCTAGCTCACTTTCATTAATCTAGCATGAGCTTTTTTCAAATGTTAAAGAATCAGTTACCTGCCTCAGTTTTCTTATGGTATTGTTTTCATTTGCTTATTGTATGTTTATTTGGTTTAGTGGTAGAGGACTATATAGTATCTCATGTTAGCTTTGAAAATTCCAGTCTAGTCTCTCTTGAAACTTAGCAAGTACTTGGGCTTTTGATACGATACAGCAGTGAGTCTTGTTTTAAGGAACTATTTAAGTGATACTTTTATTTTACTGTTTTTCAAGTATATTACTGAAAATTCTCACTCATTCTATATTCCTTCAGAATTCATTATTTTATAGCCTTCTGTCATAGTTTGTCTCACTGTGTTAATTATTCAGTCGACATACATGTAAGCCTTTCTGTATTCTGAAGTATTTCCTTAAGCACTGAAAAGAATTTAAGAATTAGGCATGATATAAACGAGATTAGTCTAGTCCAAAACCAGTTAATGTATTCATTACTTCCTTGCAGTTGGCATAGCTCAAACAGTGGATTTGTGTTTGACTTTATTCAGTAGAACTGGTTTAGAGATGGCATGCTCTGTCTCTGCAGAACATGATAATGCCATATTCAGAATGACAGCAGTCCAAGCCTTGGGGCATTAAATGCTTCTTGAGATATGTTCAATTGCTGTTTAACTGTATTTAGCCTAAGGTGCAGAGAAAGAAATTGCTGATGCCTTCAAACATGTTTAAGCATTTTAATAGTGTCTTGGCATGTCAGACTATGCCAGAGTACTAACTAAGGTAGAGTTCCTGAATTATTGCAATTAGGAAGCAGAAACTTCAAAGGCAGTAGCTGTGTATCACTACAGCTTAGGTGTGTTTTTTTCCCACTTAAACAGTGATTTTCTACAGTATGTACCCTTTCAGCTGTTTTCTGCATTATTCTTCTCTGATCATACAGTCAGTACTTCTTATGCTTTAAGAACTTTTGGGACTGGTCTTGTTCAACATCTTTGTTGCTCACATGGACAGTGGGATTGAGTGTGCCCTCAGCAAGTTTGCTGATGACAACAAACTGTGTGGTTCGGTTGATACGCTGGAGGGAAGGAATGCCATCTAGAGGGACCCTGACATGCTTGTGAGGTGGTCTGATGCCAACCTCATGAAGTTTAACCATGACAAGTGCAAGGTCCTACACCTGGGTTGAAGCAATCCCAGGCACAGCTACAGGTTGGGCAAAGAAGAGATTCAGAGCAGCCCTGCGGAGACGGACTTGGGGGTGCTGGTTGATGAGAAAATGAATATGAGCCAGCAGTGTGCGCTTGCAGCCCAGAAAGTCAAGTGTACCCTTGGCTGCATCAAAAGGAGCGTGACCAGCAGGTCGAAGGAGGTGATCCTGCCCCTCTACTGTGCTCTCGTGAGACCTCAGCTGGAGTATTGTGTGCAGTTCCGGTGTCCTCAACATAAAAAGGACATGGAGCTGTTGGAACAAGTCTAGAGGAGGACCACAAGGATGATCAGAGGGCTGGAGCACCTCCCGTATGAAGATAGGCTGAGAAAGTTGGGGCTGTTTGGCCTGGAGAAGAGAAGGCTGCGTGGAGACCTCATAGCAGCCTTCCGGTATCTGAAGGGGGCCTATAGGGATGCTGGAGAGGGATTCTTCATTAGGGACTGTAGTGACAGGACAAGGGGTAACGGGTTCAAACTTAAATAGGGGAAGTTTAGATTGGATATAAGGAGGAAATTCTTTCCTGTTAGGGTGGTGAAGCACTGGAATAGGTTGCCCAGGGAGGCTGTGAGTGCTCCATCCCTGGTTGTGTTCAAGGCCAGGTTGGACGAAGCCTTGGGTGAGATGGTGTAGTGTGAGGTGTCCCTGCCCATGGCAAGGGGAGGTTGGAACTAGATGATCTTAAGGTCCTTTCCAACCCTAACTGTTCTATGATTCTATGATTCTAACTCTATTGTGTCTCCAATCACACAGCTCATAAAACAGACAAGCATTTAACATAAAAGCTATGTAAATAAACTGCTGTTTAATTGCATAGTATAATTGGTGTTGCACTTGAATTTTGTATAGTCCACTGAAAACTGTGTATTTGTGTACAGGATTCAGGAAAAGGTGATATGAAAAACAGATCATTCAAAGCCTGTTCTCTGTCATTACTGTATGATAGTTTTTCTTTTCTCACAGTAGTCTGTAACTACTGCACAGCCATTCTTTACCGACCCTCAATAACTGGAACCATGCAGGGATGCCATGGGCCCATCAATGGGGAAAGGCAGCAAAATCTGCATGCAGTCATTGATTTGGCATAGATTCTATTTAGAAGTCATCTGCCAATGACTCCTTAGATCCTGTGACCAAGCTTCATGATTTACAGATGCACTTTTGCCTGCTGTAGTACTGTACAGCTTCTGTGGTCATATATACTCCTCCAAGAAATGGTCTACAGGTAGGAACGTTTTCTGGGCACAGAGTTCTTTCTGGGAATGTTCTCAATATTGAAGCCAGTTAGTATATCACTATTGCTTCAGAGGGTTTTCTGTCTCCAGGGAAAAGTGGAACAGAGCTTTTGACTACTTAAGTACATCTAAAGTCTCTTTTTACCATAGGCTTTGTGTGTGGTTTACAAAAGATAAGAAGAAGAAAAGCTCCTTGCATCTTTCTCTGAAAGAGTGTATGTGCTAGGACTATGTCATGACTAGCTGATAACGCTGGGTTTGTATAAAATATATTGTACAAGAATGGTTGTTAAAAAATGCGTGGAGCAGAGCCAGAGTGAATGTGCATCCTGGATTATATTTCTGAAATCTGTGCGTACAAAAAAAGCATGTAACTTGCAACATGTACTTTTTGACTACTCTGCTCATACAGTATTTCTCTGTACTTGATTAAATACATTGACCTTCTTTGGTAAGGAATGGGAAGAGAGAAAATAATGGAAAATTGCTTGGGTGGAATATTTTGGTTGTTTAATTTTTAGCTTTAAACTGGATGTAGAGCATCATATTTGCTCTCTCCAAACTGCCATGGTAGTTGACTTCCATTTTTGATAACAGGCAATCCTTCTGGCCCTAAAGCAAGTCAACAACAATCAGCAGAAACATGAGCATGCTTATAAATAACTCCATTCATTTGAATGATGTTGTACAAAGTTTTATGGAAAACATAAGCTATCACCCTCTCAGAAATTAATTATAGTTATCAGCTAGCTTTGGAAATTGGTGGTAGAAGCTTATATCAGATACAATGAAGAAATAGGTTTCAAGACCCCATAAATGAGTGCTCTCCAGTTTTTTTTTAAAGATGAAATCTGAGCAGTTGCAAATGAAATCTGCTTCATAAATACTCACTTCTGAAGTATCCATTCACATGTGTAACTAAAAACTTGTCTAAATATCTGCATTTTAGGGAGTGGGCTTTCAATGCCCTTCTAAATAGTCAAGCAATAGACAGTTCTGATGTAGAGACATCATAAGAAGAAGGTATGTTTGAAAGTAATGTTTTCCATTCTAATTCTGAAGGTAATCTTATGCAAATAGAAGCTTAAATTTGAGTAGTCTATGTATAAGCAGTTAAAACCTAAACCCAAATTTGCAAATTTGCATATGATAAGAAATACTGTCCTTCCAGGTTTACTTTCTGACTAATTAGTGTTATGACAAAATTTGTATACTAATAATTGGCATTTTAAGCATTTGAGTAAGTTTCCAGATATGTGACTGGTAGAAATCTGTTATACTTTTCTTTGATGATTTGCCAATTGTGCTGACAAACTCTTTGCTGTCATATACCATTAGGTTTGTCAGCTGGCGATGTGGTTGCTACTAAAGTGTTTAACTTTAAACTGAGAAATACTAAAAAAAGTACATCACTTAGGGACAGATATACTTGGATGTAAATTATGCTAGAGGACAAGAGAGGTGTTTTTTTTTCAAATTCAGGGATTCTTCACGACTACAAAATGTAAAAAGTGGAGCATAAAGACACTACTTTGCAAAAGAAGAACAATCTATTCAGGGAATTAGGAAAAATACTGTTAATTACTTTGTAGCTAAAGTAGTGTGGCAGTTTATTCAAAACAATGGTTGAATCTCTGTTATCTACTGCAGGGTACAGAAAGTACTCAAGTTTTTCTTAGCTGACTAGTTTAGGTACTGGTAATAGTTTAGTCCCAACAGCACTGAATATTTTACTCATATTCTGAAATAATACACACACATACAAAACATTCTCCCCTTCACTGCTTTTCCCCAACTGAATGCTGATGTTATGTCTGTTTTTTTTAGGCAGAAGAGCAGTTAAAATGCAACAGGTTTCAAAACATGTTAGTGTTAATGTGTGCTTAAATACTGCACTGATTCAAGTTCTTGGAAGAGATGCAAGAAAGCAATGGAGTAGAAAGCTATATTAACTGTATGTGCCAAATATTAATTGAAGAGAGTTTTAGAGGAAAATATATCAAACAGGATCTGACAGCCCAAGGGAGACAAGGCTACTGCTGCTGCTCCATGTCCCAAGGTCCAACCAGTATCAAAGATGAGGATGTTTCCCCAGAAGGCACACACACAGAGCACACACATACATCAAATATATACACAGTTGGCCACACAGACCACAGACGCTTGGGGCACTCACGTGAACACAGACAAGTGAGGCCACAGTACCAGTGGCCTCATTCTGCTCCCTTCTCTGGCTGGACAGGATGGAAGCCCACTAGTGAGAGCAGACACACATATATGTATACACATATATGCATACACATATATACACACATAATAAAGAGCTCATACCCAGGAAAAAATTAGAAAGGAATTTAATAGGAAGATAGACAGTGTTGATCAGGTACAGGACACACCAGACAAACTTGTTAATCAACAAACTATTTATATGTGTCTGGCCCTTTTATCCCCTTATATCTCTGTTTTCCCATTCTTGTTCCTCCCCAAATCACTTAAAACCCTCACTTGTTGCCATCTTAGTTCCTCCCCTAAATATTACATAAGTCCTGTACTATCCCAGACTACTTTTCCCACATATCCCATAATGTGTCCTACATACCTTAGGCAGTAATCTCCCTGTTAAGACACAAAAGTGATCTGGAGAGCAGCTGCCAGTGACTCACAGTGATAGGTTTCACACCTGGACAGTAGAGCAGATGGCTCTGCTAGGCTTTCCCTAGTCCTTGATTTGGGTTCCTATCTGCCACTATACACACCTGTGCTACCCTGGGCCTGGGGAGATGGACCTCTGATGGGCTGATGGCCTCCATGATGGGCCTTGGAATAGCTCATCGGAGTATTATTTAAGCTGGTATTTACCTGCCTGTGTCTCTCTGAGCTCTTTTGTGGTTGTGAAGATAAAATTTATCACATAACCCAATAGGGCAGGCCAGCCACATACTGACTTCGAGGCTGCCACTTCATAAAAGAATACTATAAGGCTGAATTGTACAAGTATTTATGCTTTACAATAGCAAATTGTAGTGTTTGTCCAGAAGTGAACAGGGGATGTGCTAAAATGCAAAATGTTAAGTGTGTGACCACTAGTGAGGAAAAGATCTTTTATCAACCCGAGTAATGCTGCATCAGTATTTGTTCACATTGAAAAGAAACCACCAGATATAAGGAGACGTCAACTGTTATAATCTGAAAAAACAAATGGACAACAATAAAACCCCCTTTCCAAGAAACACATACTCCTATGTGTTAAATAAAGATCAGACCTATTGCCTTGATAAGCATTTGCTACTTTAATAGTCAAAATTCTAGGAGTAAACATTATGTTTAGTGGTCATTTTTTTTGGAAATACGGTGCTGTTTGAAGAGTTTATTGAGATTTACATGGAAACGGGATTTGCCCTGTTATAAAAATATTAAAAGGGTTTTTCTATTTTAAAAAATCAATGCACATTAGGTTCAGCCCAGCAGTTAATTAAGCTTGATACCTTTAGGGATTGCCAGAATAATACTAGATTTACCTGACAAATGGAGAATTTTCCTGTTACAGTTCCCATCTTCTGGCTATGTTTCCAGAACACAGTCATCTTGAAAACTGATGGGCTGATAACTGTCCATAGGCTTTGCATTTTTCATTGAAACAATGAGGGAATCATAGCTAAGTCTAAGTACAAAAGTCTTAAAACGTAAAAACTGGGGGGCGGGGAGGGGAGAAATCCCTCAGTTTCTTCCTCCTAGCCTTACACTTCTCAGATACAGAGTTACTCAGTTATCTAACCATCAGTACTGTTCTCCTCGTTAAAATCAATTCCATACTGAAATAAGAAATATTATACAGTACAGCAGATTCCATAAAAATGTTGGCAACTGTTAATAATAAATAATATGCATATTTTTTACAATACTACAAGAAATTTCTGATTGAATGCTTAAATGCATGAGAAAATCAGGACAGGGTGAACATAAACCTGACTCAAAAGCTTCTGCAATTCTATCAGAATTAAATCTGCACATACGGAAATGAAATATTCTTTCTCTGCGAGCACCTGTTTTAAATACTTTAAATTAAAACAGTTTACTCTGGAAATGGCAAAGGATTTTGGGTTGCTCTTTTTTTTTTTTTTTTTTTTAATCTCAGCAGCCATCTTTTATAAGAATTTATAAAAATTTCATAGATGTAATTGTCACTAATAAAGAAAACCATCCAGGAGCCAAAATCAGAGAAAGAATAGGCAAAATTGAAGTAACAAAATGAAGGCTGAATAGGCCTTTGAAAGGTATTTTATAAGGATAACTGTTCACATAAATGTGGGCGTTGTAGTGAGAAAGTAGAAAATTGCCACAGCCCCTATGAAGTACCTTACTGCATTTTCATGTTGAAGCTCCTTCCTCCTTTTTAAGATTTTTTTTTATAAAAGAAACCTTGAAAGTGTCATCAAGTAAGTCATAAAATATGAAAGTCATATCAAATAAACTGGAAAAGTTAATTTACTTGTCAATTTTTGTTCTTTGTCAACTTTAACTATTTGAATATCATGTTGTTGCTTTGTAGGCAGCTCCAGCTATTTCTTTTAGATCATAAAGTATGGTATAACTGAATAAAAGTAAGGTTTTGAATCTTACTTGTTATTTAAAACAGTTGAGGCAGCTTTTTAATTCAGTTGTAATGTGAGTATCAAAATGCAAAAATTACAAACTGTGTTTTTATCAGGTAGGAGTCAATCCTGCAGTCCCCTGAACTTTGCTAGTTTTCAGTGAAAGCTCTTACAAGTACACACACACACAAAACAGAACAGCTTTATCCATACACGTTAGATTAAGTTTATAACCAAGGGGTTTTGTATGCTTCAACTAATTATTGGCTGTGCAATTCATATAGCAGTTTTTGTACTAGCAATGAATGCCCAGTAGTCAGAAATACAAGCAGATATTTATGTTATGAGCATATTGAGTTCCATTGACAATAACAGAGTACTCACTTGCAGGACATTGAGCATGGCCATAACTATTTTGAGAGTGCAGGCCCTCACATTCTTTTCATGTAAATGTAAAACATTCTTTAGAAAAAAATCAAAGAAAGATATTTTTAATAATTTCAATAAAGTCGGCTGTATGGAATTAAGTGCTTAGTTGACTCTTTCAGACGTAAAAAAAATCATTCAGTACCAAATACCAAATGCTTTTGAGATTGATTTAAAAGTACAAAAAGTGGCTTAATAGTTTTATTTTTCAGTTCTTGAGGTTGAGGATATCTGTAGAGATATGCTTGCTGCCATGCGCACATGCAATGTAAAAAAAGCCTATTACTGAGGAGCTTATTGCAACATTTGTACCAAGACCTTTTAAAATACTTTTTGTGAATTTAAAGATTCTAAGTTTTGCTGGAAGTTACTGTAATATTAGTCATTTGTAAAGACAACTCTATTTTACTTTCAGATTCAAGGCCTCTACCAGATGTAGCCCTGACAGGGAAGTGTACCCGAGAGTGTGATGAATATGGCCACTCGGACTCCTGCTGGATGCCAGTTCGCACTTCTCCTGAAAGAAAGCAGAAGAGCCAGCCAAAACTCTCTACTTTTATGCCTGTCGATGAACGGGGAAGTCAGGAAAAGCTGGCCAATGGAGAAGCTTCCCTCATGGGTGATCGCAACAGAAACCTCCTTAACAAAAAGTTGACCTCATCCTATGAGACCTTCAGTGCAGCTAGTTTCAGCAAAAATGAAGATGGCAATCCAGAGGATATACCACTTACACAGACAGGGGAATATAAGCCATCTCCTGTCAATACTCTAACTAGAAGAGAAGTTTACCTGTAGGCTAAAGAACAGCCTACATAAAGAGCAGTTTCATTTATAAGAAAGAAAAGCAGCAAAAGTATTAAAATGGAAACAATTTTAACAAAAAAAAAACAAAACAAACAAACAAAAAGACAAAAAAAGAGGGGGCCACCAAAGAGACAAAAGATCCAGCTGCCACTTCTGCCTCCATAGCAGGCATTTAATTATACTGTCTGCCTGACTATATTGTACAATGTAGAAAATGTTGTTACTTGCATGTCTAATTCCCCCTCTCTGATTTTTATTTTCCTAAATCTATGGTTGCAAATTCCTCCCATAGTAACAAGGTTGATTAAAAAGAACACAACACACTTGTTTCCCCTCTGCAGAAGCATGAGTTAAGCCACTCGTTTTGTTTGATTGTCATCTGGCTTGTTGAGGATAACAGGTCAGGGAAAATATATTCAAAACATATCATCTGAATATTGCTGATCCCCACCAGGGACAATCCTTCAGAAACCGCACAGATATGGAGATAAATATAAAGGAATACTCATTAATAGGCACTTTGTGAAGACCACAGCTTTAATATTCTCACCTCTCATCTGAGGCTGGAAGCAACAGAAATACATTCAGCCTGAGACTGCAGTCAAAAGCATGGCATATTTTCCTACGATTCATGAACTCTGGTTCTGTTTTGTCCATAGAACAAATGTGTTCTTGCTTGTGTCTCTTTCTCTCCTTCTCTCATTCTTTGTAATGATTACTTCAACGTAAACACAATTAGTCACACATATACTGTAGGATATTAATGATAAACTGCTGAAATAATTATTTGGGGCAAGACTAACATCTAGCTGGGGAGATCATAATAACGAAAAGGCCAAAGATCACACAATGGATCAGGGGAACTGCTAAGTATTGGGGCTTGGCTTAGGAAACTAATATATTTACAAATACACACATGTGGTCATAACATACCTTCAGTTACGTTTTGCACAGCAGCACAGTTCACAAGCCCAGATGACAAGTTTTTTTCCTAGTTCAGTTCAGTTGAATGCCCAAAAGAACTGATACGTTTTTGTTTTTTTTGTAAAGACATAGTATGTTGCAGCAGATGCTGCATATGATATGCTGCATACGCTAGTTCCAGGGAATTTTTAAGATCATGATTAAAAACTAACAGTAGTAATAGAAGACTGTGTTAATGAGAATGCTTGGTGGGATGGAAAGTGTGGATAATGGGATGATGCAGTGACAAGAGAATATTACAAGTCAAATACAAAAACTTCATTTCAGAGTGCAAGGAATGAATCCCAAGTCTTTTGTCATCACTGTGGCAGATTAACAATAACTTCAATTATATCAAAGATAAAATGAAGGTTTTCTTGAAACACAAGTGCATTAAAGCCAAGAGAAGTGCAATCCTAAATGGCATCAAGACTCAGAACATTCAGGCTAGATAGAAAATGGTCTGATAAACAGTGGCATCATACTTGCTTAGCAGGTCAAGATAAGTTAGGAGGAGTCCAAGCTACCATGATGTGCAAGAGCTCTGGGCTGTAACAATTCTCATGGTGAGTACTTCTTGAAAGGAAGAGGAAATGAAACAGGTTTTTGTGCAATAATAGCAAAAAAACATGCACAACTTCGACCAGTTGCTTTGTAGCTGAAGCTGTAGTAATAATGATAGACTTAGATCAGACATTCAGACAAAAGCAACAATCGAACACAGCAAGGACAGCTCAAGGAGGGGGAAAGCATTCAGATCCCTGGCTGTTTAACCTGGTGTTAAGGCATGGCTAGATGGCTCTCTAATATACTGTAGTCACAATGTAGTTTGGGTAGTTTCCTACTTTGAAAAATTGCATAGAAATAACCTTAAAAATTCTAAAGTAGAGGTTGGTAAATCAATACTACTCATCACATTTATCTTTTGAATTCATATGTGCCATTATTGGCTACTTCATTCTCCCCCATCAAGTTTACTTTCTTCAAGTAATATTAGTTTGTGTATAGCAGTTATGATGAATGGGCACATTTTAGAAAGAAAATATTCAAAGATTAATAGTGATTGAACATTTTTATGTTTAATAATTTAAGTAATATGGAGAGACGCAAACTAGTACGTTGTTATGAGACTGCATACAGCAGTTGCTGCTTTGTATAATAAGTACCTGTTTAAAAATGCTTCTAAAAATGCTTATGTAAACACATTTTTCTTGCACGTTTCAACAGATTACACAATTGCATAACACGAATGTTCAACAGAATTTCCTTTAATAAGGTTTTATTTAGTAATGCACACACACAAAAGGAAATTAGGTAGTTTGGTTCCATATGTTCTTAGACACTTTTTCTACAAAAGCTAATGATACAGGTCATAGAAGTCTTTCAGATTAAATGGATCAGCAGTCACTCACCAATTTTTGCACCACATAAGACAGTCATTAAATACTTTACGTGTGTGCATCTCCTTAGATCTAAAATAGGTGTGAAAGTCTTTTTTTTAAATTCTATCTATCTACTGTAAGTATTCACAGTAATTCTGGTGGAACTAGCCACTATTAATATGCTGATTACTCTTCTGACCTGGCATGATACACAAATATATTTTGTGTTTGTATTTTTCCTCCTTATTTGAAATAGGTTAAATCTGGTGCCACTCCATAGAGTGCTTTTGTATAAAAATAAACAAAACTATAAAAAATAATTAGGGTGAATGCAAAATATGCAACTGTGCCTTTTATACCTATTATTATGGTAAAATGGTAGTTGGGTTTGGAGACTGAGGGATAAGGGGCTATTCCCAACATTTTTGAACCTGTATATTTACCTGTGTTTATTTTCTCATAAATTCTAAATAATATATTTAAAAACAAGCCTTTTGCCAAACTCAGTTGATGGACCAGTCTTAAGCATTATTAACACAAGGCTGTGGTTTAAGTAGGTCTTGAGGATTTTTTTTTTTTTAACTCCTATTTGTGTAGGGTTTGGGATTGTTTTTATTTGTTTTTAGTTCTGCTGCCTGGAAAGCTGTGATGATCAGTCTATATTATAATTATTTAGCAAGGTGGCACCAGTTCATGTTGCCAGGAAAAACTTTTTTTTTTTTTTTAATTGCTTTTAGCCATCATCACATTTCAGTTATACAGTATAGAAATCGTCCTTTTATTTCCATCTATGGGAAACTCCAATGAGTTTTGCATGTATTTTACATTAGGGCACCTTCATAGATTGATGCATTAATATAGAACTTTATATGTATTAGAAAATTCAATAGGTTTGGTCTAAAATCTAATGCTCATTCTGAATCTCAGATCCACTATGTTTATTCAATATGATTTCTGACTGGCCTGCTGCCTGAGTTTCAGGAAAAGTTAAACATTATTTTTACGTGGGGAAAGAACATAAATGTCATTGAAATGATTGCCTGAGAGGCTACCCTAGGAAGTTGTCAAGCAGGAAGATGAAGAATAGGGATAAAGACCTCGCCATAAATCCAGCCATCACCAAACAGCTGTAAGGAACTTGAACAACAAAATGTTTTTCCTTTTGTTTCCTTGGTGATAAGTGTTTCTTTAAGGAATAAACGAGACAAAATAGCAATATAAATGAAAGCCCATCAGATAAGATGTATTATTGACTGAAGATCATAAACACAAGGAAGAAGACAACATTCGCCGTCTACCTGGGGTATGCTTTCAGACAACTTTTTCCTAAATTTTAAAGCACTTGCATTCAGTGTGGTATGATCTGTTTGTAATATTAATCATTGACTATTGTTCTGCAACTTGGATGTTGATAGTGAAGCAGAGAACAATTTATCATTGTTTATTATGAGTCACTATGCACGCAACTATGCTAAACATGACAAAATGTATTAAACGCTAGTCCACCTCTATTTATGAAATATTTACATAATTTAATTTGCTTTTGTACAGTTTTATGTAAATAAATTGCTTGTCATTTTTGTCTCTGCAAATTAAAATATAACATGTTCAACTGGTTGCCCATTTTCCAGTGTACTTTCTCTAACAGGCTATTCCACTTTTGCTGGATTAAATTACATGCTAGTTTGCATATTTAAACTATATTGTGCATGGCAAAGATGAAACTGGCTTTGTAACTGGCCACATCTTCAGCTGAGGTTTTTATCTCTCTACAGAGTGAAATTCAGTAGAGATTATCATCACTCAGGACAGCATACAGCTATTTTTGCAGTAGAAATAAAGTACTTACTTGTAACACTAGCTGTTTCCGATTGCTGTTCGAAAGGGCTTCTTATTAAGATGTGTTTAAAACTTTCATATTAAAGGGAAAAACAAGTCTTAAGTAGAAGCTCAAGTATTTCCATTATGGAATTGCAATTTTCTAATTATCAGCAAGGTTGTTATTTTTTTACAAGTTTGGAAATATTAACAAATCCTAAAATGGCAGTAAAGCATCTATGGTGAAAAGAATAATGCAAGTAATGCAGCATTTCAGAGCAAAATTTGAAATTAAAACCTCCAGCTCTTTCTAGCTGTGAATCAAATTATCCATCCCAGCATAACAATAGATAAGAACAAACCCTCCTCAAGAAGGAATGTCTAAGAAGTAGAAAGATTTAATCCCTTAGCTGTCTGGATCACGCACTACTTCATTTGTTTTAAAAAAGGAGGTTCCAAAACAGCCATCAAAGTGGGATTTGCATCAGTTGCAACATGTGAAAAATACATCTGTGGGGAGAGGGATCCAAACTGAACCCCCTCCCTGTTGTTTTTTAAAAAATACAGTATTGCTACAGAGACCTTGCAAATCATTATGTACAATTTCTCACCAAACACCACAGAAAATGCTGTTTCTATCTTTTTACTTTAGTTACAGATTAGGCTTTGATTTTTGTGAATACAGGCTGGCCAGAATTTTTTTTTTTTTTCTTAAATAAACTTTACATTGCAAATTTTTTTCTCTGATTGTGCTTTTGGTTAACATCGCATGGTCTTCTCTAATGAATGTGTCTAGATTCTTCCTTCCATAAGCAGAGGTCTAAATCTGCATGCCTATGGAGAGAATTCAATCCACCAGTTGACCCCAGATCTCCCCAATTACTCTTGAATGAGTTACCCCTCAATCATTTTAAGCAGTTCCAGTATTTTAATTGGTCACTTCAATCAAACTCTCGTGTTTATTTTATACTAGATCTTGCATGTGAGGCATGACCTTATGTTTGTTTATTTTGTCTTTTACCTGCATTGTTCTTGTTTACCAACTGTATCCAGGAAGGTGATTACAGGAAGATAAAATAAATTTCCTGAAGCACAGAGGGTGGTAAGAGAAGATAATACAAACTGGCAAAAGCTAACAAGTTATGTTCCCCTTTAACCCTGGCTTAATTTCTTCCTCCTGCACTGCAGTAAAATGTAAATCTTACGCAGAGACTGAAATTAATAAATGTGACCTAGGCAGAAATAATTTCATGTCTTTATTGAGCATCCTGAGGGTAGTGCATGGAAGATGCTTAATAGTTCATAAATGCGCAAATCATCTACCCTATGCAAAGAAAGCAAGCAAGAAACACCTGAGTTAGACAAGAATATTTAGCATATTCATTACCAAAATGATAGGATTCCATTGAGTCAGTTCATATGGCTATTTCTTCTAAAGCAAGTAGGGCTTGTTTAAAGACTTACCAAGAAGCCAGAGGAAAAAAAAAAAAAAAAGAAGGTAAAATACTTATTTTGTAGTAGTGAGGAATGGCCTCCGGGAGAAGGAACAAAGAAAAGCAAATAAATATAAAGTAATTGGCTCAGAAGTGTTACAAACAGATCTCTCTAAGACTTTCAAACTGATTTAAGGATCCTAAAATAGGAAGATATTAATGCAGAATTTGTAGCTATCTACAGTACTGTCATTTCTAAGAAAGGATTTTTGCTAATTACAACACGTGTGATTCTATGTAAGGGTGTGTTTTTAATGATTTAATCAATGGTTAAAAAATATTTATATCTTAATATTGCTTCATTGTAAGCTTACTAAAGCAAATTTCAGAAGGCTTCTACATTATTCACTGTAGAAAAAGGCAGGTTTGGAAAGACCAAGATAGACAAGATACAATTTTCATATTTCTACGACCTAGACTTTTCAACTACCACTACCTTCCATAATATAGCACTTTCCAGAATATTTCAAAGTAGCATAAAAGCAGGTTTAGTATACCATGTTTACTTAAGAAGCAACTTATATCAGAATTAATTGCTAAGTTTTTCCCAATCCCAATCCTTTCCCAAGGAAGGAAAGATTAGAGCAAGAGGAAAAAAAAATATTGCCCCTTTTTATTATCTACCTCTCATGTATTTCCATCTCCTACAGAAAATCACATGAATGGAATATGTAATACTAGAGTATTTCTTTCCCCACACAAGTGTACACATCCACTTTTTTCAAAGGAACTTGCAGGTTTTACAACTTGTACTAAGTCTAATAGTGGTAAACAATTTTCTTGACACTTTTTCTTCTTACATAGTAACTGTATTACAAGATTCCAGAAAATTAGGCTGATTCTAACTGAGGCAAGATTATGGTGATAGTAGTTTCCTCTAAATTAGCTGAATATATGTATATATATATATGATAAGACAAGTAGAAGTGAAGAAATCAGAATAAGATGAATAGGATCTAGTTCATCTGAAAAGATCCACAAACTGCTGCACACAGTGTAAAGATTTATTATTTAGGTCTGATCAAAACTTGTACTGGGAAATCTAGTCTAGGCCATACTTTGCCAAGAAAGGTTGGACCAAATGATCCTTGAAGTCCCTCCCAACCTGGTATTATATGATTCTATGAAAATAGAAGAGGCTGAAAATTTCATAAGGAAATAAAAAAAGAAAAAAGGATTAAAAATAAAACCAAAAAACAGAGACCTAGCACCAGTAGAGTGTATGTGTATGTGTGTATGCATGTGCATACACACATACACACATACACACACACCTCTCACTTCTAGCTTTTGAAGCAGATTTTAAGATACTTTTCAAGATTCCAGAAAATTGTCTACTTCTGTCAGTAGCCAGCGTCAGAGAGATAGAATACTGGGCAACAAGGACCTTCAGCACAAGCTCCTATAGCTATTCAAAGGTTTAGTAAGACAGAACAAAATACATAGACTAGTGGCTATCACTTATTTTGGCAAGGTATGGTGATTACAGAATTAGAAAACAGAGTAAATACCAAGCTTGCTTCAGTTTCTCTCTAGTCTCCTGTCTCATATATGCTGCTAAAACAAAAGTCAGGGCATTCTTTTAATCTTAGTTTGTCTTCCTTTGCTCACAGTTCCTGGAATAAGCTTGGTACCTACTTTGCTTTTCCCCACTTTATTTTGAACTAGAAGAGAGCCCCAGAAAAACAAATGATTTAATATTCTTTTTCAGTCTGACCTCAGCACTTGGCAGGCATCATGTTGCCACCCTTATCTTTAGGACCATGAAGTCATGGTAGACTCTCTCACCCATAACTCTGAATATGAGTTTGAATTTGAATATTAAAAGGGCCCTTATAGGTGGTAGACAAGAATTATGCCTAGAATTTAGAATTATCTGGTGCTAATCTGATTAAAAAAAAAAATAGGAAGAAATCCTGAATTCCAGAGGATTGAAAAGTTTCAACCATGTTCTGGGTGCAACCTTGTAACAAAGAGCAGTAGCAATGCATCTCTTCTTGCTCTAATCAGTGCCATACGTAGAGATGAAAGGAAAAGGTGCAAATGTCCCAGGTCCCTCTAAAGACAGCTGACAGTTTTTCATATATACAGGAAAGCAGAATCATCTTTTGTCCACCCCTGGTAAGGTAAGCTTCCTTCCAATCAGTTTGGACGCTCCTGTTGAATATTCTGATTGTGTTTATGCAGCAACAGTACAATGATAATGTCTAAATAATGATACAGCTAGTGTGATGTTTAGTAGGGCATTATGCTTATTTAGGAGAGCATAGAATTGATCAAAGGGAATGATGTAATAGTGCCACTGTGGAGAACAAGGTATTCAAACTGTAACTCCCATGAGGTGCTATAATGTATTACATATAAATATAGACGTTAAATACCACTTTTCAGTTCCAGAGGAGATTCAACTAGTCAAAATAAGGATTCAGAAAAAAAAAAAAGGAGAGAGTTTGATTAGTCATGGACTGAGAAGGTCACATCTAAGAGTTACAGAAGAATTACTCTGTACTGAGTGACTGAGGATGAAATAAATTTAGCAACACTCAGAAATAATACATCTTGTCTTCCCTTACACAGTGACAGGTTCTGAAGCTTCCAAAAGTTTATTGTTCAGTAGCACTCCAAAAACAAAAACTGAAAAACCAAACAGAATGAAAGCTTAGAATTAAGGAAGGTTATCAAATATAATAGATTCTGCTGCTTAAATCAAGATGCAGGTGAATAACAAATATTTTTCACAGTTCTGACCTCCACCCTTCTGTATTAAAAAGGATATAAATACCAAAAGAGAAGCTGATAAGGGCGATCAAAGTTATAGAATAAATAAGATAGGATTCTTAATCCTAGAGAAAGAACTGAGAAGTTTGACAGTGGTCCAAATAAATCGTGGATGACATAAGAAGAAGTGGAGGAAACTATCCATTTACCTTAATAAATGGGCTGTGAAACATCATATGAAATGATGGAGCAACATGGAAGATAGTGTGTTTTCTCAGAGTGCATCAAACTGTTCAACTTCTTGCTAGTGAAGCTCAATTTTGGGGTGCACCCATGAATCTGGCTCACATAAAATATAAAATAAAAAACAGAATATTTCCAGATTGACACTTTTTATGAAGGACATAAGTTAAAAATAGCATAAATAAAAGACATATCTCTTTGTTTTTCCTGCTTTATTACATAAACAGACACATCAACAACTACTGGAAGCAGAATACTGAGCTGAAAGTCTCTTTCTCTCACAATCCCCCAAGCTAAACCAAATACACACACACAAAGAAACAACAACAAAAAAAAAACTAAAAAAAAAACAAAACACCAAACAAACAAAAACAACAGCAACAAAAAAAAAAACACAACAGACAAACTCAGCCCTCACCACCACTATTTTGTTAAATAGCACGGTAAAAATCTTTGCTTCAGGAAGTTCTTATTGATACTCAGTGCTTTTGATACTCTTTCCCCAAGAGATTAGCGAAAAATCATCTATGCCTTACCACAATTACTCTTGGCAAATCTTCATCTAAGAAAACTTTGACCAGGAAAAAGTCAGAAAAATAAAAAAGAAACAAAAAACAACAAAAACCAACTTAAGCTATTCTTTTCTCCAATTTGTATTAAACTTACCAATTAAACTCCAAAACTGTTCCATAGGAAGCGCATAACTCACAGAATTATGTAGGTTATAAACCCTAGAACAGACTATTACTAGGTTTATTCAGACATGTGAACAGCCTATTACATGGTATTTAACAATAGTCATGTATTTAACTCCTGCTAAAATCAGTGATAGGCGTTTATCTTGTAGTGCACTCCTGAATGTGGACATTCATGTAGACAAAACGTGGCAAAATAAACCAAAAGCATTTGTAAACAAGTCTGTATATTTCAAACTTTATACTTTTTGAACACAAGTACAAAGCAGAAGATAATAGAAAATACTTAAAAAATATAATAATATGTGAGTTCTAACTAACTGATGTTTGTGGTCTTTAGAGTACCTAGAGATGTCTGTTTTATTGAACCTTCTAGCTACAACTTTTAGCATCAGTGATGTAATGTTTCCTCTGCTAACAATGAAAATACACTTCTTCCTCCCAAAGAAATAAAAACCCCACTGTTTCTTCACCTTCACATTCCACTGGAGAAGGCAATTGTTTATTAATAGGACTTCATTTTGGAGTCATTAGGATCACTGCAAGTTAATCTGCAAGACACTAGTAATTTCATTTCATACTATTTCTCTTTAATTTAACTTTGAGGTCATGAAGCTACCGTGCATTAAAAATATTTCACTGAATATAAGCTAGTATTATTTTAAAGAGCTCAAGTCACACAGTAGGTTTTTTAAATCATGCTGTAACATGACAGGAAAATGCAAGATTAAAATGTGAAGATACATTAGTTTCATTTACAGTAATATTCTTTTCAGAATTATTCAGAATACCAGAGGAGTTCCTCATGTATGTAAAAATCCTTTGGCAACAATGATACTGCAACCTTTTCAAACTCCAGATCTGGCTTACAAAACAAACTATTCCCTACACCCTATGCAGCAGCACAAGTTAAAGACCCAGGAAGAGCATACTGTTTCACCTTAAATAAATAAACTGATAAACAAACTGGCATTTACATAAACTCACATAAAACTTACACAAAGTGCATTCTGGTCAAAGTTGAGAAACTGGACAATTTGAGGAGCCTTAAATGACTACATAAACGGAAAAAAATATGACCTTGTTCTTTATTTTTTTCAAAACATAGTTGCTACTAGTGCTACAAGAAAACTACTACTGAAGTTTATCTAAGCATGAAGAAAAAGGCTTTTTTTTATCCCAGCCAGGTGCCTCAACTCTCTCAGTGTTTTAAGTTCCTTGTAGCATAACCAGTAACGTCATTAATTGCCAAATTTGCAGTATCTGTTAAGAGACAAGTTCTAGTATTTTTTCTCAGCATGGAAATGAGCAGAATCCATTCTCCCTCGAAGAATATTGCTACTGTCAGCAAAGCAGCATTGTGCAGAGATGGTAACCAAGTTAACTGATACGAACGAGACTGGTACCTTATTCAAATCATTTAGAATTAGTTCTAGTATCTTCATAAAGCTTGATAAAAGGTCTGTTTGTACTGCATGGTGCAGGGCTCTGGCCTGTGGTACACTCTGCAGATTAGAAAGAAGAACAAACCTATTTTAACTTTTAAAACCTGAGCAACTTCTGCATACACCCTGACACAGAGGAGATGTACTCCAACTCTAAAGATATCTTACCAGCTTTGTGAGAGTACTGATTCACTGTAGAAAAAGCTAGGATCAGATACTATGCCTCAATGAGAGCATCTGCCTCTGAACAACAGAAATAGTCTGCCAAATCTTACAGCTTCTATCCTTTTCTTTAACACTACAGCTGTGGAAAGGAAAAGGAATCAGATATGCCTAAAGACCTTTATTTGTAATCCTTGAATCTATCTATCTGCTATTGATTTGTGGATAAATTCTTACAGAAATCTTTTAGAATGAGAAGACTGTACACATAAGAAGTGAAAAGTTACAGAAATTTTCATGACCTACTCCAGAAAAAGCTGCACCATCTCTCAGTTATAGAAATAAAATATTTCCTCTGTATCACTACAGCAGAATATTCACATTGAAGAATAACCACTCATATTCTGCTTTCAATTTACCCACATAATGAGAACTAATCTGCACAGGGACAATTATGAACAAAGCCTGCCCCAATATACTCAAATTACATGAGAAAAACAGTCAGCCTTCTTTGTGTTTTTTTTTCTATAGATTCTCTTCCTTGCCAGACATACCAGATTCAAGCAAACCGTAATTCTTTGAATGGAATGCTAGAAATGTAAAGTCTCACAAACCTTTCTTCTTGAAAAGAAGCCTCTTAAAACTACATTGTGATGATTTTGGAGCCGTGAAGGAGCTGCTTGAATGCATGATTTTATTGTAATTGTCAGCTATAGGTGTGTATTATTTATTGATACGTGCCACTGGTACACCATTACATTGGCAAAACCTATCTTGTCCAATAGGCAAGGGAAAGTAATCTTCCTTTGACAGATTTTTTTCTTGTTTTTTTCCCTTCAAACTTTTTCCAGAAACTTCTGCTTTTGGTTGCTGACCTTACAGTCATTACAGAACATTTACCCTTTTGCTCTCAATAGCACTTAAAAACTTTAAAAAGTGCTTCCTGGGGAGAAAAAGTAGTAGTCAGTGTTGGATTAACAAAGCAAGGGTTGGATATACATGACAGCAGTACCTCAAGTCTCCCCTTGCTCTGCCTCCCCAAGCCACAAGGAAGAAATATAGTGACAAAACAGCAGCAGCAGTTTAGTTCAAAGAAAAAGTGCAGTGAGATTTAAAGCCCACCCTGAGAAATTATAATATCTTCCAGTACTTATTGCATCCAAAAATGCATACAGACATGCTATTTGGAGAATTTTAAAGCATATATTTTTAATCTAACGGAAGTGGCATGGAGATTTGTTGGCCAAATCCTCAGTTAATATAATTCAGCACGTAACCTATATGTGAGAAATCCATTATCCCTAATGTTCTTTCTGTTTTGGATGATGATGCCAGGATGGCTGACTTCTTGGTATAAGTGCTGCTACCAACCAGGGGTTATGTACAGTCAGATCAACTGTTCAAAAACAAGGAACTACTTGTTGAGGATATGATAACCAATGGTAAGTTTGTCTGGAATTACTGTGAACTAGGTGGAGTTCAAGATCCTGAGGAGAATGAGTAAGATAAGAAGCAGAGTCTATACCTGCACTTCAGGAGAACAACTTTCAGCTTATTCAGGGAACTGGCAGACAGGATCATATGGGAGGAGGAAGCTTCGAAGGGCAAAGGAGCTCAGGAAGGCTGGAAAGGACACTAGCCAAACACATGAACTGTCCATCCTCCTTCCAAGGAAAACAAGCAGATATCTCAGGAGGCCAGCCTGACCTAGTGGAATAGTGGAATTCCAGTAAGGAAAAAAAAAAAAAAAGAAAAAAAAAGAAAAAAAAGTATACAAGAATTTGAAGCAGGAAGAGGCTGTTAATGAAAAATTTGAAGCATCGCTCAGGCATGAAGGGGAAGTGTTAGGAAAGGTGCAGCCCAACAGTAGTTGAAAACTGTTAGGGATGTCAAGGGCAACTAGAAGAGCTTCTAGTACTGCAATAGTAGTAAAAGGCTATTTATTGTAAAGTAACAGGAACAATGCAAGCACAACGTTGAAAGGGGTCAGTGATATAGTGACAGCAGATGTGTAATGATGAGGTGCTCAGTGCCACCTTTGCCTCAGTCTTTGCTGAGAATGTCTCCTAGGCACCTGTGGTCAGTGAAAGGATTCAGAGAGAAGGACAGCCATCATTGAATGCAAACTTGAAATAAGATCATACATTACGGTCTTAAGATCCCCTTAGTTGAAATGAAGGGGAATAATTTGTATCCAAACTGTACAATGCTGTTCTGAGCTGAGATACAAACAAGCAAAGCAGTGCTGCTGTGCAGAAAAGACTAAAGGCAACGCTATGACTGATGAAAGAGCTACCTTGCTGTCAAGACTCTCACAAGGACCTCTGCATATCACTCCACCACTTTGTGCAAGCAATCCAACCTAGACCTTAAGATGCCTGTATTGTTTGAGATGAAAACACTCCTTTTCCATAAAATGTTGTGTCTGTGAACAAGAAGGTATAGCACTATCAAGCCTTAAACTAAAGGGAGAAATCAAGTGCTTAAGGGCAAGCATAACTTTATGAAATAAGTTATACCAAAAAGTTTAGAATAACTGCTCTCTATCTGCTGATATGCTTAGCCAGAATTCTCTAACACTGATCACTTAAATCCATGTTACATAGATGCTTACCATTAGTCTGACATCCACAGATGCTGAGTTACATTGTATCATTAGCTCTGTAAAAAAGCTGACTTTACATTCATTAATCAACATTGTGATAGGATATTCACATGCATGCAGATCACACATGTAATTATCTCTATACAACATCAAATGCTCAGAAAGCAGGTATACATACAAATGCATAGCCAAGGAATGATAGATCAAAATCAGATTCCTAACAGCTATAATGGTGAGTTACTCTAGGAAAGCTGGCTTTCAGTACCAATTAGGTTGTACAGCCCTTGAAGTGTTGCCAAGTGGCAGCCACACACCCTTTGCTTGCCTACTGTATTCCAGAATTCAAATCTTCTTTGTTGGAATTGATTTTCAAGAGGTCTTCCTGTTTGTTGTTTTGTTTGGGTTTGGTTCTTAGGGTTTGTTTTTTTTGTTTGTTTGTTTTTTGGTTGGGGTTTGGTTGGGTCTTTTTTCCCCCCATCATTATTGATGGTTTTTTTGCTCGTTATCAGCACATTATGCAATATATTTAGTATTCTGCAGTAGCTATTATGTTAGAATCTTTGTCCCTCAAAGTGCATTTATTGACACTCAGACAGTGGTGCATTTATGGGCAGTCCAGCTTACCCACATAATAAATGTAATCATAAATTTATCAGTACACTATATTTTAATTTAAAATTGCATTCAAGAGAGGAGTTTTCCTAATCTGCTTTGGATTTATTTTTCAAAGTCAAATTTACATTTATCAAGAATTAACAGTTTTTATACACATCTCCGCTATCATTTTTCCAGCCAAACATTTTAAGTTTACAAAATTTAAATTAAGTGAGACTGTCTTACTCTGTGACATATCAAAATATAATTATATATTCTGGTAGTAAGCTGAACTTAGTCCTTAATTTGCATGTTATCCTGAACAATTTATTTTCCTACTTGTCATGAAAGCTATGACTGGAGCTCATCTTTTATAGACCACTTGGCAAGAGTGAAGAATTAGAAATACTGTTTCATCTGCATTGGAATAGTTTTTGTTCACATTTTGGATGCAAGCCCTGCTATATGCCTTCCTAAAACTCCCCAGTAGGGGTGCAAGAGAGAAAACATCAGTACAATAAACCGCCATCTTGGAGAAACGAAAGGCTTATGCTTTCTAATGTAGTATATAATGATTTTATTCTAATTTAAGTCTCATTTACCTGAATTAGTATCACTGGATCTATATGATCTTTTTCTAGTTCTAAGGAAAAACAATTTATTGCCATTGTGGTACATGAAACATTATATTATTTGAGGAAAGGGTCTAGAACTTTGGTTTGATGTTGCTCCAGTTAAATTTTGTTCAATAAAACATGTTTGAGAAAATAAATCACTTATCTGCCAAGCATAGCAAACCTTCTGTTTTGACATAACATTAACAAGCCACTTACTGTACTTAGTAAAGCAGATATTAGACCTACATATAGATAGTTACACTTGTCCTGATTTCCAGCAGCACAGCAGTGTTCACAATATTCCAAGAGTTTCAGAAATTATGACCAATTATGTAACAAGATATGCTGAAGGACTTTATAATTAAAAAATAGGGCACATGAAATATAATTAAACTGCAGATCTTCAACAACTTTCTTTTTAAATATCAGTAAACTACACAAAAATGAAATAACAAAAAGATGCAGGGTTGCTAGAGACTTCAGTTTCTTGTGTATATAATTATGTCCATGCAACAGCGGACAATTTTTCACCTTTCTTAACACAAGTGTACCATCCTACTATTTCTCCTGGTCAATATAGAGCATGATCAACACTGCAGGGTCCATAGGGAAAGGCTATAAAGTGAGAAATTCCCAAAAATATGAAGCTAGCCAAAGAACATTCAGTGCTACTCATTGCACATCCTTTGAGTTTGATTATGCAGGTAGAACAACCCAGAGCAGCCTTTGAGCTACACCTCAGAAGATAATTTCCCTGCTCTTATAAAAGATTACAGAGGTGTTGCTGACTGTCCCAACACAGTTCTGTTGCATTTAGCAAGGACTAGAAAAAGCATTTTTATCTGGTACACCAACCAATGCTCCTTCAATATATCTCAAATATATTCTTCACAGCTTTTGTTTTTTGAGGTTTCTACTAGATTACAGAACCTTGCTTATTTGGAAAGACAAGAATGGAGTGCCCTAATTACAGATTGAACTTTCTGGAAGATTAATGAATACAGAACAGACTAAGTTCTGCATTCTTGTATATAGATATTTACATCCCTCCTCCCCCCCCCCAAAAAAAATCCTATAGCTTTATGTTTACAGTTCTTTGGTGAGAACGGGAAGATGGTTGTCATAGTCATACCTCAAACATTTAAAGAGTCTTGTTATGAAAAGACTTTATAACTAGTCAGAGCTTTCCATGTTTTAAATAGTGCTTATTGCCTTTTGTCCTATGACTGTACATCTTCAGGAATAATCTTACTCTGTCTTCTGCATACTCCCATATTAGGTAGTTGCAGATAAGAAGATGATCTTCGTTTGTCTTCTCAGGCTGAACAAACCCATTTTTTTCCAGCTGCTTCTTGCACATTACACATTTCATCTCCTTGAGTGGCTGGGAGGTCCTCCATTGGACATACAGGTATATCAACATATTTCTCATACTGAGGAGCCCAAAACCTGACATGGTACTTATGATGTACTCTCAAAAGAAGTGAACAGAAGCAAAGAATTACTTTCCTTGATTGTGAGCTACACTCACTCTTCCTTGTGTACTCCAGTTTATATATTATTATTAGGGACTGTAGTGACAGGACAAGGGGTAATGTGGTAAAACTTAAACAGGGGAAGTTTAGATTGGATATAAAGAGGAAGTTCTTTAATATGAGGGTGGTGAGGAACTGGAATGGGTTGCCCAAAGAAGTTGTGAATGCTCCATCTCTGGCCATGTTCAAGGCTGGGTTGGACAGAGCCTTTGGAGACATGGTGTAGTGTGAAGTGTCCCTGCCCAATGCAGGGAGGTTGGAACTAGATGATCTTAAGGTCCTTTCCAACCCTAACTATTCTATGATTCTATACTGGTTACTTTTATAGTAATGGAATAGTGCTAACATCTCATTTTGTTGTTCATGAGGATTATTCACTTTAGTCTACTCTAGACTGTACTGTTAGACAGGGCATCTGAGATGCACTTGGCATCTGCATTTATCTCTACTGAAACCAATGAGAATCCTATTCATACGTTTTTTCAAACTTTGGAGGTCCTTCTTTGTAGCAGCCCTATCCTCTAACAAATCAGCTGCTCCTTCCAGTTTGGTACTGTACATAAACATGCTGAGAGTGCATCATCCAGGTCATTAGCAGTGGTAATGGACCTCACATTTATTCCTAATGATCCCACTTGTAATGGGCCAACACTTCAGCTTTGTATTGCTGCTTGCAACCCTCTGAGCCCAATGATCCAGCCATGAGCCTTATTATCCATTTATCGAATGCACAACTAATCAACTTGGATATCAGGATACCACAAGGAACTAAGTAAAAAGCCTTACTAAAGATAATTATGCAGCATCTCCTGGGATCCCTTGTTCCATTTAGCAGTCATTTCATCAGAGAAGGCAGTGTGGTCAGACATAATTTGTCCTTGGTAAACACATGCTGACTTCCACAATAATCACCATGTCCTTCAGGTGGCTGCAAATGGCTTCCAGTTAAATTACGTGATAATCTACTCAGATATTGAGATCAGGCTGTCCAGTCTGTAGTTTCTTGAGTCCTCCTTGCTCTTCTTGAAGATAGGTGTGACATGTGCCTTTTTACAGTAGTCAAAATTCCTCATGACTATCAACATGACCTTTATAAACATTTAAAAAGTATAATCTTTTATTACTTTTATTATAAAATATAATTTTTTAAATGGCCTCTAACAGCATTGCACTGCTTTCTCAGCACCTTTGGCAGCATGCCACACAGTCCCATGCACTTCTACACGGTTAGGATTAAGTTCTCCCTTTCTTCCTCCACAGTAAATCAATAACTTTTGCTCATCATCTACTAGAAGTGTAAAGGGCTTGGGGTATAACCTGAGGTCATACGTGTTTAATGAGGGCTGGAGGATGGGGATAGGGGAGAAGGGAGGAAAATCAAGTGGTGGGAGATCTTCCAAGCCCTTGGTCTTTTCCATGTCCTTCATCACTACCTCACCTGCCCCACTAAACAGTAGTACCTCATTTTCCTTACACTTCCTATTGCTGCTGAGTTAGTCACAGAAACTCGTAATACCTTTCACACAGTTCCCTAGTTTCAAGTCCAACTGAGCTTTGGCTTTCCCAGCTCTGTTCCTGAATGCTCAGGCAAAACCTTTATGTTCTTTTTAGGTAGCTCATTACAACTTTCACCTTCTGTGCACTTCCCTTTCATGACTAAACCCAGTGACCATGACTGATCATATCACTCTTGATCTCTCAGTGAATGTATAACAGCATTAGAATGCCAACGCTACTTAAACTTGCACATGCACAACAATAAATTGAGTAAGATATTAAGGAGAACACACTCCACTTTATTTTGCAGCTTAATTATTGATCAAATGTGAGATTTCAAGGGCAGATATTCACACATACATAAAAATTACCCTGGTTCTTTGTTCACTAAAAACAAGTTACAAGAATGAAACTTTTACATAGATATAGAAACTATTTGAACATGAACTTGAAATAAGAAAGTATGAGAATAGAGTAAGAACAGGCAAAATCTTTTCAAGGGATGCATAACAAAAAAATTTGCCTCACAGGCATATTCATTTCAAAAGTAAAAAAATGAAAGCTGCTGTGTCTGTCTTATGTTATTATGCTTGTAATTATTTATTATGGTAAAGTCCAGAGGCACATTATAGCAACAATTGTGCAAAAGCACAATCCTGTATGATGAATCCAAGAGCATGAAAGTACATTAGTGCAAAGGGATGTTGAGGGGTTATTTTTCCTTTACTTATATCTTGGTTTTCTAGTGCTCAATAGTATAAAATATCTTTGTTGTACTACAGCAGAAGATAGGATTTTCAGTTCAGGATCAAAATTTGTTTGCTGGCTGTTCTGTATGAACATATAAATTTGTTTTTTTTCTCAGAGAACAGAAGGTGAAGTTGATACCTCTTACAGCTTTAAACCTACTTTCCAGAAAAGCACTCCTCCCCTTTCCACTGGTCTTCATTTGACTCTTTCAATTGTACAGATAAGTTAAATCACACACAAAAACCCCAACCAAACAATAAAAAAAAAACAACCACAAAAACCCCAAACAACCCACCAAAACCAAACTCCAAACACTCACACCCAAAAGAATACCACACCACGCAGAAAAACTACAAACATTTACAAAAAAAACACCCAGCACCAGAACAACCCAAACACAAAAATTCCACAAGCCACCCCCCAAAAAAAAAAAAGGAAAAAAGAATTTTTTAACAGATTGGCAAAACTGAATTGACTATTGACTTACTGCCAAGAAAAAACAAAGCCATTTGAAAGAATAGGAATAGGGGCATGAGTTCATCTGCATCATATAATTTCACCTTTGGTTATATTTTAGAAAGCGTTTAGGCAGCTGAAATAAGAGGTATCTGTGTAAAGCCTCAGGCTTCTGTTGGAGGTTACAGTGCATTGCAGCCACTGCTCTGCTAGCCACTTAGAGCTCAGAAAGTTACAACAGTACAATCCCATGACACATCTTGGTTCACTACATAGAAAGGACCCATGTATACATTTACAGCTTGAATGTAGGAAATATAGTGTCATTCTGTCATTTAAGCTGTCTGCAGAGATCTGGAGGGTTCTTTGCTGTCAAACCTCAATATTTCACTAAGCAAATGGGATCTGTATGCAACCCGAGTTCAGGCTGCTCTCGTAAAACTGTTGTGGTGCCATATAAACTAGATACACTACACTTTTTTGGAGGAAACCTAGTGGGTTTCCCTTGATAAAACAGATATTGGGTAACAATATCTGATAAGAGAGGAATGTGAATGTAAACAGTTTATATGACTGAAATACTAAAAGCTGTTTGAGAGTATATTTGCCAAAAAAGAACCCCCCCCAACTAACAAAAAAAACCATGCTGTCAACATCAAAGATGATGAACATCTGTTGGATTAAACAATAATCAGTGAATGATTTTGAAAATTCTGGGTAAAGAAAACCAAACAGATAAAAAGGATGAGTCATCTTGAAAAATGTTATGCAAGAATTATGGAAATTTGTATAAGTGAGGTGAGAGAAATGCACTAAAAGTCATTTGGCGATGCCAGAATGCATTGTCCTGGGGCATAACAGCCTTTTTTCCGGCTAGATAGAGCAGACTTCCCGTTGGATACCATGCAGCAGCTCCTAGTTAAATAGTACAGGGTACAGGACTTAGGGACCCACACCTCTGGGGACCGGGGTGACATTTGGCCTCCTGTGGGTCTTCATCACCTGTATGTGCACTAGGAAGTTGCAGGGAGCGGGCTGTATGGGTACACATAAATCTGGAGCACCCACACCTCCAAACCAGGTGTGTCCAAGTACCCCACAGCGCCAAGAGATGGGGCCCAGGTGTAACCTACATGTCCTGTGAGGAGCTAGTGGAGTGCATATGAATGTGTCCATGTCATTAAGACTTTGGGGGATTTAAAGAGTGTTCACAAGTCTGTGGTCAGTTATAATTATTTTGCAAGTGTCTAGCTATTGTCATGTTTGCTGTATTGCTGATATTGATCCTCAACATACAGTTCCCTGATTGCTAGTTAATCACGTATTGCTAAAAAGCAAGACAAAACCGATAAACTGCTCTTATCCTTATTCTGTCTCATGTGTTATTATTTCTTGACAATTGTTTTATCTGAACAAGCTAGCTTTGAAGAAGCAATGAAACACACATACACACATATATACATAAATTAATTGGGGGGGGGGGGGGGCTTATTTGTTTTTTTTTCTCAAGTTTTCTAAAGGTACTAAGGTTTTCTAAAGGTACCAAGGATGTTACCCAGTTAGAATTAAACTTGGCTAGGGATGTGAAAGATAACAGCAAGGGATTCTATAGGTACATAGCAAATAAAAGACAAACTAGGGACAACAGAGGCCCCCTCCAGAAGCTATCAGGAGAACTGGCTACACAAGATTTGGAGAAGACTGAGGTTCTTAATGACTTTTTTGCCTTGGTCTTCACTGGCAAATGCTCTGACCACACCACCCAAGTCTTGGAACGTAGATGCAGGGACTGTGAGAATGAAGAGCCTAGGCCCATTGTAGGAGAGGATCTGGTTCGAGACCATCTTAAGAACCTGAAAGTACAAAAGTCCATGGGACCTGATGAAATCTATCTGCAGGTCCTGAAACAGCTGGCAAATGAAGTTGCCAAGCCACTGTCCATCATATTGAAAATCATGACAGTTGGGTGAAGTTCCCAATGACTGGAAAAAGGGAAATATAGCGTTCATTTTCTAGAAGGCGAAAATGGATGACCCAGGGAATTACAGACCATTCAGTCTCACCTCTGTGCCTGACAAAATCTTGGAGCAGATTCTCCTGGAAGGCTTGCTTACATGAAAAACAAGGTGGCTGGTGACAGCCAGCATGGATTCACTAAGGGGAAATCCTGCCTGACCAATTTGGTGGCCTTCTATGATGGGGCTACAGAACTGATGGACAGGGGTAGAGCAGTTGATGATGAAAAAGAAATTCTTTGAACAGACTTTTCATGTACCAAATATGATCATTACAGTAGCTTTTATTTCCTTCAAGGAAAGTGCTAAGTCACACTCCCATCTATTTCAACAGACATCCAATAAGCAGCACCTGTCCTGCATCTTACACCATTTTTCTCCACACCTATCATGTCACAAAACAATTCTGCACTAAGGTGCTCTCACTCCACCGAAACTTACAGAATTTAATGTTCATCAGGAGACATAACAGTTGTTCTTTCTTTCCTTAACTCTCCTACCTATAAGAATAGTATTAACCTCTTGTTTCCTTTTACATTAAGGATAGGAGCAAAAATGGATTTTCTTTGGAAAAAAAAAAAAAGAAAAAGAAAATCCTTTCTGGAGTCTTATAACTTGATGAATATACTCTTTTTATAAACAAATGCCTATTAAAATACTGTCACTATATATCAAATAGAATCACAGCCACTAGTTTCTGTGGAATTGTTCAGATGAGCATTTCCTAGATTCTGTGCTAGAGACTGCAGCTGTCAGGACCAACTTGATTGGGTGCCCTTCCTGCAGTCTAGTTCCTATTTCAAACACCTACGCCTCTCTATACTTTTATTACTATAGGCAGCTACAACATTAATACAGTTGCATTCTGTTTGTTACTACAAATGACTAAATAAATAAGTCATTCAAATAGAGCAATTCTCTCTGGAGCTACTGAACTTGGAGCTTACATGTACAACTTCAACACCTGTAACCCATTATTCACAAATAATTTTGTGTGGCCTTGCTCTTGCAAGTTAAATACTGCACTACAGAATTCCAGCTGAGCTTCATAACCCTATCATTTTTATTTTCTTTCTACAAAACAACTTCAAAAGAAGGCAAGGAAATCCCATTATTTGCTCTGTATCCTAAGAAAAATGTGAAATAGATTTTGATCTTATTTTTCTGATGATAGCATAAAATTCTGTCTCATTTCCTCAGCACATGTTCAAAACAGTAAATTCCTAGATAAAAGCTAGGCAGACACACCACAAAATAGAAGCCAATAGCACATCATAAATTAAAAAAAAAAAAACAACAAACTAATTTATACTAAGCATGATTTTTGCTGAAGCTTTTCCAGGATCCTGAAATTGTGTGGAACAAAACCAATATACTCCAATCAGAGCATACAAAAGGAGAACAGAAAACTACTTAACAGCTTACATGTTAACCCAGAAAACTGAGTAATTTTGGGGTTTTATTTTGGGGGGGGGGGAGGGGCAGAAAGAAGAAATACATTTCAGCATAGATGCCAGTGAAACCAAAGGTATCAGACTCTCAAAAACATATAATCATATTTTGAGTTGTTATGCTAATTCAATAAGCAGAATAATACAGGAGTCCTTAATAGATACATCAGAACAATAGTAAAATTTAGTTTTATTACCAGACTTACTTTGTTTTATGTGCAATCCATCTTGTCTTTGCCTCCTTCATTTAGCTAGGTAAGCTTACTGCCAGATCACCCAGCTGCTTTAGCACCAAATACCTTAATAAGTCTGAGCAGATTTGCCTTCTTGATAAAGAGCAAAACACACCAATAATCTCATTTTTCTGTCTCCAAAAGGAAGCTAGTCCTTAACTCAGAAACAGCCATCTTTACTTGAAGGAAAACACCTTTTCAGTGTATTGTAGCCTGCCAAGTGGCAGAAAGGCCACATAATTGAGTCTTGAATTTTATTTTATTTTTCCTCAAGATAGAACCAGCTGCTCATTTAAAGGGCCCCTATGGTTTGTATGGTGGGTGAAGAATTGGGTGACAGGAGGTGCCTGAAGGGTGGTATCCTGGGTTTAGCAGTAGTAGTCAATTTTTCTCCTTCTTAGTAGCTGGTACAGCTCTGCGTTTTGACTTTTGGTCTGGGAACAGAGCTGATAACCCAGGACAGGTGGTTGTAAATAGCTCTTTT